>NC_082719.1:80091668-81291668 GCF_030144855.1 Hypanus sabinus
CTCGGCCTTTTCTCCTTGGTGCGGCGGAGAATGACAGGTGACCTGATAGAGGTGCATAAGATGATGAGAGGCATTGATTGTGTGGATAGTCGGAGGCTTTCTCCCAGGCCTGAAATAGCTACCATGAGAGGGCACAGTTTTAAGGTGCTTGGAAGTAGGTACAGAGAAGATGTCGGATAAATTTTTACGCACAGAGTGGTAAGTGCGTGGGATGGGCTGGTGGTGACGCAGATGGAAACATAGAAACATAGAAATAGGTGCAGGAGTAGGCCCTTTGGCCCTTCGAGCTTGCACCGCTATTCAATATGATCATGGCTGATCATCCAACTCAGAACCCTGTACCAGCTTTCTCTCCATACCCCCTGATCCCTTTAGACACAAGGGCCATATCTAACCTCCTCTTATATATAGCCAATGAACCGGCCTCAACTGTTTCCTGTGGCAGAGAATTCCACAGATTCACCACTCTCTGTGTGAAGAAGTTTTTCCTCATCTCGGTCCTAAAAGGCTTCCCCTTTATCCTTAAGCTGTGACCCCTCGTTCTGTACTTCCCCAACATTGGAAACAATCTTCCTGCATCTAGCCTGTCCAATCCCTTTAGAATTTTATACGTTTCAATAAGATCCCCCCTCAATCTTCTAAATTCCAGTGAGTATAAGCCCAGTCGATCCAGTCTTTCTTCATATGAAAGTCCTGCCATCCCAGGAATCAATCTGGTGAACCTTCTTTGTACTCCCTCTATGGAAAGAATGTCTTTCCTCAGATTAGGGGACCAAAACTGCACACAATACTCTAGGTGCGGTCTCACCAAGGCCTTGTACAACTGCAGTAGAACCTCCCTGCTCCTGTACTCAAATCCTTTTGCTATGAATGCCAACATACCATTTACCTTTTTCACCGCCTGCTGTACCTGCATGCCCACCTTCAATGACTGGTGTACAATGACACCCAGCTCTTGTTGCATCTCCCCTCTTGCTAATCAGCCACCATTCAGATAATAATCTGTTTTCCTGTTCTTGTCGATTTCCATAAGATTCAACTTCAGCTCATGGTCTCATGTGAGAAATTTATATTTGAATGTGGGTAAACAATGGACCTACAAATGATAAATTTATTTATTCATCATGTATTTGTCATACATTTACACCAAGCAAGTGCTGCTGACAAAGTCAGTTTACAGAATTTTAGGCATCTCCTCGAAGAATTCAAATAGGTTTTTCAAGCACGACCAGCTAATCAGCCTATAATTTCCTGTTTAACTCCTCCTCTATAATTCAATATTTGAATGACATACACAGCTTTTAACCCAAAACGTTAAAACTCAAGGATACGTATAATATTCCCACCCTCTTCATATATAAACCTGGGATATGAACTATTTGATTGTGGGAAGTTTTAATTTTTATTGCCCTTATTTTCTTTCTGAGTCTTTTTAGTGTAATCACTAGTGCAAAAGCATATCCAATATTTTCCACCAAATTTGCTTAACCATATTTACATTTCAGTTTTCTGTTTTAAGGGGCCCATATTGCCATGCTTTTCCTCATAGTAATTTTTCATTACCTTGTACAAGTTCCATTTTTGTAGCAGTCGTTTTCTGATTTGTTACCCCATTTTCCTATTTATTACCCAATTCTCAAAATATTTCCTGCTTTTTTGCCCTATTTTAAGCTTTTCTCTTTGGCTGTGGTCCTTATACCTTTACCTTTCAAAGGGCTTTTGTTCCTGGCATGTGGAGATCCTTGGAATAGGAATGGATTGATTATTGTCACTCATAAAGTACAGTGAAAACATTGTCTTGCATAGTGCTCATAATGATCAGATCATTACACAGTGCTTTGAAGTCGAGAATAATAATGGAATTCAAAATAAAGTGTTAACAGCTACAGAGAAAGTGCTTTTCAGGTGGATGATAAGGTGCCAAGGTAGACTGTGCAGTCAAGAGTCCATCTTATCATATGAGGGAACTAATCAACAGTCTTATAACAGTGGGGTAGAAGCTGCCCATAGCTTCAGTGACAATATTAAACCAAATTCCAATACTGGGCAATAGTGTTTGGACCACTGATGGGATGGAGACACACTGGTGGTACTTTAATAACACACTCATGAAGTTAGCCTGCTTGTAATCACAGACAGTGACAAAAAGGGCCTTGGAGTATCCTGCTTTAAGGCTGATGACTACAGAGTATAGTCTATTGAGAGGTTATATCCGTCAGAGGCAGGATGTAGACTGCCATGAGGATAGCTGAACTGAGCTTCCTTGACAGGTCGGTCAGGTAACACCTCACTTACAGATATTCTAAGCCGGATGACAAGCCCACCAGAACTGTCACGTCTGAACGCCATGAGGTGTAGATTTAAAAAACAACCCCACAGCATTTAACTTTGCCCAATAATGTCATATGATCCATCCAGTTATTTGAGAAACCCTCAGTTTTTATGGAGCAGTTAGTGCAGGTGTTCAAAAAGCCAAATAAATTTTTATACATCTGTCATTACTATTTTGCCTCTCTATTGACATTAACAGATTTATTCTATCTGGTATGGATTTTATTCCTTCACATGTAATTCCATCTTACCTAACATTTATGTCAATTGTAATTCCGCATTTTCTCATTATTTAAAAATCAAGAACCCTTATTTCATTATGCTTTTCAACTTTCAGTTTCTGTAATATTTCAGAAGTACAATTTCTACAGATCTGCTCATTTCCCTTTCATTTAGAACTACCTTTTGTTTGTAGTCTTCCATCACTGCAGGACTTGTATATGTCCAGGACAAAGAAGCGAGTCTAGTGTAGCTTTCTCCGTGTTGTTATTTTACATAGTTCAGTCTAGTTTTTGTACTGTGTCATGTAACACCATGGTCCTGAAAAATGTTGTCTCATTTTTACTATGTACTGTACCAGCAGTTATGGTCGAAAAGACAATATAAGTGACTTGACTTGACTTGACTTGAGCAACAAAAATCATTGCAGACATGATCCACCCAGCCTCTTCCAAAAGCTCCACTTCTGGAAAAAGCTATGTAACCCTTAGGCTCACCCAGCTCGTGTTCATCTAGGGAAATCAGCCTTCAGCTCCGCTAAACTGGGTTATCACGTTTCTGTGGATGCTGTGTAATGTACCCCCAGTTACAAACCCCCAACGCAAAATGTCAGACAGTACACCATATGCAATTAAATGATAGACTTTATGAATCTTAATCTGAAGATAGAGTTAGTAATGAAAATAAACAAAAGAAAAAGAAGGACCCAAGTCAAAGTCAAAGTTCCAGTTCAAGCTCAGTCATCCTTTCACCGTCGATCTCCTTCGAACGTTGCCGACCTTTGGGCCCTCAGATCCCAGTCCACTCCGTTCAGCGTTCTACCAGTTCTCTCCACTTGCATCTTCCCTCTTCATCTCTCCAAATCAAAAGACCACAAAAACAACATCTATCCAGATACACAAGACAAAACAACAATCCCCGATTGGCTAACTCCAATCTCCAACAATAACCCAAACATGGCTGCTACAGAGTAACCATTACCTCAGCAGTGAACATTACAAAGAAGCCATTACAGCTGTAAGGCTATTAAAACAAAAACCTTGTGCCATTTTAAGTGTTTCTTCCCCAGGCAGTTAATCTGATTAACTCTTCTATTCAGCCCCCACCTCCACCACCACCTCAATCACTGCACTGTAGGCACTTTAAAACACTTTTTATAATGCTCTTTACATTATAAATATTGTACATGCTGCCATTTATGTACTTACACACATTTATTCTATACCTGTACTTCTGTTGTTATTTTCATAGAATTCCTTATTTTGTATAATTGTTGAATTTTTGTTGCATGCAGCACCAAAGCACCACAGCAATTTACTGATACATGTAAATCTAAATGGTGAATAAAGATGGTTCTTGATCCTTGATCCTTTCCACCCTGATCTTTTTGATAATTATCCTTTCCACTGGGATCCTACTCCCAGCTTGGTTCGGAAGGGCTCACTATAATGTTACCGAACTTTCTAGTCACAATTTTACTATCTCATACATTGGAATCCCTCCTTCCACAATCCAGCTAACACATGCATTCATCTGATCTATTTCTCACTGCATCATGTTGTCATCCAGATTTTATAATAAAGGTCTTGCTTCTTTGTTTAGATCCACTTGTCCTTTCTCTTGTCTAACTTTGAGTAAACTTACTATTTCTGGAACAAATTATCCATAATTTCTTTTGGTAATCTGCGAGCATGAACAACTCTGCATTTACATTTTACCCATTATATGAAAAGATGGCCTTATGTAATATGCCACAAATCTGCAGATACTGGAATTCCAAGCAACACAGACACCATGCTGGAGGAACTCTGCAGGCTAGGCAGCATCTATGGAAAAAGCACAGTCGACGTTTCTGGCTGAAACCCTTTGGCAGGACTGGAGAGAAGAGTAATGTTTTGTTATATTTTGTTATGTAACATGATAATAAAATCTAATGAATTAAAATTTACACCATGCAGTCAAAGCAAGGACCAATGGCAAAGGTATCCTATTTACAGTAGTTATCTGTTTCCATGGGGATATACATATATATCTAAAAAAGAGCTGCATTTGCTTGAGAAATTACTTTTGCATTGCTAGGCAACTGATACTATTGATTGCTACAGCTGGGATTTTGAAGTGGAAAGTTCCATGCATTTTCTGAAATGTTTATCAGGAAATCTTTATTTAATCTCTCAAAATCACAAACAATTACATTCCGGAAGTTCTTCAAGAAGCTTTCAGTCGTACATCTGGTCTCAGAACTTCAGGATTGTGGTTAAAATAGGTAATTCCATGCTTGAAACAGATTTTTGTCTAGCAGCTATTAATTTTTCCCTTTAAGGAAACAAGCAATACCTTGAAAATACTACTTGTCATAAAATGCAGGAAAGTGGATAATTTATCAGTCTTAGAAGTGTCCTTTTAGTAGGCAGCTTAGAATAGAAGTCAACTTGATCTATTTGTTCCCTTTAACATGGTACATGATAATTGAGAATAAGTTAAGTCAAGGACAATTTAAAAATACTTTCTGTCAATAACTAGATCTGAACTTAGGCAACAAAAAAATGCTAAATTGCAATTTTTTTTGCATCTAGACTATGCTGTTAACATATTCAAACACAAATTACACAAAATCTTACACCTTAACATTAAAAATGTTTTATATATTAAAAAAAAGTTGGCAGTGAGTATATTTTGGGAGTGTTCGAGAAAATGGGCTTTCAGTGGTGAAGACCATTCATTCTGCTACCAGAGAGTAGGAGTGGTACAGAAACAAGCTAGAATGAGAGAAAGACGATCTAGAACCTGGAGTCTGTTGATGAAGCTGTGGAGAGACTTACACAACAAGGACTTGCCAACTATAATAACTGAGTCATCAGATATAGAATAAATGGAACTTAATGGAGAAAAATAAAAACACAAAATGCTGTCAGAACTCAGCAGGCCAGACAGCATCTATGGGAGGAGGTAGTGACGACGTTTCGGGCTGAGACCCTTCATCAGGATCTCAGCCCGAAACATCGTCACTACCTCCTCCCATAGATGCTGTCTGGCCTGCTGAGTTCTGACAGCATTTTGTGTTTTTATTTATTTCCAGCATCTGCAGATTCACTCCTATTGCCTTTGAACTTAATGGAGATCAAGGTTAATAAGTGATCAGGACTCAGAGAATCAGTTGTGGGATGGATTGGGCTGGAATAATCAGCATGGTTTAAAGGGTTTGTGGTATGGATGTTTGGAGGCCAATATCTAAAGCAATGAAGTGAGAATTGCTGTCCATGAGAATGAAGTGAGAATTACAGCCCATCGTAATCTGTGTTTGTTTATCATGGATGAGCAAGGCAAAAACAGTGATTACCTCCTGGGTGAAATAGTTTGCAAAATCCAAACATTACAGTAACAAATCCTTATGATAAGTATAAGTCTCCAAATGCCTCTGTAATGATTGGTTTTATTTGGCTTCTGTAAACCATGCCACAAGGTTTTACACAGCAAGCGGAGTGCTACAGGGAACATGCAACTTTTCCAGTCAAAAGTTCTTTGGCACCTTTATTACCTCATAGGACCTCAATTTCAGTGTTCATCTGCTTCCAAAAATCCAGCCACTTAATTAGAACAGAACTGGAATAGAACAGGAACAGAATAGTAAATGAACCGAATCAATTCTGATGGAGAGCTCAATTCTTTTCCGACCATCTGGGTTGGATTAAGACATTGCTACAAGTGCACTTCTTTGACCATAACTAGCTTGTTTAAAACAAAATCGTTTAATATGAAGGCAATTTTAACAGGAACTGCATAGAAAATTCAGGCAGATGGGTAGCTAAAATTGCCCAGATTATCTCCGTCCCTTGGAGCAGATGTGGCTTTTATATGTGCATGTTAAGTTTCATTGATGTTATATGATGGAATACACATTCCAAAGCTTATGCTTAACATAAGGATCTGTTTATTATTGTAATATTTGGATTTCACAAGCATTTCCACCCAGGAGATGATCATTGTTTACATCTTGCTCATCTTCAATAAGCAAATACAGGTTATGATAGGTCCTGTTTTCACTTCACTGTAATTTCAAATGACCAGTCTGAGGGAGCTGGCAGTGTGTCTTTCCTATTTAATAAAGACATTTTAGCTCTGCATATGAGGCTAGAAGAAAAAAAACGCGTCCTGGATCAATGGATTAGCGGGACATTGGCAAAATTCCTGCAGATAAAGAAGAGAAATGTTCTTTGCAACATTCCTTTTGGAATTATATCAATCTCTTTTGAACATTTTGGAAGAGAACAAAAGCCACTGTTCATAAGATATTGATATCCACCGGTTTAATAAATAATTGCTAATTAGTAGAATTAGGGAATTGAGTACAAGAGCAAAGATGTCCTTTTGCATTTGTACAGGGCCCTGGTGAGACCACACCTGGAATATTGTGTACAGTTTTGGTCTCCAGGTTTAAGGAAGGACATTCTGGCAATTGAGGAAGTGCAGCATAGATTCACTAGGTTGATTCCTGGGCTGTCTTATGCAGAGAGATTGGAGAGATTGGGCTTGTACACGCTGGAATTGAGGAGATTGAGAGGGGATCTGATTGAAACGTTTAAGATAATTAAAGGATTTGATAGGATTGAGGCAGGAAATATGTTCCAGATGTTGGGAGAGTCCAATACCAGAGGGCATGGATTGCGAATAAGAGGTCAGTTATTTAAAACAGAGTTGAGGAAGAGCTTCTTCTCCCAGAGAGTTGTGGAGGTGTGGAATGCACTGCCTCGGAAGACGGTGGAGGCCAATTCTCTGGATGTTTTCAAGAAGGAGCTAGATAGATATCTGATGGATAGGGGAATCAAGGGATATGGGGACAAGGCAGGGACTGGGTATTGATAGTGAATGATCAGCCATGATCTCAGAATGGCGGTGCAGACTCGAGGGGCCGAATGGTCTACTTCTGCACCTATTGTCTATTGTCTATTGTCTAATATAGTGATTATTTATTAAAAACGACAAATGACTCTTAATTTGCATACTTTCTGAAATAACCTTGATTTAACATTTTTATCAGAATAAACATTATACATTATGACAATATATACACAAGAATAAAGCATGCATTGCTTTTTCCTCCAATCCTGCTGAAGGGTTTCGGCCAGAAACATCAACTGTACTTTTTTCCATGGATCTGCCTGGCCTGCTGAGTTCCTACAGCTTTTTGTGTGTGTTGCTTTGCTTTTTCATTATTTACATTCATAGCCCATGCTTTCATACTGATCTATTATCAATAGATCTACACATCAATAGCACTGCTGTCTCTCATGGGGCGGTATACTACTACAATAATTGATCACTCCTTCAGCCAACCTGTCCCCTCCCTTTCTAGTAGCTCCTTCCGCACAGAGCCCTTGTGATGATTGCTTCAAGCTTCAGTGTGTCCCGCAGCACGCCCTCCTGTAGCATGGAGAGTGCCAGGTCAGCAGCATTCCTCCACAGACATGTCAATGTGCTGGCACACCAACAAGCTTCGGGCAGACCAAGGGGCAACTTTCACCAAGTTGGTGATCTGTCAGCAGCACTTGACCTTCGTCTCCATGTTTGTGCCTGGGAATAGCCGGTAGATCAAAGGGTCCTCTGTCACGCAGCTGCTCAGGATGAGCTGCGACACAGGCCTTTGCATCCTTCTATGTGTTCATCCAATAATCTTCGGAATTTGATGTGTCGGCTCATTAGGAAATGGAGTGAATTTGGTTAATGTAACTTGTCTAACACTAGACAAGTTAGTTTGCATACAATCAAATTGAATAGATTTAAACCACTCCATAGGTTAGAAAAGCCCATCATTTGAAGCATCCCTAATACATTTCCTTCCATGCTTAATGTCAAATTTGTCTCCGACAACAAATAAAATTCCTTAGTAATTGTAAACTACTTGGAATAATTATCTAGTACATTAGCACAATAAAAAGAATCATTTTGAAAGGAATCAAAAGAAATGTGCAAGTAGTTAAATAAGAATTAATTACAAATGCAATCATCAAATCCTGATTATCATAGAACCCATAAGTTTAACTCTTAAGAAGACCCAGTTCATCATAAAGCTATTGTTCCTGAAATTCATCATAGTAGGGACCAATGTAATGGAAAATATAACGTGATAAATTTATAAGCCAAAAATTACAACACAAGGATAAAATATGTGAGTTGCGTTAGTAAGTTTCGATCACATGACATTATCCTTGACTCTAAATCAAACATTTGTGTTACACATGTCCCTGTTATCACGTTATCTGCATTTGTTTAAAAAATGTTGGAGTTATTGAATTGTGGAATCACACAATATGGAAACCAGCCTTCTGGCACAGCTCATCTGTGCTGATTTTTGCCCAGAAAGCCTGTCCTACTTGCCCATGTTTGGCCCATAGCCCTCTCAGCCTCCTATCCACGTATGTATCAATGCTAATGTTCCCGTCTCAACCACAATATCTGGCAGCTCATTCCGAATACACATCAATCTGCATGAAGAAGCTACCTCTGATATTCCTTTTAAATCTTCTGCCTCTTATCTAATACCAGTACCCTCTTGTCTTTAGCACCACTTCCATGGGACAATGCTTTCACCTTGGCCAGTCCCCTCGTGACCTTAAATGCCTCTGCCTTATCACTTCACCACCTCCTACATTCCAGGCCTCTCCTTGTAACCCAGGCCTCCAAGTACAGGCAAGATCCTGGTAAATCTTTACTGCAAACTTTCTAGTTTGTTAACATTTTTCCTATAACAGGGTGACAAAAAGTACACACAATTCTCTAAGTATGATCTTACCAATGTCTTGTGCTGATGAGATGGGCCGAAGGGCCTGTTTTCATGCTTTATAGCCCTGTAACTACAACACCATAACTCCTATACTCAATGCTCTGAATGATGAAGACCTGCATGACAAGCACATTCTTCACCACCCTACCTACCTGTGATGCCACTTCCAGAGAATGACCCCTGTTCCATAATGCTTCCCAGGGTCATACTTTGCGCATTCACGTCTAACTCATTTATATAAATTACAAACAACAAACACTCCAGCAATGATTCCTGTGACACACCACTGATCAGACAAACATCACAGTTTGAAAAACAACCCTCATCCATTATCCTCTGCTTCCTACCACTGTGCCAATTATGAGTCCAATCTGCAGTACCTACACAATCTAACGTTCCAAACTAACCATCCATGAGGGACCATTGTCCAAGGCCTTGCTAAACTCCATATAGCCAACATCCACTGCCTCATCTTTAACTACCCCCTTGGTTACCTCCTTGAAGAACTCCAAGAGATTTCTCAAACACAGCTTCTCACAAAGCCGTAGTGACTTTCCTGAATCAGACCCTGTCTCTCCACAGGAAAGACAAGGGGTGGGGGGAAAACAGGAGGGGTATGTTATTAGAAACTATCCCTCAGAATCTTAATGCACTTTAAGGCCTGCAATATCACCTCCCTGCTAATTTGTATGTGGTACAAGACAACACCACTCATTTCTCCCATCTCCTTAGCTTCCATCACAATCTGAAGGACCTTATTTATTATGGTACTTAAGCATTATAAAACTCAGCATTATGCTTGCACGTTTTCTTGTAATGTACTAATATTGTGAAAATGTCAGAATGATGGCATGCAAAATGAAATTCAGTACATGTGACAATAATAAACTAATTAACAATTAAACTGGAATTGGAATTGGTTTATTATTGTCACATGTACTGAGGTACAGTGAAAAGTTTGTCTTGTACTTTGTTCAGACAGATCAGGTCATTATGGAGTCTATTGAGATAGAATAAGCTAAAGCAACAATGCAGAATAAAGTGTAACAGTGACCAGAGAAAGTGCAACACAAACAAACAATAAGGTGCACAATCATAATGAGGTAGATTGTGAGGACGAGTTGAATTTATCATGCTAGGGAACTAATTGTGGAGTAGAAGCTGTTCTGAGTTTGGAGTTGCAGGATTTTTGTACCTTCTGCACGATGGAAGAGGAAAGAAGAGACAATGTCCAGTGTGGACTTTTAATTATGCTGGCTGCTTGAGTGAGATATAGAGAAGTATAGATAGAGTTCATAGAGGGGTGTCTTGTTTTCATGATGGTGCTCAGCTGTGACCACAGCTCTCTGCAGTTTTTTTTTTGTGGTAACATGTAGAGCATTTGCCATACTAAGCAATTATGAATCCAGGTAGGATGCTTTCTATGATGCATAGATAAAAATCGAAAGGGTTGAAAGAGACATGTCACATTTCTTCAGCTACTTGAGGAATTGGAGATATGAGTGAGCTCTCTTAGTCATGGTATTAAAGTGATTGGACCAGGACAGGCCATGAACAAAGGCGATGTTCAATCCTAGAAACCTGAAGCTCTCACTACTCTGAAACTTAACACTGTTGACATAGATAGGAGCTTGTACATTTGTCTTCTCTTCTTAAGCTACTCATCCGCTGACAGTAGCTTACCAGAGTCTCAGTCCTGGGCCAATAGAAGGTGGAGTGGCCCTGTGACTTCACTTTCATTACATGACTTTGTACGTTTTCCAGACAAATATCCTTCCTCTCAAGGGATGAGGTCTTTGGAGCTTCTGTTGGTGCTTATGCACTTCTGGGTTTTGACGGCATATGGTTGCTAGCCCCATGTCCAATACTCCTCCTTTCACAGCCAGGCTTGGGACTGTCTATGGCAGAGTTGAGCTTGTACACTGCCCCTTTTCTTTTGTTTTGCAGACATTGAGGGAAAGGTTGTTGTCATGACACCATGCTACTAAGCTCTCTATCGCTTTCCTTTACTCTGACTCATTGTTATTTAAGATACTGCCCAATACAATGGTGTCATCTGAACTCTTGTAGATGGAGTCAGAGCAGAACCTGAGCACGTAGTTATGCATGTAATTCAACAGTGTAGCTCTTTAGGGTCAGCAATGCTGATCTATGTACAATAAGATATCAAATGCATGTATACACACACACATTTGTAGCAAGGACCTCCATCATCCAGGCCACGCTTTCTTCTCACTGCTGCCATCTGGAGAGAGGTACAGGAACCCTAGGTCAGGAATAGTTCAGGCTCCTGAGCCATTTCAGTCACCCCAGTAATGAATTGATTCCACAACTATGGACTCACTTTCAACTCATGTTCTCACTGTTACTTATTTTGAAATTTGAACTTAGAACCTATCATCCTGCTGTCTCTGTTTTCCAGTTCCATCTCTCCCATTCCCTACCTGGCTCCAT
This sequence comes from Hypanus sabinus, assembly GCF_030144855.1. NCBI lineage: Eukaryota > Metazoa > Chordata > Chondrichthyes > Myliobatiformes > Dasyatidae > Hypanus > Hypanus sabinus. The sequence goes on from NC_082719.1 coordinate 80,103,454, forward strand.
CTGCCCATCATTCTCTGCCCCTTGTTGGTCCATCAATCTCCTGCTGTCCCCCGTGTAATCTCAGCTGCTTTCCTCCTTATACTGGCTATCTTCTTTCTGAACTGTCAGTCCCAATAGAGGGTTTCAACTCTAAATACTGATATCTCCTCCCCACCTCCCCACTTCCCCACACCCACTCACTGCTTGACCCATTAAATTCTTCCAACAAGTTGTTTGTTGTTCAATTTTTGGTATTTCTACACTAGGAAAAATAATGTGTCTATCTACTCTCTATACAGTACACCTATATCATTTTATATACTTCAGTTAGGTCACCCATTAGTTCAAAGTTCAAAGTGCATTTATTATCAAATTATGGATATGTCATATAACCTTGAGATTTGTCTCTTAACAGACAGCTACAAAACAAAGAAACCCAAAAGCAAACCCCATATATATCTGAAAAAAAAAGACTAACACCCAATGTGCAGAGAGCTTCAACATCCATCACAAAGACAGGACAGCTGAGTCTTTTAAGGGTAGAGGAGATGGAGTATGCTTCATGAGTAACTCACTGTGGTGCACATACATGCTGGTACTGTTTCAGTTCTGCTCACCGGACCTAGACTATCCAACGATCAAGAGTCATCCATTTTATCTACTGAAGGTGTTTCCTGCCGTCATCCTGGTTGCAGAGTACGTTCCACCCCTGGCCAATGTCAGGCTGGCACTGAAGAAGCTGAGTGGTCATGAGTCAGCACACCTTGATGCCTCCCCTATCATTGCAGGGGATTTCAACCAGGCCAGCTTGAAGAAGCCTCTGATCAACTACCACCAATGTATCACCTATGGAACCAGAGGAGCCAACACACTTGACTGCTGTTACATCACCATCAATAGTGCTTACAGTGACATCTGCAGAAAGTCCAGTCATCTCGTTTAACTTCTACTCCTGGCATACAAGCAAAGACTAAAGCCTGCAGCAGCAGTGATGAGAACCAAGAAGGATTAGTCAAGGGAAGCAGGGGAGTGCTAATAGGTCTGCTTTGAGTTGGTGGATTGGACAATATTCATAGATACGTCTTTCAATCTGAATGAACACACATTGCTATTGACCTCATCAAGATCTGTTTGGATGAGGGTGTGGTTTTGAGAAAAGCCAAAAACCGTGGATGGACTAGAAGACTCACAGTCTACCGTGATCTAGATCTGTGGCATTTAAGACTAGCGATCCAGAACTATAAACAAGTCCAGGAACGACCTGTGAAAGGCTATTCTAAGAGTGAAAAATCTATTCAATTTGAAGTTAGGGACAGAATTGAATGTACACTAGCTCTGACTGGGTTTGCAGGCCTCTCCTTCCTATAAGATGAATCCTAGCATCATAAATGATGATGATGCTTCACTCCCAGATGAACTCAATAGCTTTTATGCAAGCATTGGAAGGGAAAATAACATTGCTCCTTTGTGAATCCCTGCAGCATATGGTAACTGTGTGATCTCTGTCTTGGAGGCTGACATGAGAACATTTTTCAAGAGGGTGAATGGTCTCAAGGTGCCAGGCGCTGACCTGGTAGGGCACTGAAAACCTATGCCAACCAACTGGCGGGAGTGCTCAAGAACATTTTTAGTCTTCATTGCTGCAGTCAAAGGTTCCCACCTGATTCAAAATGGTAACAAATGAACCAGAGCCCAAGAAGAGCAAGCTGAGCTGTCTCAACAACTATCACACAGTTGTGCTCACAACTACTGTGATGAAGTGCTTTGAGAGGTTGGTCATGACCAGAATCAACTTTTGCCTAAGCAAAGACCTGGAACTGTTGCATTTGCCTATCACCCCAACAGGTCTACAGCAGATGTAATCCACCTGGACAAAAGTAATACCTACATCAGGATCATGACTCAGAATTGATTATTGTAATTTATAGCTTTTTATGATTACATATTGCACTGGACTGCTTCTGCAAAGCAATACATTTCATTACGTATGGCCATGGTACTGAACCTGACTGTGATTCAAGACCTGCAACTGGACTAAGACTGCACTAAGGTGCCAAGACTCAGTTAACTTCAGTGTTTATTTTAGCACTAATGCAATAACAATGTTACCCATTCTATTCTCCAAATGCATGGTCAACTAATTCCATATTACTGGACCTCAAAAAGGCTGCCTTTGCACCTCAGTTACATGCCCCTCACTGCAACTACCTGCAACAAGATTTTTATCCCATCCTTTTATACAATAACATATCTGTATTGCCCAGATTAATTACTGTAGCTGTCCTGCTCTCCATTTGTACATTGCTGAGAGGAACTTGTAGTCATTTTGCCCCTAAAATAACCTTAAACATAATTGTTACACTAAACTATAAATGTCTGAGAATTGGGGCAACAGTTTATACTGCCATTGTAAAGGTGCGGTGGTCCCAGTGTGATTAATTTTGGAAAGTAATCTTACAGTGTTTAAACTCCCTCTCCATCTTCTTTGCAACTGGAAACTAATTTTCTTTTTATTTCTCTTCCCTGTTACCTGAAAGGTCTTCAGCCTGAAATATTAATTCTGTTATCTTTGCACAGATGTGTCTGACCTTTTAGAAAAGAAAGAAACATCCTACTAGGTTTTTACCTAACAGTGAAGCTGATTAAATACTGGGAATAATTTCTTCTTAAGTGTGTTGTGAAATTCGTTGCACTTTAGCACCAGCATTTAGCTGAAAATGGATGAAAGTAGCACTTGTTAGTAGTTAAATAAGGCACTCTGCCGGCTGTATAGAAAATAGTAGAAGCTTTAAAGCCTCTCCAACTGGAGAACCTTTCTACAGCTGAAAGTGCCTTTTTTAAAATTATAAAACAAGCAGAAATTAACCCTAACAAATAGTTTACAGTGTTCACAGGAATATTTATAAAAACACATATTAGTGATAGATGGAATACAAGATAGATGGAATAGAAGGAAACGTAGGGTCATCCATTTTGGTTTAAGGCATCAACTATATTTTTCAGTATATGGAGAGCAAATTCAGAGATCAGAGAGATGCAAAAGGACTTGGGAGTCATCTTGCAGGATTCCCTAAAGGTCAACTTGCAGGCTGAGTGGTAAGCAAGGCAAATGCAACTTTAACATTCATTTTGAGAGGAATGGAATATAAAAGCAAAGATGTAATCTTGGGGCTTTCTAAGGCATCAGTCGGACTGCATTTACATCAGTTTTGGGTCCCTTATCTAATAAAGGATGGGCTGGAATTGGAGAGCGTCCAGAGGAGGACCATGAGAATGAGTCTAGGAATGAAAGTGTTAATGTATAAGGAGCATTTGATGGCTCTGGACCTGTACTTACTGGAGTTTCGAGGAATGAGAGGGGATAATATTGAAAGCTATTGAATATTCAAAGGCCTAGAAAGAATGGATATGAAGAGGATGTTTCCTCTCATGGATAAGTCTAGGACCATGAGGATAGAAGGGTATTCCTTTAGAACAGAGATCAGAAGGACTTTCTTCAGTCAGAGGTTGTTGAATCTATGGAATTCACTACCACAGATAGCTATGGAGGCCTAGTCACTGATTTTTTTTTTTTCAAAGCAAAGTTTGATAGATTCTTGACTAGTAAGAACATCAAAGGTTACAAACAGGAGAATGGGATAGTAAATCAGCCTTAAAGGAAAGGCAGAACAGACTCAATGGCTAAATGGCCTAATTCTGCTCTTACAGTATGTCGGACCCAGTTTTGGAGCAACTGAAACAAGCAGGAGGAAACGTATCATACTTAATTGATCATCTATGCTACATTAATTTCTACTAAAGTTCTGATTATTCTATCACTGGAGAGGTAAATTAAACAGCAAGAAAGAGGTGGAGCAGCAATGACACCGGTTTCTGGGACTAATTAGAAGGCACATTAGAGTTTCATTCTATCCCTAGGAAATAGAAGCTTACTCAGGGAAGGACGAGGCAAGGGAAGTCAGAAACAGCATAAAAGCAAATGATAAGATATACTATATGGTGATTAATGAGAAGCTAGAGGATTGCAAAGCCTTTATAAATTATAGAATACGATAGAAAAGAAGATTGCAAAAGATATTTAGATATATAATGATAAGGGAGAGGCAAGAGTGGACAGAGGACTGCTGGAAAATGTGCTGGAGAAGTAGTAAATAGAAAAGAAAACTTAATTTAACTTTATAAATGGTGATAGTATTCAAGCCCTGCCACAACACTCAAGCAACCTTTGTTGATTCAAGTTTAGTCTGGAATTGCCACTTGGCCCGTGAGATGGCTTTCCAGAGACCGTGCCTGGATTTGCCTCTGACAGACTGGAGATCTCATGGTTCATCCTGGACTTCTGATTGGAAAATACTGAATTACTTTGTGGGGGCACACTTCTTCTATAACTGTTTTAATGAAGTCCTATGCATAATAGCGTATTCAGTCAGATACACAGATGAGTCCTTGAAAATATTCTGAAAAGATGTTGCTGAAAAAAATCTTGGAGGCATTAGTCAAGAATCACTGGAGTCAGGGATGGTCCCAGAGGACTGGAAAAATGCAATATGTCACCACTGTTTAAGAATGAAAGGAGGCAAAAAGCATGAAATTAGAGGCTGGTTAACCTAACCATCATTGCTTAGTAAGATTGTAGAGTCCATTGTTAAGGATACATTTTAGGGTGTTTGGAAGTACATGATCAAACAAGGCAAAGTCAGCACAAATTTTTTTAAGGGGAGATCCATGGAAACATTATCAAAGATTGTGACAGACCTAAAGCACAATTGATTGCTCCGGTATGACACCATGAGTCAAAATATCAAGGAATAAATCAACAAGCAAAACAGATCAAATAACCTGCTTGAAACTACATTGTTTGCACCAATAATTTATACCATCTACAGTGGATGTTTTCATTTGTTTGTCTATAAAGGCGCTCTTCTTTTGAAAATTACGTAATCCTACAGAGAATTTATGCTTTGTACTTTTTCTTTCAGGGTTTGTAATATCTAGTGCTATTATAGTGGTAGTTATAGGCTCAGGTTTCAATTCCCAGTGCTATCTACAAGGGGTTTTTCTTGTGACAGTGTGGATTTCCTCCAGGTGCTTATATTTCAAAGACGTATGGATTAGGGTTAGTGAGTTGTGGGGCTGATATGTTGGTGCTAGAAGCATGGAGATGCTTGCAGGCTGCTCAGCTTAATCCTCACAGATTTGATTTGACACAAAATGAAGCATTTCAAGGTATGTTTCAATGTACATGTAATAGATAAAGCTAATATTCAATTTATTTTGTAATTTATTTTTTTATTGAAGTTCATCATCAAACAAACATTTCCATAAGATGTATTTCAGACATTGTACATATATATCATATAATTATACATATCACAAATCTCCACAAAGTATTTATCTGAGGTATACACTCATAGAAAAGAGTGGAAAGAAAAAATAAGCAGAAGGAAAGAACTATGTACAAGTAGGGAGTGAATTTTTTTTTACAACAGATTCATTGATTTGTGAGAATAAAATCAGGCCTATGAGGCATTATGTAGTTAAACCATTTTTCCCAGTATGAATCAAATTGTTCCAAATTGGATAAAATTCTCTTACATTTGATTGGATTTAATAGCCCATTGACTTTAAAAGAAATGAATTTTACCTTGTCCTTAGCCATCTGTGTATATCTGTCAATGTACCATTGAAATTAGAATAAAACTTAATCGATCTACTCCCTGAACAAATAAGAACCAAGAAACGCAAATAACAAAAATGGCAACAAACGTGTGATTCCAAGGCTGAGGTCTCTGGTAGATGACCCTGCGTTGAGCTAGAGGAAATGTCTAGCTATGGGGCATAAACCCTCCTACTTCTGAGTTGAGGGCTCCCAATACAGTATTCATAAAAGGCTAATATTCAAATCTTTAAGTCTTTAATTTCCCCACATTGAATTCACTGGACTGTAGAGTATAAGGAGAATTTTGGCAAAGCAGGAAAAGCACCCTGTATAATATTTCAATACATTATGTTCAAAGACACACCAAATTTATAATATGCATTTCAGTCAAGTAACGCTACTGAAAATATAAAGGCAAATAAAAGCTGCCTGCTTAACACGGTTTTTAAAATTTCATCTGCATATTGAAGCACATACAATATATCCAGAACATGTTAACTAGTCTCCAAGTCAACATGCAGTGAGCAAGTGTACTGACACTTGATTTTCTGAAATCTGGATTTAAATCTGGTGTAAACAGTTGGAACGAATTGTTCCACTATAGCTGAAATTAAATTTCCAGAATCTTGTCCCAATTTTCAATTTGTACAGTTTCAAATTAAGTCCATATTCTCAATAGTATTAAATATTTAATTAGAATATAGTTCAATTCAAAATAGTTATAATTGAATCTATATCATCCATTTTGATAAGGTGTCTTCAGGAATATGTTGAGTATTCTAATTTATTATAATTTTGCTCAGGAAAAATAACAATCAAACAGCAATGTTTACAACCTGAAACAAATGATTTTAGAATAAAATTCTGCCCTGCATTAAAACTATGTTATGATTTTAATTATATATTGACTTTAACATTTTGGTCTTTGATTTTAATATCAAGCAAGGTACTTATTATAATATTAGATAATGAAAGCACTGTGATAAAGGCACAACAATAATATAAGAGATTTCAAGAAAAGGAGGTACAGGCTGAACTTGTTGATTTGTCACAGTCAATTGTTCAGGTATTATACTCAGGTATTTTAATGTATAGCAACGCACAGAAAATGCTGGAGGAACCTCCACAGGTCAGACAGCATCTATGGAAATAAATAAACGGTCAACATTTTGGGTTGAGACCACTTTTCAAGAAGCAAGGGATAAGATGCCAGAATAAAAAGGTGGAGGGAAGGGAAGGGGAATAGCTAGAAGGCGATAGGTGAAGCCAGGTGGATGGGAGAGATAAAGGGAAGGAGGAAGGGGCCCAAGGGGATGTGACAGGCAGGTGATAAGAAGTAAGGGGCTACAGTAGGGAATAGTAGAAGAGGGAAGGAGGAGGGAAAGTTTTTTACTGGAAGGAGATATCAATATTAATGTCATCCAGTTGGAGATTACTCAGACAGAATATCAGGTGTTCGTTCTCTACCTTGAGGGTGCCCTCATCGTGGCACAAGGGGAGATGATGGACTGACATGTCAGAACCTGTATTGGAATCCGAATTAAAACATGTGGCTCTAGGAAGTTCCGCTTTTGGTGGATGGAGCCAAAGAACTTGACAATTAATGTATTACTGTAATCCCATCATTTGCTTGTTAGAAATACCATTGTATCCAATGGGTGAAAAAAGCTTTTGATTTTTTTTAATGTGTTTAAGTAACAAAAGTAAATGAAAAATTATGCCTTGTAAATTTGTACTTACCGTCAAAGCATGGATCTAGTTTTCTTTACTGGAAATTTTATTTCCAGTAACTGTAGCAGTATGGCAAATATTGTTCAATTGCCAAGTGTTAAATTGTTCTGTGAAGAACAGGCTGTGGTATGCAGATGATAAACAGTGCCCTTGTAGTGCAAATAGAGGCCTGTGAAGAATGTGGAAATGTGTCCTGAACCTCAGAGAAATGTTCTGAGAATGGCAATAATGGTAAGAATTCCCACCAACAAAGACAAACTTGCTGGAACAACAGTATTTTACCTCCCATGGCCTCAAATCAGGACTGTGAGATTTTGATGTTGTATTGCAATTTTAACTCTCTATTGTATAGAAACACTAAAAACTGAATGACAAATATAAAGACAACTTCAAATAAGCCGTTGATGCTAGAAATCTGAAATAAAGAGAGAAAATACTCCTTCCATTCAGGTTAGGCAGCATCAGTGAAAAGAGGTAGTTAATGTTTCAGTAGAATACAAGGCAGATCGTTCAGTTAGTCTTTCCATTACATATTATCACCATCTGTTTTCAAACTTGGAATATCAAAACAATCAGAGCAATGAGACCTGCTACATATTATGTGTGTTCAATGAGGGCAACACCTGCTATCTAATCTGGTTTTTAGGAGACCCTAGTTTTAGTAATGGGAATCACAATTAACCTTTGAAAGCTGAATGCGAGGACAAGGCTACAAATTTTGAGCTCATGTTTGTAGCATTTGTTGAGATAAATCACAACATACCAACATTCTCTCCCCCAATTTCCCCATATACCAATTATATTTTGTTATTCATATTTTGTTCAATTATGACTAATATTTGTCATAGTGAATATATTGTTTCAATTTTCTATTGTACTGATCAAAATACTAATTAACAGAAGCAGAGTCTGTTCAATATTCAGTAATTACAAAATTTCAGGATGTGTTTTAAAAAATTTCTTTCCAACTTTAATAAAGTCAAACAAATAGACACAAGATGATGCTAGTTAAAAGATGGAAGTATGATAGAAAATGTTATGGAGCTTTCTTATAAGTATAATAAAAATAATTGTGCAGTTAAGTTTGTTTATGCACGGTATGTAAATAGTTTTGGAAGATAAGTGGCTGTACCTTTGCATCAAATTGGGGTCCAATAGGATTCATATAATGAACACATCCATGTGGAGGGAGGGGCTGGTGATAAGGCTGATAACTGAGTTATTAGCAGAGGCTGGGACAGTCTACAAACTGCCAGAGAAAGTGGTAGATGGAGGTTTGATTACAAGGTTTAAAAGACATTCGGAGTGGCAGATGGATGGGAAAGCTTTACAGAAATATGGCCAAAAGCAAACAAATGGGAGTAGCTTGGGGCTTGGCTGCCATGGACAAGTTGAATTAAAGGGCCTGTTCCCTTGCTGTATAACTCTATGGATGTATTTAATTATTTAGCCTTCCCAACTGTATGAAGTAGAAAATTCCAAAATTTCCCAATCTTCTGGGATAAGAAATTCTTCCTCATTTCTACCAACTAGGAATGGTCCTTTATTATGAAATATTTGTCCTTGGTTCTAACTTCTTCATGCAAGGAACCATCCCAATAAATATAGTTTTATTTTTCAACAACTTTGGCCCTATATGTTCATGTTTCCAATTTAATCAACCTCATTTTTCCAGGAATCAACAGAGTGAATCATTCTCGCATGGCCTCCAATGAGCAGTGAATATGTATTCACAACCAATCTCAACTCTGCTACTGTATTATCTCTAAATTGTCAGAGTTCTTCTCCTCAATTGAGTTTGACAAACGGTAATGTTTTCCAAGCAAATATTGAGCAAATTAAAACCTCTGTCTTCATCTCCATCATAGATTCCATTTCTTATTCATCTCCTTGGCAACCAGGTGAAGCATAGAAACATAGAAAACCTACAGCGCAATACAGGCCCTTCGGCCCACAATGCTGTACTGAACATATACCTACTTCAGAAGTTACCTAGAGTTACACATAGCCCTCTATTATTCTAAGCTCCATGTACCTATCCAAGTCTCTTAAAAGACCCAATTGTATCCGCCTCCACCACCATCACCAGCAGCCCATTCCATGCACTCACCAGTCTCGGCATAGAAAACTTACTCCTGACATCTCCTCTGTACCTACTTGCATGCACCTTAAAACTGTGCCCTATCGTGTTAGCCATTTCAGCCCTGAGAGAAAGCCTCTGACTATCAACATGATAAGGTGATTCTTATACTTAACATTAAATATTATTCAGAATAAAGGGGACGTGTAGGGCAAGTTTTTTTTTACACAGAATATGGTTAGTTCTCAAAATGCCATGCCAGAGTTGGTGGTATTTAAGATGCATTGATACACACACACACACACACATATGAATAGGATGAAGTCATATTGATCACGTACAGGCAGATGGGATTAGTTTCATTTTGCATTGTTGTTTATACAGACAGCATGGGCTGAAGTGTTTGTTCCTGTTCTACACTTTTCTACGTTCTACACTGTTTTTAACCAAATCATTTGTCAGTTATTTAGCATCATGAATATTGCCCTATTTCATCTCCAAAAAGTGGAACTTTTCTAACTTTACCACATCTCAACTGTGGCTGAAATCTGCATCCATATCTTCGTAATCTCTAGACAGATCTTCAATTCTTAGGCCTTTGGACATAATTGGGGAAGAGGGTGAGGTAGCAGAGGTATTTGACTTGACTGCGGTTTTAATTTAGTAGCATCTTTTCACTTGGTGCTAAAATGCTTTCCATGTTTAAAAAAATTACTGTATCACTGATAATGCCAGCAATTATGTTAACATATTGTAAGAAATGTTTCACTTATGTCTTTCACCAGAATAAAATCAGCGATCCTTACCCATTCTGTCCTTAATACAGTTACACATCAGCCAATGTGATTGACATTCATTGCCTTCTCTGTCCAGGAACAATTAGGGATGGATGCTAACTGCTGGCATTGCCGAAAATTTCCTGTCTATCTGGTTTTTACTGCATATTTGGAGTGTTAGCAGCATTTTAAATTTTCAGTTAGTAATAGTTATTTCATCATCATCAGTGAAATTTGTGGCCTGTGGCCATCAAACTTTACAACTCCTCCCTCGGAGTGTCAGACACCCTGAGCCAATAGATTGGTCCTGGACTTATTTCCACTTGGCATAATTTACCAATTATTATTTAATTATTTATGGTTTTATGTTGCTATATTTCTACACTGTTCTTGGTTGGTGCGACTGTAACGAAACCCAATTTCCCTCGGGTTCAATAAAGTATGTTTGTCTGTCTGTGTTTATCTTCAAGATTCTGTTTACTTATTTCAGCGTTCACCAGCAGCCATGATAAGATTCAAACTCATGCCCTATGATCCAATTGTCCACACCACTAACAGCTTGCCTAGTGACTCATTCTCTATGCTGTGGCCATACTCAATAATCAAGGCATGTACAAATTCATGGTAAACAATTATTCTGTATTAAGAACATCCATTATAAAATTTTGGACACTATATGCGGAGAGACAAGGAAACATTTTTAAAATATCTAACTTTGTATTTCATTTCAGTCTGCAATATTTAGTTTATGTAGACATCACTGTACTGTGCTCTTTACTGGCTGTGCACTATTTACTCTTTGAATAATATTTTATTAACTTATTTGTGGTAATATTTTGGTTTACAGTATGTGCTGTGCGTGATATATGTTTCATGGATGTACCTTTGTCCTGAGGAATGTTGTTTCATTTGGTTGTATATGTGTACAGTCATATGACAATAAACTTAAACTTGAACTTCTGTCTGACCAGTTAACTCCTCATTTCTGAACCCCTTTATGTTAAGTTTTAATGCTATAAGAAGGAATGCAACAAACTATTGACATGATATGAATTCACAATGTTATGTCAGCTCAACCATGGATTGCTCTAGCAAGGGCTTTAAGGTTATATTTATATAACAAACCTAAAATGATAAATAAACTATCAATTTAGTGGTATCCTGAAGTTTTGAATTACTCTCACAGCATGCTAAAATTAAGTGGCATTTTCTTTCAAAGCATAGTGTTCAGTAAAATTGGATGGTGGACTTGGAAATACAAGACTGTATTGTGTTGCTTTCTCATGGGCTGAAGTAAAGCTAACTCCCCCAGTTAGCCTGAAGTTCCAATAAATTTAAGCCAAAATTACCCACAAATTAATATGAGAAAATATGTCCTGTGAAAAGTCTTTGTATTTCCATCAAATACTCATATTAATTCCAAAATGATTAATATCATGAGCTACTTTCATAAACTAAATCAGAAAATAGGATTACCTACAGATGTCATTTATCAAAACACCAAGCTGTTGAATCCAGTCCAAACACAGCTGGTTTGAAGCAAGAAATAGGTCAATTGAGCTCCATAAACTGGTGTTCTTTCTCTATTCTTTTAAATTGATAAGTGTTTGATCCCAATCAGTCTTTATTAAAGTACAGGTTTTTTTTTTACATCTGAATTATGATGTTTACTGCAGGATCAAAATCCAGAGAGGTCTACCAAACAGGGCACGAAAAATTTGAAAATCTTGCCTTTGTATTCTAACATACAGGATAGAAGAGAAGAGACCAGGAATGTGTCCTTCAGCCCATAATGTAAATGCCAGCCACAGTGTCAATTCCACCCTCCCATATATTGTTTATATATCCCTCCATACCCTGCCTGTTCATGTATATTTTTAAAGGTCTCTTAAAAATTACTGTTGTGTCTGCTTTCACCACTTCCCCTGGCAATACATTCGAGACACCTACTACTTTGTGTAAAAAAAGCTTGTCCCATAAATCTCCTGTAAATATTCTCACCTTAAAGCTATGTCCTCAAGTATTTGGCATTTCCAACGTGGCGAAGAATTTCTGATGATCTACCTATCTGTATCTCTCATAATTTCATATATTTCAATCATCATCTGATATTCCAGTGAACACAATGTTTTACTTTGAACTTTAAACTTAATACATTGATGATAAAAGAGTAGACAGCCTGATGACTCCCAAGTAAATATTTCTGTTCTGGATTGTATTAAGCTTCTTGACTATTCTATGTATGTTTAAATATGAATGTTGAGAGTTCAGCATAATTCTTGATTTAACCTCACCCACCATATGCCCATAAGAAGCTTAGATTACAATAACCTGCATCTAAACCAAATTAGACACTTAAGTACAAGAGATTCAGTTGTCTGTAGTAACTAAATCTTGACACCCCAAAACTTTCCACCATATAAAAGTTACAAAGTCAGGAATGTGGTTGAATGCAACTGAGAAAGGCAATTCAAAAAGTTGACATCATCTGGAACCAAGCAATCTCCTTGATTAACAGCATGTCCACAACTTGGACTCTCACTCTGCCATTGAACAATACACTGTATTTGGTTGGCTAGGCTGTCATCAAATCTTTAATCTGTTACCACTAGCACCAAGATGGATAAACTAGCCTCCAACTAACACATCATCTGACTTGGAAACATATCGTTCTTTAGGAAGATGGTGAACAAGGGAGCTTGTCTCAAGAACCAAGGCAGCAGTAAAGGCAACTGACACAAGCAATGGGGTATATGGGATCACCTGTGGTGACTGCGACAAGAACTACGTCAGCCACAGAGGACGTAAACTCTCAACACGTTTATGGGAACATAAACCTGCATTACGGAGACATGATCCACTGATCTTGGTACATGAAGACTGAGAAAGATACCACCCTAACTGGGATGCCGCAGAGGATCTGGCACAGGCAAATAAGAAACAGGCATTTTTAGAAGCATGGATCTCGTCTGATAACTCTGTAAACAAACACATTGAAATAGAAGTCATCTAATCTACGAGCCAAAGAAACATGAGGAATAGAATTCAAAGATCAGCTGAAGGGATGACCAATCAGGACTGAGGCAAGTGAACTGGGGCCTGTATAAATGTGAGCACTCCCAGAAAACAGCACCCACCACTGCGCACTGACAATGTCACGTCGGCTGGTGATGAAACATCTGCATGCTAATTGTCAAGCTTGGTGAGCACCACAACATCAAATATTGTTCTTTACTGAGACCTGGTTCTCTTTACTGTATTGGTGTCGGTGTTGATTTGTTATTGTCACATATAGTGAAAAGCTTATTTTGCATACTATTCATACATCATTACAAACAGGAAGAAGGTAAAACAAAACTGCAGGTGGGGTCTTTGATTATGCTGGCCTTCACTCAAGCAGCCAGAAGTATCGACATAACTCATTAGCATTATGTCCTCCTAAAGGACTGTGGCTGCAGAAGAACGGAGCTCACCTTGACTTTTCAAGGGCTTCTGGGAATGGCTAATGAATTCTGACCTTGCTAGTGATGGCGCGTGGCCTAGTGGGCAAGGCATCAGACTAGTAACCTGAAGGTCACTGGTTCGAGCCTTAGCTGAGGCAGCGTGTTTGTGCAAGGCACTTAACAACACATTGCTCTGTGAAGTCACCGGTGCCAAGCTGCATGGGTCCTAGTGCCCTTCCCTTGGACAACATCGGTGGTGTGGAGAGGGGAAGGCCTGCAGCTTGGGCAACTGCCGGTCTCCCATACAACCCTGCCCAGAGCTGCGCCCTGGAAACTCCAGGCGCAGATCCATGGTCTCTCGAGACTGACGGATGCCACCACCACCACTGATGTTCAATCCTCAAAAAATAATTGCATTTACAAAACACTTTCTCTCTGATATTAATTTATCCATTGTTCCTCTATGCGTTATTGATGGGATAGTTCTTAGAAAGCCAAAGCTTTTTCTTCAAACTGCAGGCTTTTTGCATCACTTCAAATGTTACTTAGCTGACAATATTTACAAGGCATAACATTGTGTTATAGTGGGTGAGGGTAACAAATCAAATAAAAATAGAATTATTGAGCTTTTCCTGGTCCACTGGTCATGAATTAGCACATTAAGCAACTTCTCTGGTGAGAGAAACAGAATTAGCATTTCAGATGAAAGACTCAAAAGAATTCTGACCAGAACCGTAATCAATCCCATCACATTGTTTCTTTTTTTTCAAGATTGTATTTCTAACCTTGAAAGACTCATATCCCAAATATTTTTTACAGTACTTGCACAAGTTTATATTTCTTTCACACCCTTGCCAACAAATGGTTAGGCTACACTTTGTGTGACTCAGACTAATGTAAAGTATAGATTGAGAGTGTTTGCAAAGTATATTTTCAGGTAGTTTCTATTTATGGGGAAAAGAAAATTTTTGCTGTGGTTTGTTAATATGTAGAATTCTATTAGTGGCTGTTGCTATGAGATAGAGCTCAGTATCCAAGGACAATTTACAGCCTTTGCCAGAGCAGCTTAGAATATGGTTTATGTAAGAGAAATTAAATTATAAATCTGAGCATATGTAGTACCAGATTTATATCTGGAATACTGCCAAGGCATTCTGTATTATTAGTTTGAGTACCCAAAGTTCACAGTGTTGCTTAATATTTGGAAACTTCAGATGATTTTATACAGCAAATAGCTGACTATTTTATCTTAAAAATGGCTAGCAATTTGGTTCATTGATTGCTGTGTGAGGACAAACTCTGCCATCTTTCCCCAGTTCAGCCTTTGACTCCAAACTCATTTATACAGTTAATCCTTAAACTGAGTTACAATTCCTACCTCAGAACTTCAAAATGGTTCAGTTTACTGTGTTGAAATTTTGGGATACACTGAGGTCAGGATAAGAGCAACTGGAATGCAAATTATTCTGTACTTTGTTTAACGTTTGTGGCCTGTGTCACAGGGAATGTGTACGTGAAATTCACACTTTCCTGTGCCATTAGATTTCCTTTTTTAAGTATACTTATTTCTAGTACAATGTCCATTAATGAGTTGGAGGTGGTGCAGGGTATCTAAGACAGCAAATAGTTTGTTGTATAACAGACAAATGTCAATTTAGAAAATAAGCTAGATATTTAATGAAAGAATAAAGCAAACAAACTGCAGCAAGCCTCTCTCAGTAAATTTGTAGATATTTCTCAACAAAAATGACGTGATTGGTAGATGATTTTTATATGGCAGGAAAGTAATCTGTGTATCTTCACAGCCTTCAACCCATTGACTGACACTGTGTTGGCACAAACTATTTTGAAACATGAAACTAACCATATAGGCACTAAACCTTAAAAGCAGGGTAAGCACCAAGTCATCTCCACTCTGATAAAGATAAAGCTAAATTTTATTTGTCATGCATATGTCAAAATATAGAGGGAAATATGCCATTTGTGTCAATGACCAATACAGTCTGAGCATATGCTAGGGGTCATCCACAAATGTTGTCATGTTTCTGCCACTAAGATAGCATGGCACATCTTATTAACCCTAATCTGTATGTTTTTTGGAATGTGAGAGGAAACTGGAGCTATTTTTTCAATGCAATCTTGTAAAGCTCCTGAACTGGATGGTTATTCTGTAGGATTTTATAAAAAAATTTGAAAAATTGCTCTCTTTATATATGTTGGAAATGCTTAAAGATTCTTTTTTGATAGGAGAGTTACCTCCCACATTTTATGAAGCTTCTATTTATTTAATTCTTAAGAAAGATAAAGATTCTACTAACTGTGCTTCATATAGACCTATTTCATTACTAAATGTGGATGCTAAAATTCATTCAAAAATAATAGGTAATCGGCTGGAGAACATCTTAGCTAAAATTATTTCTCAAGATCAAACAGGTTTTGTAAAGGGCCATTATTCCTTTTCTAATGTTCAGAGACTGTTAAATGTTATATATTCACCCTTTTCTAAGGCTCCCCAATGTGTCATCTCTCTTGATGCTGAAAAGGCATTTGACTGAGTTGAATGGAAATACTTATTTAATGTTTTAGAGAAATTCAGCTTTGGTATTAATTTTAATGTGGATTAGAATGATATATAAGAACCCTGATCATCCAATCATATTGCTGCAGTAAAACATTATGCTAACCACCACTCTACCATTCCACCATGGATGTCACTATTAGTAGCCTTTCTGCTTTATCTGCTGGCTTTGAAAAACAAAAAGATGTAATTTTACCAGTCTCAGGATTTAACTATCCTTTCCTATCCTCTATAGCTTAGGTGGGGTCCATTACCTTGGATGTTGCTCCTCCATGAGGCTGAGCAATCCTAAAGCAAAATAATCAGATAATATTGTAGATTGTTATTGCAGATGCCCAAGAAGTAATGTATAAAAGTATTTCTGCAAAATCAAATAAAATGCTTGGTTTTAAAATCCTGCTGGTCTGGTAGAACTGAGGGTAAAGCAAGAGTAAACTTTAAATCCTAATATATTCTTAAGTAGTTCTTACTTCGGCCCTGAAATCAATACACCCCTCCATATATGAGATGCTGCTCACAGTTGAGTTATGATACTATACCCGAGAAATTTTATGTGTTGCATAATTTTTATAAAGAATACATGATAATCCAAAGCTTGCCAATATACCTGAGAACCTTTATATTTCACTGCTCTGTCTGGCAATCCGAAGAGCAAATTAAGCCAGTTAGTTAAAGGATAGTATGCTGTATTATGTGTCAGAAGTAGAAATTTATCCAAAACTACTCTCAACCCAGAAATAAAGAAGCATTGAACATGAAAAGCTGCCAAAAGAAATATCAGCGGAACAATGTTCTCAAACCCATTTCAAGGACTAAAGCAAGATCATTTCAAAATTGTTCTTTCATCATGAATGCTATAAATAACAACTTCTCCGGTGATCTGAGGTCATTTGAGTTCAGTTGTTCATCCAATTCATTGTTTCAGAATGACTTATCTCTTTGTGGCCTTCTTGCATGTTTAAAGTTGTTGTTCTTGTCTTCAAAATCTCACCTACTTCTGCTACCTGATGTCCATGCTGTTTTCTTTACACAATGGACTCTAGACTTCTCATCACTTTCTTTACAAACCAGCAATTCATTCAGTGAAGACTCAAGGTCTGTGAAATGTTTTACTTGCTTACCATCCTAAATTCATTAATCTTCTTGAGTTTCACCTCTCTTTTATTCCCCATCTTTCACTTCCGCCACTCTTGTGGCTATTCTATGCCTTCATTTGTATTCTGAGAAAATGCAAAGATATCATCCTGCAAGTCTGGAGTTTTGTGACATCCAAGCTGTTGTTTCAGTTTTATAAATCGTTAGTGCAAAGCAAGCTGCTCGTTCATTTTTTCTCATCGACACCTCATTTCATTAGCAGTACCTCACTACAGGCATGAATGTTGCTTCACCTCCTCTTATTTATTTGTTCTGTCTGTTTCCTCTGCAACTTTCCATGTTAAGGGATGAAAGATTAGCTTTATTTGTCACATGTGCATCAAAACATCAAGACAAACAGAGAACTGTGCTGTTTGTGTCAATGACCGGCTCATTCTGTGACGTGCTTTGAGCAGCCTACAAATATTACATTGCTTCTGGCACCAACATAGCATACCCATATTTTTTCTAACATTTTCCTCTTACATTTTTCAAATGTAAGAGGAAAGCAAAGCACTCAAGGGAAATTGCACAGTGACAAGGTGAAGGTACAAACTCCTTTTGGCGGGAATTGAACTGCTTACTGCTGGCACTGTAAAGCATTTTGCTAACTGCTACACCACCTTGCCACTCTCCAGTTGATCATTATTGAATTTAAAATTAGCTTCATTTTTATTGCCCATTCTTTGAGCCATAAAGAAAATTATTTCTTTCTGCTCCACCAAAATAGTACAATAACTCAATGTAAAATCAAATATGGCTGAGATTGGAAATCGGAAGTAAGAATTGAAAATGCTGGAAATTGTCAGCAACTCAATCAGTACTGGATAATCAGAGGTATAATATGTGTTTAAATGGAAGAAAAGATGGAATGGGAGAGGTAATTGACCAATATTCACAAAATAATTCCCTCCTTATCGACATTTATTCTCAGTAATGCACATGATGGAAGTTAACATAAACTTAGCACTTCAGTAGAATGATGGTTCAGAGAGGCAAAACTAATGACCATGTTAAAAAGGGAGAAGGGACATAGGTTATGAGAGTGGATTCCAGATCTAAGAGACTAAACAGTTAAATCCACAGTTCACAGTATTGCTATTACTAAAATAGAGGCTCCTCAAAACATCATTGGTGAGAGAAGTCACCCCTTTTTAAAGTCTGAAGGGCTAGAGAAGGCCATAATGATAATGAAAAATGATGTCTGAGAAAGAACTGTAAGTGGCGATAAGAGTTTTTCAAGCATTGTTAAATGTGGCCATGAATTCCCACTTTTCTGATATCAAAGCCATAAATGAGTGTCATCCTTTATAAAGCAACATGTTAAAACATTACTGTGGCATACTACTGGCAACTCATTGCAAAACTGCAAAGAAATCAGTGGACAAAATCAATGCAATATAGTAGCATCATTGATTTTTAAAATATACTTCATAATGGCACCAGAGGTTTAGTAAACCACCTAATCATAGTCCAAGTATCCTGAACTTACATCAACTTAACTTGTATAGCTAGTACGCTTAATCAAAGTCAAAGATCCAGATGCAGGGTCTCCTAATGTCCGTCTTTGTTAAGTACCAGCATCTGCTGCATATCTGGGACCTTCAGATCAGGTATACCTGCACCAGTGTCTCTAGCTAGTAGGATAACAAATGTGGAGTGCCTGCTCCACTCTTTGTCTGTGTTTGCTGAAATTAAAACTGATATACTTCCTCACTAACTAGCATCTCACTGTCCCTCAATCCACAAATGTCATGTAGTCCTCACAACTTCAGAACCTCACCTTGAAGAGTCCAATCCAGTCCCAGAAGCTACCTGAGTAGCCCTAGGCTAGGCAGTAGAAAATTATAGCACCTCAGATGCTGCAAAGAAACTTGAAATGACAGAAATTGTGATCATGAGTCAGCTTCAGAATCCCAGACTGATATTCTTAAATATCATGTTAGGGTTTCCAGTACAGAAAAGCTGAATAAATAAGAAAGATGCAACATTGTACATCTCCTTTGACATTAGTGATTGAATTTTCCCTTGAAATGATTTTTTAGAATGTTGTCAACTTAGGCAATTTTTTATTCATTGTTCCTAAATAAAATGTACGATGAAATAGGCTGTAATTGTTGAGACCACAAGTAAAACTGTGGTCAATAAAACTTCTGTGGAAGTCTCTTCAATGTTTAATGTCAAAATGCCATAAATATGGGGATATCATTATGATAGGAACTGCAGTATTTCAAGAAGGCTCATCACTAGCTTATCAGGTTCTAAATCAATTTGATTTAGATTTATTCTTCATCAAGTTAAATTTAGGGTTAATTAGCAATTAGTTTAATTAATAGATGAAATATCAATCAATTTTACTTCACCAATAAAAATAATGCTGAAGCACCCTTCAAGATATTTATTAACCAGAACAATTAAATCGATTCCTAGGAACTTCCACCCCAAAACTATTACTACATGAATATATTTTTGATCAAAACAGGCTTAAGAATGGCAACTGAGTTTAATTCAGATAAGTGTGAGGTGTTGCATTCCAAGAAGACAAATCAAGGTAGGATTTTCATAGTGAAAGACAGTGCCATGGGGAGTGTTGTAGAACAGATGGAACTAGAATTACAAGTACAGTATATGGTTCCCAAAAAGTGGTGTCACAGGAAGCCAGACTGGCGAAGAAGACTGTGCAGGACAGAGTTATAGAGGATGAAAAGGCTTGGACTCTATTCAATGGAGGATAAAGGGAGATCTTACCAAAGTACAATACAAAATCATAAGGGGCATAGACAAGATGAATGCACAGACTTTTTCCCAAGGTTGAAGAATCAAGAAGTATAGGGCGCAGGTTTTAGGTGGGAGGGAAGATATTTAATTGGAGCCTGAGGGATAACATTGTCACCCAGTTTATGGTACTTACATGAAATAAGCTGCCAGAGAATGTGGTTGAGACAGTGTGTTAACAACATTTAAAAGACATTTTAACAGGTACATGGATAGAGAATATTTATTGGGAAATGGGCCAAGTGTGGACAAATGGGACTAGCTTAGACAGGCATTTGGGTCAGCATGGATAAGATGGTCTGAAGAGCCTGTTTCCATGCTGTATAACTTTATCTCCATGACCTGGTAAATGGTATTCTGAAGATCTAACAGTAGAAATTCAAGTCAGTTTTACCCAAGGCCAAAAATCTTGGAAGCATATTTCACATTATTGAAATTAGTTTCAGGAAGAAAAGCTTACTGCAAGATAAATTAGATAAAAATGGAAGATCTTTAAATTTCCTAGCTATTGATGTCATAATGCTAATTTAGTCTTGACATTAACTGTATAAACAGGTTTTTTAGTTACATTTCTAGCAAAGTTACATGGATGCAGATGCAGAATATTTGAAGAAATACAAGGCCAAGCTTCGTTCATTGAGATGAGCTTCTATCATAAGATATTCAGCAAGCTACTGTTAATGGAAGCGTCATATATTAGCTCTTCCAGACCTTCAACTCAGCAGATTCCACTGACAGCCAAATACATTTGGAATATTAACTATAATAAATCTCAACTAGTCAACTTTGCAATATATCCAGACCTGAATTTTGTACTGCACTGTTTTTGCACATATTACCAATACAAAATGTTCAAAGTTTTACCAAAGAGAATTTAGGATGGTTGCAACAGAAATTTGGGTAGTACAAGTATGTTTTGGGTTCTAAGAGGGTGACTAAAGTGAACTTGCACTTGTGGGATGAATCAAGTTAACCACATATTGGTTGGGTCATTAATTTGTGTTTGCTATATTTGTAACTCCAAAACATAAAAGCTATCTAAAAGGAAAAGAAACAGCTGGAAATGTGTTCCTTAGTTTCATTCTTTACTTTAGTGAGATGTGCATGTATGACATGGTGGCATGATAAGACCATAAGACTATAACATATAGGAGCAGAATTCAACCATTTGGCCCATCAAGTCTGCTCCTCCATTTCATCATGCCTGATCCAATTTTCCTCTTAGCCCGAGTCTCCTACATTCTCCCCATATCCCTTCATGCCCTGATTAATCAAGAATCTGTCTAACTCTGCCTTAGATATACATAAAGACATGGCCTCCACAGCCACCTGTGGCAAAGAATTCCACAGATTTGCCACTTCCTGGTTGAAGAAATTCTTCCTCATCACCATTCTAAAAGGACACCCCTCTATTCTGATGCTGTATTCTCAGGTCTTAAACTGTCCCATCACAGCAAACATATTTTCCACATCCACACTATCAAGGCCTTTCACCATTCAAAAGGTTTCAATGAGGTCACCCCTCAATCTTCTGAATTCAAGTGAATACAGGCCCAGAACCATCAAACGCTCTTCATAGGACAAGCCATTCAATCCTGGAATCATTTTTCTGAACCTTGTTTGAACCCTCTCCAGATTCAGCACATCTTTTCTAAGATAAAGGGCTCAAAACTGCTCACAATACTCCAAGTGAGGCCTCACTAGTGCTTTATAAAATCTCAGCATTACATCCTTGCTTTTATATTCTAGTAATTTAGAAATTAATGCTCCATCACATTTGCCTTCCTCACTACATACTCAATCTGCAAATTAACCTTTAGGAAATTCTGCACGAGAACTCCCAAGTCACTTTGCGCCTCATTATTTTTTTTGGATTTTTTCTCCACAACCCTTTCATTTCTTCTAACAAAGTGCATGACCAGACACTTCCTGACACTGTATTCCATCTGCCATTACTTTGCACATTCTCCTAATTTGTTTAAGCCCTTCTGCAGCCTCTCTACTTCCTCAAAACTACCTGCCCCTCCATATAACTTCATATCATCTGCAAACTTTTTAATAAAGCCATCTATTCCATCATCTAAATCATTGACATACAACAATAAAAGAAT
This sequence comes from Hypanus sabinus, assembly GCF_030144855.1. NCBI lineage: Eukaryota > Metazoa > Chordata > Chondrichthyes > Myliobatiformes > Dasyatidae > Hypanus > Hypanus sabinus. The sequence continues at coordinate 80,125,720 of NC_082719.1, forward strand.
CGATCCCAACACTGACCTCTGTGGAACACTACTAGCCACCTGCAGCCAACCAGAAAAGGGCTTCTTTTATTCCCACTCTTTGCCTCCTGCCAATCAGCCTGCTTTATCCATGCTAGAATCTCCCTTGTGATACCATGGGCTCATAGCTTGTTAAGCAACCTGATGTGTCAAGTCAAGTCACTTTTATTGTCATTTCGACCATAACTGCTGTTACAGTGCATAGTAAAAATGAGACAATATTTTTCAGGACCATGGTATCACATGACACAGTACAAAAAAACTAGACTGAACTGCGTAATGAAAAAAACAACACAGAGAAAGCTACACTAGACTACAGACCTACACAGGACTACATAAAGTGCACAAAAACAGTGCAGGCATTACAATAAATAATAAACAGGACAGTAGGGCAAAGTATCAGTCCAGGCTTCGGGTATTGAGGAGTCTGATAGCTTGGGGGAAGAAACTGTTACATAGTCTGGACATGAGAGCCCGAATGCTTCAGAGCCTTTTCCCAGATGGCAGGAGGGAGAAGAGATTGTATGAGGGGTGCATGGGGTCCTTCATAATGCTGTTTCCTTTGCAGATGCAGTGTGTAGTGTAAATGTCCGTGATGTCGGGAAGAGAGACCCCGATGATTTTCTCAACTGACCTCACAATCCGCTGGAGGGTTTTGCGATCCGAAATGGTGCAATTTCCGAACCAGGCAGTGATGCAGCTGCTCAGGATGCTCTCAATACAACCCCTGTAGAATGTGATGAGGAAGTGTGGCACCTTGTCAAAGGTCTTCTGAAAATCCAAGTACACAATATCAACTGATTCTCCTTTGTCTATCCTACTGGATATTTCTTCAAAAATTTTCAACAGATTTGCCAGGCAAGATTTTCTCTTGAGAAAACCATGCTGACTATGGCCCATTTTATCATGTGCCTCCAAGCACCCTAACTAGCCTATAGTTTCCTTTTTTCCTCTCTCCCAACCTGAAGAGTGGCATGATATTTGCAATTTTCTAGTCTTCCAGAAACATTCCAGAATCTACTGATTCTTGAAAGATCATTACTTATGCCTCCATAATCTCTTCACCCACCTCTTTCAGAGCTGTGAGGTGTATACCATCTTGTCCAGGTGACTTATCTACCAAAAGACCTTTCAGTTTCCAAAAGAACCTTCTCTCTAGTGGTAACTTCACACACTTCATGCTCCCGATACCTGGAACTTCTACCATTCTGCTAATGTCTTCCACAGTGATAGGGAAAATTAGGTTGGTGCTGGATTTTGTTGTGCCCATTACTACCTCTCCAGCATTCTTTCCAGTGGTCCAATATCCATTATCATCTCTCTTTTACACTTTATGTATCTGTAGAAGCTTTTGGTATTCTCTATAATATTATTGGCTAGCTTACATTTGTATTCCATCGTGACCTTGTTAATGACTTTATTAGTTGTCTTCTGTTAGCTTTTAAAAGCTTCCCAATCCTCTAATTTCCCATTAAATTTTGCTGTATTATATGCTCTGTCTTTGGCTTTCATCTTGTCTTTGACTTCTTTTGTTAGCCATGGTTTTGTCATCTTGCTTTTAGAATATTTTTTCCCTTTTAGGGATGTATACATCCTGTGCCTTTCAAATTGCTTCTGGAAATTCCAGCCATTGCTGTTCTGCTGTTATCCCTGTCAATGTTCTTTTCCAATCAATTCTAGCCAACTCCTCTCTCATGCTTCTGTAATTCCCTTTACTCTACTGTAATACAAATACATCTGACTTTAGCTTCTCCTTCTCAATTTTCAGGGTGAATTTGATCATATTATGATCACTTGCACCTAACGGTTCTGTTACCTGAAGCTCTCTAATCAATTCTATTTCATTGCATAACACCCAGTAAGAATAGTTAATTCCCTTGTGGCTCAACCACAAGATGCTCTTAAAAAGACATCTTTGTAGGCACTCTGGAAATCGCCTCATTTGGAGTCCAGCTGCAACCTAATTTTCCCAATCTACCTGCATATTGTAATCCTCTATGACAATTGTAACAATGTGATGATGTATGCCATTAATGTACTTTTACATACACCAGGTAATGAATTGCTTAAGTGAAGAGGAAGGCTTAATCAAACAATATATTTGCAATACTACTCAAATATTATATACACAACTCTCCTCCCTGCTTAGCTATAAATTCCAACTCAACTCAAATATATAACGTATTGCTCTCCAGTCATCTATATATCCTTTATACTATACAACACAGCTCCTTCTTGTTGTACTGTAGGTCATGGTCTTTCTGGGGAGCTTTGCTATTAGTTGCTTGGTGAGTGGAGAGTGCTGCTGCTTTTCTGCTGAAGTATCTAGGGGAGGTGTAGGGGGGCTTTGGGATTCTAATGTTTTTACTGTCATTCATTCTTTGTGGATCTTTGCAAAGAATAAGAATTTCAGGCTGTGTATTTTATACATTCTCCTTTGTTAAATGGAATTATTGAACTACTATATACACATCCATAGAATAATACATTTTAAGTTGTCACAATCAAGCCTAAAGATTTAATTGCTGTGGAGGATTTATTATTGTTGTGCTATAATGCATTTTCTGAGAAGGAATTCATTTTGCTTGGCAGGTGGGGCTTTTGGCTGTGAAACAATCTCAGGATCTGGGGCATCCTCCAGGGTGGTATTAGGAGTTGATTCTGTGACTGCAGGAAATGGCTCTGACAGCTCTGGACACCTTTCTTCTGAACATGTTGGCATCCTGAACAGTATGGCAAGCTTCTCTGGATGATGTGGATACAGTGTCTGGCTTCACCACTTCCTTTATAGAACATACATCACATTACAGTCCATTCGGCCCACAATGTTGTGCTGACCTTCAAACCCTGCCTCACATATAACCCCCCACCTTAAATTCCTCCATATACCTGTCTAGGAGTCTCTTAAACTTCACCAGTGTATCTGCCTCCACCACTGACTCAGGCAGTGCATTCCACGCACCAACCACTCTCTGAGTGAAAAACCCTCCTCTAATATCCCCCTTGAACTTCCCTCCCCTTACTCTAAAGCCATGTCCTCTTGTATTGAGCAGTGGTGCCCTGGGGAAGAGGCGCTGGCTGTCCACTCTCTCTATTCCTCTTAATATTTTGTACACCTCTATCATGTCTCCTCTCATCCTCCTTCTCTCCAAAGAGTAAAGCCCTAGCTCCCTTAATCTCTGATCATAATCCATACTCTCTAAACCAGGCAGCATCCTGGTAAATCTCCTCTGTACCCTTTCCAATGCTTCCACATCCTTCCTATAGTGAGGCGACCAGAACTGGACACAGTACTCCAAGTGTGGCCTAACTAGAGTTTTATAGAGCTGCATCATTACATCATGACTCTTAAACTCTATCCCTTGACTTATGAAAGCTAACACCTCATAAGCTTTCTTAACTACCCTGGAGACAACTTTCAGGGATCTGTGGACATGTACCCCCAGATCCCTCTGCTCCTCCACACTACCAAGTATCCTGCCATTTACTTTATATTCTGCCTTGGAGTTTGTCCTTCCAAAGTGTACCACCTCACACTTCTCCGGGTTGAACTCCATCTGCCCTTCTCAGCCCACTTCTGCATCCTATCAATGTCTCTCTGCAATCTTCGACAATCCTCTACACTATCTACAACATCACCAACCTTTGTGTTGTCTGCAAACTTGCCAAACCACCCTTCTACCCCTACATCCAGGTCATTAATAAAAATCACAAAAAGTAGAGGTCCCAGAGCCGATCCTTGTGGGACACCACTAGCATCAGCCCTCCAATCCAAATGTACTCCCTCCACCACAATCCTCTGCCTTCTACAGGCAAGCCAATTCTGAATCCACCTGGCCAAACTTCCCTGGATCCCATACCTTCTGACATTCTGAATAAGCCTGCCGTGTGGAACCTTGTCAAATGCCTTACTAAAATCCATGTAGATCACATCCACTGGACTACCCTCAAATATATGCCTGGTCACCTCCTCAAAGAACTCTATCAGGCTTGTTAGGCACAATCTGCCCTTCACAAAGCCATGCTGACTGTCCCTGATCAGACCATGATTCTCTAAATGCCCATAGATCCTATCTCTAAGGATCTTTTCCAACAGCTTTCCCATCACAGACATAAGGCTCACTGGTCTATAATTACCCGGACTATCCCTACTACCTTTTTTGAACAAGGGGACAACATTCCTCCCTCTAATCCTCTGGTACCATTCCCTTGGACAACAAGGACATAAAGATCCTAGCCAGAGGCTCAGCAATCTCTTCCCTCGCCTCGTGGAGCAGCCTGGGGAATATTTCATCAGGCCCCGGGGATTTATCCATCCTAATGTATTTTAACAACTCCAACACCTCCTCTCCCTTAATATCAACATGCTCCAGAACATCAACCTCACTCATATTGTCCTCACCGTCATCAAGTTCCCTCTCAGTGGTGAATACCGAAGAGAAGTATTCATTGAGGACCTCACTCACTTCCACTGCCTCCAGGCACATCTACCCACCTTCATCTCTAATCGGTCCTACCTTCACTCCTGTCATCCTTTAGTTCTTCACATAATTGAAGAATGCCTTGGGGTTTTCCTTTACCCTACTCACCAAGGCCTTCTCATGCCCCCTTCTTGCTCTTCTCAGCCCCTTCTTAAGCTCCTTTCTTGCTATATATTCCTCAATAGACTCATCTGATCCTTGCTTTCTAAACCTCATGTGTGCTGCCTTCTTCCACCTGACTAGATTTTCCACCTCACTTGTCACCCAAGGTTCCTTCAGCCTACCATTCTTTATCTTCCTCACCGGGACAAATTTATCCCTAACATCCTCCAAGAGATCCCTAAACATCGACCTCATGTTCATAGTACATTTCCCTGCAAAAACATCATCCCAATTCACACCCGCAAGTTCTAGCCTTATAGCCTCATAATTTGCCCTTCCCCAATTAAAAATTTTCCTGTCCTCTCTGATTCTATCCTTTTCCATGATAATGCTAAAGGTCAGGGAGCGGTGATCACTGTCCCCCAGATGCTCACCCACTGACAGATCTGTGACCTGACCCGGTTCATTACCTAATACTAGATCTAGTATGGCATTCCCCCTAGTGGGCCTGTCAACATACTGTGACAGGAATCCATCCTGGACACACTTAACAATCTCTGCCTCATCTAAACCCTTGGAACTAATCAAGTACCAATCAATATTAGGGAAGTTAAAGTCACCCATGATAACAACCCTGTTATTTTTGCACCTTTCCAAAATCTGCCTCTCAATCTGCTTCTCAGTATCTCTGCTGCTACCAGGGGGCCTATAGAATACCCCTAGTAGAGTAACTGCTCCCTTCCTTTTCCTGACTTCCACCCATACTGACTCAAAAGAGGATCCTGCTACATTACCCACCCTTTCTGCAGCTGTAATAGTATCCCTGACCATTAATACCACCCTTCCTCCAATTTTTCCCCCCTCTCTATCCCTTTAAAGCACTGAAATCCAGGAATATTGAGAATCTATTCCTGCTCTGGTGTCAGCCAAGTCTCTGTAATGGCCACTACATCATAATTCCATGTATGTATTCAAGCTCTCAGTTCATCACCTTTGTCCCTGATGCTTCTTGCTTTGAAGTACACACACTTTAGCCCTTCTACCTTACTACCTTTACACCCTTTATTCTGCTTCTCTTTCCTCAAAGCCTCTCTATTTATTGGATCTGGCTTTACTCCATGTACTTTTTTCACTGCTCTATCACTCCAGGTCCCATCCCCCTTGCAAATTAGTTTAAACCTTCCCGAACCATGCTAGCAAACCTACCAGCAACGATATTGCTCCCCCTCAAGTTCAGGTGCAACCCTTCCAATCTGTACAGGTCCCACCTTCCCCAGAAGAGATCCCAATGGTCCAAAAGTCTAAAACCCTGCACCATCACTATCACGTAGCACTGGCAGCAATGCTGAGAATGCCACCTTTGAGGTCCTGTTCTTCAGCCTTCTGCCCAGTTCCCAAAACGCACACTTCAGGACCTCATCCCTCTTCCTGCATATGTCATTGGTCCCAACATGTATCATGACTTCTAGTTGCTTTCCCTCTCGTACCAGGATGTCATGCACCCAGTCAGAGACATCCCGGACCCTGGCACCCAGGAGGAAACAAACCATATGGGTTTCCTTCTCACATCCACAAAATCTCCAGTCTGCTCCCCTGACTATCGAGTCTCCAATGACAACAGCTCTCCTCTTCTCCATCCCATCCTTCTGCACCACAGGGTCAGACTCAGTGCTAGAGGCCCTGCCACTGTGGCTCACACCTCGTCAGTCGTCCTCACCAACAGAATCCAGGACGGTACAGTTATTATTCAGCGGAATGGCTACAGGGGTGCTCTGCACTACCTGTCTTCTCTCCTTCACTTTCCCCCCTTGGACTGTCACCCACCGACCTGCTTCCGGCAGCCTAGGTGTGACTACCTCCCTGTAGCTCTCATCTATGACTGCGTCATTCTCCCTTATGAGTCGAAGGTCATCCAGCTGCTGCTCCAGATTCCTTACACGGTCTTCCAGATCGCCCAGCCGCAAGCACTTCTGGCAGATGTGACTCTGCAGGAGAGGGGAGCTCCCCCAAGACTGCCGCATCTCACAGGAGAGGCACATCACCATCTCAGGAGGCATTGTAAAGACTAACTGGGAACAAGCTTGTCCTCCGCCTCTTCTCGTCAAAGCCTCTCGAGTCAAAGCCTCAAATCTCCACTCCTTCACTGGCCCACTCATTCACTGGCCGCTCCACTTGAGGTAACCCTCTATTTATTTGTTTGTGCTTTTCAAACCGCTTGGTCACCTGACCTCAATTGCCCAATCAGTTGCTTTCTGCTGAGTCTGAGCTATTCAAATCTTGTTTGTCTAATCAACGGCTTTCTGCCGAGCTATTCAAATCTTGATTGACTTGATTGCACAGTCCAACCGCCAAAACTGTCAGAATCTCTCGAGTCAAAGCCTCAAATCTCCACTCCTTCACTGGCCCACTCACTCACTGGCTGCTTTCCACAGGCCGCTCCGCTTGAGGTAACCCTCTATTTATTTGTTTGTGCTTTTCAAGCTGCTTGGTCACCTGACCTCGATTGCCCAATCAGCTGCTCTCTACTGAGTCTTTGGGAGAAGACTCTTTGGGAAAGTCACCTCACTCTGTTTTGTACACTGCCATTTCTTCCTGATGTGTAGTAAGGAGTTTAAGGGGTGGAGCACAGTCACCACATTTGGCAGGAACCTGTTATATAATTGACAACTCCTAAAAAGGACTGCAACTTGGCAAGTCCCTTGGGGAATCCACCACTGCTTGAATTTTCTAAGCATTCTTGGTTCACTCGTGTTGTGCTCTGAGTCCATTATCCTCTAACCTTTTTAACACTCCCTTGAGATTTCGGAGATGTTATTGTCATGCTGACCAATAGCAATAATGTATTCCGGCCAACACAGAGTGCCTGAACAGCCTCGTAGCACTTGGTCCATGGCTGCCTGCCAGAGTTCAGGTACAGAGGCTACTCCAAAAATAAGCCCATTATAGTGAGTTTTTAAGGTGAGAAACACTTTGTTCTCTTCTTCTGTCTCCCTCTGTAGGTAGGCATTAGCTAAGTTCACTTTGCTGCAGTGTTTTCCTCCAGAGGGCTTTGCAAAAATATCCTCTATTCTGGGTAGTGTTTTGATCTACTTTCAGTACTGATTTGATAGTGATCTTAAAATCATTACAGATCCTGATAGACACATTCATCTCTCAGCTTCTCACACTGCCACAACGCTGGCCCTCCTGTTTTTACCACATACAAGCCCGATGTAGCTTGTTGGTTGTTGTATTTCCCTGTAATGAATATCATTCCCCCAGAAGTTATCACTTATCCAGTGTAAGTTCTTAATTAGATATCTGCAGACTTCAGTTCAGTATCTTTGAAATGCCATTCAAACTCGTTTTGTAGAATGACTGTATTACCTGAGTCAGTGTCCAAATCTATTTTAATTAATTTACAGTACACTTCTGGTGCAATATTGTTGACTCATGTTAGTTTTCATTGGCGCTTGTTTTTCAGTGGCTTCAAAATACTGCTCAATTGCTCAGTGTGAGATATTGGATATGGTGAGAAAGCAGATATATAGGGTTGAGTGTCATCCGGGATCAGCCAGGATGGAATGGCAGAGCGCATCTATCTTTCTGATGTAGTAAACCATTTCTGCTTACTGTTTATAAACTCACTGTTTATAAACCCTTGAATTTAGTCCATTTTCTGTCTTTTTTTAAACTCAACAATTTCTCTCAAACCCCTTCTGGAGAGATACATGCTGTGGAGTTATTTTTTAACTTGAACATCTCACTGCTCTTCAACAGGTAGGTCGTGTTCTTGGATTCATCTTAAACTTCCTTATCACTACAGTTGAGTTTTGTAACTTAAGAAAAAATCCAAAAAAAGTTAGGGAGTCTGGGAGAGCGTATAGGCTTCATTTTTACATTAGCGGGCCACACACATAGGATGTGCTGGTGTGATATGTATGCCATTCACATACTTTTGCATATAGCCCGTAATGAATTATTTAAACAAACAAAAATGCTTAATCAAGCAATATATTTACAATATTATTAAATATTAAATACACAACAATGTTCAGTAATATTTGCTGTAAATATTCAGAGCAGATTTATTAAGGAATTGGTGTCATCTCTGGTATCCCAGTGCTGAACTTTGCCACATTCTTAACTTTGTAGGTGATGCGTAGCATAAGATTGACCCAATGCAATGATACTTCATGGGTTCACTACCATTTACAGTTAAATGCTGATGGATTTCACTAGGCAATGCTGCAATTCCACATGTTTGCTACTGTTTACAGTTGATTCAAGTTAAAGAAGACACCAGGAAGCAATCAGTATTCCAAATGCTGACAGTTTCCACTGAGTTCACAAGTCAGTTGTAGCCAGGTAGGGGTGAACTAACAGACATTTCCCTTGGAATATAGCTTAAATGTGTGTGTGAGCAGAAGGCTTGTAGAGAAAGAGGAGGAAATTGTTCAGCAGATCTACAGTAAGCCCAAGTGGATGGTGCATTGGATTGAATGTACATTACTTTATGAGTGTCATATATTAATGTTACCTTCCTATATTGTATCCAGACGAGAATAAATTTTCTTCAACATTATTGTATAAACACAAGCAATGACTCATACAAGTCAGTACTGAATACCTTGATAGCTGACTTGGTGCCTGCATTCTGTGGCAATCTGTTGTGCCAGCTCCCTCTGAGTTGTTTCCAACCAGAGGCTGGCTACTTAACTCCTCTGCACAACTCAGGCCCATGTATGTACCTTGAATGTGATGAAAGTGATGCTGCTACACAAGATGAGGCTGACTTGCTGAAACCATGCCTGGATATCCCAGACTAATCTGGAGATGCCCTGTAGTACTTCATGAAGTGAGAGTCATGGCCATTTGTTGCATGTTGCAAAAATTGTGATAGTGATCTTATTGGTTTTTACCCCTGTTAAATACCAGATCAGGATCTTGAATAAGCAGAGGAAGATGATGAAGGTAGGAGGCAAACTGAACAGCACATTTCTGTTAACCATAAAATCCTCATCTGAAACATGTCCATAAACTTGCATCCCAGTTTCCTAATTACTTACAATCCCACACATAACCTTCCCTCTCTTTCTGAGCTTCATTGTCATTACTTGTCCCCAGTGCAAACTTATAAGCAATCACAGGCTGAATACTCTAAACAAATAGCAAAATAAAAAAATGATTACTCTGCATACAAATATCAACTGATCATCTCTGTGCTTCCCTTCACACTCTTGTATCATTGTCATATTAATGCTCCAAGTTGAGCAACCTCTCAAACCAGTGGGAAGTCCTGTCTTTCATCAGTATTTATAAGCATCCTTGCAGAAATACCTCAAGCAGCTCTGGAGTCACTGAGTTTTAGAGTTGTACAGTTAGAGAAATGGACCCTCCGGCTCAACACATCCATGCTGACCCTCTTTGCTCATCTGCACTAATCCCAATCCCCTGCATCAGGACTGTATCCTTTTATGCTTTATTTATGTGAGCATCTGTTTAAATGCTTCTTGCACTTAGCAATTTTATCTAATTCCATTCAGTTGCAGGGTGTTGCTGACATCAAATATTCTTTGTGTAAAACTTTACCCCTCTGATCTCTTTTAAAACAGTTTCTTAGATCTTTGCCCTTACGATTGGTATCCCCATCATGGGAAATTATTTTGACCCTTTACCTCTCATAATCTTACAAATTTCAATTATGTCACACCTCAGCTTTCTCTACTTCATGGAAGAAACACCCAGCCTCTCCAATCTTTCCCCATAACTATGGTCCCTCAATCCAGGTAACATTCTAGTGAATTTCTTCTGCACCCTCTCCAGAGTTTGATATATTGCAGGTTGCATCATCTGGATGTAGGTGGTAGCAATTATTATGCATTAGAAATAATCTTGCAATTAAGTGTACTTCGAGAAGAAAGAATAAAACATAATAGAATTATATAAATAGTGAACTTTTATTGGTAAAAATCTTCAAGGTATAGAAGTGAAGATGAAGCTAATGCAGCTAATGGTTGTTACATTCCAAATTTCAATGGTTTTTGAATACATTGAGATAGATAGTAAAGTATCAAATGTAAACAGAATATTTGAAAAAGTAGGAGAGGAAACAGGGAACTTCAGACCAGATATCCTGAATCAGTATCAGGGAGGGAAGTGATTACAGAGTGAAGCAGAATAAACATAGATTTATGAAAGGGAAATTATTTTTCACAAATCCATTAGTTACTGAGGTTGTAACTAGGAGAGTAGGTATGGGTGCACGATTAGATGTATTGTATTTGGGTTCTCAGTAGGCCTTCAATTCTATACCATACAAATGATCAATACACAGAATTAAAGGAGATCGAATGGGGTAAAAGCTATTGTTGATAAAATGTAGTGAACAGGAAAGATGATGTTTTCAGATACTGAGAATATAACTTTGGTTGTGATATCAGCATCATCGCTGAAGCTCCAGGAGTCTATAATGTAGATACTGCTGTAACAAAACATCCCAGATCTCCTATTTAATGCTCCATCCAATGAAGGCAAGCATACCATTTATCTTTTTTACCATTTGTCCACCTTGCCTTTCTTTTTTTAGTGTACTCCTACATCCCTTTTAGGGAACAATGTGCTCACACACCCAGGTTTCTCTATTATACAACACTCCACAGGGCCCTGTTTTTATTGTGTAATTCCTGCCATGGTTTTGAATCCTAAAATTCATTACTTTTGACTTGTAAGAGTTAAATTCCATCTGTAATTCTTTTATCTAGATCTTGTTGTAATATTGGATGACCATTTTTACTGTTGCCTCACAAACAATTTTGGTGATGTGAACAAATCTGTTCATCGTGCCACCTATATTTTTGTCCAAATCATTAATATATTGTATATCGGGACACAACAGGGAACCCAGCACCACATCACTGATCACAAACCTCCAATCTGAAAGGCAACCCTCATTTACCAACCTCTGACTTCTTACACCAAACTTACCCTGGGTCTCATGAGATTCACCTTCTCGGCCAGCCTACCATATGCGAGCGTATCAAGACCCTTGCTCGGCTTCATATAGACAAGGTCTGCCAGCCATCCATTTTGAAACATTTGAGCTAAGATGGCGCCCAGTGTCTGCTTCTTCGAGCTCATCTGTGGAAACAGCTTATTCCCCCTCTTTAGCATCCCTTTCTTTTTCAAGGCGGCTGGAGTTCTGTCGAAGCCCGTGATCTGCAACAGCACTCAAACTGCAGTGAATGAGTTCCCACTGCTGGAGCTCACCATCCAGCCATTTTCCGACATTCTCCAGGGGTGCCTGGAAGACACGCGCCTCCAGACTGCGGCCCCAAGTAGCCAGCTGAACGGCTGATTCCAGCATCGCGGGAGAAGGAACATCAGGAGTTCGCAGCAGCGGATGCTGAGGACGGAGGTCTCTGCAGTCGAATGACTGGTCTCTCTCTCTCACTTCCTCTCGATGGTGAGAAGAGCTTGCTTGCGATTCTTGAATCGGAGAATCTCAGGATAAAATGTGACGCAGCAGATTGTAACATCATAACGGCAACTGTTTGTTGGTCTCCCATTTTGCTGTGAAATGGATGATATCACTGTCCTTAGAGAGAGAGAGAGAGAGAGAGAGAGTGTCATGTCAAATGTCAAGCTGTCGGGTAAACAATAGTTTCTGTTGACTGCATATCATGGTCTCTCTTTGGGGGCTTTGCTGTTGCTTGGCAGATGGTGGCTGTTGATATTTTCTGCTGAAATGGGTGAGGTGGGAGGACAGAGGTTGATACTGTAAGGGAGGGGGAGGGGTCTTTGGGGTTCCAATGGTCTTCTGTCATTCATTCTTCTGGGAATCTTGTCTGTTCTTTGTGGATGTCTGTGAAAAGGATCAATTTCAGATTGCATACCACATTCTCTGATATTAAAATGGATCTATTTGATCCATTTGAATGATCTGATCAGCTCTTCATCAATTACCCATGCAGAATGCTATGCCACTTATTCCAAATCATTCCTTGCCTTTCCAAATATAGGCAAGTCTTATCTCTCAGTAACTTTCCCATCACTGACGTTAGACTCATTTGCTTGTCAGTCCTTGGCCTGTTCTTGCAGCCATTCTTTGGATTGCCACATCTCTTCCATACAGAATTCTAAAGAGTTACTATCCAATGGTTGGTCTCCTTAATGTTGTGCCTTACTTAAAATGGACTGCAAATGCAACTGGACAGAGACTGACAGGATTTTGGGTATTAAAGTTTTAAGGGAGACAGGAATAATGTAGGAAAATAGTGCTGAGGTAAATGATCAGCTGTGAACTTATTGAATGGTGGAGCAGACACAAGTATCCAAGTGATCGGCTTCAATTCCTTAATTCATTCTATTCCAATGCTCCCTTCCTTTGGAAGCTATTGAAAAAAATCAGAATGGCTTTCTGCATAAAAGCTATTCATGCTCATGTTTTGCTGCACACTTCTTGATGACATGTAACTTATCCTTTACTAGAGCTGCCAACTCATGATATTAGTTCCCTTCTGAGGCACCCGGCCAATAAAAACAAAACTGGAATGCTCCCTGCACTTCAATCAATGGCTATGGATTAATCAGCAACCTCTGTACTGTTTACAGTTACTATCCAATTTAACCCTCTCTCCGTCAATTCTAACTATTACTTCCCAATGACTTGGCACTTCTGCAACATACCTGTTCCCTGCCATTTTTGTGAGCAATCTCATCTCAAAGTTTTCTTGCTTATGAGCAAAGACTTAATGTAGCAACTCGAGAATGATAGAGTCCTCAAGAGCAATGAAACCCATAGGTTTGGTTTGCTTCCTCCTTTCATCATCCAACTGCTTACAGATGGGTGTTAATGAAAATCTGCTGTGCCTAGAACACAATATAAACTAGTTATTTTTTTGAGTAAAGATGTATTATAGAGTCTTGGAGACATATATCAGCATGGATGAGCTGGATCGTAGAGCCTGCCTATGTGTTCTTCCTTATGGTTTGTTGTAGATCCAGCCAAGAAGAAAACAAAAACTTATGAAAGGTTCAAAAAAACTAGGTAATGATAAAGATCTAGAAGAGTATAAGGCTAGCAGAAAGGAGCTTAAGAATGAAATCAAGAGTGCCAGAAGGGGCCATGAGAAGGCCTTGGCAGACAGGATTCAGGAAAACCCCAAGGCATTCTACAAGTATGTGAAGAGCAAGAGGATAAGACATGAGAGAATTGGAGCAATCAAGTGTGACAGTGGAAAAGTGTGTATGGAACCGGAGGAGATAGCAGAGGTATTAACAAGTACTAGCTTTGGAAAAGGATCTTGATGATTGTAGGGATGACTACAGAGGACTGAAAAGTTTGAGCAATCAGATATTAAGAAAGAGGATGCGTTGGAGCTTTTGGAAAACATCAAGTTGGAGAAGTCACCGGGACTGGACGAGATATACCCCAGACTACTGTGGGAGGCAAGGGAAAAGATTGCTGAATCTCTGGCAATGATGTTTGCATTATCAATAGGGTCGAGAGAGGTTCTGGAGGATTGGAGGTTTGCGGAAGTTGTTCCCTTATTCAAGAAAGTGAGAAGAGATAGCCCAGGAAATTATAGATGAGTGAGTCTTACTTCAGTGGTTGGTAAGTTGATGGAGAAGATCCTGAGCGGCAGGATTTATGAACATTTGGAGAGGCATAATATGATTAGGAATAGTCAGAGTGGCTTTGTCAAAGGCAGGTCATGCCTTATGAGCCTGATTGAATTTTTTGAGGATGTGGCTAAACACATTGATGAAGGTAGAGCAGTAGATGTATTGTATATGAATTTCAGTAAAGCATTTGATAAAGTTCTCCATGTAAAGCTTATTGAGAAAGTAAGGAGACATGGGGTCCAAGGGGACATTGCTTTGTGGATGCAGAACTGGGCTGAGAAGTGGCAGATGGAGTTCAACCCAGGTAAGTGTGAGGTGGTTCATTTTGGTAGCTCAAATATGATGGCAGAATATAGCATGAATGGTAAGACTCTTGGCAGAGTGGAGGATCAGAGGGATCTTGGGGTCCGAGTCCATAGGATGCTCAAAGCAGCTGCGTAGTTTGACTCAGTGGTTAAGAAGGCATACGATGTATTCATCTTCATCAATCATGGAATTGAATTTAGGAACCTAGAGGTAATGTTGCAGCTATATAGGACCCTGGTCTGAACCCACTTAGAGTACTGTGCTCTGTTCTGGTCGCCTCACTACATGAAGGATATGGAAGCCATAGAAAGGGTGCAGGGGAGATTTATAAGGATGTTGCCTGGATTGGGGAGCATGCTGTATGAGAATAGTTTGAATGAACTTGGCCTTTTCTCCTTGGAGTGAAGGAGGTTGAGAGGCGACCTGATAGAGGTGTATAAGATGATGAGAGGCATTGATTGAGTGGATAGCCAGAGGCTTTTTCCCAGGGCTGAAATGGCTAACATGAGAGGGCACAGTTTGAAGGTGCTTGGAAGCAGGTACAGAGGAGATGTCAGGGTAAGTTTTTTATGCAGATGGTGTTGACTGCACAGAATGTGTTGCCAGTGATGGTGGTGGAAGCCGATACAATAAGGTCTTTTAAGAGACTCCAGGATAGGTACCAAGGGTAACCCTTGGTATTTTCTAAGGTAAGGACATGTTCGGCATAGCTTCGGCATAGCTTTGGCCCAAAAGGACCTGTATTGTGCTATAGGTTTTCTATGTTTCTATATTTTTTAAGTATTTGCTTGTAATTTTTTCAAAGTTCCTAATTAATTTTGAACTCACAATCAAGAAATATCTTAAATAAATTCATATGTTTTAATGAGAAATGTTCTAACACCTTGTCCTCAAATTATAAAGCTTTATGTAAAGGGGATTTCTTCTTTTTTCTTTGTTACTGTTGGGAAAGGGTTTCTTCATTTTGTTAGCTAGCAGGAATGCTAATTTACTGATAACGAGAATGGTATTCCTTTGTAAACCAAATGGTGATTAATGTTCTTTCTTCTGAAACTGTAAGCTTTTGTTGACGGGCTTTTGGGCAGATCGGCACAAGGGGGTCGAGAGAGAGGACGCAATGCTGTAAGTTGGGCGAGGATCGGACCCCAAGCGGGTGTCCGAGGCCGGGAGGTATTCCGAGGAGGGGGGATGAAACTAGATGTGCTTGTTTGACCACTCGGAGGGTCCTGAGCTACAAGTTGAGGAGTTCGGAGGGTCCTGAGCTGCGAGTCGAGGAGTTCGGAGGGGATCGAATGGTGGCCAGAAGACTTCAGTAATTGAGCTCCAACGGTTGTGCACGAAGTGGTTTAGACTTTGATAAGTTTGGCGCCTTTTCTTTATTTTTTTTCTTCATATATACTGTATCATTATTAATCACTTAGTTAAAGTAACCTTTATAAATTGTACTCATTTAATCGCATCTGGTGTACTGTCTGTTTTTGGGCGAGGCGGGGACATCACACAGCATCCACACCAGCAGATTACCCAGTTTGGCGGGGCTGAAGGCTGCTCCCCCTAGACGAGAATAAGCTGAGCGAGCCTGAGGCGACCCAGGGGGTTGCATTGCGGGGTGCTCGTCCGGGGTTGATTTCTGTGGAAGCTGTGTGATCACCCTCTTTAAATTGTGTCTGCGGTGAAGAGCTGGTGTGCCTTTGTGGGTGTGCGATTGCTGATTATCACTGCGTGTGTGTTGGGTGGGGTGGCCGCTGTTGGTAGATTGGAGGTCGTTGTTCGAGTTCCGATGAGTGCTGACAAAATGGTGGTGGGACCATGGGTTGTCCGTACTGTTTGGAGAGTGAGGAGTGACAGGTTGGGATGTTTCAGCAGTGGTGAGCTCCGCCCGGTTGTTGGAATAATGTCCAGCCCTTCAGGGGCGGAGGCATGGGTGGAGTGGACCCCTCAGTTGTTGGGCGAGTGGCAGTGCTTGGCTGAGGAAAAGCGACAGGGACGGGTTGAAAGTTTGAGTAGGCGGACTGGTGACTTTGTTAGAACTGTCGGGCGCAATTATCTCGAAGTGACCGCTGCCAGTTCTGGGAAAGTGTGGGAAAATGCGTGTGGTTCGACTGGAAGTCAAATGCTGCAGCTGGGGGGCTTATTATATCCGTGGCAGGAGAATGGTGGGAAGTTTTTAGGGTATCCCTTTTTGCCTAGGGGGGCAGATAAATTGCTCGTAGTGCCAAGGGGATCTGTCAAGGGGATCAGTTGTTCCGTTGATTCAAGAGGTGTCGGGAAACTTAGAGGAGGCCCAGTGGGGGAACGGCTTGGGGTCTCTGGGGGAGCACGTTCCCAGCAATGTACCAACGAACTCCCGAAAGGAGCAGACCCTATTCCTGAAGGCTTAGAGGGGCCATGCGCACAGGTGTTGTTACGGATGCTTGGAAGTCAAGTTAAAGCCATCCTCGGCACTGGGGCGCCGGTTAAGTTGCTGTACAGTTTGTTTCATAACCGTTATTGGAAGCATTTACCCTTGACGACATTGAGGACACTGGAGATTCGGGGTACCAGTGCCGGTGATTATCCAGACGATGGCTGTTGGTCAGTGTAAATGGAGTTCTTAGAAGCAAATGTGGAGGAGACTGAGGTTCATGAATCGTTAATACTGATGTGTCCGGACACTGTTGAGACGGGCAGCGTTTCTGTTCTAGAGAGAACCAATATCCTGCTGGTGCGCTTGGGGGCCTGCCCGGAGGAGGCGGGTGAGTGCTGTTTGGAGGCATTGTTGATGCACCCAGAGTTTCGAGCTGCTTGTGTGGACGTGTGTAGAACCCTTGGGCCGATACCGAATTCAAACAAGAGCCAGTGGTGGTACGGCCTGGGGGAAGTATCTGAGGGTGAGACCCTCTTAGTGGACGCTGTGAAATACCACGAGGGAGGGGAGTTGACTGCTGAAGACACCTCGGAGAGAGAGAGGTTGCGGCGACTGGCCCCTACAGCCGTGGAAGACGTAGGCAGCGTGTGTGTGGATTATATTGCGCTGAAGAGGCGCACTGTCAGTGACCAGCATATGGCCCTGAGGGCCGAAGAGGCGATGACCTGTCTGAGTGGTGCGACGTGGCTTAAGGTGCGGGATCTGAGGAGTGGATGTTGCCAGATCCCGATGAGTGGGGCCGACAAGGAGAAGACGGCCGTTATAAATTCCCTAGGAGTCTTCGGGTCCGAAAAGATCTGGAGCCCTTGCAACCTTCCTGCTGGGCAGGTGGAAGACCATAGGGGATGTGGAGGCGTTTGGAGTTTTGGTGTATGTGGATGATCTCTTGGTATTTGGACTTGCCTCAGGAGAATATGAAGTGAGGTCGTTGCAGGAGCAGCTGAGAACTACCGAGTTAAAGTGTTTTCTGGACACGTGCCAGGGCTGGCAAAGGTCGCAGCTCATGAGTGACTGTCTCTACGGAATCAAGTTTGAAATGAAGATGGAGAGACTGGAGAAAGTGATCTGGAACCATTCGGAAGACTTACAAGTTGGAGAGAATGAAGAAAGTTGTCTGACTGAGGGTAATAGCAAACTGAGAACCCGGAGAGGGGAGTTTGCGGAGGTGAAGAAATCACAGACAAATCTCAGGAGAGAGAAGCGGAAGCTTGAAGGGAACCTGAAGATGACCATCGACAGTTCAAATGAAGTACAAAACCTGAAAGTTGATCTGGAAGAAGTCATGAGGAAGAAAAAGCTGGAGAGATGTGCAGTGAGTACTGAACAGGAGGCTGAAGAGACTGTGGGAGCAGTGCAGGCCATGTGTTTCCGTTTGGAGAAGATCAAACAGCAGCTACCGATCACAGAAATGAGGAAGAATACAGATTTGATGGATACTGTGCTGGATGTGTGGTACATGCTGCCTTTTGCTGACTTTCCCTTGATTGAGGAAGAGACCTTTGGCCCTCCTCCCATTGAGTCAGGTGTAGCGGGGAGAGTTAGCTGTGTGCAGTGTGGGGCATGATTGACAGGTTGAGAGAGGAGATGATAGTGGGCCCAAGGTATCCCCAGTTGTGTCCGAGCCTGAAGGGTTTAGGTGAGGGGGTAAGGAGGTCTCAGATGGGTTAGGGAACTCCCAGATAGTTGGCCTAAGTAGCGCCTGAAAAACAAGGCGTGAGGTTTACTGTGTGGGGAGGAGTTGTCTCTGTTTGTGCTGGGGTTACGGTGTGTTGGCAGGAAAGGTGGCGAGTTATTTAGTAGTCATGAGGACATGACTTTTGTTTGGTGGAGGGAGAGTGTAAAGGGAGTTTCTTCTTTTTTCTTTGTTACTGTTGGGAAAGGGTTTCCTTTTATTAACTAGCAGGAATGCTAATTTACTGATAACGAGAATGGTATTCCTTTGTAAACCAAATGGGGATTAATGTTCTTTCTTCTGAGTCTGTAAGCTTTTGTTGACCGGCTTTTGGGCAGATCGGCGGGAGGGGGTCAAGAGAGAGGATGCAATGCTGTAAGTTGGGCGAGGATCGGACCCCAAGCGGGGGTCCGAGGCCGGGAGGTACTCCGAGGAGGGGGGATGAAGCTAGATGTACTTGGTTGACCACTCGGAGGGTCCTGAGCTGTGAGTCGAGGAGTTCGAAGGGTCCTGAGCTGCGAGTCGAGGAGTTCGGAGGGGATCGAATGGTGGCCAGAAGACTTCAGTAATTGAGCTCCAACGGATGTGCACGAAGTGGTTTGGACTTTGATAAGTTTGGCGCCTTTTCTTTATTTTTTTTCTTCATATATACTGTATCATTATTAATCACTTAGTTATAGTAACCTTTATAAATTGTATTTAATCATATATGGTGTACTGTCTGTTTTTGGGCGAGGCGGGGACATCACACATCATCCACACCAGCTGATTACCCAGTTTGGCGGGGCCAAAGGCTGCTCCCCCTCGACGAGAATAAGCTGAGCGAGCCTGAGGCAACCCAGGGGGTTACATTGATATATATTATGTAATATATTGTATCCCTTTCCTTTCATTATAAATTTCAGATCTAGTTTAGATGCCAGATTGAAGGCTGGCCAGATGGATTGGAAAGATAGGGTGTCAGGAGTAGAAGGGAGTGGTTTGGGGATTTGATGGAATAGTCGCTTTTTTTTGCAAGGGAGGGGTTTGAGGGTTTGATGTTATCACCGCTGTTTTTTTTGTGAGGAATGCTTTTGGGGGTTTCGGATTTTAGATGTTCCATCTGCCATTTTCCATGTGGATGGTCTGTTAGTGTTTTATGTGAGGGGAGGGGTTGGGGGGGTTTGTGGTTTGCAAGTTTTGTTTCTTGTTCTTTTTTGTGCTGGAGGCCAGAGTTGAGTTCTTTTCTTTCAACATCTCCAATGGTTTTTCAGTACTTCACGGTGAAGTGGAGAAGACGAGTATCAGAGCCTCTGAAGCTTCGAAACTTTGAACTTTTGATCGGTTCCCAAGATGAGGCTTTCCTTTCCAGGACATCAGAAACATCCTCCTTCTTCAGAGAATTGGATTTCCCTTCCTCTAGCATTGATGATACCCTCACCCACATTTTCTCTATTTTCCAGATGTCTGCATTCACCCTTTCTTCCCGCCACCTTAACAGGTATAGAGTTCCTCTTATCCTCACCTACCACCCCATTAGCCTCTGCATCCAACACACCATTCTTTGTAACTTCCACCATCTTCAGTGGGATCCTGCAACCAAATATATCTTCACTTCCCTCTTACTTGCTGCTTTCTACAGTGATCATGTCCTCCGTGATTTTCTTGTTCATTTATTCCTTCCCACGAATCTCTCTCCCGGCATATATCCCTGCATATGAGAGAAATACTACACTTGCCCACTCATCTCCTCCATCAGATCCATTCAAGGCTACAGACAGTCTCTCCAGGTGAGACAACATTAGACCTGCAAATCTATTGTGGCAAATCTCGTGCTTCTGATGCGGCCTCCCCTACATTGGTGAGACCCAAAATAGATTGGGGAACACTTTATTGAGCACCTTCACTCCATCCTCAAAAAGCAGGATTTTCCAGTGGAAATTCCAATCCCCATTCCCATTCCAACATGCTGGTCCATGGCCACTCTTGTATTGTTGGAGCAACACACCATAATCTGTTTACGTAGCCTCCAATCTGATGACATGAACATTAATTTCTCTAACATCTGGTAATTTTTCCATCTCCCCACTCCTCTAATCTTCAATTCCCCATTCTGCCCCCCCACCTCTTTTCTTCTCTTTACTTGCCTATCACCCCCCCCCCCCCGGTGCCTCTCCACCTTCCATTTCTTCCATGGTCCACTCTCCTATCACATTCCCTCTTTCCAGACTTCTCCCACCCACCTGGCTTCCGCTATCATTTCCTAGCTATTTCTCCATTCCTCACTCCATTTTTCTAGCATTTGCCCCCTTCCTTTCCAGTCCTGCAAGCTCCCACTACCTATTCAATTCTCCCAATGGCATACGCCACAAATAACCTCTGTCAAACCAAATCCAAGTTGTGGCCTTCCTGTGTGGCTTTCTACTAAGCCCAGCTGAACCATTTCTACTGAGAGGGGAAGGGGCAAAGATGGGCTAGTGGTGCCTTAAAACCAGTTGCTTCATGCTGATGGAGCTTATCAGCCATGTTTGGCATCTCATCTCGGAGAAGGAAAGCTCTGATTTCCAACCTCCCCTGCCTTGCAGCTATACCCACTCATGGGGAAGGTTCAGGAGTAAACACTGAGGGAAAAATCCAGGGCTGGAGTCCCTAAGGCAGTCTGACATTGAGTTCAATGCTGACTGGCAGCTCCTGCAATGCTGTTGGTACCAAGCTGTATCGACCTTTGCTGTCCCTTTGGGTTCATCAGATGTGTGGAGGGGGAGCTTACTACATGGACAACAGTTTGCTCTCCATATTGTACTGCCCAGGCTTGAGTATCTAGACAGCTAGGATGTAATAACCCTGACCGACGGAGGCCCCACAAATGCTGCCTGACCTGCTGAGCTCCCCCAGCATTTTGTGCCTGTTGCTCTTGATTTTCAGCATCTGCAGAATCTATTGTGCTTATACAGTACATGTTATTTGGTTAATTCACAAATAATCTTGTATAATCGTTGACAGAGAGATAACCAGCTTCCTCCTCCAATCCCTTTGACTGGGTCTTCCTATTAGGGAGATTGAAGACTGTGCTAAGCTCCAGATCATGACATCATGCCCGGAATTGTTTTTGGGATCCTTGTGAATAAACATACTCGGGAGTGAACTTAAACTTTTGGTTTAAACCTCACTGTTCAAAAGTAAATACATTATCAATTCACACGGTGCATGTCGCACCATTATTTTCTTGTGGGCATTCACAATAAGTACAAAGAAATACAATAGTATCAGTGAAAAACTATATACAGGCAAAAATTCATCATGCAAATACTGTTATGAATGTGCAGCAACTCTGAGGGGTCGAAGGGTACAGAGTCACCCCCTCCTTTTTGAGAATCGCAAGATCGCTATTAATTCGGGTCTGGGACCCAGGAAATGAGAGAGAATCCACAAGGTTTGGAATGTGTCCTGGCCTCAGCGAAACAAAAACCCCTGATAACGGCTATCGTCTCTTGGAGACGGAATTGTGTATTGAGTACTGTACTATTCATTGAAACCCCTCAGAGGACGACCAGAGTGGGCTGGTGGAGGGATTGCATCATCCCAACCTGATTGACATCTGAGATCCCGTGAGTAAGGATAAACGAGAGTCTGGGGAACAACCCCTTTAGACGCACCAGGAGAAACACTGGAAAGCCAGTGACAGCGTTTTATAGCGAACGCCGGTGAGGTCCCGTGTGCGTCCTCCCTTGCCTGGGTGGCAGGCTCATCACGGAAGAATGGCTTAGCTAAAGGAGAGGCCACAAGTGAACGGCCACACCAACGAGACTCCGAAGGATCGAAATCATAAAAGGAAAGCCGGCAAGTTTCTCAAAAATCTCTCTCTCTCTTCAAACATTGCAAACTCAGCAGTCCCTAAAGGCTGCAGCCTGCATGAACTGAGTGACTTTTATATTTCCATCGGACAATAAATTATCCCCTAGACAATGATAGAGCTTATTTCTTATTGATTATTATTATACCCGCACTTTTAGATTTAGTAATGACGACACATATTATCTGTTTATTTGCATTGATAGTATTTTTGTGTATTTTTACTAATAAATACTGTTAAAAATAGTATCATCAGACTTCAACGGACCTCTCTATCTTTGCTGGTAAGTGACCCAGTTACGGGGTTCGTAACAATACAAAAAGAAAAACAAAGTAATAATGGAAAAACAAGTAATAAATAATATAGAGAGCATGAGTTGTAAAGTCCTTGAAAATGAGTCCATAGGTTGTGGAATCAGCTCAGTTTTAGGGTTAGTGAAGTTATCCACTCTGTTTCAGGAGCTTGATGGTAAAGGGTAACTACTCCTGAACCTGATGGTGTGGAACATAAAGCTCCTGTACCTCCTTCCTGATGGCAACAGTGATAAGGGAGTATGGCCTGGATGGTCAAGGTCCTTGAAGGTGGATGCTGCTTTCCTGACACAACGCTCCCTGTAAGTGTGGTCAGTAGTGGGGAGGGGTTTACCTATGATGGCTGTACCCACTCTCTCTCCATAACAGGCTGTGATGTATACTCTCCACTATATACTACATCTTTACAAACTTTTCTTGAGGAAAACATTTCAGCAAAGTGGGCTTAGCTGAGGCTTTGCTGTTGATTGAGAAGGAAGAAGAGTCCAAAATATTTCTCACTATAAAATCTCACGAAGAGCTTTTTCACTGTAGACCTGAGGTAGTGTGAGGTGTTGTCTGGTTTCCCTTTGGACAATGTCTGCCATAGTAGGGAGACTTCTGATTTGCATTTGGGAGATTACCTCAAAAAGAGTGCCCTCTTATGTAAATTTTCCAGATATTTCCTTTTCCAAAGGTAAATGGAACAATCCATCAGCATTTTCATGATTAGTCATCCTCTTGAATTTCATAATGCAATTATGTACTGCTGTTAGTGGAACATGCTTTTGTGGACCAAAAATAGCATCCAAGTTGAAGTTCAAGTTCAAGCTGCTTTTTTATTGTCCTTTTGACCATAACTGCTGGTACAGTACACAGTAAAAATGAGACAATGTTTTTCAGGACCATGGTGTTATATGAACAATACATGAACAATACAAAACCTACACTGACTATGTAAAACAACACAAAAACTACACTAGGCTACAGACCTACCCAGGACTGCATAAAGTACACAGAACAGCGCAGGCATTACAATCAATAATAAACAAGACAATAGGCACAGCAGAGGGCAGTAGGTTGGTAGTCCAATGGCTTGGGGGAGAACCTGTTACATAAAAATCAACTGACTGGCAACGCCCAGGATTCCATCCCGTTTCTGTACTCCCACCAAATATTTTGTTGCCACAGATGTAGTCAATTTAATGTCCATTTGAGAGCAGAGCGGGTGGGAGAGCCGGCAGGCTAGGGCTTGCTTTTTTCCTGGCATGGACTCCTGCCCACTCGCCTCGTTAAGGCTGATGATCAGAAACAAGGGTAAGCTCTCTCCCATACAAGTACTCACTGAAACAGTTTACATCCTAAACCAGACTCAAGGCCACTCTGTCAAGCTTTGCATAAGTTTTCTCTATAGCTGTAAGGGAACGGGTGCAAAGGAAATGGGACAATCACTTCCATCACTTGTAACATGTGACGTGTCTGCACCTGTACCATAAGTTCAGGTGTCACAGGCAAGCTTCACTGCATGACGTGGAACACAATGTATGAGAATGTTGGCTGACTATTTAATTCATCTGTTGAAAAACCACCTCACACTATGTTATCCATTGCCATTTCTTTCTGATCTGCAGTAAGGGACACAGTAGCCTGGTTTGGCAGGAATCTATTATAGTAATTGACCAATTCAAAAAGGACCACAACTGTGACATGTCCTTTGGCCTTAAGGAATCCACCATGGCTTGAATTTTTTCAATACACTTGTGTAAAACTTGTGCATCAATGATGTGACCACAATAAGTGATACTTGGCTTAAAGAATTCACACTTGCTGCACTGTGCTCTGAGCTCATAATCTTCCAAAATTTTAACACTGTCTTGAGATTTTGGAGATGTTTTTTGTCATCCTTATTGGTAATAATGATATCATACAGGTGTGCTTGGACAGCCTTGCAGCACTTGGTCCATAGCTTTCTGCCAGGGTGCAGGTGCAGATAATTCAATCCAAGGGTACACATTGTGACAGAGTCTAATGTGGGTACTCGGAAGGCTTCAACATGAAGAAACTTTGAAACGGGACGTGAACCAATGTCGGACTCCACTTCACCAATTAAGGCGTCCATCGATCACCAATTAAAGCATCGGGGAAGACTGAGACATTGAGGCAAATGCAGAAGGCGAGTGAGAGTTCAGCGTCAACTGCCTTCTTTTTGATCGCTGCCGGAGAAGAAATCTGTGAGTGCCCCATCACTGTGTGATTCACTGTGGCAGGCAAGTGAGCCTCTCTGCCTCGTGTGGTGTCCCTCTTTTTCAGTGAACGTTGGTAATAACACAGGATCTGCTTTTGTAGATTGGTCTATTGCATTTATGGACTGAGGATATTTTAAGACTTATGGCTTTTATATTCTGTTTTTTTTATCACCCATTCCTTTTCTATTTTGTTGTGCAAAGGAAGGGGGTTTGGGAGTCTATCTTCTGTTGTGTTCTGTTAGTTTTTTTTTGTGTGGGGGAGGAGTTTTTTTGGGGGGTCAATGTTTCTGTTCAGTTTCGTGTGGGAAGAGGGGGGTTTCTGAGATTGATGATTATGTTGCCGTTCTTTCTCGTGCTGTCAGAGGGAGATTGATGCTTCTCTCTCAACGACTTTCATGTTCCTTCTTTTCTTCGTGGCTATCTGAAGAAAATGAATTTCAGAGTTGTATATGGATACATGCTTTGACAATAAATGAATTCTGAATCTTCGAACACTAAGCTATATTGACACTTAATTAGAAGTTCGGCAATTTCCTCCTGCATATCGCAATGCAGCACACTCCACAATGAACAACTCACTAGCTATGCTAGTTCATGAGTTATCTCTTGTACTCACGCTTGGATCTCTTCAAACCCAATCTCAGAAGGGGTATGCAGGGCAAACAGCTGAGACAGATATGGGCTCCTCAAACAAGGAGGTTCATTGTTTCACTTCTGGACAAGCAGTCCTGGAGAGGGACTACAGAGGTGATCAAAAGTGGGTATTTGGAAAGATTGACAGAATTGGACCACGCTCCTACACAGTGGATGTTGCCTCTGATATCTGGAGATGACATATTGATTAGTTGAAAAAAGCCATATCAATCATTAGAAAAGAAAGATGTCCCTAGAACCTGAGATATATACATATGTGTATGTGTATCTATCTATCTGCCTATCTAACTATCTATCTATATAGATATATATAAGTTGAATTGCATTCTATATTGAATTGGAGCTTATTGCTAAGCAGGAAGGAGGGATATGTATTTAATATTTTTGTACAATTTGAATAATTCTGTAAACATATTGTTTGATTAAGCATTCTTTGTTGTTTACATAATTCATTGCATATTATGTGTAAAAGTACATAAATGACATACGTCATTACACTGCCATATCATAAGTTTGTACCTCACTAAAGTAAAAATGAAATTGGAGTACACACATTATTCCTGGTTTCATGTTTTTCTTTCAACTTGTTTTGTGTTTTGGAGATACAAAGCATAACACCCACCTCTGACACCCTGATGAGGATTGTCACATCAACTTCCAGTTTCCTTCTCCTGTATTCGATAATCAGCTCCTTGGTCTTGCTGTCATTGTGTGAGAGTTTGTTGTTGTGGCACCACTTAGCCAGGTTTTCAATCTCTCTCCTATATGCTGATTCATCACCACCTTTGATTCAACCAACAACAGTGGGGTCACCAGCGAAATTAAATATGGTACTGGAGCTTTACTTAGCCTCACATTGTCATAATTATAAAGTGAGTAGGGCAGGAGGCTAAGCACACAGTCTTGTGGTGCTCCAGTGCTGATGGAGATTGCAGAAGAGGTGTTGTGCTCTTTCCAAATTGATTGCGGCCTGCAAGTGAGAAAATTGAGGATCCTGTTGCACAAGGAGGTATTAAGGCCTGGGTCTTGGAGCTTATTGATTCATTTTTGGTGGATGATAGTGTTGAGTGGCAAACTGTAGCCAATGAAGAGCTTCCTAATGTATGCAGCTTTGCTGCCCGGATGTTCCAGGGTTAAGTGAAGAGCCAATGAAATGGCTTCAGCTGATGACCTGTTGTGATGGCAAGCAAATTCGAGAGGACCCAAGTTGCTTCACAGCATGAGTTCACATGTTTCATCACCAACCTCTCAAAGCACTTCATCACAGTGGATGTAAGTACTACTGGATGATTGTCACTGAGGCAGGTTACCATGTTTTTCATTAGAAACCTTGAAGCAGGGGATATCTCAGTCTGCCAAAGTGAGAGGTTAAAGATACTGTATCAGCAAAAACTCAAGGCAGCTGATTAGCACAGGTCTTCACTACTCGACCATGTACATTCCCCAGGCCAAATGCTTTGACCCTCCTGAATGATGCTCCCTTGTTAGCCTCAGCGACAGAAATCACAGGACTGTCAGGGGATGTGGGAGCTTGTGAAGTTGCTCTCAGTCTCTCATGTTCTCTCAGTCAAAATGAGCATAAAAGGCATTATGCTCACCTTGGAGTGAAACCTTTTTGTCACATATGTCACTTGTGTTCACTATTTTTGCTCCTTTCTCACCGTCATCTTATCAGCATTTGATGAGCAGGCAATTATATTTAGTAATCCACTTCTTTCCCTTTGCAGCAAAGTACAAAGAAAGGTGCCCTGGTATCTGGCTGGTACCCATGAATCACCATGTAACACATAGAAATTGCCATTGACTGCTGAAACTTAAGTGGAAATTGCAGGCTGTCTCTAAGAATCACATGTGGTTGTGCCTGTGTTGTGTGATGTGACTCCTGGAGCCATTTTCAAGAGAGTGTCAGCAGAGATTCCTCTTCGTGCTTCAATGAAGCCACCCTACAGAATACACTCATCAGCACTGCACACAATTATAGTTGTAAAGTCACAGTGAGGTGCAGCTTGAAATCAGGCTATAAGCCCAGTGAGTCTGCACCATACATCTTTCACACATTTACACTAACCCTACATTACTGTTACTTTTTATTTCTTCTCACCTGCAATTTAGTGATGTATTATTGATGTTAATTTAAACTTATGTAATTTATGTTTGTAATTTTCAAAACGCAATCTGCTGCTGCTGCAAAAAGCTAGTTTTCATGGCACAAATCTGGGTTTGTATGCCCTGGACAATAAACTTGGACTTGAAATACCCTCTTATTTTCTGCAGTTGCTACCACTCACAAGGCGAAATTAACTGCAGACACTTTTTTGGAACATAGAGGAAACCCAAGAGAAACACACACAGCCTCGGAGAAAACTTCAGAACTCTGCAGTGACAGCATCCAAGGTGAGGATTAAATCTGCATTCTGTGAGGCAGTGGTTCTACTAGTGGTGCGAGGGCACGGACAGTGCTTTGAGCCGATAGAAAGGAAGTCAGCAGGAAGCAAGAGATTAAACTTAAAATGATCTAACTTCAACAAATCCAATCAAAAACTGTACCAAGAATGAAAGATAAGCTTGGGATTCTGCAGATGCTGGAGAGTTTTCTAAGAAGGAATTATTCTGAAAATGGTGCCCTTGATTCAAGCAATGGCACACTATATAACAGCTTCAGATCCTCCCATCACCTGTACAAAAGTTATGTCCTACAGTACTGCTGCAGAACATTCAATTTATCGTTCTGCAGCAAAATTATAGAAGAATGCAAGGTCTTCTATTTGCACGAAGTGTTGTCTTACATTCATTTCCTCCTCAGCAAACAGGACCCTGGTTGAGAGATTTGCTTTCTGATCATCACAAGCTCCTATCAGTGATTTATTTTCTAAACTCTACATTGTAGAATTGGCTCTAATGATCTTTTTAATTCCTGTCTTGCAAAAATTAATCACATATAGCATTATTCATCTCTACATTCCCTTTTTCAACAATTAGCAGCTCAGTTCCCATAAAAATATAAATTTTGCTTCTACATTCACACCCAATGTTGTTCTTTGTTGAAGGAACTTTATAAATCTCTGGTTAGGCCATGCTTGGAATATTGCTTACAGTTCAGGTCACCCCACTATAGAAGGATGTTGAGGGTTTGGGGAGAATGCAGGAGAGGTTAACCAGGGTGCTGCCTGGTTTAGAGGTGCTCTCACGAGAGGCTGGATAAATTAGGGTTGCTTTCTCTGGAGTGCCAGGAGCTGAGGGGACATCTGATAGAAGCATAGATAGTGTGGACAGAGAAATATCTGGGTTGAAACATCTAATATCAGACGGCATGCATTGAAGGTGAGAAGGAATAGGTTCAGGGAGGATGGGAGGGTTAAGTTTTTTTACCCAGAGAGTCATGGATGCCTGAAGTGCACTACCTGATATGGTGGTAGAGGCGAATATGTTAGAGGCTTTTAATTGATTTTTGGATAGGCACATAGATGTAAGGAAGATGGACATGGTGTATGTAGGAGGGATTAGTGTTTGGATGCTTTGATTTGCTTCTTAACTAGTTCGGCACAACATTGTGGGCCGAATGGCCTGTTCCTGTGCTGCACTGTTCTATGTTCTATGAAAGCTTACTTCTAACGTGTTCAGGCTATTTTAATGATTAAAATTTGCATTATTATCCAACAAAGGATGATCAGAGTTTTAATTATGGTAATGCATTTGTTCATTGGTTGAGGAGGTTTTGAAATATACTCATGTTGCAATCATTTAGGATACTTGTGGTGCACATCTGCTTAAGGTCATATTTTGTAGATTACAGCACTCTAAAATGGTGTGGTTAAAGTCTATAGTTATCCTCGTGGTGCCTTGTCATGGACCTTTTCCTCCTAGTGATGCCTTGTTATGGACGACCCTTTTTGCTGACCTATCCTTTTATTTTGCTGAAATAAGGAGTTGCTTTTTTGCAGTTTCCTGATGAAGAGTCAGGAACATTTGAAGCACTACATAATAGCAAAGGTCAACGCATGTCACTTGGTGGAGAATATCAGTAACAACATCTACTGGAAAGAGAATTAGGAAAAGTTGAAATGCATACTATGGGGAGTGTTCAAACATGGTCTAATAATGGATTTCAAACTGTTAACAGGTGGTTGCAGAGGAACTAAGGCCAGCAGAAATGAAACTTCCTAATTGCATATCCTCTGTATTCTTTTCTGTCGATGTTTACTTCCTATTTTGATGCCCATTTAAATAAAGACATGATTTCTGAACCCTGTCTGATAGGCTGTTGCTTCTCTTTGTTTACAGTTTGTTCCCATTAGGAAGCAATTCTGATAAAAACGTTGATGGAAGCTTACTTCCATTTAATTTGGGGTTTTTTTGGTAGTGAATTAGAGGATGCTACTAGAGAGCATAGTAAGCAAAATAAATTGCAAATGTTTGAATTACAAACTTTTTTGGTTGCGTCTTGAAAAGACTGATTAGCGCACAGATTAATAAATAGACTTATTTAGCTAATAACAATCATGAATTAGCAAAACACGGAGGAAAGGGAGATGGTGACAGGGAGAAAGGTTTGAGACCGAAAAGGGGGAGAGAATTTGTAGAGGAGCAGTAGCAGAACTCAGCAGGGTGGGCAACATCTACGGAGAGAAGTGGAAAGCTGACTGTTTGAGTCCAGACCCTTCAACTTTTTGTGTTGCTTCAGATTCCAGCGTCTGTGGTCTCTAGTGTCTCCAAGTTTGTAGAAGAGCTGTTTTCTATGTTCATGTATAGGAACATGATGCAGTCTCTTTAGAATCAGATTATCTTGAGCTTCATAAAATGCTACAGTTTACCGAGGTTAAAAGAACCGTATAACATTAATGTTGAAATCGAGTGGGAGAAATGGTTAATATGGGTAAGGTATCCGCAACTTGTTGGACTCAACTCTAACACATTTGAGCCATTGACGTAAACTGAATTCAATGAAAGAGGATAAAGCAATTATTTCAATAGGAGCAGATGTTTTGAAGGATTCCAGCTAGTGCCCGATACTCGTGCGCACATTTAGTATTGCAAAACAGATCATGTAGAAACACATTTCAATGTCAATTTTAGTTAGGATCCACTGTGAGTCAGGAATTACATCATGTAAATCTTGAATAAACACAAATTCTGGTGGTGAGAAGGGGTTCAGTAGAAAGAGTGTGCAGGTAATGGGCCGATATAGTGAGTGGAAAGGGGGAGAAATAGGGTGATGGGAAGATGTGGTGAATGTCAGAAGGCCACGTGGACAGCGGAAAGGGGCAGAGTTGATGGATGAACATGACCTAGAGCTGAATTGTTCCAACAGCTTCAGCTGATGGATGGAAGGAATTTAGAGAAGTTGATGTTGGAAACAACAAAACTTCTGTTTACTAATTTAGAGGTACGAAGCAGACAGACCCTTTTGCCCCAACGAGCCATGCTGTGCAGCATCCCACCTATTGAACTATAGCCTAATCACAGGTCAATTTTCAATGACCAATTAAGCTACTAATCAGTTTGTATTTGGATATTGGGAGGAAATCAGAGCACCCAGAGGGAACTTACATGGTCAAGGGGAGAACAGATGATGTCAGAATTGAACTCCAAATTCCAATGCACTAAGCTGTAATAGCATTGCACCAACATTCTGTATCCCTTGTGGTATAGAATTTAAGCCATGGAGTGCTCAGATAATGTGGCCATTTTGGAGAAGTGAAATAGAAACATAGAAATATAAAAAACCTACAGCACAATACAGGCCCTTTGGCCCACATGTGCCGAACATGTCCCTACCTTAGAACTACCTGGCCTTACCCAAAGCCCTCTATTTTTCTAAGCTCCATGTATCCATCCAGGAGTCTGTTAAAAGACCCTATCATTTCCACCTCTCCCTCCGACGCTGGCAACCCATTCCATGCACACACCACTCTCTGTTTAACAAACTTAACCCCTGATATCTCTTCTGTACCTTCTTCCAAGCACCTTAAAAATATGCCCTCTTGTGCTAGCCATTTCAGACCTGGGGGAAAAGCCTCTGACTATCCACATGATCAATGCCTCGCAATTGATATACAACAGACATGATCAGTATACATTCCACATTTTTTAATCTATTCAAAATATGCATGCTGCAATTTATTTATTTATTATTTTCTTTTTCTCTTTTATGTATTGCATTGAACTGCTGCTGCTAAGTTAACAAATTTCATGTCACATGCCGGTGATAATAAACCTGATTCTGATTTGAAGATCAGTTAAAAAACATGACTGGGATTTTCAAAAATATCTTCAACAATAGTATCAAGTTAATATCCAGGAGAAATAGAAGAAAATTCTTCTATTTTCCTAACCTTCACTGAAGGTTGCTTATTTAAAATCGCAGCAAGTTCAACAATAAATTTGGATGAAACAGGATGAGTTCAATGATATTCTGCATTGGAATGATTAATGAAAATGGTGGAAAAGAGAGAGTGTTTTAAATAGTATAGACCATAAGACCTAAGACATAGGAGCAAAACTTGGCTATTGAGCCCATCGAGTTTGTTCTGCTATTTGATCATGGCAGATTTATTATTCCTGCTCAACTCTATTCTCCTTCTTTCTCCCTGTAATCTCTCCACACAAGAATTTATCAATCTCCAGTGATGTGACCTCCACAAATATCTGTGGCAATGAATTCCATGGATTAATTACCCTCAGGTTAAAGAATTTCCCCCTTACCTCTGTTCTAAAGGGATATCATTTTCTTTGGAGGCTGTGCTCACTGGTCCTATGCTCTCCCATTATTGAAAATGTCCTCTCTAGCCAGGTTTTTCAATGCTCAGTAGGTTTCAATGAGATTCTTCTTATCCTTTTAAACACCGTTGAATCCAAGCCATAGTCATCAAATGTTCCTCATACATTACCCTTTTATCCCTGAGATCATTTTCATAAATCTGCTCTGGTTTCTTTCTAATGTTAGCACATCTTTTCTTGGATATGGGACCGAAATATTGTTCCAGAGATAAATTCTGCTAAATATCTGTATCTTTAACAAATTATAGATGAGTAAAATCAGAATCAGTATCGGAATCAGACTGATTATCACTGACACATGTCATGGAATTCACTGTTTTGCAGTATAAGTGCAACAAGAAATTTGATGGGTTATTTTCATGGACCATTCAGTAACTTGATAGCGAATGGAAAGAAGCTATTCCTAAAATATTGAATGTGCATCTTCAGATTCTTGTTCCTCTTTGTTGATCATAGTAATGAGAAGAGGACATGCCCTGGGTTGTGACGGTTCTGAATGTTGGATGCTAGCTTTGTAAGGCATTCCCTTATGAGGATGTCCTGGATGCTGGAGAAATTAGTGCCCATGATGAAGCTGTCTGAGTTCACAACCCTCGTCAGCTTTTTCCAAACTTGTGCTTTTACACCTCCATACCAGTATTTATTCCAATATTCCAGTGTTTATGTATCCATATTACATGTCCCCCAATTATCTACTCACATTCTTAGGAAAAAGAATGCAATGCATTGCCTGAATGAGAATTCCAGTGTTGATATGAGTACCATCATTTTGGTGTTACAAAAGCATTATAATACATAACGAAGGCTTTCACCACAGCACTAAGAGGGAAGGAAAATGACGTGTGATCAGATTAATAAGGAAGTAATTTCACTCTTGCACGTCAAGAGGGCATAGGAAGAAAGCCAAGAGAATTTGGTTGCCAAATAAAGATTTGAAATCGACCCCAGCCTTGCCTGCAGATGGATAATTGGTAAACTGGGAACCATTTCTTAGTTCCATATGGAAATGATAAGATACTTCAAATCAGATCTTTGAAGACACAAAGAATAAATATCTATATGAAACTTAACAATATATAGAGCACTAAAACAGGCCATTCAGCCCAAACAGTCAGACTGGGATTCATGCTCCTCCTGAGCCTCTTTCCATTGTTGCTCCTCTAAATCTTTTAGCATAGCCTTCTATGCTCTTCTCTCAGGATGTTTAGATGTATCCAGACAATAACTTTCAACTGCACCTTATTCCACATTATCACCATTCACTACATTCCCTGTTGAATATCTCATGGCCATAGACTTTACAATGGTTTTCATCTGGAGGAGAATCTGTGTCCTCTCTTTCCAAACCCATCATTATTTTACAGGCATCTCAGAACATGTTTTCTGCAAAGAAGAAGAGACTCAGTTCATCATTTTCTGATGTGCATATTCTTGCCTTTCTGAAGGCATCCTTGTAAATCTCTGCATCCTCTACAGTGTTTCCATATCCTTTTTATTACATGACAGCCAAAGCAGTGTACAGTAATTCAAATTCTTCCTGTAATGTCCTCCTGTAATTTGTTGCAGTCTGATCTTCAAAATTTAGTATCATCTGCAGAAATAATGATTTGATTCTATTTTCTAAATCATAAATGTAAGTGGTAAAATAGCAACGAGGAATTCCATCAGCTCTATAATGGAATGAGAAGACAGTCATTCTTCATATATAATTGGTTCTCAATGCATTATACATGCTGGGACTAATTGCTACATCAATGGCTTGTCTTGCTACTAAATTATTTAATCACTTAATCATTTCTTGCACTGTTTTCTAGACAAGGGAAGAGATTTTTGGTGTACATAGAATCAGTAACCGGTATGTATAGAACAAGAAGCTGTACTGTCACAAGGATGTCAGAAACAATTCTATTCTACCACAAAATTTAAGGTGCGAGGAGAAAGATTTAAAATGGACCAGAAGGACAATTTTTCACATAGAGGAACAAGCTGTCAGAAAAAGTTGTAAGGATGGAGTAAGGATTTATACAGAAGCAAAGTATAAACGATATTTGTATAAGTGCATTGATAGGAAAGTAAATGAGCCAAATAGAGGCAAATGGCGATTAACTCAGGTAGGCTCTTTAATTGGCACAGACACATTGAGCAGTAGGCCCTGTTTCTGTGGCTATATTACTCTCTGACTCTATATTTATCTCACTTTTCAACTGACGCATTTGATCCATGCCAGCCACCCATTTACTTATTGTTTGTTGTTGTACATGTTGTAAAAAAATACTTCTTATAATGACGATGTGAGGCCCAGAGAGATCTGTATTTACTGACAGGTACCTTTATTGTTTAAACTAACAAATACGTGAATTCATACACTAAATACCTTGTGTGCACACTCACTAGGTATCCCTGACTCTCCTCTCCTGAATAGTCAAAGAATAGCAAAAGTATTACCTGGGCAAAGGAGTCTACAATAGCTAGGTGTTCCTCGTGTTCCTGATTCACTCACCATGCATTTCACGCAGGGTTGCTCATGCTTATATATGCATTAGTTATTCTTCAAAGTTACCACTGCCAGCACATATGAAGCATCCACTTTTACATCCATTCCTTATCAATTCAAATATTGCACTCCAGTGTCATTGGCCATGGGCCATGTGTCTGTCCTTTAACACCTTGTTATCGGCTCTGCTCCAAGCCAGCATCCATTTATTGCCCTCTTTCCATCAGGTGATGCTCTTTGTTCTCAATCAGCAATGAGCTCGAATCACTCCAGTCACCAACCCCAGCATTCACAAACCTGCATATTATATCCAACCAAAGAACATCTCCCAAATAACTTCTTATTTGGAAATAATCTCCAGTCCAGCAGATTACCTGAAGTATCATTGTGTCTTCTTTAAAACATTGATTAAGCCCAGCATGTCAAGCTCACAAAATGGAGAATAGAGTGTCTTAACAAAATGGCAACCTCCATCCCCAAGCATGTGGCAAGAACAAAGACAATTAAAGAAAAGTAGAAGTCCAAATACTGACCCCTGAGGAATGTCACTAGTCACAGGCATCCAACCAGTAAAGGCCCCCTTTATCAGCCATTTCTCTGCCCCTGCCAGCATCGTTCCTGTGTTCCATCTTATGAAATGCCTTCTGAAAATCCAAGTAAATGACATCCACTGCCTCTCCTTTGTCCACCCTGCTTGTTACTTCCTTAAAGAACTCTAACAGATTTGTAGGGTAAGATTTCCCTTTACAGAAACAATGCTGACTTTGACTTATTTTATGATTAGTCTCCAAGTGCCCCGAAAACTCATCCTTGGTAGTAGACACAAACACTTTGCCAACCACTGAGGTTAGGCTAACTGCCCTATAACTGCCTTCTTTTGCCTTTGCCCTTCTTAAAGAGTGAGATTTTCAATTTTCCAGTCCTCTGGGACAATGCCAGAATCAAGTGATCCTTGAACTATCATGACCAATGCATCCATTATCGCTGCAGCAATCTCCCTCAGGACTCTTTGTCTATTTGGTCCAGGTGACTTATCCACCTTGACCTTTCAGTTTGCCTCACACGTTTTCCTTTGTAATAGCAACGGCACTCACTCCTGTTTGTTGAAACTCAAAGGACCTGTGACACACGGCTAGTGTCTTCCGCAGTGAAGACTGGTGCAAAGTACTCATTCAGTTCATCAGCCATTTCTTTGTCTCCCATTACTACCTCACCAGCATCATTTTCCAGTGGTTCAATTTCAACTCTCACCTCCCTTTTACTCTTTGTATAATTGAACAAAATACTTCTGGTATTTTGTTGTATATTACTGGCTAGTTTGCCCTCATATTTCTATCTTTTCCCTTCATATAGCCTTTTTAATTGCGATTTCTTGGTTTTTAAAAACTTCCCAATCATCCAACTTCCCATTCGCTTTTGCTACCTAATATGCCCTTTCCTTGGCTTTCATGCAGTCCTTAACTTCCCTTGTCATCCACAGTTGCCTACCCCTTCTAGTTGAGAACAACTTCTTCCGTGGGATGCATCTATCCTGTGCTTTGTGAATTATTCCCTGAAACTTCAGCCCTATCTGCTTTGCCGTCATCTCCAGCAATATCCTCCTCCAATACTCCTGGGCAAGCTCCTCGCTCAAGTCTCTGTAATTCCTTTTATTCCATTGCGATACTGATACATGTGACTTATACTTCTCCGTCTCAAACTGTAGTATAAATTCAATCATATTGTGATCATTGTCTTTTAATGGTTCCTTTACGTTCAGCTCCCTAATAAGATCTAGGTTATTACTCGACACCCAGTCTAAGATAGCCTTTCCCCAAGTTGGCTCAAGCACAAGCTGTTCTAAAAATCAATCTCATAGGCATTCAACAAATTTCCTCATTTGCGATCTGACACCAACCTGATCTTCCCAATCCCCTTGCATATTGAACTCACCCAATACAATTGTGACATTACCCTTATTACATGCCCTTTCTAGTCCCCTTTACAATCTCAATCCCACATCTTGGTTATTCTTTGGAGGAGTATATATGATTCCTATAATAGTTTTTTTTTAATCCTTGCAATTTCTTAACTCTGCCCACAAAGATTCAACATTCTCTGACTCTATGTTGCCTCTTTCTAAAAATGTAATTCCGTCTCTTACCGACAAAGCCATACCACTGCCTATGCCTTCCTGCCTGTCCTTTTGATGTAAAGTATATCCTTGGGTATTAAGCTCCAAACTATGGCCTTCTTTCAGCCATGACTTAATGATGCCTAAAATGTCATACCAACCAATCCCTAATTGTGCCATGAGTTTGTCCACCTTATTCCAAATGCTGCACTCATTAAATACAGCAACTTTAGTCTTGTGTTCTTTGCCTTTTTGAATTTTGCCTCTGTGGTACAATTTAACTCTTTGCTGTCTGCCTTTGTACCCGATTATTGGTTTGTCCTTCCTTAAATTCATGTTACATCCATGTTACATCCATCATCTACTTATAAACCTGCTGGCTCATCTTCAACTCTATCATATTGGTTCCCATACCCCTGATCCTTTCTCCCCCTCAACCCCTATCCCCAGTCTTCTCCCCATAACCTTAGATGCCTTGTCCAATCAAGAACCTTTCAGGCTCTACCTTAAATACACGTAATGCCCTCGCCTCCATAGCAGTCTGTGGTAATAAATTCCACAAATTCACCATGCTCTGTCTTAAGAAATTTCTCCACATTTGTTTTAATTGGATGCCCCTTTATTTTGAGGATGTCCCCTCTTGTCCTAGACTCCCTCATCATGGGAAACAACTTTACCACAACTACTTTGTCTAGACCTTTCAACATTCGCAAGGTTTCTATGATCTCCCACCCCATCCTTCCAAATTCTAGCAAGTATTGACCCAGAGCTATCAAACTTTCCTTGTATAACCCTTTTATTCTTGGAATCATCCTTCTGAACCTCCTTTGGAACCTCTCCAATGCCAGCATATCCTTTCTTAGATGACGAGCCCAAGACAGTTCTTAATACTCAAGGTGAGGCCTCACCAGTGCCTTATAAAACCTCAGCATCACATTCCTGTTCTTATATTCTGGACTTCTTGAACTGAATGCGAACATTGCATTTGCCTTCCTCACCACCAACTCTACCTGCAAGTTTACCTTTGGTTTGTTCTGCACAATGACTCCCAAATCTATTTCCACCCCAGGCTTTTGGATTTTCTACTCCTTTAGAAATTAGTCTGCACATTCACTTCTTCTACAAAAGTGCATGAGCATGCATTTTTCAAAATTGTATTTCAGTCCCTTATCTGTAGCCTATCAGTTTCCTCAACGCTACCTGTCCCTCCACCAATCTTCATATCATCTGTAAATTTGGCAACAAAGCCATCTATTCAATCATCTAAATCATTGATATACAGCATAAAAAACAGTCCCAATACCAAACCCTGGGGAACACTATTAGTCATTGGCTGCCAACCAGTAAAGGATCCTTTGATTCCCACTCATTGCCTCCTACCAATCAGCCAAGTCTCTAATGATGCCAGTAACTTTCCTGGAATACCATGGGTTGCCAACTTGGTAAGCAGCCTCATGTGTGGCACCTTGTCAAAGGCTTTCTGAAAGTCCAAATATACAACATCCAAGGTATTCCCTTTATCTATCCTACTTGTAATATCCTCAAAGAATTCCAACAAGTTTGTTTGGTAAGATTTTCCCTTAAGGAAAGCATGCTGACTTTATCTTATCTTGTACAGTGACACCAGGTACTCCATAGCCTCATCCTTAACAATTGACTCCAACACCTTCCAAACCACTGAGGTAAGGCTAAATGGTCAATAGTTTCCTTTCCTCTGCCTTCCTCTTCTCTTAAAGAATGGGATGACTTTTGCAATTCTCCAGTCCTCAGGCACCATGCCAGAGTCCAAGATTTTCGAAAGATCATTATTAATGCCTCCACAATCTCTACCACCACCTCCTTTAGAATACTTGGGTGCAGTTCATTTGGTCCTGGTGACTTATGTACCCTTCGATCTTTCTTTCAGCTTTTTGAGCATCTACTCCCTTGCAAGAGTAACTGCACTTACTTCTCTTTCCTCACACTCTTCAACATCTGGTACACTACTAGTGTCTTCCACAGTGAAGACCGATGCAAAATACTCATTTTGTTCATCTGCCTTGTCCCCTGTTATTATTCCTCCTGCCTCATTTTCTAGTGGTCCTTTATCCACTCTCATTTCTCCTTTTTTACATGCTTTGAAGAGCTTTTACCATCCACTTTGATATAGTTTGCTAGGTTGCTTTCCTCTTTTCCTTCCTAATGATTTTTTTAGTTGCACTCTGTAGGTTTTAAAAGCTTCCTAATCCTCTGTCTTCTCACTAAATTTTGCTTTATTGTATGCACTCTCTTTTGCTTTTACTTTGGCTTTGACTTCCCTTGCTAGCCATAGTTTTACTATTTTGTCATTTGAGTATTTCTTTGTTTTTGGAATATATCTATCCTTCACCTTCCTCATTTTCCCCAGAAACTCATGCCATTGCTGCTCTTCTGTTATCCTTACCAGCCTATCCTGCCAATTTACTTTGGTCAACTCCTATCTCATTACCTCTGCAATTTGCTTTACACCACTGAAATGCTACTACATCAGACTTTACTTTCTCCCTATCAAATTTCAAGTTGAACTCAATCATATCATGATCACTGCCTTCTAAGGGTTCCTTTACCTTAAGCTCCCTAATCAGCTCTGATTCATTACATTGCACCCAATCCAGTCTAGCTGATACCCTAGCAGGCTCAATGACTAACTGACCAAAAAAAAGCATTCACCAAACCCATTCTCTTGAGATCCATTAACAATCTGATTTTCCCAACCAACCTGCAGGTTGAAATTTCCCATGACTATCATAACATTGCCCTTTTGATATACCTTTGCTGTTTCCCATTGTAATTTGTGGTCCACATCCCAGCTACTGTTGGGAGGTCTCTATCTAACTGCCAGGAGTGTCCTTTAATCCTTGCAGTTTCCTAACTCAACCCAAAAGGATTCAACATCTTTCGATCCAATATCATATCTTTCTACTGAATTGATGCCATCCTTTACCAGCAGAGCCTTCCGATACAACATGTAACCTTGGACATTCAGCTCTCAACTACAACCATCCTTCTGTGAAGGTTCAGTGATGACCACAACATCATGCCTGACAATCTGTAATAGTGCAATAAGATCATCTACCTTATTTCTTATACTCTGCGCATTGAAATATAACACCTTGACTATTGAGTTTGCTACCCTTTTTGATTCTGCATTCCTAATCTCACTCTATCTATGATACTCCTATCACCTACCTGTCCTTCCTGACAGTCTGATTGGATGCTATCTTTGCTTTTTTACCATCCATCCTATTCTGAGTCCATTCAGTCCAGTTCCCACCCCCCTGCCAAATTAGTTTAATCCCTTCCCAACAGCTCTAACAAACCTGCCTGTGAGAATATTAGTCCCCCTCAGGTTCAGGTGCAACCTGTCACTTTTGAACACTCTTCCCCCCAGAAGAGATCCCAATGATCCAAGAACCTGAAGCCCTGCCCCCTGCACCAGCTTCTCAGCCTCACAATTATCTGCCAAATCATCCTGTTTCTACCCTCACTGGTGCGTGGCACAGGCAACAATCCAGAAATTACTACCCAGGGGGCCCTGCTACAATTTCTGCTTGGCTGTCTAAATTCTATTTTCAGGATCTCTTTGCTTTTCCTTCCTATGTTATTGGTACCAATATATACCAAGAATTCTGGCTGCTCTCCCTTCCTCTCTGAAATGTTGTGGATGCGATTTGAGACATCCCTGACCCTGGCACCTGGGAGGCAACACACCATCTGGGTGTCCCGTTAACATCCATAGAATCTCCTGTCTGTTCCCCCAACTATTGAGTCCTCTATCAATACCGCTCCTCTCTTCTCCCTCTTTCCCTTCTGCACCATGGACCCATGCTCAGTGCCAGTAACCCTGCCTCTGGGAGGTCATCCCTCAACAATATCCAAAACAGTATTCTTATTTTTGAGGGAACAGCCACAGTAGTGCTCTGCACTGACTACCTACTCACTTTTCGATTTCTCCCGACAGTCACCCGGCTACTCTCCTGAAACTTAGGGGTGACTACTTCCCTGTAACTCTGATCAATTATCTCTTCACTCTCCCATACAAGCCAAAGGTCTTCCAACTGCTGCTCCGGGACCCCGACATGATCTTCAAGGAGCTGCAGGCGGATGCACTTCACACAGATATAGGTTATCCAGAAATCTGAATCCCTGCCCCCTGCTCCAA
The DNA here is from genome assembly GCF_030144855.1 of Hypanus sabinus. NCBI lineage: Eukaryota > Metazoa > Chordata > Chondrichthyes > Myliobatiformes > Dasyatidae > Hypanus > Hypanus sabinus. The sequence goes on from NC_082719.1 coordinate 80,166,898, forward strand.
TTCTGCAATTACACATTCATCTGCCACCTCATGCTATTCCTGTCCTCTCTGTCATGTGGCACAGGCAGCAATCCCATGATTCCTACCCCTGTCCTGTCTGGCAGCTTCCTTCCTAACTCCCTGTATTCTATTTTCAGGAGCTCCTTTTTCTAAATATGTTGCCAGTACCAATAAGTACCACCACTTCAGGCTGTTCATCCTCTCTTTTCAGGATATTGAGATATGTTCAGAAACATTGCGGCCCTGGCAACTTTGAAGGGAAACTATTACCCACGATTCTTTTTAACGATAGAGCCCCCTATTACTGCTGCCATCCTCTTCAGTTTCCTGCCCTTCTGAGCCATAGGGCCAGACTCAATGTCAGAGGCATGGTCGCTGTGGCTTTCCCCAGGTAGGTCCTCGCTGCATCAGTACTCAAAATGGAGTAGTTATTGTCGAAGGGGATGGCCACAGGGTGCTCTCCACTACCTGACATTTTCCCTTCTCCCTTTGCTCCATTGACAATAGCCTTGGGGTGCCTACCTCCCTATAACTCCTGTCTATCACCTGTTTGAGGACAGAGAGAACAGTTAAAGGTTAGGTTAAGTTTTATGGATAGGGGTATGGGGGAATTGCTGGAGTCTAGCTTCAGCTCTGTGTCTGATGGCTAGTGATGTGGATGTGGGACATCTGTCGTCATATGTCAGGCCAGCCAGCAGGGATAAAGGAAGAAGGCCCCCCCACCTGCTTCACCCCTCATCAGTGAGTTGTTGGTGTGTTTCAAGATCAGAGCTCCATGTGGGCAAAATGACCAGAGTTCCCTAAGTATGCAAGTCAGTGAGACCGCAGTTTGAAACTGAAAGCAATTTGGCATCCTCAACCTGGGGCGAGACTGAAGATTGATGCTCAAAGTTTCATCAGAAGTCCAGAAGACTGCAGAACTCTGTGAGTCTTAGGAGCCAGCTGGAGAAATTACACGAGACTGCTGGAAGCTGAGGAAAGCCTGTCCTAGGGTTCAAGGACTATGTATGTGCATGGGTGAGTGGGTGGGAAGAACGAGCTTGTTTTGCTGTTGACAAACACAAGAAAATCTGCAGATTCTAGAAATCCAAGACAAAACACATAAAATACTGGAAGAATTCATCAGGCCAGTCAACATCTGTGGAAATGGAAACAGTCAATGTTTCAGGGTGAGAACCTTCATCAGGTCCTGAAAAATAGAGTCTGAAAGTACTGACTGTTCCTAATATTTAGAATCAGAATCAGAATCTGGTTTATTATCAGTGGCATGTGTCATGAAATTTGTTAATTTAGCAGCAGCCATTGAATGCAATGCATAATACAGAAAAATAATAATAATAAATAAGTAGATCAATTATAGTATATGTATAATGAATAGATTAAAAATTGTATGAAAACCAGAAATAATATATATTTAAAAATTGAGGTAGTGTTCAAGGGTTCAATGACCATTTAGAAATCAGATGATAGAGGGGAAGAAGCTGTTCCTGAATCGCTGAGTGTGTGCTTTCAGGCTTCTGCACCTCCTACCTGATGGTAACAGTGAGAAAAGGGCATGCCCTGGATGCTGGAGGTCCTTAGTAATGGACAACCCTCTGCAGCTTCTTTTGGTTCTGTGCAATAGGACCCCCTCCTCATGCCAGACAGTGATGCAGCTGTCAGAATGCTCTCCACGGTACATCTATAGAGGTTTTTGAGTGTACTTGTTGACATGCCAAATCTCTACAGATTCCTAATGAAGTATAGCTGCTATCTTGCCTTCTTTATAACTGCATAGGTATGTTGGGACCAGGTTAGCTCCTCAGAGATCTTGACACCCTGGAACTTGAAACTGCTCACTCTCTCCACTTCTGATCCCTCTATGAGGATTGGTATGTGTTCCTTCCTCTTAGCCTTCCTGAAGTCCACAATCAGCTCTTTTGTCTTACTGACTTTGAGTGCCAGGTTGCTGCTGCAGCACCTCTCCACTAGTTGGCATATCTCACTCCTGTACGCCCTCTTGTCACCACCTGAGATCTACCAACAATGGTTGTATCATCAGCAAATTTATATATGGTACTTGAGCTATGCCTAGCCACACAGTCATTAGTATATAGAGGGTAGAGCAGTGAGCTAAGCACACACCCCTGACGTGTGCCGGTGTTGATTGTCATCGAGGAGATGTTATCACAAACCCACACAATTGTGGTCTTTCGGTTAGGAAGTCAAGGATCCATTTGCAGAGGGAGGTACAGAGGCCCAGGATCTGTAACTTCTCAATCAGGATCATGGGAATGATGGTATTAAATGCTGAGCTATAGTTGATGAACAGCATCCGGACTTAAGTGTTTGTTTTGTCCAGATGGTCTAAAGCTGTGTGAAGTGTCATTGAGATTGCATCTGACATTGACCTATGGTGGCGATAGGCAAATTGCAATGGGTCTAGGTCCTTGTTGAGGCAGAAGTTCAGTCTAGTCATAACCAAATTCTCATAGCATTTCATCACTGTAGATGTTGTTGAATTCGGCAAGTTCTGCAACAGTACAGGGTTGTCCAGTTCTAGCTGGGCCATGTATAGACAGTGGACATGATAAGAAGAAGATTGTAGATATGAGTGCTATAGGGCGATAGTCATTAAGATAGCTCACATTATTCTTCTTAGGCATTGATATAATTGTTGCCTTTTTGAAGCAAGTGGGAACTTACACCCATAGCAACAAGAGATTGAGAATGTACTTGAATACTCCCACTAGTTGGTTGGCACAGGTTTTCAGAGCCTTACCAGTTACTCCATCAGGACCTTCTGCCTTGTGAAAGTGCGCTCTCTTTAAAGACAGCCTAAGATCAGCCTCTGAGACAGAGATCACAGGGTCATCAGATGCAGCAAGGATCTTCACAGCTGTAGTTATATACTCCCTTTCAAAACATGCATAGAAGGTGTTGAGTTTATCCGGTAGTGAAGCATCGCTGCCATTCATGCTATTGGGTTTCACTTTGTAGGAAGTAATGTCTTGCAGATCCTGCCAGAGTTGTCGTGCATCCAATGTCACCTCCAATCTTATTTGAAATTGTCTTTTTGCCCTTGAAATAGCCCTCTGCACATCATACCTGGTTTTCTGGTACAGGCCTGGATCACTAGACTTGAATGCCACAAATCTAGCCTTCAACAGACGACATACCTCCTGGTTCATTCATGGCTCTTGGTTTGGGAATGTACAGTAAGTCTTTGTGGGCACACACTCATTCACACAGGTTTTAATGAAGTTGGCAACAACTGCAACATACTCATCCAGGTTCAAAGATGAAACCCTGAATACAGTCCAGTCCACCAATTCAAAACAGTTCTGGAGGGGCTCCTGTGCTTCCCTTGTCCAAACCTTCTTGGTCCTCACTGCTGGTGCTGCAGTCTTCAGCCTCTGCCTATACTCAGGAAGTAGAAGTACAGCCAGATGGTCAGACTTCCGGAAGTGAGGGTGTGGAATAGTACAGTAGGCATTCTTGATGGTGGTGTAACAATAGTCCAGTGTGTTGTTTCCTCTAGTATTGCAAGTGATCTGTTGATGGTAATTGTTTAGTGATTTTTTCAGACTGGCCTGTTTAAAATCCCCTAAAACGTTGGTGAAGGCATTAGGGTGCACTGTTTCGTGCATGTTGATCCCATTGCTCAGATCATCTAAAGCTGGGTTGACATTGGCCTGAGGTGGAATGTATACTGCTACTCAAATGATCCCAGAATTCTCCCACAGTAGGTAAAAAGGACAGCACTTAGCTGCTAGATATTCCAGGTCTGGTGAGCAGAATTGGGACAGCACTGATATATTTGTGCACCAAGAAGAGTTGATCATGAGGCATACTCCTCCACCTCTGCTTTTGAGAGACTCTATAGATATATCCTGACAGTGTATAGTAAACCCGCTGATCTGAATCACTGCATCTGGTACAGAAGGGATTCCATGAAACAAAGGACAATTGAAATAGTTAATTGAAATATGTTCTTCCTTATCAAGTGCCAGATAAAGGACACATTGCTCAACTCTACCAAGCTAAGAGTGACAAAGGCTGTAAAAAGATATGATCACATAGCTTCAGATTTCAATCTTGACCTCAGAAGTGTGGAGTGTGTATGCTTGCCCGGTAACTACATACATTTCCCCTGGGTGTTCTAATTTCCATCTGCATCTTAAATAGGTGATGGTAGGTTAATAGGCTACCATAAATTATGCCAAGTGTCAGCAGCTAACAGGGTAATTGGAGAGAGTTACTGGGTGTGTGAGATGAATATATTTCAGGGATGTTCGTGGGTGAATGGAATTAATGGGAATGCTCTGCGAGTCAGCATAGACTCGATGGCCAAATTACCTCCTTCCATGATGCAAGGAGAATGGAGGAACAAAATAACTATTGGTAATGTTACTTGTGAACTCATAGCATCTAACCATCCAAGACGAACAAGTAGATGAGAAAAAGACAGTGAGGAACAGACCCATAGATGCAGGAGAGGTGGTAGTACACGATATAAGGTTTCTTATTGCAATGAATGTGACAGAATGGACAATACAGAATCAATGATTGGAATCCCAGCTCACCTGGATAATGGGAGAGGAATGTTCAAGGAGGCTTATGTGGTCAAAAAAGCAGAATCATCATGATGGAACAAGAAAGATATTGTGACACAGTCACATTCAAAGATGATGCTTCAGAATTGTGGCAGAGGTAATAGTCAAGGATTATAGGAAATTTCAACAGGGATTTAAGAGATGACAGTGAAGTCTATTCTATTACTATCCTTTTGAGATGATACATATTAAAGAGGAATGCTATAGTACACTAGCTATGACATAGTTGGACAGCTAATCTTAATTTATTTCTTCAAATTTTTGAATAAGAGGATATTGATGTCTCATTCAGACATGTTCTTGGATTAGTTTAGTACAGGTAAAAAATTACTTAATTTAATTATGTTTACCAGCCAGAACATGCTCGCTTCTCACTGCAACTATGAGGAGCCTGAAGTCAGACACTCAGTGTTTTAGGAACAGCTTCTTCCTTTTACCATCAGATTTATGAATGGACAATGAACTGAACCCATAAAAATTACCTCACTGTTTGTTTTGCTCTCTTTTTGCACTACAGAACTAATTTAATTTATTGTATACATGGAACCCTCTCACTTGGCTCGTATGCAAACTTAACTCATTAGCTACTTCTGCTAACAGCCACATGACTCAGCGGTGTGAAGGTCACTTTTCATAAACAATATACTTCTAGGGTTAATATGAGTTGGAGTTCAACAAAACAGAATAGCATGATGTTCTGATTAAAGAGACCTTGATTTACATAAGAACATAATAAACAGGAGCAGGAGTAGGCCGTTCAGCCCATCGAGCCTGCCCCACCACTCAATAAGATCATGGCTGATCTGTCCATAAACTCAGCTCCATCTACTGCCTTTTCCCCATAACCCTTAATTCCCTTACTATGTAAAAAACTATCTAACTGTACCTTAAATATATTTAGTGAAGAAGCCTCAATTGCTTCCCTGGGCAGAGAATTTCACAGATTCACCACTGTCTGGGAAAAACAGTTTCTCCTCATCTCCGTCCTAAATCTGCTCCCTGAATCTTGAGGCAATGTCCCCTAATTCTAGTTTCACCTACCAATGGAAACAACTTTCCTACTTCTATCTTATCTATCCCTTTCAAAATGTTGTATGTTTCTATAAGATCGCCTCTCACTCTTCTGAACTCCAGAGAGTATAGTCCCAGGTCACTCAATCTCTCCTTATAGGTTAACCCCTTCATCCCTAGAATCAACCCAGTGAACTTCCTCTGCATTGCCTCCAAAGCCAGTATATCCTTCCTCAAGTATGGAGACCAGAACTGCACACAATACTCCAGGTGCAGCCTCACCAGTACCCTGTACAGTTGCAGCATGACCTCCCTGCTCTTGAATTCAATCCCTGTAGCAATGAAGGCCAACATTCCGTTTGCCTTCTTAATAACCTATTGTACCTGCAAGCCAACATTTTGCGATTCATGCCCAAGCACTCCCAACTCCCACTGCACAACAACATGCTGCCATCTTCATCATTTAAATAATAATCTACTCTTCTATTATTCCTTCCAAAGTGGATGATCTTGCATTTACCAACGTTGTATTCCATCTGCCAGACCTTGGACCACTCACTTAATCTATCTATATCCCTCTGCAGACTCTCCACATCCTCTGTACAATCTGTTCTTCCATTTAGTTTAATGTCATCAACAATTTTTGCTATGCTACACTCAAACCCCTATTCCAAGTCATCAATGTAAAATAAATGGTAAACAGCTGCGGGCCCAGCACCAACCCCTGCGGCACCCCACTCACCACTGATTGCCAAATGGAGATACACCCATTTATATCAACTCTCTGCCTTCTATTGGTTAACCAATCCACTATCCATGCCAATACACTTCCTCCCACTCCATGCATCTGTATCTTATTTATAAGTCTCTTGTGCGGCACCTTATCGAACACCTTCTGGAAATCCAAGTATACAACATCCACCTGTTCCCCTCTATCCACTGCACTCATGTCCTCAAAGAACTCCAGTAAGTTCATCAAACAGGACCTGTCCTTTCTGAATCTAGGCTGCGTCTGTCTAATGGAATCACTCCTTTCTAAATGTTTTGCTATTTCTTCCTTAATGATAGCTTCAAGCATTTTCCTGACTACAGATGTTAAGCTAACTGGCCTACAGTTGCCCGTCTTTTGCCTACATTTTTTTTAAAAAGTGGCATGACATTTGCTGTCTTCCAGACCTGCCCAGAGTCTAGAGAATTTTAGTAAATGATAACCAACGCATCTACTATAACCTCTGCCAATTCCCTTAGCACCCTGGAGTGCATCCCATCAGGACCAGGGGACTTATCTACCTTCAGGCCCTCTAGTTTACTCATCACTATCTCTTTAGTGATAGTGATTTTATTGAGGTCCTCACCTCCCATTTCATCCATATCATTCTTTGGCATATTAGTTCTGCCCTCCACCATGAAGACTGATGACACAAGATAGTTGTTCAATGCCTCAGCTATTTCCTTATCACCCAATATCAATATCCCCTTCTCGTCTTCGAAGGGACCTCCATTGACTTTAGCCACCCTCTTCCGCTTTAGTTATTCATAAAAACTTTTGCTATCTGTTTTTATATTTTGTGGTAATTTACTATCATACACTATATTCCCTTTCCTTATTTCTTGTTTAGTTATTCTTTGTAGTTTTTAAAGTTTTCCGAATCCTCCAGTCTCCCACTACTCTTTGCAACTTTGTACACATGGGTTTTGAATTTGAATCTATCTTTTATTTCCTTAGCTTTCCAAGGTTGGCACTCCCCACACTTACTCTCCTTACTTTTGACTGGAATATACTTTTGTTGAGCTCTGTTTAAAATCTCTTTGAAAGAGAGATTAAACACTGTTCCTCAACTGTGCTACCAAATAGCCTGTGCTCCTAATCCACATTAGCCCGCTCCTCCTTCGTCCTGTTGTAGCCTTCCTTTTCAAGCATAATACACTAGTTTTAGATCTAACTATTTCATCCTCCATCTGCATGCAAAATTCAATCATAGTAAGATCTAAGAGCACTCTTTCCAAGAGGATCCCTGACTACAAGATCATCAATCTTATCTGTCTTATTGCACAGGACTAGATCTGAGATAGAATTTTCCTTTGTAGGTTCAGTAACATACTGTTCAAGAAAGCCATCACAGATGCATTGTATGAAGTCAACCTCAAGTGAATGCTGTATAAATATTGCCCATACACAATTATCAGTCACCAAGAAATAACAGATTGTACACCACATAAAATTATGTAACACCCTGGGAAAGGTTTCAGTGCTAATGTAATGGATTTTCTGCAGAAGCACTGATAATGTAATAATTTTTCTGTAGCAGCAGTGTATGGCTGGAGATAACAGGGGCTTTGGAATGTGCACCGTCCAATGAAGGAAGAGTTTTTTTCTTGTTGTATGCCTGCGACCGAGGTGATCTAGGTATTTTGTTCAGCAGAAGATGGAAGGAGAAGATGCCAGAAAGGAGAGGTCGTAGACACCCAGAAAGGAGCGGACTTGGAGTGGGGCCGGGAGTCAACGAGGCCCAGGGAAATCAATGGAGGGCTAGTGGAAGGGAAGCATGAGCTCTAACGTGCACAGACTGTTTCATTAAAATGGGCCCTTTTCTTCTTGTTTTACTTTGCTACTCTTTAGTCAAATTAAGAATTAAAAAGCTAAATCATTTAGTTGCATATGGTGTACTGTCTGTTATCTCAAGGTACTGATTTGTAACAGGGTAACACATCACAGAGCGTCCACACAAACAGGAGGTTTTGCATCTCAGATATCACACATTTCGCGGGGCCAGAGACTGTCTTCCCTAGACTAACACCAGTAGCCGAATCTGAGGGCTGCAATTATAAAGAAAGAATACTTACTAATTACTAATACTAATATTTACTGATTTCAGCTTTACTGAACAGTTATTAAAAGAGAAACAAGAAAGAAAGAAAAAATCAATAAAAAGGCCCATTACGATTAGATGAGTCTAAATGTCCACATGACCGTCGAGCTCATCTCTTCCAATACTGGATATAACCATAGTTCACGGCCTAAACTCACCACAGCCTAAACTTCCCTTAAAGTCCACCTTGAACAAACTGGCTCTCTCTCAGGAGTATTGTCCCTTCCTCCTTGCAGCCATTCATCTGCACAAAGCACTTCATGCAACAGTTATTTTTCTTCCAAAGGCATTCTGCAGCATCTTCCCTAGTGCCCCATGGCACAGCTTCTGCCAAAAGACCCCAAACCAGACTACTGCCTGTCACAAACTCTCTACACTTTGCTCTCTCTGGAATGCTCAACAGATCCTGCCATCCTGACTGGTTGACACAACATTCCTAAGTTGAACTGCAGGGATTCTTCTCTTTAGCTAAAACCAAAACATTCTACCAAAAGGACACACTGCTTTTGCTGAAAAGTGCTAAAGTGAAATACCACAGCATAGCAGTAGAAATATTAACTGGAGCATGTCACAAAAGTAGTAATTTCCTCATGACTGTGAAACTTATTAAACCATTATTAATAATACAGTGTTCAAATGAATCTTATAATTTCAGGACCCCCAATGCATTTGTAAATGCAAGTAGCATTTACCTGGGAATGTTTCCCAGGTGCATCCTCTAGTTGTTTTCTGACTCCCTGAGACCTCTTATCTCATCTTCAGCTTCTCCAGCTTCATCCTCTCCTTGTGACCTTTTCTGTCTACTAGAGGATTCACCCGCCTGTCTATCACTCATACCTTAGGGCAGCTCAAGTCCCCCTGCCCCACGACTGAACTTAGCTTCCTTCAGCCCAGGCAGGTGCTGCTGAACATCTCCAACCTCTGCTGGTACCAGCTCCAATGGTGTGTAAATACTAACAGAGCAACCAACATTGGACTCATCACTAGAAAAAACATCGGGTACGCCAACATGTCATCAGTCCATCTCCTTCTCCATTCCTCAGGTATTGGTGAGTCACCAAAGTTGCATGTCTTCAATGTCAACTTCCTCAATCCAGGAGACTGTTTGTCTTCTATTTCAGCAGGAAAACTAGACAATATGGTCACAGGAAAAGGGGGTCAATTGGAATCCTACATTTAAGTGTAACATCTCTTCCTAAGGACTTCCTGACAATCACTGTTTGCGAAGACAGCTGAAAATCTCTGCAGTTCAGGTCTCACCAATACTTACACAAGTATATTTGACTCTTCGTCCTGCTTATCAGAAGCAGCCACCTGGGTGGCCGGGTCATTGGGCAGGCCAGCAAATTTGGGGGTTTCCTTCACTCTAGCTACTCCTCCAAGATGTCACATGACAGGTTTAGACTGGGTGTACCACATAGTTCCTTATTTCTGCTCATCATCCTGCTTAGGAGTAACTTGCACCTTCTCAAAAACAGCTCCAAACACAAGGTGAATGGACAAGGTTTTCAAAAAGTTCTCTCCACTGCTCTCTTTGCATGCTTCCACAAGCTTTCTCACAATTAAAGTATTTGTTCCCACAAGAATGGAAGCTCCATCCTGTTCTAAAAATATGGACTACCCATGGTCCCATCTCTCCAGGGTCTCCTAATGTATCAGGCAGCATGACTTCAGTCATGTCACTGCTAGTCTGGACTAGCACAACATCCTTACCAAATCATTGATCAATCAGTGTAACTTTCTCCAACATTTTTACAGAATTCAGCACTCTAATCAGCAGGTCACCAGGGCTCGAATATCCACTCCACTCAGAACAGAAGTACTATTTGTGGATAATCTCTTTGAAACACCCCAAACCTTAATCCCTGTGACATCCATAATAATGTACCTTAATCACCTTCCCCGACCTTAGTTTAAACACACAAACTGCCTAAGCGATCCTAAAATACCGTTCAAGCAGCATCCAGTATGTCGGGACAAAGCCCACATAAAATGTTACACTCCCACTGGGCTCGCATGCAGACTTATGTTCTTAGCTTTCTTTGCTAACAGCCATGTGACTCAGTGGTGAGAAGGCCACCTTTTGTAAACATTATATGTCTAGGATCAGTATTATTTGGGTTAAACCAAACAGGCATGTTGTAATGTTCTGATTAAAGAAACCCCAGTTTAAGTGAATGCTCTGTAAATACTGCCCATGCACAATTATTGATCAACAAGATCATACACTACATAAAATTATAAAGATTATAAAGAAAGTATATTTACTAATTTCAGCTTTATCAAATAATTATTAAAAGAAAGAAGAGAAAGGAGGAGAAAAAAGAGCCCACTACAATTAGACCATTCTAAGTGTGCACATGACCATTGGAGCTTATTTCCGTATAATCCTTACTCATGGCGCTGAACCCATGGTCTGTGTGAAAGCACCCACTACAGTCTGAACTTCCCTCAAAGTCCACCTTGAACAAACTGGCCCTCTCTCAGGAGTACTGGCCCTTCCACCTTGGAGCCATTCACCTACACAAAGCACTTGTGGGGACTCTCCTTCCAACGGCGTTCTCTGGCACCCTTCCTTCTGTCCTGCATCACAGCTCCCACCAAAAGACCCAGACTACACAAGACTCTCCATCACAAGACTCTTTCTGCCTGCTGTCTCTAGAACTTACCCCACATCCCACCATCCTGATTGGCTGATACAACATTCGTAAGTTGAACAGTAGGGCTTCTTATCTTTAGCTGAAACCAAAACATTCTGCCAGTAGGACACACAGCTCTTGCAGAAAACTGCTAAAATGAAAAATCTATAACATAGCATCAGAAATTTTACCCAGGGTGTTACATACAATGAACATAGATTTCTCAAACTTCCATTAATGCCCACCCCACCCCGCACCATTCCCCATCCCTTTTCCCTCTCCTATCTTATCTCCTTACCTGCTCATCACTTCCCTCTGGTGATCCTCCCTCCATTTCTTTCTTCCATGGCATTCTGTCCTCTCCGATCAGACTCCCCCCTTCTCCAGCCCTGTACCTCTTTCACTAGTCAACTTCCCAGCTCTTTACTGCAGCCCTCCCCCTCCCAGTTTCACCTATCACCTTGCTGTTTCTCCCTCCCCTCCCCCCATCTTTTCAATCTACTCCTCATCTTTTTTTCTCCAGTCCTGTTGAAGGACCTCGGCCTGAAACGTCAACTGTTCCACAGATGCTGCCCGGCCTGCTGAGTTTCTCCAGCATTTTTTGTGTGTGTTGCTCGGATTTCCACCATTCGCTGGTTTTCTCTTGTTTGTCATTACATATATATATATCTTATTGTAACTTAAAATATTTTTGCGAATTGCAATGTGCTGCTGCTGAAAAAAACAGCAAATTTCATGACACGAGAAATTCTGCAGATGCTGGAGGAACTCAGCAGGTCAGGCAGCATTAAACAGTCAACGTTCTGGGCCAAGATCCTTCTTCAGGACTCATATGCCAGTGATATTGAATCTGAAAGAGCAAAGGAAATTTAGATGAAGGAATTAAGTACCGAGCATGCTCTGATCTAATATTGCCACTTCAGGGACTCCAGGTTTGTCTCATAGAATCATGACATTTTGGACTAAGTGGGCTACAAGGTGTGCACACAATTAGAGTGCTATTTCACTTTAACTCAAAGAAAGTTCCTTACAGCTTTGGTTCTGTTTGTTTATGTTTGTCTTGGTTAAGAAATAACTCATTAGTCAAACGTATTAGCAGTTCCTGAGTGAATTGTATTGAAAAATCTGCAGGGAAAAAAAAGACTTGGCAGGTTGCCTACTATGAACTCTTAAGTGCCTTGTTCCTTTTTTTAAGGTTTCCCAGAACTCAATCTCAGCACATGGTAATAATTAGGTAGATGTTAGTGGAATAAAACCTTATTATCTAAGAATGCTATATAAAACTTTGAAAAGAATGCGCAGATAATCCAAAGTAACAAAGAATCAAACTTTTATTCCAGTGAAAAAGTAAATATTTTGGAACAGCAAAGATAATTTTTATTTCGAGAACAGGCAGTAGCCACCTAAATTGCTCCTCTGTAACTGCCATTGAGGAGATGGCAGTTAGTCACCTTGAACTGGTGTAACCCTGGTGAAAAGTATCGGTGGAGAAATCATCCTTATTTGAACTTCATACGATATGCATCTGGTGCAGGAAGTGAATATGTAGAATGGGGATCAATAAAAAAGGTTTCTTTATCAAGGGTGGTGTTGATCTTCTTGAGTTATTATTGCTGTTGCATTCATTGAAGCTAGTGGCAATTACTCTATAATCAGTAGTTCCCAACCTTTTTTATGCCATGGGCCAATACCATTAAGTAAGGGGTCCATGGACCTCAGGTTGAGAACCCCTGTTCCATAATAGTCCTAAAATGAGGTCCACCATTAAAGGACAAGATGCAGCAGCAGTTCATGACAGTGAAATAGAGCTTTGGCCAGTGGCCAATCAGTGTTTGGGATTAATTTGTAAGAGCAAGTTAAAGGAAGGCAGGGGCAAGCGCAGTGGCCATCGTCTGAGTGGACATAGTCGAAGTGGTGATCTTAAGGCTTTAGTTTTTTGAGGCTTCCGTGAAGAGAGCCTTCTCTCAGAGAAAGCACAGCTCATTTTTTTTATATATCTCTTCTTTCTATCTGCTCAGCTAGTTAACGATGAAAGCTACTGTGGCTGGGTCCCGAGCACTGAATCTGCCTCTGTGACTCAGAAGAGAAGTGGGAAGAACAGGCACATTGTGGTTAGTTAGGAGAATGGACAGGAGGTTCTGTGGGTAAGAATGAGATTCCCATATGGTATGTTGAATCCTGGGTGCCAGGGTCCGATATCTCAGATCGAGTCCTCAACATTCTTAAGTGGAAAGGTGAACAGCCAGAAGTCATGATCCATGTAGGTACCAAGGAAATGGTTAAGATGAGTGACAAGGTTGTACACAGGGAGCTCAGGGAGTTAGGAGATAAGTTAAAGGGCAGGACCTCCAAGATTCTGATCTTAGGATTTTTATCCATGCCACATGCTAGTGAGGCTGGAACTAGGAAGATTTTACAGTTTAATACATGGCTATGAGTTTGTGTAGGAGAGAGGGCATAAGAATTTTGGATCATTCGACTCTCTTCCAGGGAAGGTGGGACCTATACCGAAGGGACGATTTGCACCTGAACTGGAGGGGTGTAATATCCCAGCAGAAAGATTGGTTAATGCTGCACGGTAGGAATTTAAATGAGAGTTGCAGGGGGATGTGAACTGGAGTAATAGAACAGTTAGTGGAGAGATTGTGGAGGAAGATGCTAGTAAAACCTCAGACAAAGATAAGAATCAAAAGGTTGAGCATGGAGTGACAAAATTGGAAAGAATGAATACAGGAGTGAAGGTGTATCTGAGTGCATGCACAATATGAAATAAGGTCAATGAACTTGCAGCACAGTTGCAGATTATCAGGTATAATGTTGTAGGCATCATGGAATAATAGCTGAAAGATTATAGCTGGGTGGTTAATGTCCAGGGATAAACACTGATTCGAAAGGATAGGGAAGAAGACAGAGGGGGTGGTGTTGCACTGTTGGTAAAATATGAAATCAATTCATTAAAACAGCTGACATAGGGTCTTAAGGTGTTGAATCATTGTGGATAGAGCTACTGTAACAAACTACTAGGGTAAAAAGATGCTGAAGGGAACTGAATACAGATTCCCAAACAATAGTAAGGATGTGGCCTGCAAATTACAACAAGAGGTAGTAAATGCATTCCAAAAGGAAAATGTTACAACTGTCATGGGGACTTCAAATAGATTGGGAAAATCAGCTTGGTCCTGCATAACAGCAGGGAGAATTTCAAGAGGGTTTTTCAGAGCAGCTCATGATTGAGCCTGCTAGGGGATCAGCTGTTCTAGATTGGTTGTTGTGCAATAAACTAGAATTGATTAGAATATGTAAGGTAAAAGAACCCTGATCATTATATGATCAAATACACCCTGAAATTTGAGAATGAGAAGCTAAAGTCAGATGTATCAATATTGCAGTGAAAGAAGGGGAATCACAGAGGCACCAGAGAGAAGTTGGCCAAAATTGATTGGAAAACAACACTGCAAGAATGATGGCAGAGCAGCAATGGGTGGCAATGGCTGGGATTTCTGGAAGCAATTTGGTGGGCACAGGATATATACATCCCAAAGAGGAAGAAATATTCTAAAGGAAGGATGACACAGCCATGGCTAACAAGAGAAGTCAAAGCCAACATAAAAAACAAAGATAGAGTAAATAAAAGAACAAAGATTAGTGGGAAGTTAGAGGATTGGAAAGCTTTCGAAAACCAACAGAAGGCAATTAAAAAAGCCATTAAGAAGGCAAAGATGGAATATAAAAGTAAGCTAGCCAATAATATTAAGGAGGGTACCAAAAATTTCTTCAGATACTTAACAGAGAGGTGAGAGTAGATATTGGACAGCTGGAAAGCGGTGCTGGTGAGGTCATAATGGGGAACAATGAAATAGCCGATAAACTGAATAAGTACTTAGCATCAGTCTTCACTTTGGAAGACACTAGCAGTATGGTGAAAGACCAGGTGTCAAAGGGCATGAAGGGTATGAAGTTAACATAACTAGAGAGAAGGCTTTTGGGAAACTGAAAGGTCTGAAGATAGATAAATCGGCTGGACAAGATGGTGTACACCCCAGAGGTCTGAAAGAGGTGTCAGAAGAGATCGGGGAGGCATTAGTAATGATCTTTCAATAATCACTGGATTCTGGAATAGTTCTGGAAGACTGGAAAATTGCAAATGTCTCCCCATTCTTCAAGAAGGGAGAGAGGACCGATGGTCCAATTATGCTCCTATATCTTAAGGTCTTATGGTCTATGGACTCACTTTCAAGAACTCCACAACTAATAGTCTCAATATTATTTATTTACTTGTTTTTCTTGTATTTGCACAGTTTGGCTTTTGTACATTAATTGTCAGTTTTTGTGTGTAGGTGCTCATTGATTCTGTTGTATTTCTTTATTTGACATTGAATGCCTGCAAGACAATGAATCCCAGGGTTCTATATGGTGAGATATATGTTGATAATAGATTTACTTTGAACTTTTGAATCTGGCTGCTCTATTGATAAATGTGCTTTGAAGTGTCCATAGTAATTCATTTGTCTCAAGATACACAGTTCTGAATTGCTATTGAAGTTAAGATCCCTAAGGAAAAAGAAAAGTCTTCAGATGATCCCCTGGATGTTGGTGTTGGATGACTTAGCTACTGTAATGCCTTTGCGTGTCTGAGGAAGTTGGTTCATGTCTTCTAGTTGAAGATGGTTGTGGTCTGGCTTTGGATTGCTTGATATTAATTGTCAATTAATAGTTGATTCCTAAATGCCATTGAGAATGACTAAGCGGGTTAATTTAATTTGTGTCTCAGGTAACATGTTCTTAAAGAACATGACAGAGAAAACCCCCTTTTTAAATGTTGAGACTCCTTTAAAAGTGCACTGTGAAATCTTCACACAGAATTACATTGGATGGGATACAGTTGAAACAGGTAGATTTAACACCTGCAATGTTTTTCAGTTATGGCTGACTTTGTTCTTTTACAGCAGTAGCATCAAGAAGCTAAGGACTAACTGTGTATGTATTTCAACTGATAGATTCCACAGCAGAGTTGGCTACATTAGCTAGAAGGAAGGCAATTTATAAGTTAGCTCAAAATTAACAGAGTGGCTATTGCTTCAAGGACATAACTGGAGTCATCTCAGGAACCTGTTGTACTCAATTAAACAACAGTTTGTACTTGCTCTACTGATAGCATGCATTATAATGTGATTTGCCACTATCAGTAGGCATTATCACGTCAATACAGATTATATACAGTAAGATTATTATTAGCTGGAACTATATCAAAGAACCCATGTGGAAAAGTAAGTATTTGAGGGATCTTCTCCAAGCATTGTTGGGTGAGCAAAACAAGATTTGATGAGGTACCCTACAAAACCACTGTAGACATTAGGCATCATAATTTATAGTGATTTCTAAGTATTCTGAGTATCGTAATTTTTAATGGGTTCTGAAAAGTGAAAGAGAAACTCCAGCTTGTTTGCTCACATTCCACCTAATTTTCCTTTCCAAAAGCTATTGATCTTCTTTTGCCTGTTTTAAACTATTCCCAAATTCAGAAGTCCACATGTATTTTAAGCACAACATTTAACAATGTAAAAGAGCAGGGATCAAAAATTACTGAGCAGACCAGATCATGTTAAAGGGTCTCAGTCCAAAACAACATCTGTTAATTCCCTTCCAATAATGCTGCCTGACTCGTTGATTTCTCCAGTAGTTTGTGTGTAGTGCTCAAGGTATCCAGCATCTGCAGAAACTCTATTGCTTTGCAAAATGTAGCTATCAGTTAGTAATAACTACCTCACAAAAATCCACGATAAACATTGGAATCTAAAGGGTGATGTTGTTAATCATGCTCAAAATATAATTAAATACAAGAATATTTTAGCAAACACGAGGAAATCTGCAGATGCTGGAAATTCAAGCAACACACACAAAATGCTGGTGGATTGCAGCAGGCCAGGCAGCATCTATAGGAAGTCCTGATGAAGAGTCTCGGCCCGAAACGTTGACAGCGCTTCTCCCTATAGATGCTGCCTGGCCTGCTGATTTCCACCAGCATTTTGTGTGTGTTACGAGAATATTTTATACATTTTTCTAGAAATTGTTTCCCAATCTATCTCATCATGGACTTTACACTTCATTAGTTCACCTGAACTGCACCTAATTTGTAGCTACATACTAATTTCTACATTCTTTTTTCACACACTCGATGTACTTACATATGTATAGCAAGAAAACAGAAGTGTTTCACTTTATTTCAGAACATGTGCCAATTACAAATGAATACCAATAGCAAATTAATAGCACTATTTTCTTTTATAGCTTAGATTCTGAGTGAGGGTAAAAGTGAATAGAGATGTGGATTTGTCAGGATATTACGATGGAGTGTCATGGACTTATTGCCATGTGAGTTAGAATTAGCTTTGGATTTAGAAGCTACTGATTCAAGGTTCAATGTTCATTGATCACCGAAGTATGTGTGCAGGATACAACTCTGAGATTCATCTTTTCCAGACAGCCATATATATAAATAAAATCACACATACGGCAACAAGAAGATCAAACAAGAACACTACTGTTTGCTGGCACCATCTTGACTGAAAAGAAGTTACCGGAGGGCACGCCAGATGCTTCCATGGGTTTTGGTAGTTTGGTATAAACAGCAAAACTAAACAAAACTCAACACCACTCCAATCCTCACATTATTTCAAAATGTTAATTGATTTTGTAGGATTGATCAATTAAAGCATTCATTGGGAACATTTTCTTTATGTAAGACAAGTACCTGCAAACAGACATGAGGAAAAATAAATCCTCGTGTGAACCAATAGTTTGCAAACCTCAAAGTTCTGAAACAAGTAAAGCTTTCAGTTTAACATCAATGCAGACTCCAGGTTAGATTTTAATTTTGTGTAAGCACTGATCTTGCCATGAATTGGAAGAGATATAAAAATAGGTTGTAGTTCACTTTCATCCAGTTTGCAATACCATAAAACTTATCTAAATATATTCTTTGGAGAAGTACTAAATTAAAATATAAATAGATCTCTCACAATCGAACTGTTCATTTCCTGCTTCCTTTTTTAACCTTCACAGGTCAAGGTAATTGTCTCTGGCAGACTTCAATGTTCTTCTGTAAATAAAGGCTTTGGTTTCAATAGTCTTCCAATACATCATACACAGATATATTTTGTTAAAATCCCAGCATTTAAGATGATGAGTTTAAAATGCTATCATGTGGTTTTGCTGCTTCATATAATTGGTAATCCAATGATTGGTTTCAAGTAGTAATGGGAACTTCTAAACATTATTATGCCCATATGTCTGCATTTGCTACCCCTCCACATAATGTTGAAGTTATTAGCAATCAAACCATGTGCCCTCATTGAGAATGAGCTTACAGTGTTTAACTTTTGAAATGCTATCTTGATGAAAACAAGATATATGTGTAGTAAGCAGCAATTAATTAGTTTTTTGAATGACTCCACCTGAACATACTATTTTAAAGCTGTTTTTTGATATTTGTGAATTGTTTGTACACAATAAACCTGGTGTAAAGTATTTTGCCTATTCTCATAAATAAATTAGTTTCAACTGAAGAATCCTTAACTTTAAGCACGACAATTTTTTCGGCAGCTTCAGGGCTTCTTTTTAGCATACAACATTTTTCATAAGTTGTTCCTACCAATTGGCTTGTTTCTTTCCAAGTAAATGTCTCCAGATACTCATGCATCTGTTACCTATTTTACTGCCATTATTAAACTAATTAATAGAGATTTATTCCACTAGAAATATCCCTAGCAAAACTGGCAAGGGTCTTTCTTGAATTGACAAAAGCATTGTTATTATTTGCATAGAAAGTAGTCCAATGTTTTCTGTGATACAATCATTTAATCAGAGAAATTTATGGTGCAGACAAATGTCAGTCTATATATATATATACATATACTCACATGATATTCCATTGTTTTTAAGCTGTTGCTCATTATGGTTGCTAAGAACTCTGGGGTAAAAAGTGAAAAAAAATTACACAGTGAGATTCATGATTTGAACTGATATGATGCATTATAGAGCAACAGGATAAATTTCAGAATCAGAATCAGGTTTATTATCATTGGCATATGTTTTGAAATTTGTTATTATGTGGCAGCAGTTCATTGCAATGCATAATAATAAAAACTGTAAATTATGTTAAGAAGTATATAAAGTTACATTAAATAAGTAGTGCATTAAAGAAAAGAAAAAGTAGTGAGATAGTGTTCATGGGTTCAATGTTCATTCAGCAATCTGATGGCAGAAGGGAAGAAGGTATTCCTGAATTGTTAAGTGTGTGTCTTTAGGCTCCTGTACCTCTTTCCTGATGGCAGCAATGAGTAATGAAATTTTCATTATGGTAAGGTCCCTCTGTGAAAAATCTCATAGAATTAAGCTGACCTTCCAGGTGATTTATATTCAGGACAATGCCAGCAAGTGGAACAAAGTAAAGTCACCTGCTCTTTGGCACATGAGCCCAATTGGGACTGAGGCAATTGGTGGTTTGGTCTGTATAGTCCTACAGGTCCTAGATGAATGTATGGAGTAAAATGAGCTTTTCCTTCAGCTTTCCCACTTCATGACTGAGTCCAATAGCAAATTGCAGGATTGCCAGTAGTGTGCTAGAAGTAACAAAGAGACGATGGTCAGTAAAACATGTAGGGAGAGACCATAAGACAAAGGAGCAGAAGTCGGCCATTTGGCACATCGAGTCTGCTCCGCCATTTCAGCATGAGCTGATCCAATCTCCCCTTTAGTCCCACTCCCCCACCTTCTCACCATAACCTTTGATGCCCTGACTACTCAGATTCCTATCAATCTCTGCCTTAAATACACTCAATGACTTGGCCTCCACTGCTGCCCATGGCAACAAACTCCATAGGTTCACCACCTTTTGGCTAAAAAAAAATTTTCACATCTCTGTTCTGAATGGGCACCCTTCAATCCTTAAGTCATGTCCTCTCATACTAGACTCCCCCACCATGGGAAACAACTTTGCCACATCCACTCTGTCCATGCCTTTCAACATTCGAAATGTTTCTCTGAGGTCCTCCCCATTCTTCTAAACTCCAAGGTGTACAGTCCAAGAGCGGTCAAATGTTCCTCATATGTTAACCCTCTCATTCCCAGAATCATTCTAGTGAATCTTCTCTGAACCCTCTCCAATGTCAACACATCCTTTCTTAAATAAGGAGCCCAGAACTGCACACAGTATTCCAAGTGAGGTCTTACCAGTGCTTTATAGAGTCTCAACATCACATCCCTACTCCTATACTCTATTCCTCTAGAAATGAAAGCCAATATTGCATTCGCCTTCTTCACCACCGACTCAACCTGGAGGTTTACCTTAAGGGTATCCAGCATGAGGACTCCCAAGTCCAGTTGCATCTCAGAACTTTGAATTCTCTCCCCATTTAAATAATAGTCTGCCGGTCTGTTTCTTCTACCAGATTGTGCCAATGGTAGAAACAAAATTGAGAAAGGTCAAACTCAGAGCAGCTAACAGCAAATGAAGAGAAATGGATGCATCATCCAGTGGATGTATCAATGCCACTGTTAGTGCAAAAATCATGAGTTGCATTTCCACTCGTCTCAGGAAGAGTATGTATTGTTCTACAGAAGCAGGTATCAGATTTGAGATGGCTCAGTTATAAGCAAGTATTACTGATGGAGAGCAAGAACATGTTACGTACTTGCTCAAAACAGTGAGTCCAAGAAATCAAGATATACATGATGTGAATTTTATTGTAATTGACTAAAGATAAGTCCAGCATATATTTGGATGTTGTGCAGTTCAGCAGATGGCACGGTTATATGTATACCATGTCTGAGTCATGAAGGCTACACAAATCCACATATACATTTTGAACTTGGAAAACAAGTGGGAGAAGGTGTAAGAAGACAGGTAGAGGCAGTCAAAGCAAGGCATGCATGCTGTTTGACAAGAGATACCAAAAAGCTCACACTGGAAAGAGACTGAGGGTAAAGCTCACATCCGACCAGGTGGGAAATTGATTCTCAGTACCTTTTCAGTTCTTACCATGGATGCAGAAAGTAACAGTGACTCAATACACACACACACACACAAATACACACACAATGCACACATGCACAAACAAGTACACAGACACAATATGCACACACATGCATACACACAAACAACACACACACTTAAATTTATCTGAGGTCATTTATAGTGGAGTACATTCTGCATCTGAGGAATGCACAAACGGACATATCTAAGAAACAGTCCATTGATCAAATTTTCTGTAAGAACTTGTGGTAAAATGAAGAATTCTGAAGACGGATTTTTTGGAGGAATATAAAATATATGATCTATGTAATATATTGTGTAACATGCTGTAAGGTTTCACTGATAATGTAATGGTTTCTCTGTAGCAGCAATGTTTGCATTATGACTAGAGATAACGGGTCTGTTGTTCTTTCTCGTGAGCTGGAAGAGAGATTTTTGCTATCTTTTGGCCAGGGAGAGATGAGAGAAGACATGAATGGAGAGAGTTGGTAGACTGCCGGACAGGGTGGACTTGGAGCGAGTGTCCAAAGGGCAGCGACAATTGGAGGAGGTCGATGGTGGACGAATAGCTGTATTTGTGAGCTTGCGCAACAGACTGTTTAATAAGATTGGGCCCTGTTTAGGAAGAATGGGAAGGTATGGATGTGTATAGACTATAGGACTCTAAACAGATTCACCATCCCTGACCAGTATACTGTCCGAGGATTGAAGACGCATTGGCCTGCCTGAGCGGTGTGAAGTGGTTCAGTGTGCTGGCCTTCAGGAGTAGATATTACCAGATCCCCATGAGTGAGGCTGACAAAGAGAAGACAGCACTTATATGTCCCTGGGATTCTTCCAGTTTGAAAAGATGCCCCAGGGCATATCGGGAGCCCCTGCAACCTTCCAGAGGGTCATGGGGAAGATGGTGGGGATATGAACTTGCTTGAGGTATTCGTGTATCTGGCTGACCTCATAGTATTTGGATCCGCCTTGGAAGAACATGAAGCGAGGCTACTGAAGGTGCTGGGCCACCTGAAAGCTGAAGGGTTAAAACTGACCCTGGACAAGTGCCAGTTCTGCCAAACATCTGAAAGTTATGTTGGGCACATAGTCTCACTGGATGGGGTAGCTAAACACCCAGCTAAGATCGAGGCGGTTACCACTTGGCCAAGACCCAAGACTGTGAAGCACACTGCACTCTTCCCTTGGGTTCTGTTGTCACTATCGGAGGTTTGTGAAAGGCTACGTGAAAGTGAGTCACCCTTTGAATCAGCTTCTGTGCACTTGCCCTCCCTTGGGGAAGAAAAGGACAGGAGGGTGGAAAGTTTCTTAGCCCCTCGGAGCCCTTTGGACCGAGGTGGGATGCAAAATGTGGGGAGGCCTTTCAGTCGCTGAAGGAGCTGCTGACCCAGGCACCAGTGCTGGCTTTTGTAGACCCCCAATTACTGCATACAGATGCCAGCCAAGAGGGTTTAGGGGGCATCCTGTATCAGGATCAGGGCTCCGGGTTGAGGCCCGTTGCGGTTGTCAGCCACAGTCTGTCGCCGTCCGAGAAAAACTACCCCATGCACAAGTTGGAATTTCTGGCATTGAAATGGGTGGTGGTGGATAAACTGAGTGACTACCTCTAAAGGGTCAAGTTTGAGGTGAGGACAGACAATGACGGATTTCTTAAGTTTAGCCGGGCCGGAGTTGATCACCCCCTATATTAAGCTGCTAGCCGAAGTGAGAATTACAATTACAATAGTTTTTACCCTTATAAGAATTAAAGCATATGGTCAATGTCACACATAATGTGGCTACAAATTTCCAGATCTATTGTCTTGCAGATAATAAATCACAACTAAGATGCTTCCCTTCATTTTAAGATTGTTTTATCTGTTGGTTTGTGTACAGTTTGAAACTCTCACGTCTGGCATGCTTGAGACCAGACCAGATAAAACTTTAGACCAAGAAACTCCTTGACAATTCCCACAAACACGAGGAAATCTGCAGATGCTGGAAATTCAAGCAACACACACAAGATGCTGGTGGAACACAGCAGGTCAGGCAGCATCTATAGGAGAAGTACTGTCGACGTTTTGGGCCGAGACCCTTCGTCAGGACTGATGAAGGGTCTCAGCACAAAATGTCGACAATGCTTCTTCCTATAGATGCTGCCTGGCCTGCTGCGTTCCATGAGCATTTTGTGTGTGTTGCTATCATGTGTGCCTGCTTTTATACGTCAAGTTGCTGCTGCATGATTGGCTGATTAGATATTTGCATTAACGGGCAAGTGTACAGATGTACCTAATAAAGTGGCTACAAAGATTGTGAGGTGACACTTCACCTGTGAGTCAGCTGGTGTGGTATACTGTGTCCGGTGCTCCTGGTGTGGCCTTTTATATATTGGTGAGTTGTGTGTGTTGACAATTCCCACATAAAGTTATGCCTAACCCTAGGCTTTCTTATTGGCTCTGTGCATTATTACTATGTCATAAAATGCAGAATAAAGCTTAAACATAAAATAAAACTATAATTAATGTCAGAAATAGCTATTTTTATGAAATATGCAATTATTTCTTTGTCAGTTTCCAAAACAAATCCCTTAAGTGGTCTCCTGCTGTGAAACAGTAGACTGCAATCATTTTCCTTTGTAAATTAATTTAGTTCTCTATATATATTTTGTGTTTGACACAGGAGGCTGCTGATGCTGGGAATTTGAAGCAACACACAAAATACTGGATGAATTCAGTGGACCAGGCAGTATTTATAAAGGAAAGTCAATGTTTCTGTTTGAGATCCTTTATTAGGACTGATTGATTTCCCACCGTAGATTCTGCGTGACCTACGGAGTTCCTCCAGGATTTTGGGATTTGCTACATTTTATGGTAAATTCATATAAATTCCATAATAGTAAACTAGGATTCCATATCTCATATTATCTGATAGTGTTCTGTAAGAATGAATTTCTATTACGAGATGCCATAATGCAGGGCTACACTGTAATATGAAACTTACAACCGAAAAGCTGAGCCTACTTTAATTTATATAATGCTACCGAAACATATGTGTTTAGTGTTATGATGTAGCAGTTAGCATAACACTATTATAATGCCAGTGACCTGGGCTCAGCTCTGCTGCTGTCTGCGAGGAGTTCGTTGTTCTCCCTGTAATCACGTGTGTTTTGTCCGGGTGCTCCAGTTTCTTTACACATCACAAAACTGTATGGTTAGTTGGGTAACTGGTCTTGTACTTATTGGGTCAGAAGGGCTTGTTACTGTGCAGTATCCCAAAACAAACTAAACGATGGAACTTAAGACAGAAAACGGAATTAATATAAACAAATTTGGTGACTTGGTACTGCTAATACAACTGCTCTCATGGCTGCTCTGCCAACTTACGCACCAAATACATGCCAGACTACCGGACTGGCCGGGCCATAGAATAAGACTATAAGACCATAAGATATAGGTGCAGAATTAGGCCACCTGGCCCATCAGGTCTGCTCCACCATTCAATCATGGCTGATCCTTTTTGCTATCTCCTCCTTAACCCCAGTTCCTAGCCTTCTCCTCATAACCTTTGATGCCATGTCCAATCAAGAACCCAGCAATCTCTGCCTTAAATACACCCAATGACCTGGCTTCCACACACAGCTGTATGTTGCAACGAATTCCACAAATTCACCACCTTTGGCTGGAGAAATGTCTCCACATCCCTGTTTTGTAAGGGTGCCCCTCTATCCTGAGGCTGTGTCCTCTTATCCTAGGCTCTCCCACCATGGGAAACATCCTTTCCACATCTACTCTGTCTAGGTCTTTCAGCATTCGAAAGGTTTCAATTAGATCCCCACTCCTCCTTCTGAATTCCAACGAGTACAGACCCAGAGCCATCAAACATTCCTCATATGATAAACCTTTCATTCCTGGAATCATCCTTGTGAACCTCCTCTGGACCCTCTCCAATACCAGCAAATCTTTTCTATGGTGGGGGGCCCAAAACTGTACACAATACTCAAGGTGAGGCCTCACCAGTGCCTTATAAAGCCTTAGCATCACATCCTTGCTCTTGTACTCTAGAACTCTTGAAATGAATGATAGCATGGCATTTGCCTTCCTCACCACCGACTCTACCTGCAAGTTAACCTTCAGGGTGTTCTGCACAAGGACTCCCAAGTCCCTCTGCATTTCAGATTTTCTCCATGTTTAGAAAATGGTCCGCACATTTATTTCTATTACTAAAATGCATGACCATGCATTTTCCGACATTGTATTTCATTTGCCATTTTCTTGCCCATTCTCCTAATCTGTCTAAGTCCTTCTGCATCTACCTGTTTCCTCAATACTACCTGTCCCTCTACTAATCTTCATATCATCTGCAAACTTGGCAACAAAGCCATCTATTCCATCATCTAAATCATTTATATACAGCATAAAAATAAGTGGTCCTAACACTGACCCTTATGGAACACCACTAACCACTGGCAACCAACCAGAATAGAATAGGCATCTGTTAGTCTCATGATACCATGGATTTGCGCCTTGGAAGGTTTCAATGGCACAGGCCTGGCCAGGGTTCTATGGGAGACCAGCAGTTGCCCAAGTTGCAAGCCTTCTCCTCTCCACTGAGGTTATAGTCCCCTTCCCTGTTGTCCAAGGGAAGGGCACTAGGACCCATGCAGCTTGGCACCGGTGTCGTCGCAGAGCACTGTGTTGTTAAGTGCCTTGCTCAAGGACGCAAACACGCTGCCTCAGCTGAGGCTTGAACCAGTGACCTTCAGATCACTAGACCGATGCCTTATCCACTAGGCCATGCACCAACACCAACCAGAAAAGGACCCTTTTATTCCCCCCCACTGCCTCCTACCAATCAGCCAATGATTTAACCATGTTAGTAACTTTCCTGTAATACCATGGGCTCTTAACTTGGTATCAGCCTCATGTGTGGCACCTTGTGAAAGGCCTTCTGAAAGTCCAAATATACAACATCCACTATACCCCCATTATCTATCCTACTTGTAATCTCCTCAAAGAATTCCAACAGGTTCGTCAGGCTGGAATTTCCCTGAAGGAAACCATGCTGACTTTGTACTGTCTTGTCCTGTGTCACCAAGTACTCCATCACCTCATCCTTAACAATTGAGTCCAACATCTTCCCAACCACTTCCCAACCCCAGGCTAACTGCTCTATAATTTCCTTTCTGCTGCCTTCCTTCTTTCTTAAAGAGTGGAGTAACATTTGCAATTTTCCAGTCCTCTGGCACATTGCCAGCGTCCAATGATTTTTGAAAGATCATTTCTAAGCACCTCTTTCAGAACCCTAGGGTGCAGTCCATCTGGTCCAGGGGATGACATAAATCCTTTAGGTCTTTCAGCTTTTTGAGCACCTTCTCTCTTGTAACAGTAACTGCACTCACTTCTCTTCCTTCACACACTACAGCATCAGGCATACTGCTAGTGTCTTCCACAGTGAAAACTGATGCAAAGTACTTAGTTCAGCAGCCATCTCCTTGTCCCCTGTTATTATTTCTCCTGCCTCATTTTCTAGCGGTTCTACAGTCCTATATCCATTCTCATTTCTCTTTTATTTTTAACAAACTTGAAAAAGCTTTTACAATCCACTTTGATATTGTTTGCTAGTTTGCTTTCATATTTCATCTTTTCCCTTCTAATGATTGCTTTAGTTGCTCTCTGTATGTTTTTAAAAACTTCCCAAACCTCTACCTTCCCACAAATTTATGCTTTGTCGTATGCCCTTTCTTTTGCTTTTACAATGGCTTTGACTTCCCTTGACAGCCACAATTGTACAATTTTACCATTGGAGTGTTTCTTCATTTTTTGAATACACATATCCTGCACCTTCCTCATTTTCCTCAGAAAGGCACACCATTGTTGCTCTGCTGACATCCCTGCCAGCAGCTCCTTCCAATTTACTTTGGCCAACTCCTCTCTCATACCACTGTTATTTTGCTTACTCCACTGAAATACTGCTACATCAGACTTTAATTTCTCCCTATCAAATTTCAAGTTGAGTACAGTCATATTGTGATCACTGGTTCCTAAGGGTTCTTTTACCTTTA
The DNA here is from genome assembly GCF_030144855.1 of Hypanus sabinus. NCBI lineage: Eukaryota > Metazoa > Chordata > Chondrichthyes > Myliobatiformes > Dasyatidae > Hypanus > Hypanus sabinus. The sequence continues at coordinate 80,194,089 of NC_082719.1, forward strand.
GCTCCCCAATCCCCTCCGGTTCATTACATAACACCCAATCCAGTGTAGCTGATCCCCTAGTAGGCTCAACCACAAACTGCTCTAAAAAGCCATCTCATAGGCATTCAACAAACTCACTCTCTTGAGATCCATTACCAACCTGATTTTCCCAATCGACCTGCATGTTAAAATCTCCCATGACTACCATAACATTGCCCTTTTGACTCACCTTTTCTATTTCCTTTTGTAACCCGTGGTCCACCCCCCAGCCATTGTTGGGAGGCCTTAATATAACTGCCATTAATGTCCTTTTACTCTTGCGGTTTCTTAATTCAACCCACAAAGGTTAAGCATCTTCCAATCCTATGTCACATCTTTCTACTGATTTGATGCCATTCTTCACCAGTAGAGCCACACCACCCCCTCTGCCTACCTTCCTATCCTTCCGATATAACGTGTAACCTTGGACATTCAGCTTCCAACTACAACCATGATTCAGTGATGGCCACAATGTTGTACCTGGCAATTTGTTATATTGCAACAAAATCATCCACCTTATTTCTTATTTAGATACAACACTTTGAGTACCATATTTGCCATCCTTTCAGACTCTGCATCGCTAATGATTTGGCTGCAACTAAACCCCATCACCTGCCCGTCCTTCCTGACAATCTGAAAGCACACTTTCTTTACTTTTTTACCATCCATCCTTTCCTGAGTCCCTTCACTCCGGTTCCCAACCCCCTGCCAAGTTAATTTAAACCCTCCCCAACAACTCTAACAAACCTGCCCGCAAGAGTATCGGTCCCCCTCAGGTTCAGTTGCAACTCATCACGTTTGAACACGTCATACTTCCCCCAGAAGAGATCCCAATGATCCAAGAACCTGAAGTCCTGCCCCCTGCACCAGCTTCTCAGCCACAGATTTATCTGCCAAATCATTCTGTTTCTATCCGCACTGGTGTGTGGCACAGGCAGCAATCCAGAAATTAATACCCGGGAGGTCCTGCTTCTCAGCTTTCTACCTAGCTCTCTAAATTCTCTTTTCAGGACCTCTTTGCTTTTCCTTCCTATGTCATTGGTACCAATACGTACCCAGATATGTGGCTTCTCCCCCTCGTTCTCCAAGCTGTTGTGGACTCAATTTCAGACATCCCTGACCCTGGCACCTGGGGGGCAACATACCATCTGGGTGTCCTGTTCACATCCACAGAATCTTCTGTCTGTTCCCCTCGTTTCCTCACTATCGAATCCTCTATCACTACCGCTCCCTTCTTCTCTCTCTTTCCCTTCTGCACCATAGACCCATACTCAGTGCCTGGAACCCGGTCACTGTGTCATTCTCCTGGGGGGGGGGGTCATCCCCCACAAAAGTATCCAAAGTGGTATATTTGTTTTTGAGGGGGATGCTCAAATGCAGGGGATGCAGGGGGATGCAGGGATGCTCTGCTGTAACTGCCTATTTCCATTTTTCCTGACAGTCACCCAGCTACTCACCTCCTGCAACTCCAGGGTGACTACTTCCCAGTAAGTTTGATCAATTATATCCTCACTCTCCCGTACAAGCCGAAGGTCGGCCAGTTGCTGCTCCAGATCCGTAACAGGGTCTTCAAGGAGCTGTAGCCGGATGCACTTCACGCAGATGTAGTTCCCCTGGAGGCTCTGGGCCTCCCAGTTCTCCAACATCCAGCTTGAAGAGCACACCACAGCCATTCAAATGATACAGTAAGAGAAGAAAAAAAGCAAAAGGGAAACCTTAACAGATACTTTACACAGAGCCGATGCACCCTCCGATCTGAAGCCTGGCTTGAACCAAAGCCTGTTGCTTCTACCTCTCGCCACTGGTTCCCAATAATGGGTGCCCCGACAACGGCCGTTCCGCTTACCCCTTCTGGACTTTTATTTAGTTCATAGAGCTCTGTTGATACCACTGATAGGCCACATAAGATGGACAAACACTCTTGAATCTCCCTTTTTAAATAACCGCAGCCAACCTGCAAGAAATCCCTCTTGGTTGAACGCTGTTGATGCTGTTGATAGGCCATGCACAATGCTGGACAAGTGGGTTTCAACTTGTATTGCCTTTGTTAATTTGAATCTTAAATTATACTTTTCTTTGAAATATTGAGGTGCATTGGGCTGAACCAAGTTTATACCATTTGATTATTAGTAATCATAATTTATGTCATAAAATAACTTGGCAGAATAATTCATCTGATTTATTTTTGTAGCCTGGTTCTCATGTTAAAAAAAAACTTCCAATTATGTTTGAGATAAATGGCTTCAATCCATGATACTTCCATATAAAAATCAAGAAATTAGTCTTATTTGGCTCCTTTACAAATCAATTTCCTAAATCTTTGATCTTCTTTCCAACACTAATAACTTCTGTCATTTATTTCCTTTCAGTAATATATGTACTATCATCCATCCACTCACCAATTGTTAAGAATTCCTTCAAATGATGGGGCATGGCTTTGTTAATTTTGTATTATCTAATGCAAACATTTTCATTTCTAGTAATCATGTAATCTAAAAAAGTTAGATTCTGCAATAATCGCACTTTCTATCTCAATTGATGTGATTTTTCTTGGCAGAGTTTTAAAAGTTATTATCAGTCTTTTTTCTGGAGGGTAGAAATAAATTGTTTATATGTTCCATCCTACCATAACTGATGTGAGAGCACTCCGTTTGAAGTTCAGAGCAAATCTGCTGTTCCTGGAATCCATCTCATGAATCTTTGTAATATTTGCTCAATAGCAAGAGCAGTTCTACGCCACCAGCCGGCTTATTATTCACTTTTAGGGATTTTATTATTACATCTTTGATTATATATTCCAACATTTTCCCTTCCTATAACATTAGGCTAATAGGTGAGTCTCATTGTCTCTTTTCCTCCCATTCTTAAATAGAGTATTCACATTTGCTATCTCCCGCTCACAGGAATGATTCTAGAAGCCATAGAAAAATGAAAACATGCGAGTGTAGCATGCAATAAACAGCATACAAAGGTGCTTCATCCTTAAGTGGAATTCATTCATAGGATACATTAAGAGCCAGTTTTCCCACCTTTGGGTGCTGAGTATTTCTAGCATCTTCTGGTTCTGTTTCAAATTTCCAACATATGCCACCGTTTGCTTCTTGTATTTATTGTCTATCTCTGAATGCTGACCACTTCAAAACCTAATTAATGCTTCCAATTAAGGTCTTTCCAATTAAGTCTATTTTTGGATCATCAGTAAACTTGAATTTATGATTCACAAATATATTGAAGCTTTTCAGCCACAAAACGGATCTATTTGGGACACCAGTGATAATATTCTGTCAATCTACATACTTTTTTCAAGATTTTCATTGACAGAACTTTAACATTGTAGCTTTGAAAATTAAGCTCCAACCTTATCTGCCCTCTAAGGTTAATGTTTTACTAATCATTCAAGACAGCAGTTAATAGTCAAGTAGGTTAACTGGTCACTGTGGAAAGAGAAACAGCGTTAGCGTTTCAGATCAAAAATACCTCTGACCCACTACGTGTTCCCGCCATTGCTGATTTTTCTTTAGATTTTCAGTTTCTACAATTTTTCATTTTTATTTAGTATCATTTGAATGAGAATGGAATGTCTCCTACTTTACAATTATGAATCTAGTGGGCTTTTTTGCAATGACTTTTCATACCACAGTGTTTAAGAGCAGTTATTACCCTACAACCATCTGGCTCCTGAACCAGTATGAATAACTTCATTCTCTTCAACACTGAACAGGTTCTATAACCTACAGACTCACTTTCAATGATGCTACAACTTCTGTTCTCAGCATTAGTTTCTTCTTTGCACAATCAGAACACTAGAATACTACAATTTGTCTTCTTTTGCTGATTGGTAGCGTTAAGTATCCCATAACTGGATAACTTACCAGCAAAGATAGAGAGGTCTGTTGAAGTCTGTTGTCACTATTTTCAAATGTTTTATTCGTAAAGGGACACAAAAGTAGGATTAATACATACATTCAGATAGGGCACATTGTCAACACTCAATCTAAAGCGCGGGTATATTAATAATCATCATTATTAAATGAGCTCTCTGATGTCTAGGGGTTAATAGATTGTCCGTTGGAAATATAAAAGTCACTCTGAAAGTCTGCCGGCCTCAGCCCGTTGGAAATCGCTGGGTTTTTCGTGGGGTGACCGAGAGAGAGATATTGGGGGGAGAAGAGAAAGAACTTGCCGAGTCTCGATGAATCTTCCGTGAAATCGGGGGAGCGTTGGTTTCCTCTCCCCGAATGTTAGTTAAAACGGTTTTCTGTGATTCCAGCCACAGATTCCAATCCCGGAATCTAACGCACGTGGCTTCCTTCAGAATTGCTTCCCGCTGCTGTGGGATCACTCTCCCGTGTCTTCTTGGTGCGTCTGAGGGGCTGTCCCCCTGAGACTCTCCTTTATACTTCCTCGCGGGGTTGCAGGTGTCAATCAGGTTGGGATGATGCAATCTCTCTCTCAACCAGTCCACCTTGCCCGAGGGCTTTTCACGTGGTCTCCATGAGACAATAGTCGCTGTTGTCTTTATTCTGTATCCCTGGTGGTACCTGCAATTTGGCACGTCTCTCTCTCTCTCTCCGACTGGGTCTACTGACCCCCCCCCCCTTTCGACGGGTGCTCTTGCGATTCTCACAAAGGAGGGGGCTGGAATCATAACACCTCCCCTCTTAAAAGACGTTTTACCAGCGGTTAAAATGTATTGGTCTACAGTCTTACAGGAGTTTTGGATCTAACTTAATACACAAGTTTTTCTTTTCACAAAATACTACCGTTATCCATTCAAGTCAGTATCTAAATAGTTAACGATTACAGTGTCCCTTTCTTTAATGTTTTAACATTGCGAACCGTACATCAGACTTCAATTCAATAACCACCTATTTAATTTTTTTTTCTAAGCAACAAAACTAAGGAGGTGTGACCTTAGCTTAGGTGCATTTACAAAAGTTTGCGCGAATACTAATCATTTCAGTCGTTTAACTTAACCGGCAGGTCTCCAAAGGGCTGTCTTTATTATTCACCGGCTTTGGCGCAAACCTGTTCAACCTGCTTTGCTGCTTAACAATGGCATCTCCATTAACCGTCACCTCTTTTTCGGCGAGCCCCCCCCCGTGGGGAACTTGAGTAGTTTTGCATGGTGAACTGCCCGCCCCGCCCCGCTCATAGGGGTTATTTTAGCAACACCAGGCTCCAGACTTAGACCATTTCCACCCAACTCTTTGATTTTACCCAGTTGGCTGTTCCTTTTATCAGTCCCCTTCAGGCTATTGGTGTTTGATTCGAACTCTTCGCTCAAGTAGCATGTCGAAGGCAGCCTTTTCACACCCCATCCTGGCATAACAATAGAGTGGGGGGGCCCGCTATTCCCCGGCTCACTCTGTGAGCGATCTGCCAGGTTTAAGATTTCTTCCTTCGATTTGGAAACTACAGGCTTTTCGTTTCCTTCGCCAACAATCCTCACCCCCCCCCATTCTTAAATTCTGCATTAACTTTGAACCCACCTTCGAGTACAAACACCGGGGAACTCACACTTCCCCCGGTTACCAAGGTTAACCCTTTTCCCACTGAACCGATGACCACTCCTTCGAGTACAGACGCCGGGGAGCTCACACTTCCCCCGGTTACCAAGGTTAACCCTTTTCCCACTGAACCGAGTCCATCTGACCCACAAGGACGGCCGCCCCGTTCCACTGGGTCAGATACCTCAGACTTCTTCTGAGCTCCGTTACCAGGTTCGGCACCTCGTGCATCCCCATCTCGGACACTCTCAAACGGGACATTGGCCTCTTCCAGGCTTTCAACACCCGTACCTTTTTCAAATTCTAACCTCCCCCGATCCTCCCAGTTACTCTCTGGGCGGCTCACACCTGAGGAAGGCGCAACCCTGTGAGCTGAAACAACCTCCTCGGCCTTTTCAGCAGACTCTTTCGAGGCAAGGGTATCCTTTCCATCTAGGACTGCCCTCCTCTCATTATCGGGAACACCTTTAGAACTCTCAAGTTCTTCAAACAATTCTGCCAAACCAGACAGATCATCCATGTCCAACTCTGGACCTTCCAACAGCTTTATCTGTTTCTCATCTTTATTTCCTACCTTTAGGACCTTTCTCTTCGCTAAAGGCAGATCTATCTCCTCTCCCTTACCCCCTTTCACTTTACTACTCTTCGTCTTACCACCCTCGGAACCCTCGTGGCACAAGGTCGGCAAAGACGTCTCGGCCAAATCAAAACTGGCCAGATTTAAACTGCTCTCGTTCACAGCTCTCTCCCTCTCTGCCACTTCCAGCTCTTTTAACTTAAGTTCACGTTCCAACTTTAATTTCTCCACCTCTAACTGAACCGTCCCACTTGATGGTACTTTGTCAGGGATATCTTCCAATACCTCATCTTCAAACACATTCTTCCCAACGTAATACTGAGTTATGGCCCTTCGTACCTCCCGCTTTTTCATGGACGACCTCACTTCTGTGAGGTTCAACCACTTCGCCAAATTTAACAAGTCTGATTTGGTGGCCGCCTCTAGCAGTCGGGTTTTCCATAAATTCACCCACGTCCATCTTTGCTGGTTTCCTGTCTGGCTACCCGCGTAACCAGATTCAAGTTTTTGATTTACAAGCCCGATTCACTGGCCTCCCAATTTGGTGTCAAATCCCGGACGAGCCCCCAATTGTTATGTATCCCGTAACTGGATAACTTACCAGCAAAGATAGAGAGGTCTGTTGAAGTCTGTTGTCACTATTTTCAAACGTTTTATTCGTAAAGGGACACAAAAGTAGGGTTAATACATACATTCAGATAGGGCACATTGTCAACACTCAATCTAAAGTGCGGGTATATTGATAATCATCATTATTAAATGAGCTCTGTTGATGTCTAGGGGTTAATAGATTGTCCGTTGGAAATATAAAAGTCACTCTGAAATTTTGCCGGCCTCAGCCCGTTGGAAATCGCTGGGTTTTTCGTGGGGTGACCGAGAGAGAGATATTGGGGGGAGAAGAGAAAGAATTTGCCGAGTTTCGATGAATCTTCCGTGAAATCGAGGGAGCGTTGGTTTCCTCTCCCCGAATGTTAGTTAAAACAGTTTTCTGTGATTCCAGCCACAGATTCCAATCCCGGAACCTAACGCACGTGGCTTCCTTCCGAATGGCTTCCCGCTGCTGTGGGATCACTCTCCCGTGTCTTCTTGGTGCGTCTGAGGGGCTGTCCCCCGAGACTCTCCTTTATACTTCCTCGCGGGGTTGCAGGTGTCAATCAGGTTGTGATGATGCAATCTCTCTCTCAACCAGTCCACCTTGCCCGAGGGCTTTTCACGTGGTCTCCATGAGACAATAGTCGCTGTTGTCTTTATTCTGTATCCCTGGTGGTACCTGCAATTTGGCACATCTCTCTCTCTCTCTCTCTCCGACTGGGTCTACTGACCCCCCCCCCTTTCAACGGGTGCTCTTGCGATTCTCACAAAGGAGGGGGCTGGAATCATAACAGTAGTTTGTCAGTCTTTGTGTATAGTTTTTCATAAATTCTATTGTATTTCTCTACTTTCCTGTCAATGCCTGCAAGAAAATGAATTTCAAGGTAGTATATGGTAACATATTCATATTTTGATAATAAATTTACTTTGACTTTGACCTTCTTTTGCTCTGTCTTCTACCGCACAGTGAATTTACTGTGTGGATCATAATTGGATTTGAACTTTATGAGCTTTGGCTTTACAGTGAAACGTTATCAAGTCCCTCAGGAAGTTCCTTTGAGTAATGTCTGCAGATATTCCTCTTACCGTTATGTTTGTGGTACTGGGAAACTGTGTGTCTCTGAAAACACATGCCAGAGACGGAGAGGTGAGGAACAAATGTGCTGCTGTTTATTTCACTTGTAAATCATCTATCCAGAGTGCCCTCTCATAGTATGTTCAGTACACAACACACAGAGAGCCTGTAAGGATCAAAATGTACATGAATACATAACATATCCCTCCCCCTCCCCCATTATTTTAAAGCTTTCTCCCCTTCCTGTACACAGATCAGCTGCTGAACTATTAACATTCAATGGAGTAATCATCAAATTCAACCAACAGCAAGAAACATTTTTTTCTAAACTAGAGATAGAGAGTAGGCTGTCTCTATTCCTAGACACAACCCTGGGGATTATTCTGCCCCATGTGCTGAGGGTTAGTCACTAATCTAGAGATTCAATCTGCCTGGAGGCCGTCTGTTCCTATGAGGGGACAAATGAGCTGGGGATGATGCCGAAGTATTTTTATCTCTTGGTGGTGTAAGTATGGATTGGGTACTACATTTACCACAGGGGCACTTCAGAAAGCAGAGGGGATACTGGAGCACTAGCTGTGTCATTTGTTTTTAACAGAGGTTCTGCAGTCATTGTCTCAGACTCCATTCCCATTTCTACAACTGGATCTGGATCAGTGTGGGTTTTCAGTAGCCTCCGTAGTGGGCAATTTCTGAATAACATGTTGTGGTTGCTAGTTTGCATTGTGTATGACATAGCACCAGTTTATGTCACCACCATCGCAGGTACCTGCTGTTTTTCTGGAGATTTAATTCCGCGCAAGTACTCTCTGTCCTGATGTGAAACCTCTATACTGTGCTTTGGCACATCTCTCTGCTTGGGTTTTCTGTTCATTTAGAAACAATCTGTTTTGTATTTGGAGGTCTAAGCAGGTCAAGACAAGTGCTAAACTGTCTTTTCATCAGTGCAGTGGCTGGAGTGATTTTGGTGATGGCATGAGGTGTGTTGTGGTATGTCAACAAGAAAGTGCTAAGACATTGTTGACATACCACAGTGGGATCCACTTCCCACTGAAGTTTTGAGGGCTCATTTCATTGTTTGTACGAATCATTCAGTAAGGCCATTAGTGGCTGGATAATATGGTGCTGACCTGACGTGCCTGAATACTGTTAAATGTCTTCAAACAGGAATTCTGGGCTATTGTCACTTATAAGCTGTTGAGGAAGACCAAAATGGTTAGAGATGGTAATGTAGCTTGTCAATGCATTTTTCAGATCTAGTGTTCTTCATGATTTCAGTGTCAGGCCATTTGCTGTGTGTGTTCACTACGGCCAAGAACCTGTGAGCATTTACTGGTCCTGCATTATGTATGTGAATCTTTTGCCATGGTGCTTCAGGCCATTCCCATGGATGCAAAGGAGCAAGTTGAGACGCATTTCTCACTCGCTGTGGGCATGCTTTGGCCTTCTTTTCAATGCTTATGTCCAGTCCTGGTCACCAGAGGTAATTGTGTACAGTTTCTTTCATGGCACTATGCCAAAGTGTCTTGCATGAAATCCGCCGAGCATTTACTTTCTTTATGATAAAATAATAAGACAGTATCTCCAGAGAGAACATCCTGCTTGGGCTGTGAGCTCCTTCCATTGAGCCTGGTAAGGTTTCAGTTCTATGGCTGGCTCTCCATTCCATTCATGGGTTACCATGTCCACCACTTTAGATAGAACAGGGACAGTACATGTGTGCTTCTGGACTTGCTCCACAATTATTATTGCTGTAGATACTTCCTTGAAGTAAAATATCTCTTTTCAGGTATGGCTATAGTGCTGTAGCAGCTCAGGGAAATCTGCTAGTCTGTGAACATTTGAATGGTGTTCAGACCTCCAGTAGTTATATCGTACTGATGTGCAGATAGTAACAGAGCCCAGCATTGCGTTCAGCTAGCAGCCGGGGAGGAATACCCACATATGGACCAAAAATTGACATCAAGGGGCGATGATCTGTTAATGGTGTAAATCATCGACCAAAGAGGAATTGATGCACTTTCTTATTTCAAAGGCAGTTGTAAATGATTCCCACTCAGTCTGAGCATAATGGCTTTCTACCTTGCTTAAATTCCTTGATGCATAAGTGATTGGATGCTCTTCACCCGATGGCATGATGTGTGAGATAACTTCCCCCTCACCACAGGGTGATCCATCACTGGCCAGCTCTATGGGCAATGATGGGCTCAAGTGTGTGAATGCTTCAGATTGCAAACAACGCTATTTTGGCTTTTTAAAAGCCTCTTCACAGCGATCAGTCCACTGCCAGTGTGTTGATTTATTTAAAAGCTCATGAAGTGGTTTCAGCATGCTAGCTGGGTTAGGAACAAACTTTGTGTAGAATGTTGGTAGTTCTAAGAAGGATCTTAATTGACTTGCATTCTGTGGTGATGGAGCCTCCACGATTGCCTTCACCTTTGAAGGTGTCTTGTGAAGCTCTGAGTTGTCGATCAAATGGCCCAATAATTCAGTCGATGGTTGAATGAACCCACACTTGTCCTTCCAGACCCTTAGCCCATATTCCTTGAGTCTTTGCAGTGGGCAGTGTAAAATGCAGGTTTTGTATATGTTCATGCTCATTTTTCTCTCAGCAAGGAGGAATTATAGCATTGCACCCCGGTCAGCCCATTCAGGATTTGGTCCATTGCTTGCAGAAAGTGTGTGGCAAACAAAGTAATGCCAAACAAAAGCCTTTGGTACCTGTAATTCCCTTTGCTGGTCACTTTGGGTAATATTCCCTGTCATTCGGGCTGCACGTGCATCTGCAAGCACACTTGGTAGAAGTCAATCTTGCAGAATGTCTGTTCTCTGGCCAATACTGCAAAAAGGTTATCAGTGAGGCAAAGGGGACGTTGTTCAGCCATAAGAACTGGGTTAATATAGTCTCCACAAAGTCATAAAGACCCATCACTCTTCAGAACAGGAACCACAGGATTTACCCATTTACTTACACACATCATCACCATTACTCAACTCAATTCAAGTTTAATTGTCATTCAACCATACAGGAACGCTCATGGTTATAACCAAATGAGAGAGACAGCATTACTCTGGGGCTAAGGTGCAAAACACAGTACCAACAGGCACAAAGCACAAAGCACTCATAGCACGTACAAGACAGCAAACACATAAAGATAGAGCCATCCAACAAAACCGTCCAAGCTTGAGCCATTAATGCCATAGAAATCTACCAAACATACATGGTGGTGGGGGGGGGGGTGGGCGTGTGCAGCACCGATTCCAGCCTGGATGCCATGTCACACTGGCCCTAGAGGAGTCCACCACCCGCGCCCCTATTCTGGTAGCTGTAAACAGACGATACCGCGGCCTGAAGCCTTGTCCTCATACATACTAGACAGTAAGTACATAGAGGATATCAGTAAAATTGAACCATGCAAATTGTATATATACATAGTCCAGATTCTGAGTGAACATTGTAGGGGAGTGGGGCAGGGGGTGGGGGTGCAGTATCAACTCAAGCCCAGATACTGTGCTGCATCTTACCTGGCAGAGCGCACCGGCTCCCACACCTTTCTCCTGGACACTGTAAAGAGACAACACCACGGCTTGAGGCCTGTTCCTACGACTGAGGCCACACAGCTCTCTTGCCATCTGCCTCTGTTCTCCACCAATAAATCAGTGAAGCAAACTTGCGGCATTTCACATTAACAATATCCAGAAGGGTCTTGTGGTCACAAGAAAAGCAACCAAGGCAGTCACTCATTATCCGACTGTACATCCCCTTTGACTCAGGCATCACAATGCAAAGCACTTCTATTTTCTCCACCGATGAGTAACTTGCTGATTGGGTAGACCTGCAGTATTTTAAGTTTATAATATTCAGCAGGATCTTGTGATCATTAAAAATACCTTTATCTAGGATGGTAGCACCTTTTGTTTATTCTGTAGAAGCCACTGCGATTGAACGTGCCGCCATCTTACCGGCAACGTGCTGTGTCATGATGTAGGTGATCATTGTCTTATAACCATGACTGTTCTTGGCAAATGTTTCTACTGGAGTGGTTTACCATTGCCTTTTTCTGGGCAGCGTGACCCCAGCCATTATCAATACTCTTCAGAGACTGTCTGCCTGGCGTCTGTAATCGTATAACCGGGACTTGTGATACACCAGCTGCTTATATGACCATCCACCACTTGCTCCCATGGCTTTATGTGACCCTGATCAGGGGTCAGGGGTCTAAGCATGTGCTGCACTTTGCCCAAGGGTGACCTGCAGGCTGGTAGAGGGAAGGGGTGCTTTACACTTCCTTCGGTAGATACTTACTTCCACTCTGCCACCCCGTTTACACACGTGGTTCTGTTATGCCTGCAGCCCCTCCTTTGTGAGAATCGCAAGATCACTGTTGGGTTGGGTCAGGAGACCCAGGAGAATGAAATAGAGATGTGCGGGATGTCTCGTTCCTCCGGCGATGTAAAGCTACGGGACATGGCCATTGTCTCCGGGAGGCGAATTTTGTGGATTGGAGACTGTACCACATGGATGCCCTCAGGCAAAGTGGGCTGGTTGAGGGAGAGATTGTATCACCCCCAACCTAATTGACATCTACGACCCTGCGAGTCAGGATAAAAGAGAGTCTGTGGGAACAGCCCCTTAGACACACCAGAAGAAATGCTAGCACTCCCTTGATAACGGGAAGCCATTTGAAGGAGGCCACATGCGTTTAGTTCCGTTGCCTGGGACTGGTGGCTTGTAACACGGAAAACGGCTTTTAGCTAACAATGGGGAAACCAACTCTCCGACTCAAAGGATTGGCATCATAAAAGATCTGGGCAAGTTAACCGTCTCACTCTTAAACCCAAAACGCTGCAGCTTGAACGAACTAACAGTGACTTTTATATTTCCATCGGACAATACATTATCCCCTAGACCAGGGGATTCATTTGCTTTCACTGCTGACGAGACTGTTTTACCGGTATGCTTAACATGCAATGAGAAACTAGCAAACAACAAAAAGTCAAAAGTCGCAAGACATTTCCAGAGTAAACACGCAGCCTTTGCTCAAAAATATCCGGATGGAGATGAGAGAAAAAAAGCCGTTTCGGAACTGATGCGGAAGGATGATCTGAGCAAAAATCATTTCAAGAAGTGGATGAAGTCTGGAAAATCAACGACATATGCTAGTTTTGTTGCCGTTCAGGAAATAGAAAGGCACGGGAAGCAGTTTACAGATGGTGAATATATAAAAGAATCTTTCATGAAGATTTCAGAACATCTATTCACGGACTTTAAAAACAAGAGTGAAATTGTGCAGAAAATCAGGGATATGCACCTCTCTGCAAAGACTGTCAAAGACAGAACCATAAAAATGGCAGAAGACATCATAAGACAGCAAATTAAAGACATCAATTCAGCTGTGGCCTACTCGATTGCCTGTAACGAGTCTAAAGACAAAGGTGATATTGAACAAATAGCGCTGTTCTGCCGGTATGTAACTCTGCCGGGCCACAGGAGGAAATGATTGAGTTGATACCTCTAAAAGGCCAAACACGGGGGGAGGACATCTGTGAGGCTGTCTTGAATTGTTTAAGAGCCAACGTAATAAAGACCACCCACCTGGTGTCAGTAGCTACTGATGGGGCACCAAGTATGACAGGAGCGCAGAAGGGATTTGTGGCTTTACTGCAGAAGTCGCTGGACAGAAAGCTGCTGACTTTTCATTGCATCTTGCATCAAGAGGCACTGTGCGCTCAAACATTTCTTCCGGAACGCACAGAAGTAATGGATTTTGTCATTCAGATTGTCAATAAAATAATGGCAAAAAGTTTAAATCACCGTCAATTCCGTTTGTTACTGGACGAGCTGGAAAGCGCATATTCTGAACTCCTGCTGCACAACAAAGTCCAGTGGCTGTCAAGAGGAGAGGTGCTGAAACGCTTTGTCGCGTGTCTGGAAGAAGTAAAAACTTTCCTGGGCAGCAAAGGTCTCACCTTTCCTGAGCTGGAACAGCCAGAGTGGCTGGAAAAGCTACACGCTGAACACAGCTCTTCAGGGGAAAGGACGCACAGCCCTGCACATGTTGGAGGATGTTTTGGCATTCCAGCACAAGTTGACAGTGCTTGCCAGAGATTTACAGAAAGGCACATTGTCTCACTTCCCCAACTTGAGAGAGTTCAAACAAGCTCACAACATGATAAATTTGGAGTATTTACATTCTGCAATCATCGCAATGCAAACATCGTTTGGGAAATGCTTCTGTGAGTTCAGAGAGGTAAAAAACACATTATCCTTCCCGGTCACTCCCCTAAGCATCGATGCATCCCTACTGAATACAACTGCATTGTCAGGTGTGAGTCAACCTGATCTTGAGATGGAACTGGCCGACATAGCCAACAAAGACATATGGGTGTCCAAGTTTAGATGCTTGACAGCAGACCTTGAAGATGTTGCCCGTCAGAAGGCCGTTCTTGCTCAGAATCACAAATGGAGTAATATTGAAAACCTCCTAAAACCGGACAAACTTGTGTTCAAAACATGGAATGCTATCCCCGACATTTATGTAAACATTAAAAAGTATGCGCTTGGAGTTCTGTCGATCTTTGGATCCACATATGTATGTGAGCAGGTGTTCTCCAACATGAACTTTATTAAAAACAAACATCGCGCACGCCTCACAGATGACAGCTTGCGATCCTGTGTAAAGATGAAGGTGACGTCATACAGCCCTGATGTGCAGACGCTGTGCGCTGAGGTCCAGGAGCAGAAATCCCATTAACCAAGTATGATAAATATTTTAATTGCCTATTATTTTATGTATATTTATATTTTTTTCATTGTTCAGTGAAATAGTCCTTTTATTTTTCAGGTTGACAGCTGGCTGACGTTATTTTTGGTTTGCTGCTGGCGGCAAATTTAAGTTCGGCGTTTTTCATAAATACAAGAAGGACTCAAATAGACATTGAGTATTTTACTTAAAAGTAACCTTCAACCCAACGTCTTTTTTTCGGAGTTCAAAATGTTTTTGTTGCATGCAGAAATGTAATTTTGTTTTCTCTGCGAGAGTTCTCTGCAGGCCAATTGATTTCATAAATGCAACACATTATACTTTATTTATAGATAGCATAAAGGCAAAAAAAACATTGTATGCAGTGTTATTTCATTTTAAATGTCAGATGGGTTTTGTGGCTCCCAGTGTTTTCTTTTCTGTAGGAAACGGGTCCAAATGGCTCTTTCAGTGGTAAAGGTTGCCGACCCCTGGCCTAGACAAACGATAGAGCTATTTCTTATTAGTTATTATTATACCCGCGCTTTTAGATTTAGTATTGATGACGTATATTATCTGTATGTTTGCATTAATCTTATTTTTGTGCCCCTTTATCAATAAATACTTTTAAAAATAGTACCGTCAGACTTCAACGGACCTCTCTATCTTTGCTGGTAAGTGACCCAGTTACGGGGTTTCATAACAGTTCCAATATCTTACACTGGACCAGTCTTTCCACCTTTGGTTTGCTGTATAGAACAGGTCTTGACTTCGGGCATTTGGGTGTTGTGTCGGGCTGAACAGCCAGTTTAACTGTGATTCCTTTCATACTGCCAAGTTCTCCGTTGAATTCTCCGTTTCTTCAACACCTCTTGGAGACCAGTTCCTCCATCAATCAAATGCACTTTGTGCCAATCGAATTTGAGCTGCACCAACCATGAGCAGCCCAGAAGTGCCAAATAACTACTTTTAACAAGATAATGTGGAAATTTCTTTCTCTGTTTGTTAATCTCCACAATAACATGTATTACTCCCCTCACTGCAACAACCTCACCAGTTTCAAAGGTTTCAAAGGTATAATTTAATGTCAGAGAAGTGTATACGATATACATCCTGAAGTGCTTTTTCTTCGCAAGCATCCACAAAACAGTGGAATGGCCCAAGATTGAATGACAGTTAAACGTTAGAACCCCACAGAACCCCCCAGCTCCCTCATGTAAGCAGCAGCGAGCAACAAACCCCCTCCCTCCACCGGTGAAAATAAAGCGCACCCACTACCAGCACTCAAGCATGAGCAAAGTAATAACAAATACACAGACTTGAAGTTACCCCAAAGACTACATTGTTCACCTGATAATTCGACTTGCTGCAGGCTCTCTCTCTCCTAATAAGGGAGAAAGGGGTGACTCCATTTTCCAATGAGCAGGGAGACATAACAAACAACTTGCTGGTTTACGATGTTAATAGTCCGTTTATCGCTTTTTCAAGCTCTGTGCCTGAAGATTGCAAAGATCCCAGGTCCCCAGGCACGCAGCAGATGTTCTGACTTCCCCAATGACACACGGGTCTCCTGCGGCGACACCGACCCTTGATCTGCCCATCTCCAGTTCCTCGAGATCCCAGGCTTCCGAATCTGAGCTGAAATCTGTGGCCAAGCTTTTGGTATGCCAAATAATAGCCAGTTGTGGAACCCCAAGAGCTGGTCCCACTCCCATAAAGAACCATAGTCGGCATGTAACTCCAGGTCAGGGTCTTTAAAAGAACCCTGAAAGGGAAAAGTAGAGACATTAAAGATGGAAGTAGAGCTGTTTTTGAAGATGTAAGGAAAGGAGTCGCTATTGGGTGCCATAACTACTTAGCTCTGCCTCCTCCACAGTTTTAAAGACAACTTTGCCCTTCTGGGGTGATATCCTGCAATTTTTCCTTGTAAACTGTCTCTAACACCAGTGATATTGTAGCATTCATGTCCATCTGCATCACTGTGGCCCCATTCAACCATGGGATCACCCAATAGCCATTTTAGTGTCCTAAAACAGACAAAACATTTAAAGCTTCTTCAACCACAGAGTGAGAGACATTCAGTTCAAACTCAGTATCTTCCATCTCGTTCACATGTTTCTTTGTGTTTTCCCAAAAGTCATTCTTCTTTATAACAATGTTCTTGATAGTGTCTTTTTTCCTTTCTGAGATGTGTTTAATATGCCCCTTTCAGCCACAACTTTGGCAGTCTACATCCTTATACCAGCATTTTTTCGCTGAGTTCCCACTGTTGCCACAACAGTAACATTGAATGCCAATAGGTCCTATTCTCAAAAACAGTAGAAACTTGATGAACTTAGTAGCTCTGCTTCCTTAGCTGCCATCTCCATAGATGCTCTAATCTCAATTGCCTTCTGTGATGTTAGTCTGACTTATGTAAGCCAATGTTTCTGAATTTCCTCAATATGCAGACCACATACGATCTATCACATGTCCATGGAACTGTCTACCTCTGAGCCGGAATCATGACACAGGCGCACATGGTCCTGATGTCAGTGGAAAATACACCCATCAGTCAGATTAACAACATAGGAGACTGGACCACTCTGCTTAAGAATAACATCAGGTAGCCATTGCTGATTGTTTCTCACATTGACATTGTCATCCGGTTCTAACTGTCTGTCTCGTGCATGTTGATCATGTCCCTCCTTCTGCTCTTCCTGCTTTCTCTCCACTTTTGCCTTCATGTCTGGGCGCAGCAGGTCCTATCTTGACTTAGGCCTACGCCCCATCAGCATCTCTGCTGGAATGCGTGCAGTTGTAGTCTGTGGAGTAAGGCGGTATTTAAACAGCAAACGTGAAAGCCGGATACTAAGAGAATCCCCTGTCATCCGCTTCAGGCCTTCCTTCACTGTCTGAACAGCCCGCTCAGGCAAACCATTTGAGGCTGGGTAGAAAGGGGCCGTCTGAATGTGACAAATGCCATTCTGCTGCATGAACTCACTGAACAGCTCACTGGTGAATGTCGGGCCATTATCAGTGACCAGAGTGTCAGGCAATCTGTGGACTGCAAACACTTGCCTGAGTTTGTCTATGGTTGAGGGGGCTGTGATGTTGCTCATGATGTGAGTTTCAATCCATTTGGAATGCACATTTACCATTGCAAGAAACATCTGTCCCATAAAGGGTCCAGCAGTCCAAATGTAGCCTAGACCAGGGGTAGACTGGCCACTCCGATGGGTGCAAAGGAGCTGGTGGTGGCATGTTCTGATTGGTCTGACATTGCGTACATGATTTTACTTTGTTCTTCAGATTCTGATCCATTCTTGGCCACCGGACGTAGGATCTTACAAGTCTTTTCATTCAAGACACCCCTGGGTGAGTCTCATGAATTTCCCCCACAATCTGTGAATGGCCAGGGGGAGGCACGATGACCCTCGCCCCCCCCCCCCACAGAAAATGCAACCATCCTGCAGACTCAGTTCGGTCTTGCGTTTGGCATAAGTTCTTCTCAGTTCCTCTCCTTCCACAACTCTGGACCAGCCTTGTAAAACAGAAGTCTTGACTTGAGACAGGACTGGGTCCCTCTCTGTTCATTGCTTGATCTGGGTTGCCTTTACAGGTATCGCGGACAGCCTCTCCAATAAAAACACAGTCTCTGAAGGTACATATGTAGTAACAGGCGTCTCAGGTAAAGGAAGTCAACTCAGTGCCTCGGCGTTTGCATTATCCCCACCCGCTCTATACACGATAGTATACTGGTAGGCTGACAATGTGAGAGCCCAACGCTGTATCCTGGCTGAGGCTAGCAGTGGGATGCATCTGGTCTCCCTAAAAAGGCTCATCAGTGGTTTATGGTCTGTATAAATTGTGAATGCATGTCCATAGATGTACTGATGAAAGCGTTTGACTACAAAAACAATGGCCAGACCTTCTTTGTCTATCTGTGAATATCCCTTCTCAGCAGCCGTCAGGGTACGTGAAGCAGAACCAATAGCCTTCTCTGAACGGTCCTCCATTACGCGTGACAGAACTGCCCCGACTCCATAGGGCGAAGTGTAGCTTGAAAGGGTGATCTCACAGTGAACGAGCAGCTTCGCTGAGTACAGGAGTTCTTTCACTTTCTTGAAAGCTTCCTCCTGCTCTTCACCCCACCGCCACTTAGTGTCATTGTGAAGCAGCTTGTACAGTGGGGCCAAAACCTTTGAGAGGTCCGGAAGAAACTTGCCATAATAATTCACCATGCCCAAAAATGATCTGAGTTCAGTGACGCTCTTGGGACTTGGGGCCTCCTTGATAGCTCTCACTTTGTCCTCCACTGGGCAAAGCCCCTCAGCTGTAATCTTGTGTCCCAGGTAGGTCACACTTGAAGTCAGGAACACACATTTTCCACTTTTCGACTGCAGCCCTGCATCTGAGAGTCTCTTCAGCACCTGTTCTAAATTAGCCAGATGCTCCCGCTCCGTGGCTCCCGTGATCAAAATATCATCAAGATACACTGCTACATGCGGAATCCCCTGCAGCAAAGAGTCCATTGTCCTTTGGAAAATGGCAGGGCTAGACCCCACTCCAAACACCAGGCGATTGTATTTGAATAATCCCTTGTGCATATTGATGGTGACGTACTCCTTTGAATCCTCGTCGAGCAGCAGCTGTTGGTAGGCGTGGCTCATGTCCAGCTTTGTGAACAGCTTACCCCCTGACAGGGTCGTAAACAGGTCATCCACCCATGGCAATGGGTACTCCTCCAGCTTAGAGACCTGATTCACTGTAAGCTTGTAGTTCCCACATATCCTCACCACTTTACCTGCCTTCAAAACTGGAACAATAGGAGCAGCCCACCTTGAAAACTGGATGGGCTCAATGATGCCCAGCCCCTGTAAACATACCAGTTCCACTTCAACTTTGCCTTTCATGGCATAGGGCACTGATCTGGGCTTAAAAAAATGTGGTGTGGCCTCAGGGTTGACATAGAGTTTCACGGTCACACCCTTCCATGTGCCCAGCTCGTCCATGAAAACATCACTATACAGCTGCAGAATGTCGTCCGTCGTGCGTGTATACTTAATTTCATGCCAGTTGAGCTGGATTTTGCAAAGCCAATCGTGGCCCAAAAGATTGGGCCCACTGCCCTTGGCTATCACCAGCCTGGCTTCAGCCTTCTGGCCCCCAGCTGAAATATCCAGATATAACACCCCTAAATGAGGTATGGCCTGCTCTGTATAGGTCCTGAGTTTGAGCTTAGATGGTCTGATGGGAGGCAGGTTGGATCCCCATGTCCTCCTTTAGGTCTCTTCACTAATGACCGATGCAGTACCCCCTGAATCAATCTCGAACTTAATGTCCTTTCCCTTGACAATGACTGTGGCATAATATGGTTCAGGTGGTCCCTCACCCGTTTCCACCCCAAACATGTGGTAGGCACCCGCTGTCTCCTCGTCTGCTTCTCCCAGGTGGTGTGTGGCTGCCTGAGTCTGCTGAGCTTTCCCCTGCCCAGGCTTAACCTTACCCTTTATGCTCCTGCACTTTTTAACGACATGTCCCTTCTTGCCACAAGCGTGGCAGACAGTAACTTTGAATTTACAAACATTTGCACAGTGCGTTCCTCCACACCGAAAACATTCCACCCGCTTTTCTTGTCTACCAGTCTCCCTCCTGACTTTGGAGCACTGCCGCCGACTGCGACCCCCCATATCCTTTCTGTATATCCTTGGCATTATCAGCAGCCATCTCCATGCCTTGGGAAATCTTTAGGACTTTCTTGAAAGTCAATGGTGGGGTTTCCCCCAACAAGCGGCGTTGTACGGCGGCATTATTAATGCCGCACACTAATCTGTCACGGAGCATGTCATCCAACACGGCTCCGAAATCGCAATGCACCAACAGCCGTCGAAGCTCGGCCACAAAATCACCCACAGACTGACCTGGTTTCCGGACATGGCTGTGAAACTTGAACCGTTGGACTATCACAGAAGGCTTCGGATTGTGGTAGTTCCCCACGAGCTTGACAAGTTCGTCGTATGGAATTTCTTCTGGTTTCAGCTGTGTAGTTAAGTTCCGTATCAGCTTGTACGTCTTTGCCCCACATACACTCATGAGAATAGAGCTCTTCTTAGCTTCCTCAGTAATTCCATTAGTACAGAAAAAGTGGCCCAACCTTTCCTTGTACTCCGGCCACTCCTCGATTTGATCGTTGAACACACTAACCACTCCGAACGTAGCCGTCCAAACACAAGGCTCATCGCCCGCTCACAGCTGCTGATTGAAAACAGGGCCAACCCGTCCACAAAACCATTTTACCTTGTTGCCAAAAATATGTGGTAACTTCTACTTTACAAAAGACCACTCAACAACTTGATGGCCAAAAGAGCATCTTTATCTGGGACGGCAAACGATATTTACACTACAGAGGCTTCCAGGTACCTCGTGCGGCATGGGTGGAGGAACTGTATACAATGCATACTGGGAGTAAAAAGAGTGGAAGTAAAGACCCCGCCAACCCCGGATCCCACCTCTTGCTACCAACAGCTTCCTGATTAGTATTAACTTACTTTTAATAATACTCACATTACAACACTTCTCCCCCTTTAAAAGCCAACATTCCCCAAATATAGAAGAACTGGGAAATAAAAACAGTGGTATCATTAGCTTACTTTCATGATCATAACTCACTTTTAATAATACTCACATTACAACAGTGCTGGTTTCGTTTTTGTATCTAAGAAGGGTGGTGGCTTAAGGCCATGACTCGATTATAGAGATCTAAACAAATTCACCGTCAAGAACTGATACTCACTTTCACTCACAAATAACACTCTTGAGCTGTTACAAAGGACCCCAAATTTCACAACCACTACTCTGATTGGCCTGAGTCACCAGGAACCAGCCATATGGGATAGGGGTGAGTCCTGTCATAAACCATTGAACCATAGAACATTACAGCACAGAAACAGGCCTTTTGGCCCTTCTTGGCTGTGCGGAACCATTTTTCTGCCTAGTTCCACTGACCTACACCTGCACCATATCCCTCCATAGACCTCTCATCCATGTACCTGTCCAAGTTTTTCTTAAATGTTAAAAGTGAGCCCGCATTTACCACTTCATCTGGCAACTCATTCCATGCTCCCACGACTCTCTGTGTGAAGAAGCCCCCCCAGTGTTCCCTTTAAACTTTTCCCCCTTCACCCTTAACCCATGTCCTCTGTTTTTTTTTCTCCCCTGGCCTCAGTGGAAAAAGCCTGCTTGCATTCACTCTATTTATACCCATCATAATTTTATATACCTCTATCAAATCTTCCCTCATTCTTCTACGATCCAGGGAATAAAGTCTTAACCTATTCAACCTTTCTCTGTAACTCAGTTTCTCAAAGTCCTGGCAACATCCTTGTAAACCTTCTCTGCACTCTTTCAACCTTATTAATATCCATCCTGTAATTTGGTAACCAAAACTGCACACAATACTCCAAATTCGGCCTCACCAGTGTCTTATACAACCTCACCGTAACATTCCAACTCTTATACTCAATACTTTGATTTTTAAACGCCAATGTACCAAAAGCTCTCTTTCCTACCCTATTTTGTGTCTATATTCCCATATCCCTCACTTCTACTGCACTCCTCAGTGCCCTACCATTTACCTTGTATGTTCTACCTTGGTTTGTCCTTCCAAAGTGCAATAGCTCACACTTGTTTGTATTAAACTCCATCTGCCATTTTTCAGCCCGTTTTCTCAGCTGGTCCAAATCCCTCTGCAAGCTTTGGAAACCTTCCTCACTGTCCACTACACCTCCAATCTTTGTTTTATCAGCAAATTCACTGATCCACTTTACCACATTATCATCCAGATCATTAATATAGATGACAAATAACAATGGACCCAGCACTGAACCCTGTGACACACCACTAGTCACAGTCCTCCACTCAGAAAAGCAATCCTCCACTATCACTCTCTGGCTTCTCCCATTGAGCCAATGCCTAATCCAATTTACTACCTCTCCATGTATACCTAGCGACTGAATCTTCCTAACTAACCTCCCATGCGGGACATTTTCAAAGGCCTTACAGAAGTCCATGTAGACAACATCCACTGCCTTCTCTTCATCCACTTTCCTGGTAACCTCCTCGAAAAACTCTAATAGATTTGTTAACCCTTTGGATTTGCACGAGGCTGCTGAGGTCTCCAGACCTCTGTGCTCTTGAATATTACTATTTTACCTAATTGTGGCTTGTTTTTCCTTCAATAGGTACATTTAATGTCAGAGAAATGGATACAATATACATCCTGAAATTCTTTTTCTTTGCAAACGTCTATAAAACAGAGGGGTGCCTCAAAGAATGAAGGACAGTTAAACATTAGAACCCCAAAGCCCCCTCCCATGCATAAGCAGCAGCAAAGTAACGACCCCTCCTCTCTCACCAGCAAAAAGGCATCAGCTCCCCCCATGAGCAGTCAAGCATGCAGGAAAGAAGCAATAAAGACAGAAACATGCAGGACTCCAAAGTCTACTCATTCACCATAGGCTCTCTCTACCTCCCTAATAAGGGAAAAAGAGATGTCCCCATTTCACA
Source organism: Hypanus sabinus (assembly GCF_030144855.1). Taxonomy (NCBI): domain Eukaryota; kingdom Metazoa; phylum Chordata; class Chondrichthyes; order Myliobatiformes; family Dasyatidae; genus Hypanus; species Hypanus sabinus. The sequence continues at coordinate 80,217,150 of NC_082719.1, forward strand.
GCGAGAGGGGAGACATAGCAAAACAACTCTCCAGTTTATGGTGTTAAAAATCTGAGGCATTGCTTTTTCCGGGCTCTGTTCCCAAAGAACTAAGGTCTCTGGGCACATAGCCAGCTTGCTGCTTCCGATCTTCTGTGTACTCCCACGACACATCACACGACGGCACTGGCCTTGAATCAGTCTATCTGCAGAGCCATGAAAATTCGGCACCCTGAAGGCGTGCTAGTCTCCGAGGCTGCGTACTTGGCATATCGTCCTTGGCATTCCCGCAAAGAACTGAGGTCAGAGTGTAACTTCAGATCAGGGTCTTCAAAAGAACCTTGAAAGAGAAAAAAAAAGTTAATTGTTATTAATAGCTCCCTGGTTTTATTGTGTTTTTTTATTGGTAACTGTGGGTTTATTGTGCAATCTTGTACTATTTAAGTTATGTGTGCTGAGCACTTGTGGTTCAGTCTTGAACTAACCTTTCCACAGGGACTTCTTTCTGAGTGTCTTGTGTATCTTCATCGATGCTTCTGTAAATAAACTCTCTTCGGGTTTTCATAGTCGAGTCTCCAGTTACTCCATGCCTGCGTTCATTGTTACAATACTCTCGGCATTAGTAAAAAGGCTTACTGGGCTATGCATTCTAACATGAACTTCTGCTTTAACATTTTACTCACATTTTTTTCTCCTTACATCCTTTAAGTGTTTTTTACTTGGAGTTGATAGCACTTTTTCTGTCTTTTACACATGAACATATAGAATAAGAGTAGGAGCTGGCTATTCTGCCATTGAACCAACCCTGACATTCATTATGGCCAATCTAGTTTATCTTTGATCCCCGATTCCCACCTACCCACTGGTCATATTTCACCTCCTTGCTTATGAATGATCTAACTTCCTCTATCTTAGCTATTCAGTAGCTTTGATTCTACTAATCTGTTAGCCCAATCTCTTTATTTACTTGTATCTTCCTTTTTCTTCAATTATCATTGCCTTTTCACCACGGTCAACAAGGCTTTTCATTGCTACACACACAAAGTGCTGGAGGATTTCAGCAAGTCAGGCAGCATCAATGGAAGGGTTTAAACAGACAGCATTTCAGGCCAAATATCCCAGTTCTCTCTCTCTCCATTGAAAACAGGGATAAATTTTATTCATTCTCATCTACCAGCCAACATTGAATGGAATAATTACTGCAATTTTTCCACCTTCAATATAGCATCACTACCAGACAAGTTTCCTAATTTTGCAACAATCCAAAGGGAAGATTACCTCTGGTTCACCCTTCCATTCTATCAATTCACATCTCCTTTCTCACTTCACCTTTCCATGCAATTATAGACGAAGCAATATTGATAGCTTGGTAAATTAGCTTATTATTGTCACATGTACTGAAGGACAGCTAAAAACCTTGTTTTACATACCACCCATTTAGATCAAGTCATCACATCAGTGCATTGAGACAATATAGGCGTACATTAGTCTTGGGAGACCATGGATTTGTGCCTTGGAAGGTTTCCAGGGCACAGACCTGGGCAGGGTTGTATGGGAGACCAGCAGTTGACCATGCTGCAAGCTTTTCCCTCTCCAAGGGAATGTTGTCCAAGGGAAGGGCATTAGGACCCAAGCAGCTTATTGAAACAATCCATGAGAATCAATAATAGATGCAGATTAAAGTGTTACTGAGAAAGTGCATTGCAGGCTGACAATAAGTTACAAGATCAGATTAAGATAAATTATGAGGTAAGAGTTCATCCTATCATACTAAGTGTCAATTCACTAGTGTTACAACAGCAGGATAGGAACGGTCCTTGAGCCTGGTGATATGTACTATCAGGCATTTTTGCAAACATTTGCTATTTTGCCCCATTTCACCATCTAGGGGCCCATATAATCCTTCCAGATGACACAATACATTTGTATTTTCTCCAGTTTATTGTACTGTAAAGTGAGTGTCTCACAAATGTTTTTCTCTATACTGCAGAAATCAAACACACATTGAGTGACTGACTACTTCTCAGAACTCTTCTTTTCAGATGGCAAGAGGCTCAAGGTCTTCTGGCTGTGTGCCAATGCAATTCACCATGCCACTTCCATTCTGACTTCCTTTTGTTTGGGCTTTTCATACTGCTGTATGCCAGAGGAACAGTATTCCAATCGGTCACTTTACAGTTCCCAGGTCAAACATTTCAGATGACTGGCCTTTCCAGTCTGCACCAGAAACGGGCAGTTTTGATGAAAATTCATCAACGTGTAAAGTACACTCTGTTTGACTCCCTCCAAGTATGCTGCCTGATCGGCCTACTGTTTGTACTGTTCATTTTTTATTCTGTGCCATATTTCTAGGATTCTTCTTCTGCTCCTCTCCATTCTGTTCATATCCATCATTTCCATGTCATTTAAAAAGAACAAATCTTCACCACCACCATTGGCACCACCAGCACTTGTGTTATTCAATCTCTCTCAGTCTCTATTCACTAACATGTTCTTGTGCAGCCTGCTAACTGAGTGAGTTGGTGCCCTCCCAAGTCCTGAATTGTTTTGGTATTTAATTATTTATTGTAAATTAGCACCTAAGTAGGTAATCGGCAAAGGCGAGCTGAGGAGGCATATGAGAAGGGATAAGTTGCAATACCGGGGTGGGGTGGGGGGGGGGGGGAGAGGAATGGGGATGATGGCATTGCGCTTCTAGGAAATGAACTGGGCCTGTTATTACTGGGCCTGACAGAAAGGTTATTACCTGAAACGTTAATTGTGTTTCTTGATCTGCTAAGTATTTCCACCAAATGCTGCATTTTCTCTTATTTTTTAGTTTTGGAACCATAAACAAATCAATGTTTCTCTCTCAGCCCTTCGAGCCATTTAAAATCCCTGTTTGGGCAGTGATCTCTCTCAAGTTTGGGAGGAGCCTGGGGGAGCCTATAATATGCATTTCATTCTTGGTGGATCTTGACCATTATTCTGTATTAAGGTAAAAGAACTGTGCTGGATTACCACCTCATTATGTTTTTAATGCAAACTACGATCCCATTGCTCCTTTGTCAATAGCCAGACATTGCCCTGATACCCATTCATTCCTCTTTCCTATTCTATCTTTGCTAATATTTTCCTATAAATCTTGTAGAGGACTTTTTTTCTTCAATGATGTGCATCTGACAACACAGCTCAAGCTTTCATAGTCCAGCCATAATTCATGCTTACTTGCAGCTCTTTTTGACAAACTCTACTGTACATAACTTTAAGCTGAGATTGGAAGTATTCACTTCCAAATGATTTAATAGCCCCAGTCACAAATCGAGCTACAGCACTATAACAATCCATCAAATAAAAATTTCCATTGACACTTGAGTTTGACAAACAGTTTCAAATCCTGAACAGTAACTCTGTTTCTCCTTTTACAGGTGTTGCTTGACTTGTGGAGTGGCTCCAGCATTTTTTGCTTTTACTTCCGATTTCCAGCAACTGCACAACGTTTTAGTTTCTGTCCTTCGGAGTAAATGTTTGTGTACAATCCAAGTCATCCATTGTACCACTAGATGGCAATCAGTCCGGTAGTCAAAAATGTTCCAGGATGACGTTGATTGGCAGCAATGGTTTACCATGCCACAAGGTGGCGGCACTTTATTTCTTCTGTACAAATCTCCAACTATGTTCTTTGAAAAAGATCTTAGTAACAGAAATTGCCTGTTCTAAATGCCAAAAATTTAGTTTCAGAAAATTCATCTGAAAACTTATTAAATGAAGAAAATATGTATAAATATGTTTCTGGGATTCTGAAAACCAGGGCAAAATACACAGAACAAGTAGATGTGATGTATTTGGAATTCCAAAGTCACTTGATGAAGAGCCATCTAAAGGATTGCTGCACAAGGTAAGGTTAGGCAGGGTTGGGGGTAATAAATTGATATGGACAGGGGAGTGGTTGCTCAGGTCTTTGTGTCTGTCGACCCACTTTGGTTCTAAATGCTATTTGCTTACTTTTATTGTTTGCACAATTTATTTTTTCTCTCTGGTCTTTTTTATGGGTTCGTTTTGGTTTCTTGGCTGCCTGTAAGGAGGCGAAACTCAAGTTTGTATAATATATACACACTTTGATAAGAAATGTACTTTGACGTGTAACTTCTATTTTTTCCGGAAAAGAGAGTTGAGAGAAATGGGACATTTCAGGAGTAGCAATCAGTAAGTAATGATTGCATCCAATCATTGTCATTTGTACTGATGATTTGAATGCAATGATCGATTATAGTGCAGCTGATGAATGTTTGACAGTCTTTTGGGTTTCTTTGTTTTGTGGCTGAATGTAAGGAGACGAATCTAAATGTTGTATACAGTACATGCATTGATAATCAATACACTTTGAACTTTGAAAAATAAGTAGGTTGGCAAAGTGAGGAGCACGCCCTGGCTGGCAAACCAAAATGCATAAAGTGAGAAGTCAAGTTCAAGATTAAGTTTAATTGCAATTCACCCTTTCAACAAACAAATGTAACAACATTCCTCTGGGGACAAGATGCAAAACACAGAACCAACGTTCACACACAGTGCACAGCACATATAATTATGATAGCAGAAAAGCATACAGTTACAAAAAGTTTAAAGATATTAATACAGCTCAAATCCCTGTGTGTCATAGCCTGTAAATTAATGGTGCATAGGTGTTGTCCTGGAACCTCATTTCTGCAAGAACGGCCCGCAGCAGTTCCTCATATTGCACCACGCAGCTGCAGGTGAGCACAATACAGCTTGTCTTCTAAAAGTGAGCACTGGTGGGGGGGGGGGGGGTGGGATGGCAACACTGATGGGCGGGGCCAATCTCCAACCCAGCATGGAATCTAAAGGCACGCCTCCTTCCTCAGCGGCCACAACAGGTGACTCCAGGACATGAATGAGAGCTTGATACACACCACAACTGAAGCCACACATTTCCCATCATCATCGGTCTCTCCAATGAACCAGTGGATCAAACTCACTACATTACCAATGTCCAGCAGAGTCTTTCTATCACAACAAAAACAAAAGAAGGTGGAAGATGGAATAAAATGTGGAAATGTCAACGTTTTCTACTTGCAAGGAAAAACACAGAAGGAAATAATTATTTGAACAGAGTGGGACTGTGTGTGAACGTTGGTTCTGTGTTTTGCATCTTGTCCCCAGAGGAATGTTGTTACATTTGTTTGTTGAAAGGTTGAATTGCAATTAAACTTAATCTTGAAGTTGACTTTTCACTTTATGCATTTTGGTTTGCCAACCTACTTATTTTTCAAAATTCAAAGTGTATTGATGTGTGGTGTTACTAAGAGGTTATAGAATAATTGAGCTATGGACAGAATTGGCTCTTCAGCATAATACAGTCCATCAAGTGTTCATTTACGGTAATCCTACACCAATCCACTTCATTCTCTGCATTTTCTCATCAAATCTCCATTAGTTTCTACCGCTCACTTTCATACTACGGTTAAGTTTTTGAGATGCGGAGAAAACAGAACAACTGAAGGAGCACATGCTGTCCTGGGGTGAATGGGCCAACTTCACATAAGCAGTCATGAGGCAAGAGCTGTTGAAGCTGTGCCACTCTTCTGCACAAACAATCATTAGCACAAACAGAAAGCAATGTTAGCATAGGCATGGTAAATAATTAGGAAGTTGAATGAAATGTTGGCCCTTACTACAGGGGGTATAGATTATAAAGGTATGGAAGCTTTTATGAAAACTTATATGGTACTGATGTTACCAGATTTGGAGATTCTCACTGCAGCTTTGGTTTTCATACTTAAAAAAGGATGTAGAGTCAGTAAACAGAAGGTTCACGCTGTTGATTCCTGAAAAGAAGGGGTGGAGTGTGTTGAGTGGTTGAGCAGGCTGGGGTTTATAATTATTGAAATATGTAGGACTGAGTGTTATTCTGATAGAATCTGAGAGCAACTGACAGAGTGAATGCTAAAAGAATGTTTCCCTAGTCAATATTATTTTTGCAAAATACCAGGGTACATGAACATATTCAATAAACTAGGCAGAAAGCATGGTGAATGGTAAGATTCTGAAAAGGTCTGAATCATTTTTACAAAGTCAAGGAACACACAGCATGAAAACAACCTCAATCTCCGTATTGGCCATCAATACTAATTCTTTTTTGCAGCACTTGGCCCATTGGCTGTTGTGTCTCAGTGCAGTTTGGATATCTAGAAGGAAGGAACATAGTTTCAGACAAATGCATCACACATTTAAAGCTGTTTTTCTTTTGGAAGGGTTGAAAATCTTTGGAATTTTTTTATTCAAGAGAGCTGTGGTGGTGTTATTAAATATATTCAAGAGGGCAAATGAGCAATATTTGAACTGCAGTGGTGTTAAAGAGTATGGTGAGAAAATTGAAATGAAGTGTTAATACCACGTGATACTTTTCGAATGATGGAGAGGCCAATGATTTACTCCTGCACCTGCATTTTTATGTTTTTTATTAATTGTATATTTTTGTTTATTTTAATAATTCAGGAAATGATAAGACCATAAAACCATAAGACCATGACTGAAGACAACTGAGAATGATCTCATTCTCCCAAAACACATCTCAAATTTGGTTTTAGGGAATTAATGCTACTGAATTTCTTATTCTAATTCCATCATGTTGACATTTCAAAAGAAGTCTAACAATTTTGTCAGACCCATGTTTATACTGAGTGTTTATATTAAGGCATGATTTCCCGAAGAAAAGAGTTGGATATAAGACCATAAGACCATAAGATAAAGGAGCAGAAATAGGCATTTTATCCCATTGAGTCTGCTCCACCATTTCATCACGACTGATCCAGTTTTCCTCTCAGCCTCAATTACCTACCTTCTCCCTGTATCCCTTCATGCCCTGACCAATCAAGAGTAAGGAAAATATCTAAGATAATGTATTTCATTGACTTTGATTTCACTCCTGCCCTCCAACCATAGATGGTGAAGGAGGCAGGTAAAGTTGCAATACTTAGGAGATATTTAGGTATGAGCTCTTGAGAATCTTAGCACAGAAAGCTATGAGTCATGTGCTGGAAAAGGGGATCGGTATTAATGGCCTGGGTGGGCCAAGAGACCTGTTTGCACTTTATATGATCCATTACTGTATGGAAGTGATTCAGACTTTTGCCAGAGTCCCATCACTCAAAACTGAGGCAAAAGAGCAGTGAGGTCATGGACCATATAGAGATTACAGAGGAGGAGGTGCTTGAGGCATATTGAAGTCTTCTCAGAGTTTGGTGAGGCCTAATTTGGAGAATTATGTGCCATTCTAATTACCTTCCTGTAGGAATGATGTCAATAAGATTGAAAGAGTGCAGAGAACATTTACAAGGATGTTGCCTGCACCTGAGGGTCTGAGTTATAGAGAAAGGTTGAACATTTCCTAGACTGTAGGAGAATGAGGGGAGATTTGATAGAGGTAAACAAAACTATGTGGGGTAGATACTATCCATAAGGTAAATGCAAGCTAGCCTTTTCCACTGAGGTTGAGTGAGACTAGAACTAGAAATCATGAGTTAAGGCTGAAAGGTGAAATGCTTAAGGGGAACATGTGGGGGAACTTCTTCACTCAGAAGGTGGTGAAGGTGTGGAATGAGTTGCCAGTAGAAGTGGTGGATGCAGGTCTGATTTTAACATTCGATTTCAAGAAATTTGGATAGACACATGAATGTGAGGTACAGTGTATAGAGAGCTCTGATCTGGGTGCACGTCGATGGGACTAAGCAGAGTAGTAGTTTGGTACAGAGTAGATGGACTGAAGGGTCTGTTTCTTTGTGTCCCAGGACACCACAACAATGCTTTTCACCACTAATGAAGAACTGTCGCTTTAGAGATTGCTGAATACACTGCACATCCACTTTACTTTTCAAACGTATATAATTCAGAAGGAATCTATTGCTACTTGTCATCTATTATAGTTAAACGCTGCAATAATTGAAAAACACATATATTGAATTTATATTGTTAAAGATGACAAGGGACACTGAAATTAAGTGAGTGTCTGAAGCAGTTTATTTTCATGGAGAGAAGGCTCCAGTATAATGTTTAGAAAGGGACTATTAGCAATAAACTCAGCTGGAATGCATTATGGAATGGAATGTTACCCTATTTATGCTTATGACCCAGTGGGCAAATTTGAGTGAATGCAAATAACCCTTGAGTGTGGTCAGTAATTGATATGGAACTAACATGCTGAATCATTTGAAAGCATCATAATTTTACATACACTAAGTCTGGACCATGTCCAGTCACCCACTGACTTACTGCTTGAATGATAAGCCAGCTTCACTTTAAAATGTGAGACAGAAAAGGGACTCAATTTCATAGCAGTCCAAGGGTCAGACTATAACAACGGAAGCATGAGGATCTTTAAGAAAGAAAAGTCTGGCACCAAGCAGTTGTTAGTGAACAAGATCAGACAACAGGGAAAAAAGCTGACATAAGCTCAACAATTATGAATGCGGATTTATGACAAAAGTCACTGTATTACAATATTCTGGTGGGTGAAATACCATTTTTTATTGAATAATCCTAGGAATTTTAGTAATATTTTAGAAAATACTTTCTACACTTTAATTTATTTTTCCAATGTAAACTGAAACCCTCTCTAATATTGTCATGGTGAATATGTAATGTGATTTAGGCGTGAAGTAACTAAGTTATATTCCATTAGGGAGAACCAAAATACACAAAAAAAAACTCTCTGCATTCCACTCCCCCACCCACACCAAATACTGCCCATGGTGAATCAGCTTCATTCATAGTGCCCTTTCACCAGTTTTATTTTAATTTTATTATTTCTCCTCAGGACTTGGGTTGCAGAGCCAAAGCCAGATTACTGCCCATTCTTTGCTGGCCTGAAAAAGATGCCTTTGAGTTGAAGCACTGCAGAAGTTGTGCTAGGTAGAGCATTCCAGATCAGTAATAGTGAAGGAGCAGTAATAGATCATTGGTTTAAGGTGATGTATGACCAGAAGGGGAGCTCAGGGATAACGATATAATTTCTTAACGGTAGCCATTTAATGAAGGAGCATTCCGTTAAAGCTGAAAGTTACTGTGGTGTTTTGTACAAAGAAATAAACTGAACATAGAATGCTGCATCACAGTACAGGCCCTTTAACCACGCCCCATGTCATTCTGACCTGTTCAGCAATTCTAAGATCAATTTAGCCCTATCATCACCCATAGCCCTGCATTTTTCTATCATTCTTGTGCCTGCGTAAGAGTCTCTTAGAAGTTCCTAATGTATCTGCCTCTACCATCACCCCTGCCAGTGGGTTCCATTCACCCACTGTAAAATCTTACCTTTGGCAGTCTCACTATACTTTCCTCCAATCACCTTAAATGCACCCCAACCCCCATCCCACTCTCCTGCATTGTATTAGCCACTGGGAAAAAGTCTCTGGCTGTCTACTTGATTGATCCTGAACACCTCTATCAAGTCACCTCTCATCTTCCTTTGCTGCAAAGGGAAAAATAATAATACAACATAATAATCTATATGACACTGTAAGACCACAAGATATAGCAGGAGAATTAGGGCATTTGGCCCATCAAGACTGCTCTGCCAACCCAACATGACTGATTTATTACCCATTCTCCTGCCATCTTTTCATAACCTTTGGCATCCATACTAATTGAAAACTGATCAACCACACTTTAAATATACACATTCACTTGGCCTCCACAGCTGTCTGTGGCAATAAATTCCACAGATTCACCAGTCTCCGGCTAAAGAAATTCCTCTTCATCCCTGTTCTAAAGGGATTCTAGGGCTATGCTCTCTGGTGCTAGACCCCTGTTATAGGAAACATCCTCTCCATGTTCATTCTATCTAGGCCTTTCAATATTTGAAAGGTTTCAATGAGATCCTCCTTTATTCTTTGAAACTCCAGCATATATAGGCTGAGAACCATTAAATGCTCCTCATATGTTAAGCCTCTCATTCCTGGAATCATTCTCATGAACTCTTCTGGATCCTCTGCAATACCACCACATTTCTTCTTAGATAAGGGGCCCAAACCAGCTCACATTATTCCAGATGTAGACTGACTAATAAAGACTTAGCAGTATATCCATGATATTATTGTGTTCTTATTCCTTCTACCATAGTGCATGACCATACATTCCTACACTGTATTCCATCTGCTACTTCTTTGCCCATTTTCCTAATCTGTCTACGTCTTTCTGATCATTTACCTGATGCACCATCAATAACTCTGAGACGTGGGTTAAGGTAGGCTTTTATTGACTGGAAGAAAGCACAAGCAGCAAGTGACCATCATTAAAACATCCTGGAGACTGAGGAAGGGTGTGTGGCTCCAATCGCCTTTATACCGGGGTCTGGGGTCTGTGGGAGGAGCCACAGGAGCAGTCAGCGGGGGGGGGGGGGGCGTGTCCAGACAGGTATATGTAGTTCACCACATTACCATAAACAGCTGTGGCAATGAATATCACAGATTCACCATTCTCTGCTCATCTTCATTCTAAAAGGACACCCCTCTATTCTGAGGCTGAGTCCTCTGGTCTTAGCTTTCCTCACCATAGGAAGCATCCTCTCCACATCCACTTTATGAGGCCTTTCAACATTTGATAGGTTTCAATGAGGTTATTGGAATTATTGGGATATCTTCTTGTACAAAAAAAAGGTTACACCTGAACCCGAGGGGGACCAAAATCCTTGCAGATTAGTTTGCTAGAGCTGTTGAGGAGGGTTTTTAAAAATTGGCAGGAAGTTGGGAACCGGAATGTTAGAGCTAAGGATAGGGCAGTTGGTGTAAAACTAGTTGCAGTGTGTAGTGAGACTGTGAGGAAGGACAGGTAGAGAATAGGGCAACATTGCAGTCACTGGGATGAGCTGAAGTGTAACATGGGAGCAAAATTGAAAAGCGTGATGAAAACAGGACTGAAGATGTTACATTTGAATGAATCTAGTATACAGAATAAAATCTTGTTGTGTAGTAAGAGATTGATACGAACAATATGCAAGAAAGTCGAGAGAGTCAGGGGGCAGAAGTGACTGTACAGTAGTTGCTATTACTAAGGAGAAGGTGCGTGAAAAGCTGAAAGATCTGAAGGTAGATAAGCCATTTGGACCAAAGGACTACATCCCAGTGTTCTGAAGGAGATAGATGAAAAGACAGTGGAGACATTAGTAATGATCTTTCAAGAATGACTACATTATGGAATAGCTCTGGAGGACTGGTAAATTGCATATGTCACTCCACTCCTTGAGAAGCAAGGGAGGCAGAAGGAAGAAAACTGTAGGCCAGTTATTCTGACTTATATTAAGATGACATTTCAAGGTACTTGGAGGCACATGATAAAATAGGCAAAAGTCAGCATGGTTTTCTCAAGGGGAAATCTTGCCTGACAAATCTGTTGGAATTCTTTGAGGAAATAACAGGCAGGGTAGACAAGCAGAGTCAGTGGATGTTGTATACTGGGATTTTCAGAATGCTTTTGACAAGGTGCTGCAATTGAAACTGCTTAACAAGATATGAGCCCATGGTATTACAGGAAAGTTAATAGCATGGATAAAGCATAGGCAGAATGACAGGAGCCAATGAATGGGAATAAATCGGGCTTTTTCTGCCAGTTCTGAAGAAGGCTCCTGGCAGTTTATTTATTTCCATAGATGCTGCCTGACTTGCTAATCTCCCCCAACATTTTGTGTGTGTTGGTATTCCACAGGGGTTTGTGTTGGGAATGGTTCTTTTCATGCCATACTTCAATGATTTGGATGACAGTTTTGATGTCTTTGTGGTCAAATTTGCAGACAATACCAAGATAGGTGGAGGGCAAAAAGTTGCGGAAGCAAGGAGTCTGCAGAAGAACTTCAAAGTTTAAAATTCAAAGTTCAATGTAAATTTAATACCAAAGTATGCATATATTATACAACTGTGAGATTTGTCTTCTTACAGGCAGCCACATAACAAAGAAATCCAAACGAACGCATAAAAAAGACCATCAACACCCAATGCGCAGAGAAAAAAAGCAACAAACTGTGCAAATAACAAAACTAAGCAAATACCCTTCAGAACGAAAGTGAGCTCATAGACATGAAGTCCAGAGCAGCTGGAGCAGGTCAAAACCTTTGCCTCAGTTCAATGCAGAACTGAGTAAATGCCGTAGAGTCATGGAATCATAGAAAAGTACAGCACAGAAGCAGGCACCTTGGCCCATCAAACCTATGCCAAACCATTTAAACTGTCTATTCCCATTGACCCGCACCAGGACCATAGCTCTATTATGCATGTAACATCCTTGTCACTTGATAGTTTGCAGTTCACTGTGTTAATAAACTTCTCTTGAACATTGAAATCGAGTTTGCATGCAACACTTGCATTAGCAGCACGTTCCACACTCTCATGACCTTCTGAGTGAAGAAGTTTCCCCTCATATTTCCCTTAAACTTTTCAACTTTCATCCTTAACCAATGAGCTCTAGTTGTAGTCCCACCCAACATCAGTGGAACAAAGTCTTCTTGCACTTATCCCATTTATACCCCTCATAATTTTGTATACTTCTATCAAAGCTTCTCTTAATCTTCTATGTTCCAAGGAATAAAGCCCAAACCTATTCAATCTTGCCTTATGACTCAGGTCCCCCAGACTCAACAACATTCTTGTAAATTTTCTCTATACTCTTTCAACCTTATTTACACCTTTCCTGTAGGTAGTTGACGAAAACTGCACACGGTACTCCAAATTAGGCCTCACCAATGTCTTATCAACTTCAACATAACATTCCATCTCCTGTATTCAATAATTTGATTTATGTAGGCCAAGACCAATATACTGTAAGTTTTCTTTATTACCCTATCTACCTGTGATGCCACTTTAAATGAATTATGGACCAATACTCCTAGATTGTCAGGAAACAATAAAGTAGTTGGGTGGGAGTGGGTTGATAGAGGTATAGATAGTATGGATAAAAGCAGGCTTTTTCCACTAAGGTTGTGTGAGACTAGACTTGGAGATCATGAGGTAAGGGTGAAGTGTTTAAGGGAAACATGAGAGGGAGCATCTTCATTCAGAGGGTGGTGGCAGTGTGGAATGAGTTGCCAATGGAAATTGTGGATGCAGGTTCAATTTCAACATTTAAGAGAAATTTCAATAGGTACATGGTTAGGAGGATTATGGAGGGCTATAGTCCTAGTTCAGGTCGATGGTACTAGTTTGAATTTTAGGTTGGCATGAAGTAGATGATCCAAAAGGTGAGTTTCTATTCTATAGTATTCTACAACTATGAGCTTCTTGTTTCTATCCAGAAGTACAAGAGAGTTATTATTCTTTCACACATAAGAATAATCTTGGACAGGCCAAAATATTGAAAGCATAAGAAACATTTGGCATAAAACCTGAAACTAACCAAACATTGTGGAGGCAGAATTAACAGTAGAGGAAATATTGGATCATTAATAAAGGGCAATGGAAGGAGCAATGACTCAAATGGCAACAGATGCGGTAAGACTAAAATAGATACTAGACTTCAGACCAAAATAAAGAAAGTTGAATTGCTTTGAGGGAGTTGTACAAAATTAATGCAATACTGAAATGCAGAAAATAAATTTAAATTATACAAAGAAAACTAAGTATTTATCCCGTTTATCGAAAGTTCATTTCTTAGTGCTAGAGAACTGACTGGTTTGTTGACTTTCCAAGCAGTTCAGACACTGAAAGGGTCATTTTGCATTCAGAAAGGTATTAGAATGATAATGAAGAACATGCATGAAAAAGTAAGTCCAATGGATGACACTTTGGACCTTGAGAAAACTTAACAGGTCTTCAGATGAAAGGAGAGATTCAACTGTCCTTCTTGACAGAGAAACCCTAAGTCAGGTCCCGAGAACCACAGTGAACTGCAAACTATCAAGTGACAAGGATGTTACTAATTGCAAGCTAAAGAAAGCCTATTTAATCATTATATGGAACAACTTCTATCTTGTCAGGATAGGCAGTTTTGTTAATTTCATGCTCTTTGAGTAAAGGATTACTTCTGGCTACATTGGACCCTTTCCAGTTTGCTTATCCACTGATGATGCAACAGATTTTGTCCTCCACTCTGTCCTGCCCACCTGGAAAATGGGGTCTCATATGCCAGGCTGCTGTTTATGGACTTCAGTTTAGCGTTCAACACCATCAATCGCCAGGAGCTGGTGGGGAAACTGTTCTCGTTGGGTCTCAACACCTCCCTCTACAACTTGGTACTGGAATTCTGAACAGTAAGGCCGCAATCAGTCCGTATGGGCAGCAACGTCTTTAACTCATTACGCTGAGCACTGGTGCTCCCACGAGGCTGTGTGCTCTTCGCACTGCTGATGCAGGACTGTGTCGTAGGATCCAGCTCATCAAGTTTGCGGAATGACACAACAGTGGTTAGCCTTATCAAGAACAATGATGAGACAGTGTATAGAGAGGAAGTGGAGGCTGGTGGATTGGTTTGAGAACAGCAACCTAAGGCTGAATGTGAAGAAGACAAAGGAAACCATTGTGGACTTCAGGAAGGTGCAGACAAGCCATCCCCCTCTGCGAATACATGGCTCCTCCTTAGAGAGAGTGAGGTGCACCAGGTTCCTGGAGTTCTCATCACGGATGACCTCAGCTGGTCCCTTGATATCACCTCCCTGAACAAGAAGGCACAGTAGCATCTCCACTTCCCACCACCTTAACTGCTTTTTACAGGAGAACCATTGAGAGCATCCTGACGTTGCATCTCCATCTGGTATGGGAGCAGTCAAGCAAGTCCCTACAAAGGACTGTGAGAATAGCAGAGAGGATCATAGGGGTCTCCCTGCCATCCATCGGGGGATATTTATCAGCAGTGCTGCACATGCTCAGGGCCCTTAGTATAATTAAAGATCCCACCGATTCATCCAGCATCCTCTTTGACATTCTACCATTAGGCAGGCGACTACGATGCATAAAAATAAGAACTGTCAAGGTGACTTCCCCAGGCCACTAGGCTTCTGAACTCCCAGCTGCATCATATTCAAAGTGTCACTGTTCCGTACCTTCCAACATTTAAAATTAATGCACTTTAGTTTATTATTTATGCATGATTCATCTGTAGATTTTATCCTCACCTTCATAAGTTATTATGTGTTATGTGTGTTATGTGCTTTATGCCCTGGCTCAAAGAAATGTTGTCCGCTTTATATGTTTATATATGTTATATACATGTATATAGTTAAGTGACAATAATCTTGATCTGACTTGAAAGCTCTTGAGAATTGTTCTTCAGTGAATTTCAGCTGGGAAACACGGTGACTGAAGAACCAGCACGGAAGGATAATTGCATATGTGCTACTGGGATGGAATGTTCATATGCTCCGGATCATGAGGGAACCTTTCCCACAGTAGCAGTATTCCTGTTGGCTGACCTATCATTAACCTTTGTAGTCAAGGAGATCTGGAAGAACTTATTCCACAATTTCCTCTTGTTTACTAAACCATGTTGAAAAGGGTATACTGGAGGTGAGTAGTTTAGAGTGGGAGAGGTGTGGGAAAAGGAAAATATGCTAAATTTACACTTCCTATGTTATTACCTCTGAAAATAGCAAATCAAAAAAGTTAAAGTATAATAGGTTACTAAATGATTGCATTTAGACCATTCCAGGAAAAAGAGTATATTCTAAAATTGACTTTTTCTGGATTATTTGTACATTATTAAATAAAAAAAATTGTTTTTGATAAATGTACTGGATCAGAATAACACTGAAATCAACTTATGCAATAATTGGATTGTGGCCATGAATTTAGACCAGCAACCTGGTGTTTATGAATTCAGAGAACATAGAACATCATAGCACAATGCAGCCACTTTGGCCCACAATGTTGTGCTGACCTTTTAACCTGCTCTGAGATCAATCTAACTTTTCCCTACTAGATGACCCTCCATTTTTTTAATCACCCATTTGCCATTCAAGTACTATTTTAATAATATTGTGACACTAATAAACTTCGGGAAGATATGTCGACACTCCTTAATCTGGTTTACAAATGTCTGCATTTGAACTGTGATTTACAATCAATGAATGTCTTTCCCTCAGCTGGAAAACAGACAACCAGCCATTGGCTGGAATTGGGACAGGTTGGTAAATGAGTCAGCAGTCCAAATCCCCACTACAGAATTGTTTAGATGTATTTGTATAAATCTGTAAGTATGAATATAGAAAATGCTGGGTGGTACTTAAGAAAAGAAATTAAAAGGCAAAAGGGATACTTGGAATATTAATGATCAACCAGGTTAAGGAAAATTCCAAAACATTTTACAAGCATGTTAAGGGCAGTATGATTGATGTAACCTATATGATCTTCAGTTGGACTTTGACAAGATCACACATGGGAGATTAGTACAAAAGGTTAGGATACATAGAATCCAAGACAAATTAACAAATTGAATTCAAAATTGGCAGAGAATGATGATGATTGGAAGTCTGTGACTAGTAATGCACCATAGAAATTAGTGTTGCGATCATCTGAGATTGTGTAAACACTTCTCAAGCTTCCAGCTGGGTACAGGTGACAGGTGTTTCAATGACAAACTCTGCCATCCTCATCAGGGATGATCCTTTTCCACTAACCTCTACAAGGAGGAATTTGACCACAATATTTATCACTTCAAGTCATTGTGTAAAGAGATGGCATGACTTCTTTGATTTTTAGCCTTCCTTCTGAGATGCTGGAACAAGGACATATCCTTACCTTCATGAAGTTGCAAGTATCATCCCTGAAGAAGGTGGCAGAGTTTGTCAACAACATGTCGGTTATAATTGATAATTGGACCCAGATGGAAGCCTGAGAAGAGTTTATTTGTCATATACACTGGGAAAGCATTCGATCCTTTTTCATTTGAGATCCTTACCATTTGTCATTGGCATTGAAAATTTGAATATGAATCTGGGAAGAATATGGTTAATAAGCTGGCAGATGACATGGGTTCTTTCCACTAAACCATCAACCTTTTGAACCAGAGAGGATAACTTTTCTCTGCTTCACTTACCCCCAACACCGAACTGATAACAAAACCCAAAGGGCTGTCTTTCAAGCACTCAATGCTCATGTTCTTGATATTTAGTGCTTATTTACTTAATAATTTGTTTTTATTTCTCTTTTTGTACTTGTACAGTTTGTTGTCTTTTGCACATTGGTTGTTTGTCCCTCTTTGTTTGGCACAGTTTTATTGTGTTTCTTTGCACTTACTGTGAATGCCCACATGAAAATGAATTTCAGGGTAGTATATGGTGACATATACTGTATAGTATGTACCTTGATAATAAATTTACTTTAGGCTGTTTGAATTTGAACATGAGAAATGGTGGTTTAATTGACAATTATGAAGGTAAGCCTTAAGCCACATTATTAATAAGGCCATAAAATAGAAAAGCAGAATTAGGCCTTTTGGCCCATCAAGCATGTGTCACCATTTCATCATGGCTGATCCAATTTTTCTCTCAGCACCAGTTTCCTTCCTTCTCCCCATATTCCTTCTGCCTTAAATATACATAAAGACTTGACCTCCACAGCTGCCTGTGGCAAAGAATTCCACAGATTCACCACTCTCTGGCTGAAGAAATTCCTCCTCATCTCTGTTCTAAATGGGCAAACCTCTATCCTTTGGTCTTAGACTCTCCCACCATAGGAAATATCCTGCTCTATCAAGGCTTTTTATGATTTGATAGATTAACATGGTTGAACTGTTAAGATTGGCTATGCAATAACAGATAGAATCAAACCTTGGTAAGTGAGAGCTAATGTGTTTTGGGAAGATTATTACTTTAGAATATACAGTATATATTGAATGGTAGGGTTCTAGAGAAATTGAAGAACAAAAATATTTTGCTGTATTAAGGAGCAGGAGTAAGTCATATGGAATACTTGTTTTTATTAGCTGCGGCATAACATACAAGAGCAAGAAAGTATTGGTGTAACTCTAAAAACTTTTTGTTAGGCATGATCTGGCACAAGTTGTACATTTTTGGTAGCACACAATAAGAAGGATTTGAATGCACTGGTACAGAGAAGGTTCTCCAGGATTTTGATGAGAAAATCTGTAGATGCTGGAAATCCAAGCTACACACACAAAATGCTGGAGGAACTCAGCAGTTCAGTTCAGAACGAGTCTCGGCCCGAAATATTGACTGTTCATTCTTTTCCATAAATGCTGCCTGACCTGCTGAGTTCCTCCTGCATTTTGTGGGTGTCTCCAGGATTTTGCCTCAGATGAAGTGGTTGGTTGGAATCTGGAAGATCTAGACTAAGAGGATAGTGTAGACAGAGATTCTCACAGCATTTAAAAATATTTAGATCAGCATTTGAATTCCTAACATAGTGAAAGCTCTAGAGCAAGTTCTGCTAAGTAAACAGGATTGGTACAGATGAGTACTTGATAGCCACCATGGATATGTTGGATTGAAGGACTTGCTTCTCTGTGAATCTATGGCTCATATTCTATTTATAGGATTCCAATTAGAACTGATTGGTATATGTGAGTACAATAGAATGCTGGTTTAGACAACAGTTCAAATAGGCCAAGACTTACAATGTTTGAGCCCAGCAGTAATTAGTTAAGTGAATCTGGAATGAAAGCTAGTTAAATGCCAAGTTGTCATGAAATATACCCTGTTTTAAATAAGATTTCATATTGATATCCTTGCATTGTCTGTATGTGGCTCCCAAACAATCTGTGTGATTGACTTAGCTGCGTCAACAATTTATGGGCAACTAGGAATGAACAAGAAATGTGTATATGTAAGTGAAGTCCATATGATATGAATTAACAAAAAGCAAGTATTGGGTAAAGTAAGCACTGATCACCCTTTGCCCAGGTCTTGACAGACTGTAAAGCTCTCCTTATAGGAAAAACTAAATTCTATGAGGCACAAAGAGATTTCACAACTGCTCCTTTCAATGATGTCCCAGTGACCAATAGTTCAGAGATAAAGATAAAATGATAAAGATTAACTTTATTTATCACATACACTTTGAAACATTGAAACATATAGTAATGTGTTGTTTGCAACAACCACCAAGTCTGAGGATGTGCTTGCAGCAGCTTCAAATGTCCCCACGCTTCCAACATCAACATAGCATACCACAATTTACTAACTCATACCATGCGGTCATGGGAAGAACATACAAACTCTTTACAGGCAGTGGCAGGAATTGAACCCTGGTCACTGGCAGTCTAAACTGTTATGCTAACCATTATGCTATGCCACTATGCAACCTTATGGAAATTCATTTCATTAGCATTAGTTTCAAGAGGAATAGAATATAAAAAGAAGGACATAGCCTCAGAATAGAGGGATGTCCTTTTAGAACAGAGATGAAGAGAAATTTCTTTAGCCAGAGAGCAGTGCATCTACAGAATTCTTTGCTAAAGGCAGCTGTGGATGCCAAATTTTTGTGTATATTTAAGGCAGAGGTTCACAGATTCTTGATTGATCAGGACATGAAGGGATACGAGGAAAAAGCATGAAATTAGGGTTGACAAGATAATTGGATCAGCCATGAAGTGCTGGAGCAGACTTGTTGGGCCAAATGACCTAATTCTGAACCTATATCTTATGGTCTTATGATCTTCTGTAAATAAGTTCTAACCCTCTGAGTGCCTTGGGTCTTTTGCCAATATTATACAAACTGCTTTATAATAAAGTGCCCCAGACATTAAATCACATAGAGATATATTTTGATCAATAAAGGAGTTTGGTTTTAAAACAGGAGAGATAGAGGCAAGATGAAAGGATTTAAAATGCAATCCCAAGTCGGGTATCAAGACAATTGAATACAGTTGTTCTGTCCCTATATACCTGTATCCCCCATCAGGAAGGCTTTAAAGCTCTTCGCTTCTTGCTCAGCAAAAGATCAAACCAATTCTCCTCCACCAGCTACTCCTTTGTATTGCAGAACTGGCCGTCACCCTCAACAGTTTCTCCTTCAGTTCCTTCTACTTTTTCAAACTCATGGCACCAACAAAGTCCCAGCCACGCCTATCCTTTCTTTGGCTATGTGAAATAGTCCATGTTCCAAGCCTTCCTTGGGAATGCTCCCCAGCTCTTTCTGTGTTATGTTGATAGCTGATCCATGCTGAGCTCATCAATTTCGTCAACTTTGTCTATTTCCCATCCTGCTCTTAAATTTACTTGGGCCATTTCTGACACCTCTCCCCATTTTCCCAACACTTTGTCTGCATCTATGGAGACAAACTGTCTACCATCACCTTTTATAAACCTACCGATTTCCATGGCTACCTTGACTAAACCCCATCCCCCTCTGTCTCCTGTAAAAATGACATTCCCTTTTCTCAGTTACTTCATCTCCACCACTTCTGTTTGCAGGATGAAGCATTCCTTTCCAGGACATCAGATATGTCCTCCTTCTTCAAAGAACAGGGTTTCCTTTCCTTCACCTTTAATGAAGCCCTCACCTACCACCCCTCTATTACTTGGACATCCCCACTCACCTAATATTTCCACCACCTTTAACAATCTGTCTTGTTAGATAGAGTTCTCTTGTTTTCATAATGGATTTCTTCTTGTTCTCACCTACCACCCCAAGAGCCACCACATCTAACACATTATTCTCCACAACTGCAATCTTCAGTGGGATCCTACTACCAAGCACATCTTTATTTCTCCCCACTCTCCACATTCCCCATGGACTGCTTCCTCTGTGATTCACTTGTTTATTCATCCCTTCCCACTAATCTTTCTCTTGACATCTATCCCTGCAAGTGACAGCAATGTTACACCTGCCATTCTCCTTCCTCACCTCCACTCAGGGTCAAAGACAGCCCTTCCAGTTGAGGCAACACTTCTCCTGCAAATCTGTTGAAGGTTGTCTATTGTATCTGGTGTTTCTGATGTGGCCTCCTCTCAATTGGTGAGACCCAAAGAAAATTACCTAGATTCCACTCCCTCTGCCAAAAGTAAGTTTTTCCGGTGCCAACTATTTTAATTCCTGTCCCCATTCCTGTTCAGGCATGTCAGTCCATGCTCTCCTCTTTGGCCACAGTGAGGTCATTCTCAGGATGACGGAGCAACATTTCATATTCTATCTAGGTAACCTCCAAACCATGGCATGAACATCAATTTCTCATTCCAGTGTTATTTTTTTTCTTTCTCTTATTCTTTCCCCCTCTGCTTCCTTCTTCTTTTATTCCCCACTCTGACCTTTTACCTCTCTCAACTGCCTACAACCTCTTCTCTCTGTTCCATGGTGCACTCTCCTATCCTCTCCTATCAGATTCCTCCTTCTCAGCCCTTTACCTTTTCCACCCACCTAGCTTCACCTACCAACTTTCAGCAGGTCCTCCTTCTCCTTCCCAACTCACCTTTTCATTCTGGCATCTCTCCCTTCCTTTCCTGTCCTGATGAAGGGTCTCGGCCCAAAACAGTGACTGTTCATTTTCATAGATGCTGCCTGACCTTCTGAATTCCTCCAGCATTTTGTATGTGTTGAACTACAATATGGTGCCACCACATAATAGACTGGCTAAGATTGCCAGTGCTCTGAAGGACAATTGGAGAGATCTTGTGGTCTATTTCTCTTGTCATTGAATCAAGGACCTTTAATGTTTGATATGACTTATACCTCAATTTCAAGCATCAGTACTTTCAGATTACTCAGCAGAAGAACTTCCATTCCTGGTAATATTCATAAATCAAGGTTGTCACTCAGTTCCTGGAATTGGTTTAATTTGTTATCACTCCCCTCTTTGGCGTTCTTTCCTCAGTCTCTTTAATCTATAAGTATTTTCCTTTGGGGCCTTTTTTATTTAAACGAACATCATTGTCAGCTAATTGGAGACAGATCATTTTCATATTTTTTAAGCAGTCTGTGTGCATAAACATCAAAGTCATGCTGACATCAATTTTGATCTTCAGATAAAGTGGAAGAATTAGAGGAAGAGCACAATTTATTATATTTTTGAGCCAATTTCATTGGCAGTTCCAGAGACCCAGATAGAAGTTACTTGACATGATGGCTTTTTTTTTCATACCCTGAATAGTTCCAGCCATTACACAGTTTTAAAATCATAACCCATAGTTGGTTAACCTCACTTCACAAAGAAAAAGCAAGAAATGAAGTGTGTTTGGAATATTTATATTGGATTACTTAATCTTATAACATCAAGACTGAAAACTGGCCTGCATGAAGTAGAAAATCTATTCACATTAATTGAAAGCAGTATAAAATGACGGAACCTGGAAGATTTTGTTTAGATGTTCTTCATACTGTGCTTCTGGTTGGAAGGCCTACACACAGGTTTTGTGCTTCAGAAGTAGCGTAACAAAATTGTAGGCATAAATTGTCTATTTATGACAAAATAGAGTGGCAATATGCAGAAAGCCTACACCATATTAATCAGGAAAGCAGTATTCAATGATACACCATGACTGCAAAATTTGCTCTATCTTTGTTCCTCTCCTAGGTAAAACTCTTAAAGTTGTTTTCACTTTTGGTGGTTTCCAGAAGCAGGGGAGATGGACAGAGTGACTTGATTCAGAGTGCTAAACACTTCTCTTCCTCATTGCTGAATTGTGGCAAAGGATTGAAGTGTGAGGTAACACTCCCTATATATAGTTTCAAGTCTACAAAGTAATAAGAAATGTGGTCAGTTATTGTAGTGGAACTGAATTCACAAATGGCTACTCTAATAAACACCCCAGGATACCATTAATATATTACTTCAACTATGTTACCTCTAGCATGGACTCAGTGGGACAAATGGACCCTCTTCATGTCATAAGTCTGCAATTCTCGTGACTTTTTATAACAACCTGATCTTTGAGGAACAGGCCATGTATTTAGATGCTCTATGCGGTGATATTAAGGTTGGGAGGAGTTTGCTTCAGCCTATAATGGATGAAGGAATGGGTCATATTATTTGGATTTTGTCCCTAGAACGAAAGGCTTTAATGTTTCCAAAGTTTAACTGGAGATATTATGCAACAACTGAATGAAGTGATGGAGAGGTAGCCATTACACAAGTATTTAATGAGGATACTCCGACGCTTCACTGTAACCTCAGCAGAATAGTTGCTGAAACCAGGAAATACAGTGTGTTGAAGGCATG
Organism: Hypanus sabinus; assembly: GCF_030144855.1. Taxonomy (NCBI): domain Eukaryota; kingdom Metazoa; phylum Chordata; class Chondrichthyes; order Myliobatiformes; family Dasyatidae; genus Hypanus; species Hypanus sabinus. The sequence continues at coordinate 80,240,217 of NC_082719.1, forward strand.
AGCACCAATTATGTCATTTTTTTTAAAGAACTGAAATATTCTCCACCAAAGTCAGAATCGATGAGCCGGACTATGCTTGTGAATGAAGATTTTACCATAAGACATAAAGCAGAACTAGACCATTTGGTCGATTAAGTGTGCTCCACCATTCAGTCATGGTTGAATTATTTTCCTGCATTTTTCCAAGAACCTTTGACTCCCTTACTAATCAAGAACCTAACAGCCTCTGTTCCGAATATCCCAAATGCTATTGTCCTTTGGTGACATAGCAAGACTCATCACACTCCTAGTGAAAGATAGCCACATTCATGCCTTCTTTGTAATTGCATTAAAATGTTGAATCCAGGATAGATCCTCAGAGATGCTGACACACAGGAACTTGAAAATGCTCACCCTTTCCACTGCTCACACACAGATGAGGACTGGTGTGTGTTCCCTTGCCTTCGCCTTCCTGAAGTTCACAATCAATTCCTAGCTCTTAGTGACAGTGAGTGCAAGGTTGTTGTCTCGACATCACTCAACCAACTGATCTATCTGACCTGGATCTCAGCAACAGTAGTTGTGCCATTAGCAAATTTATAGACACCATTTGAGCTATGCTTGGGTCTAGAGAGAGTAGAGAGGTGGGCTAAGCATGTATCCTTGAGGTACACTAGTGTTGATTGTCAGCGAGGAAGGTATATTATTTTTGATCTGCACAGATTGTAGTCTCTTGGTAAGGAAGTGCAGGATCTTGTTGCAGAGGGAAGTACAGAGGTCCAGATTTCAGAGCTTGTTGATTTGAACTGATGGTGTTGAACACTGAGCTACAATCAGTAAACAGCAGCCTGACATACAGAAAGTATTACTAGTATCTGGGTGATCAAAAGCCAAGTGGAGAACTAGTGAGATTGTGTCTACTGTAAACCTTTTGTGGCGATTGACAAGTTTCAGTGAGTGCTGGTCCATCCTTAGGGAGGAGTTGATTCTGGCCATGACCAACCTCTCAAAGCACTTCATCAGAGTAGATGCGAGTGCCAGTCAATGAAGCAGCTCACCCAACTCTTCTTGGGCACTGATATGATTGAAAGAGGTGGGAACATCCGATTGCAGCAGTGAGAGATTGAAGATGTCCTGAACACTCCCACCATTTGGTTGGCATAGGATTTTAGACCCCTTACCAAGTACACCATCAAGGCTTACTGCCTTATGAGAATTCACTCTCTTGAAAGATATTCTGATGTCAGCCTCCAAGACAGAGATCACAGTGTCACCAGCTGCTGCAGAGGCTCACACAGGTTAGTTTCATCAGCAACAATGAGACAGCCTAGAGAAAGGAGGTAGAAGAGCTCAAGGCCTGGTGCCAGGAAAATAATCTCTTCCTCATCGTCAACGAGACAAAGGAGAACATGCACCGCTCACACCTGTCTTTAAATCAGTGGCACAGCAGTGGAAAGTGGCAGCAGTTTCAAACTCCACCTCACACAGCCTCTCATGGTCCTAGAATACACTCTACACAATCATGAAAGCTTGCCAATGCCTTAATTTTCTGAGGAGGCTGAAGAGAGCTGGACTTTGCACATCTATACTCACATCCTTTTACAAATGCACAGTAGAGAGCATCCTAACATACTGCATTACTGCATGGTACAGACACTGTGTTGCAGCAGACAGGAGGCTCTACAATGGGTAGACGAAATTGCAAAGGACAATAGCAAAATCCTACAGACATAACATGGAGAGTTTCTAACTGGTTGCATCACTGTCTGGCACGGAGGGGCCTCTGCACAGAATCGGAAAAAGCTGCAGAAAATTGTAAATTCAGCCAGCTCCATCATGAGCACTAGCCTCCCCAGCATCTTCAAAAAGTGATGTCTCAGAAAGGCAGCATCACCGAGCACATACCCCCTTCTCATTGCTACTATCATGGAGGAAGCACAGGAGCCTGAAGGCACTCAATATTTCAGGATCAGTTTCTTTCCCCCAACATCAGATTTCTGAGTGGACAATGAATCCATGAACACTGCTTCACTATTTCTTCCCACTCTTTTTTGCACTACTTACAGATTCTAATTTAGTTTTTTATATATTTATTGTAATTTATAGTTTTAAAAGATTATTATATATTACAATGTACTGCTGTTCAAAACAATATATTTCACGACATCTATCGGTGATAGTAAACCTAATTCTGATTCTGAGCTCCATCACTGTCATGTCGTCAGTGAACTTGACAATGTGATGACTTGGGTGTTGGGCCATGCAGTCATGCTTGAACAGAATGTACAGCAATGGACTCAGCATACAGTCCTGGGGATGATGGGGACAGCGAGGCGGATGTGCATCCTGACTATCTGATGTTTGTTAGTTAGGAAGTCCAAAATCCATTTGCACAGTGGTGCATTTTAAACAAGAATTTATTGTCTCTTATGCTTCAAGAGGGTTGGTTTCTATGTTTAAAGATCATATCCTTTTGTGCTTTCAGAAGTTTCCTGGCAAAAAATTGTCATAGTCCTGTGATAGCAGCTAGTGTGACTATCACAACCACGGATTCGGCAGTGCACCAGCTAAGGCAATTGCACTCATGAACATGAATGTGTCAGCTAATTATTATTTCATTGTGATGGTATTTAACTCCATTCTTTGTGTCATAGTACTTGTTAAGACTTGAGCAAAACACAGCAACGTTTTCACTGCCTGCTTGCATTTGACTTGCTTGAGAAATTGGTTTGTCGAGTCAACTGACTCTGAAGACTAGTGGTATCTGTTTTATACTTTATTCCTTTCAGCCACAGTGTTGGCTTCGTTTTCCATTTGAGAGTTTTAGTTAATGGCTCTGTTTATCCCAGCATTGATTGTTCTCTTTTCCTTCTAACTCTGTTCTCATTAAAGTCCGTGAACTATCGACCTGCTTTAGTGTCTCTCTCTCTCCGCACTTGAGCCATATCCAAACGCCGTGACAGCAACACTACTACAGCTCAAGTGGTTGGAGTTCAGTTTTGATGCCCTTTGTAAGAAGTTTGTCCGTCCTGCTCTGATTTCATAGGTTTCCTTCCACAGTCCAAAGATGTACCAAAGGTTAATTTGTCATTGTGAATTGCCCTGTGATTAGACTAATGTTAAATAGGTGCATCTTGTTGGGTCGGAAGGGTCTGTTCCATGTTGTATCTCTAAACAAATAAATTGAATCAATGCTGCTGTCTCTTATCCCTGTTGCTTGCCTTTAGCAAATAAACTCCAATGTAAGTGATTGTGGGAAAGCTTCATGAAATAGTAGTTTAAGAGCCAAAAATTCAACTAAAACTTGCCATGCAAGTGTTATGAAAATCGTTCAACAAATTTGTAACTACCTTCCTTTTTGGCACTTTATAATGCAGCGTATAAACCTCTAAAGAGATAATGACTTATTTGCACAAACGATTTACTTGAGAATTCAAGCTAGTAGACAGAATACTTGTGACACTGTCCTGAGGGATCATTTTCATCCAGCACAACCAAATGGTATTGCTGCAGTCGACCATAAGAGATCTGCAGTAAAATCCAAGGCAATAAAAGCAAGTACAAAGAGTTCTGATGAGATCAGGTTAGACAGGTTCTATAATTGAGATGGACACCCGGGTATAAAGATAATATCATTATTCTTTCTCAACAATAAATCATCTATACGATAGACCAAGGGTTGGGGATGATATATGCTTTAGAGCTTGAATCAACTTGCCATTACAAGCCTTGTTAGTGAATACATTTATTTTATTCCACTTCGTTATCTGCTCAGATCATTTCCATTTGAATTTCCTTTTGCGCAAATGATGACATCTGTGTTGATTTCTCATCAACACCTTGGGAGTATGACCTTGCTAGTCAGCTTGACTTGCTTTTTCATCTCCACATATTACTGTGCTGCAGATGTGAAGTTTTTTTACTGGAGGTTAGTAAAGACCAAGGAAGTCCTAAGTGAATGGATTTGAAACAACGGAGAGACCTCTGCAGATTCTCTGCTGCAAGATCTGTTTAGATAAGCCTGCAATAAGATATGGAGGTAGAAATTAGGCCATTCAATCCATCGACCCTGCTCTGTCAGCTTTATTCAATATTTCAATTTTGGCAGGATAGACCTCTATATTATTTCATTCAATCAGAACAAAAGGTAAACTAGAATGTCTCTTCCCTCCGATTAACACCACCCCTTTTCCTCTTTGCAATCAAATACTGAGTCTTGTGTCTGGCAATAGGTCACTGGACAACATCTCTAGCCAACAAGGCAGACTACAAGTTCCTGAACGTTTCCCCTGTTAATCTTGTATTTCTTGACAATAGTTTGAGGAAGACCAGTTGTATCAAAAGCAGGAGCATGAGGATCTGGGCAAGCAACAGCTGGCTTGTGACTGAACGGAGTTGGTTCAAGTGATATCCACAACAGCTCTGAATATAATGTGGGGTCGAGACTTCTCCAGTTAGATGTGAATGCGCAATACGTATTTTCTATTAAATAGGAAGTAATCCTGTATTGATGACCAATTTCATGCAGCGGAAGGTCAACAACATGATCTGAACAGTAAGAAGACACAGCACGATACTTTTGCCACATGGCAACCACATTAACAGCATACTGGAAAGATCTCTGTTTCAAGAGAAGCTGGAGATATCCCGATGCAATTCACCACCATTTGGCACTATCCCTCTCTCTTAAATCTATCTTACCGCTGACAGCTTTTTCACAGCTCCCCACTGGCTGAGACCATGAGGTGAAGGGAAAGGTGGATGGGTATGAAAGGGAGGAGTAACGTAAGAACTGGGAAGTAAAAGATGGAAGAGATAAAGGTCTGAAAAAGAAGGAATCTTCTTCTCACTTCTCATAAACAGCTTCTCACATTTTCCCTCCTCCTCCACTCACCACCTTCTGGCAGACCTGGTCTCACCTATCCCCTGCCAGCTTGTACTTCTACCCCTCATCTCAACTTCTTATTCTGGCTTCTTCCAATCTTCCTTTCCAGTCCTGATGAAGGTCTTGGGCCCCAAATCTCAACTGTTTATTTATCTCCATGGATTGATATCTGCCCTGCTGAGTTCTTCCAGCATTTTGTATAGTAAGATATTATGAATTATTATGAGATTGGCAGTTCATTAAGTGGCACCAGTTGCCCTTATTAAATACCGTCAGACCTTCCGAGTAAGTGGATTGTGGACTTTAAATGAGCTGCGAACACAGTATGTTGTGTGAGCATGATTAGGTGCTGTCTCTATCCATCCATGCTCATTGAAGTGGGGTCATACCTATGTGGGGCATTTGAAGAAATACTTGACTGAGTCACTTGGCAAGTGATCCAATTTTCACGTTATTGATCACTGATCTTATTTTTAGGCCGTCAAAACCACCTCCACATGACTCCAGAAAGTGCACATCTGATATTCTATTGTATCGGTAGTTGTAGGTAACCTCAAAACACCAGCACAGAACCAACAGAAACAACATCGATACGGGAAAGTGATGCTGGAATGCTCTGGCTGTCTACACTAGTGCTGGAACTATCAATGTCAAAATACTGTTCATTCCTCATGTGTAACAGTTCACATAAAACCGTCATTGCCAAAGAAATCAAGAGTACAATGCTTAAGTTTGTACTGCCACAGTTCACCCCTCCATTCCATTATCAAGTAGTGGTTCAGGTGCTGCTATGCTGCCAGAGCACAATAATATCTTGGGCAAATCACAGCTGTGCTAATAAGGTATGGAGTGGCTCCACTCATGACTGTGTGGATAGATATAGCTCAAATGCTATTGATAAGTTTGATACAACCATTGTTGGCAGAATCTCAAATGGAGTTGAGAGGGTGTAAAGGAGCAAGATATACTGGCTACTTGAGTGGTATCGCAGCAGCAACCTTGCACTCAATGTCAGTAAGACCAGATTGTGCTCTTCAAAAAGGGGACCATAAAGGAGCATGAACTAATCCTTATGGAGGGATCAGAAATGGAAATAGTGAGCATTTTTAAGTTCCTGGGTGTCAAGATCTCAGACGATCTAACCTGGTCCCAACATACTGATGTAGCAATGAAGAAGGCAAGACAGTAGCTATATTTCATAAGGAGTTTGAGGAGATTTGGTTTGTCACCTAAAACACTTGAAAGGTTCTACAGATGTACCGTGGAAAGCATTCTGACAGGCTGCATCACTGTCTGGTATGGAAGGCGAGGGGGAGGTATTGTAAAATTAGTAAGCTCCATCTTGGGTACTAGCCTCTGTAGTGTCCAAGAGATCTTCAAGGAGTAGTGCCTCAGACAGGCAGCGTCCATTATTAATGACCCTCATCACCCAGGATATGGCCTCTTCTCATTGTTATCATCAGGAAAGAGGTACAAAGCCCTGAAGACACACACTCAGCAATTCAGGAACAGCTTCTTCCCCTCTGCCATCCGATTCCTAAATGGACCTTAAATCTATGAATACTACCTCACTCTTTTTTTATTATTTCCCTTTTTGCACTATTTTTAATTTAACTATTATATATATTTACTGTTATTGATTTAGTCATCTTTTTTCTATATTATCATTGTGCTGTTTGCTGCTAAGTTAACATATTTCACGACATATTCTGGTGATATTAAACCTGATTCTGAGTCTGAGCTGATTTAGGATGCATGCTTGAGGAACTGGATGACTGCAAGTGTATTCTATTCCTTGATCAAAATATCCTTCCTCTTGTTAACTTCTATAAACAAAAAGGATATCACATTTAAATGAAAATTTTAAAGTAAAATGATGTTGTGTATTTACATAAAACTTTCACAAACACATTTAGTTAGAAGGAACTTTTAGGCAATGAGCCACTTCCACAGTGTCCTCACTGTAGTGATGTTGAAGACTAAAGAACCAACATACACACCAGGACGTTCCAAGAACAACAAAATGATAATGACCAGATAATCTGATTCAGCGATTATCTGTGAGGGATAAATATTTATGAAGATTTTAGAGGGAATTCCATTTCTCTTCTTTGAAATAGTGTCATAGGATCAATGTCATCCAGCTAGGAGGGTAGCCAGGATCTTTGCTTAACATCATTAACACTCCCTCAATGCCCCCCCGGAATATCAACAGAGATTAGAGCAGGATTTGAACCCATAAACTTTTTATGCCAAAACCCAAATGCTGGTAAACATGACACAGCTGACATGATAGTTAATATTCAATTTGTTTCCCTCAAATTAAAGCCAAGATCAATAATATCTAGAACAAGAGGTCCAAGATAAATATTCAGGATACCTGTAAGAATATCCACGTTCTGCTAATGATACTTCACATGCAACTAAGATAGTTAGTAGATCCTTCATGATATCTTTTTCAAAAGCTATCACTGCTGACAGGACTCAGAACTATGCTGCATTATCAGGCTGGATTATATGGTTAAGGAATCAAACCTCTAGTTCAATACTCTGAAATCAAGATGTTCATCTCCAACTCAAAGCTACCATAATTTCCACCCGCAAAGTAGATATTCAATATGAGTAAAGGAGTGTTCCAAACAATTAGTGTCTTTGGAGACAGTGAATGTAGTCTGGAATAATGTTACTTCCAGAAATGGGCATGTTTCATGCACAATGACATAAGTTTGCTATTTTTCATTTGTCTGTGACAGACCTCAAAAATCAGCAACTATACCTTCTATGGTGATTTTTGCTTCGGCACTCCAAATATCATTCTACACCTGTGAAAGTTGACATTTAGGGCATAACAGCTGAGATATAACTTTTGGGAGTGTCTAGCTGGACCATAGCAATTTACATTTTATTGCTGCTACACAAGAACTCCTGAAAACAAATGAATCATGAACCATACTGCAAAACAGATTGAAAAATGCAAAGAATGAACTCTCAGCCTTGCAATCTAATGGCAAAAACAAGGTTCAGGATGTGTGGGTTTTTCAGTTTTAAGACTCCAATAATCATTTTAGCACTTCATTTTTCCTCATGCCAGGACATACTTGTGAGCAAAGGTCCATTATACATTCCCATTCATTATTGTCAATTCTTTTTTTAATATGCCATTTATTTTCATAAGTAAAAAAAAATCACGCACAGACAAAATTAAACAAACTTAGGAACATTTACTTTGGGAACAACTTAAAGCCACATTTGGTACAAAGCAGGAGGGATTGGGTTTAAAACATAAAGGATATTCTGCTTGGTTTATTCAGATTGAGCTCATCAGCAGAAGGTCACATCACCAATAGAAAATTAGTCTGGCCTGCGTAGGAGCAAGTGTATAGTTCTGAAGGGCACATCAAGTCTACAACTGGTAATCCTTTGAAACTGAGTTCGACTGAAAAAAAACAACCTACAATGTAATCTGTCATGATTTGTAGAAAATAACTCTGAAGTTTTATCTTGTTTTTTGTTCAGACATTTAAACAATGTACAATTTCTGCTCCCCTGCCCCCCCCCCACCTTCTTACTCTGCTTCTATCAGTTTCCTTTTCTGTCCTGTTGAAGACTCTCAATGAAAATGTCAACTGTTTATTTCCCTCCGTAGATACTTCCTGACCTGCTAAAGTCCCTCAACGTTTAGTGTGTGTCACTCAAGATTTCCAGCAACTGCAGAGTCTCTTGTGTGTCTTTCTTCTATTGAAAACCTCCCTCAACCATACACGAGTGCACACTCTATTCCCAAAATCATTATCAAAATAGTACTCGCAGGCTTGTGGTTAGCTGATATCTCTTACTAGGCTTCTTTAATGTTGAAGTGACACGGACTATGGGAAGTGGATGATGACAGACATTTTGTCAGCTTCAAGGATTCTTCACAAAGCCTGCAGCACCCAGACAAAGGTAAAGTACAAACCCTTCCACTTTGGTTAAAAGTAAGGATAAAAATGCACAGCACAGCACAAGCTGCTGGATGACTGAGGAGGAAGAGGGAGAGAGTGATACCTCTGAGGAAGTCACATGTCTAGAGGATATTATTCTCTCTCCATCAACGTAGCCCGGCCTTCTGGGCATTTCTTATAGCCCTCCTGCAAAGTATAACACAGGAAAAGCATATTGTGCTTTTAATTGCCACTTGGTTATTTGATCGTAACCTATCAGAGATATTCCTGTCCTGCAGTACTAAAATATGGTACACCGGACAATGTGTATTCAAAACACAGCTACTCCCATTGAAAACATATAACCATATAACCATATAACAATCACAGCACAGAAACAGGCCATCTTGGCCCTCCTAGTCCGTGCCAAACACTTAATCTCACCTAGTCCCACCTACCCGCACTCAGCCCATAACCCTCCACTCCTTTCCTGTCCATATACCTATCCAATTTTACCTTAAATGACACAACTGAACTGGCCTCTACTACTTCTACAGGAAGCTCATTCCACACAGCTATCACTCTTTGAGTAAAGAAATACCCCCTCGTGTTTCCCTTAAACTTCTGCCCCCTAACTCTCAAATCATGTCCTCTAGTTTGAATCTCCCCTACTCTCATTGGAAACAGCCTGTTCACGTCAACTCTATCTATCCCTCTCAAAATTTTAAATACCTCGATCAAATCCCCCCTCAACCTTCTACGCTCCAATGAATAGAGACCTAACTTGTTCAACCTTTCTCTGTAACTTAATTGCTGAAACCCAGGTAACATCCTAGTAAATCGTCTCTGCACTCTCTCTAATTTATTGATATCTTTCCTATAATTCGGTGACCAGAAGTGCACACAATATTCCAAATTTGGCCTTACCAATGCCTTGTATAACTTTAGCATTACATCCCAACTTCTGTACTCAATGCTTTGATTTATAAAGGCCAGCGTTCCAAAAGCCCTCTTCACCACCCTATCTACATGAGACTCCACTTTCAGGGAACTATGCACAGTTATTCCTAGATCTCTCTGTTCCTCTGCATTCCTCAATGCCCTACCATTTACTCTGTATATTCTATTTGGATTATTCCTGCCAAAATGTAGAACCTCACACTTCTCAGCATTAAACTCCATTTGCCCATGCCTGATGAAACAATATATCTTCTATCTGTCCCTTTCTGGAGGAGTCTGCCAGACCTTGGGAACTGGGGCAAGATTTAGGCTCATCTACTGCTTGCTTAAATAATCTGTTGGTGATACAGCCAGGGGCTGAAGAGCAAGTGTACGACACAGAGAACTGAGAAGATAGAGGAAGAATAAAGTGTACCAGCATATGGTACCCGAGCTGTAGGACAGCAGAGATTTGGGGCAGAAGTTGAGAGGAGATGTGAGACTATAGTCATCATCAATAGGACAGACAGGTATATTCTCCCTCTTTGGTCGTTGGTAACCATTTACGTCCATTCAGGCACAGCAGCTCCTCAAATTTAATAGGGAACTACAAAGCCATGGCCTGCATTTGATCTTCTTCATTCACTCTTCAATCTAAGTCTCCTGCAGGCCTTCCCTGAACTGTAGGCTTACCTAAAAATGATCCTAATCACCTTCTCCATCATCTGAACATGACTCAACCTTCTTCAATGGCCCTGTTTCAAGTTCAAGCATACATGAATACAGGCTAACAGTATCCAAAGTCACAAAACACGGCACATATAGCTCGATAATTATGATAGCAGGAAAACACAAAGTTACCAGAAAAAAAATATATAAAACAAGTAATGTAGTCCAAATTGCAGAGTGTCATGGCTTGTACATAGACATTGTCCTGGAGCCTCGTTTTTGCAAGAACAAGCCCAGAGCAGTTCCTCATCTCACGCAAGTACAGCCACAAACAAATGCAATCCAGCTTTCTCATCACTGAGCAAATATTGGAGAGCAGTACCAGTTGGAGGGGCCAGCCCCCACACTGGCATAGAAGCTGGCAGCAACAAAGTCATAAGGGCTTTGCCCCCACCACAACTAGGGCGACACAGCTCTTCCACTGTCAGTCTCACTAATGAACCAGTGAATCTGATTTGCAGTATTCTACATTACCAATGTCCAACAGGCTCTTGCGATGACAACAAAAACATCCAAAACAACTATCCATACAATCTATTGCACCTCCTCCATGAACTGCTTCTACAGTTACTTTCCTTGGAGGCTGAAAAAGGCTGCAACTCGGTGTGCAACAAGACCAGCTCCATTAGTGTGCAACAAGACCAGCTCCATTAGTGGAGTAGACTTGCTCTGCTTGATGTTCTTGATAACTAGCAGTGTCTTGCGATCATGAGAAACATATAAAGATGACTAATTACAACTTCATTTGCATCCAGAGAGGTAATCGAGTCCATGCATGCTGCCATATTATCAAAAACCCCGAGGCCATCAGTTGATTGAAATCCTATCCATGATGATCTGACCCTCAATCCAGAAAGGGAAGATTTGCCCTTGAAGAGCAGAAAAGGCAGTGCAGTTTTGGCCTTCCCTCCCAATTCTACCCTCATCAGAGCTCTCACAAATTCTAACTATTGCTCTGAAACTCTTGAACCAGCTATTTCTCCACTAACATCAATATTAGAAGAAGATATTTGTGCCCTTGACAGCTCTTATCTTTGGTATAAGAGTCTTGGTTTGTTTCTTTGCTATCCCATCTTACAATTCTGTGATTCTAGATTCCAAGTACTTTTTACAAATTTTGATTTCTGCTTCATGCCCTAAGTAATGAAATTGCTTTCATTACAGTATTTTCCAATTTACTCAGAGATAGGATCCTATGATAATAAAAGCAATAAAATTATAACAAAGATGTTACGATAAAAATATTCTATAATAAAAGTTATCATAAATTGTTTCTTACCCATGATTTTCTTTCTCCACTCTGCTTTGTCCCTTATTTGCTTTTAAAGTTCCATCTTGTATGATAGTTCATTTCCAAATTTCACATGGTGGAGTTTTCATTCCAGGACTACATTATGTGCCCAGGTTCGGCAATCTCATCTGAATTCCACACAAGTACTTACAGTATATTTCCAAATACATATTTTATATAAGAGCAAGGTGGCACAAAGTATTTTTTAATTATTAAAAGAAGAAGACTTTCTCATTGTATTTTCGCTTTGTTATTGCCTTTTTATTTGGCTGAATTCCAAGACATGTGTTTTAATGGTGGTCTGTTATACTTACTAAGTGTTCAGTGTGACCTTTTGAGTGTAAGTCCACAAAGTGTGTTTATATGCGCAGAAATATTTGGCACAAAGTCATGTAAGTAAAACAAAAATCATAAAATATTTTGCCGACAATTATTTTTGGCTTTTAGAATAATTAATGCACATAAATTAATTGAAAAATGCAATGAATTCTTTGTGGTGCCACTCTTTGGTTTAAAATTCATTAATCTGTATCAGCAAATTTTGCTACTTAGCTGTGACCCAGGATGCTGTGTAAATATTAGCAAATGCAATGAGGTCAGTGTGATCCAGGCAGCAGACATTTGCGCAAGATTTGGTTAATGTAAATGTTAGCGTCTTGCTGACAATCTTGTAAAGGAGGCACCTGCCCAGGAAATGTAAGCTTATATAAAGTAAAAATAGCTCAAATTAAAGCAGGTCTTGACGTCTTTTGTGAATTTATAGGGAAGACCCTGTACATCCTTGGAAGTTACAAATTTTAGAAATGAATACCATTATTTTTCATCCATGAATTGCTTTAAATTTACTTTCAGCCATAAGCTTAAAGTAAACACAACAGGCATTTTATTCCCACCATGTCTTAAGCAATAATATTTTTAAAGATGCAATCTTTAAAAAAGTCTCAAGAAATGCCTATTATTCAATATCATACACAAAACTGTTAGCCTAATTTCCTCCCAATGATTTTTAGTTATTCCCAAGTTGTAAGTACCTGTGGTGATGGTAGAGGCAGATACGTTAGAGGCTTTTAAGAGATAATTAGATAGACACATGAAGGTGAGGGAAATGGAAGAATATGGACATTGTGTAGGCAGAAGCAATTTGTCTAGTTGGCCATTTGATTACAATTTTAAATGTTTTGACATGACATTATGGTCAGAAGGGCCTGTTCCTGTGCTGTACTGTTCTAAGTTCAATGTTTTATGTTTTAATAGTTTCACCCACACCAGTGTCAGACAGAAAACATTCAGTCGTCTATAAAGCCCTGCTCTTGGAACAGAATTTGGCAAACTGTTATGCCTGATAATACTAACAAATCTTGACGTTGCCCCTTGAAGATCATGTAACATTAGCTTCTTAAATTCGTAATTAACAGTCCATCCCTTAATTATGGTAGCACATTTCTTCAATGACTTGAAGAACAAAGAACTGTACATGCTGAAATCTGCAATAAAACAGAAAATACCGGAAATACTCAAAAAATCGGGCAGCAGTTTTTAAGACCAAAACAAATAGAACACAGAACATAGAATAGTACAGCACAGTACAGGCCCTTCAGCCCACAATGTGGTGCCGACCCTTAAACCCTGCCTCCCATATAATCCCCCACCTTAAATTCCTCCATATACCTGTCTAGTAGTCTCTTAAATTATAGTGTTGAATATATGCAGAGTGTTTCCAGCAGTTTCTCTTTAAAAGTTTGATGAAAACATACAGCACTTGCAAGGTATGGTTGTGATGCACCATCAATAACTCACTCTGAGATGTAAAGGAGAGATATCGGCTTTTGTTGGCTGGAAGAAGGAACAAGCAGTGAGTGACCACCACACTACATCCTGGAGACTGAGAGGCCGGGCTCAGGCCTCAATCGCCTTTATACCGGGGTCTGTGGGAGGAGCCACAGGAGCAGTCAGCAGGGGGTGTGTCCAGACAGGTATATGTAGTTCTAGGTTGCTAGGATTAAGGAATAGTTGACACGTAGCCTTTATGGTGGATTACTAACCAAATAGCTCAAAGGAAAGAAAAGGGCTCATCTTGAGTCAGCACTTGCCCTCAATGAAGTTGAACAAAAAAATAGGTACCAATTATTCTCACAAACAGAAACACTTAATCCATTGTGCTGATTATCAAATGTTGCTTAATTTCAGCAGGTTTCATCCTGCACTTTTTACACGTACAGACAAAGACAACAGGTGAACTTCTGATTTCAATACAAGTAAAACTTGGGAGAGAGATAAGATGGGATACTGATATCCTATTCCCAGTTTGGGTTGGAACATAAAGGTAATTATGAGCCTCTTGTACCATCTAATGATCAACAGAAGTTGCCGAGATAATTCTCACAGATCACAGCTGACACTGGTGCAGGCCTGTGTGCAGAGGAGGCCTCAGAGTGCCTCAGAACAAGCCTCACTAATACACTTGCTGAAAAAGTCACTACAGCCATTAAAGCTGCCAAATTCTGTGAATTGAAAACAAAATCTGTTGCAAATGCTCAGCAGGTTAGGCAGAATCCATGGGGAAAAGGAAGTTTCAGGAAAAATAATGGCATTCAAAAGCAATTAAGTAATTTTAAAAGGTAGCAATCGTATTTTAAAAAAAGAATTGAGTATTACCTAAAATTACGTTAAGAACTTTTAAACTTAAAAAACATCTGATGCAATCAGTGAAAACAATGGAAATGACTTTTACAGACATCCCACCCTGCAAAAACTCATTTCAGGGAGGTAGCACCACCACCCCCACACCCTGCAATCCCATATACCCCCACCCCCACCGGTCGACTTCCCAGGGTATATGTATACAGGACATTTGATTATGAAAGAGCACAACAACTTATTTGATCACAAATTGAAACTATACACATGCACATATATATATTCCTTGTTGTATTTTGTTGGCTGCATTTTGCCTTCCTAATATGTTGTGATCCCTAAAAGAAATAAAAGCATAAGGGTTATCCTTATTATATTATCTTATGCAAAAAATGTGACATTAAAATATGTAATTATATTATATTATATTATCATGGAGTCATTTTTTTATTCTATTACAACTTTAAGCAAGTCTACAGGGAGTTTGGCCTCAACACGTAGGACATCAATAGAGTAGCTCTTTGCAGCTGGCCAGCTAGTTTAAATAATGTTAGCTATGCTAATGATGAATGACACCTGTTAAACTCACTTCAACATGTCTTTTATAATCATTTAACCCACCATGGGCAATAGAAAAGTCACTGTTGCAAACAGTGCAGCGAGCAACGCTGTCATTATTTTTGACTCCTATTAGGCAGGGCTACACTTTCGTGTAGTCTGGGGTGAAGTACGTTTTATATTTTCTTTTTTTGAAACACCCTGCCATGGCGCTGCAGGACACTAAACTGAACTGATGGACAATGAAAGAGAGAGAGAGGTCGACTGTAAAGCCCGCCCACAGAGAAAACTGATAGGTCAACGTAGCACAAAGAGCAACCAATCAGGATGCTCTCTCTGTCACTTTCTCATTACGTCTGTCACTCTCTCTGTCTGTCTGTCTGTCTGTCTCCCCCTTGCTCGCCCGGTCTCAAAAAATAAATGATTTCCAGGACATTGTATATAATTTGCGGGCGTCAGGGAGCCGCTATCAATATGCGGGAGACTCCTGGAACTTCCAGAAGAGGTGGGATGTCTGCTTTTACCATGTCCTTCTCTCTCAGTGTTCTATATTCCGATGAATGGGTTAGCTAGGCTTGTGTCATACCTACCATTGTGCAAGTTCCAATGGGAAGATTTCCAAATTATGTGCTGTGGAATAAAGCAGCTCTATGGTCTGACACTAAACTGCATATGGAACTGGACCTGATCACGACAGGCAAGAACTATTTGTGGAGCCAGGGCTTCCGCTTTCAGCCAGTGCTTCTGCATGGAAAACTATTTATAAGCCAGCAAAGACCGACAAATAACCAATAAGCAAAAGAAGACAAAGTGTGCACCTAAAAAAAAATAATACTGAGAACATAAGCTGTAAAGTGTCCTTGAAAGTGAGTTTGTAGAAGACAGAATCAGTTCAGATTGATGGTGATCTAAATTACCCAGGCTAGTTCAGGAGCCTGATAGTTGTAGGGTAATAACTGTTCCTGAACCTAATGGTAATAGTCCCAAAGCTCATGTACCTCCGGTCTGATGGCAGCAGCAAGAAGATGGATGCAGCTTTCTTGTGGTAGGGTTCCATGTTAATGTACTCAGTGGAGGGGGTGGGTGGGTGGGGGATTTTTGCCTGTAATGGGCAGGGCTGTATCCACCACTTTTTGTAGACCTTCCCGTTCATTGGCACTGGTATTTCCATACCAGGCCATGATTCAACACACTTCGCTGTGCATCTATAGAAATAGCTCGAACTTATTGGTGACATGCTGAATCTAAACAAACTTACAGGAAAGTAGAGGTGCCTTCATTGTGATGACACTTTCGTGCTCCTCACAGCACAGATCCTCTGAAATATTAATGCAAAAAAAAAATTAAAGCTTCTGATCTGCTCCACCTCCGTTAACATAATGAGGACTGGCTCATGAATCTCCGGCTTCTTCCTCCTCTAGTTGATAATCAGCTTGTTCATCATGCTGATGTTGAACGAGAAGTTGTAGTACCATTCAAACAGAATTTCAATACCCATCTTAGATGCTGATAAATCACCTCCTCTGATTCAGCCAATGAACTTATCTATGGCATTGGAGCTGTAATCAGCCTCTTAAACATAGAGTGAATAGGGTGGGAGGCTGAGCTCACAGCCCTGTGGTGTACCTGCGCTGATGATGACCTTGATCTGTTCAAAGAAAATTTGTTATCAAAGTCAATATATATCACCATATACAACCGTGTGATTTGCATACACAGTAAATCCACAGAACACAACAGAAACAAAGACCACAGCCAAAAGGGCAGACAAACAAGCCATGTGCAAAAACAAACACACTGTGAAAATACAAAAGAGAGAAATGTAATAATATTAATAATAAAAAATAAACAATAAATATCAATAACATTAGATGAGGAGTCCATGAAAGTGAGTCCTTAGGTTGTGGGAACAGTTCAGTGATGGGGTGAGTGAAGTTACGTGAAGTTTTTCCCTCTGGTTCAAGAGCTTGATGGTTGTGGGGTAATGAATATTTCTGACCCTGATGGTATGAGTTGCAAACTTTGCCAGCTCTATAATGGGCACCAGCCTCTTTTGCATTGAGGACATCTTCAGAAAGGTGGCGTCCATCATTAGGGACCCTTATCTCCCAGCTCACTTCTTATTACTACCTTCAGAGAAGAGGTACAGGAGCTTGAAGAAACAAACTCAGTGGTTTAGGAACAACTTCTCCCCCCCCGCCATCAGATTTCTGAATGGACAACACCCAACCCATGAATACTACCACACTATTGCTCTCTCTTTGCAAAATTGATTTAATATAATCTATTATATATATTTTATACTGTATATCTATTTCTGTAATTCTGAAATTTATAGTTTTATGTATTGCACAGTATTGCTGCCAGAAAACAACAAATTTCATGACGTATGACCACAAAACATAAGAGCAAATTAGGCCATTCAGCCCATTGAGTCTGCACCACTGTTTCATCATGGCTGATCCATTTCCCTCTTAATCACATTTTCCTGCTTTCTCCCCAGAACGTTTCATGCCCTAACTAATCAAGAACCCATCAACCTCTGTCTTAACTATACCTAAAGACTTGGCCTCCGCAGATTCACCATCCTCTAGCTAAAGAAATTCTTCCTCACCTCTGTTCTAAATGGATGTGACTTTACTTTGAGGCTGTGCCCTTGGTCCTAGATTGGTTCACGTTTACTCTATATAGAGCTTTCAACATTTGATAGGTTTCCATGAATCCCCTCTCCTTCTTCTAAATTCCAGCTAAAACATGCCCAGAGCCTTCAACTGCGGCTCATCTGATAACTCTTTCATTCTCGGAATCATTCTTGCAAACCTCCTCTGAACCCTCTCTATTGTCAGCGCATTCTTTCTTAAATAAGGAGCCCAAAACTGCTTACAATACTCCAAGTGAAGCCTCGTTAATGCCTTATAAAGCTCCAGCATTACATCCTAGTTTTTGAAATGAATGCTAACAGTGCATTTGCCTTCGTCACAACTGATTCATCCTGCAAATTATCCTTTAGGGAATCCTGCACGAGGGCGCCAAAATTCCTTTGCACCCTGGATTTTTTAATTTTCTCCTCATTCAGAAAATAGTCTATGTTTTTATTTCTTCTAAGTAAGTGCATGATCGTACACTTCCCAACACTATATCCCATCTTGTGCCTCTTTGCCTATTCTCATAATCTATCTAAATCCTTCTGCCCCTCCACCTGTCTTATTATCGTCCACAATCTAGGCCATAAAGCCACAAATTTCATCTTTGACATACAACGTAAAAGGGTGTGGGTTCCCACACAGGCCCCTGTGGAACACCACTATTCTCCAGCAGCCAAGTAGAAAAAGATCCCTTTATTCCCATCCTTCGCCTCCTGCCAATCAGCGAATGCGCTACCCATGCTGGTATGTCATGGAAGTCATGCTGGTATGTCAGTGATAGTAAATCTCACATGCTCTTGATCTTTTCAAGGATTTCAAGTTTGCTGGTCCCTATCATCTCATTTTTACTATGGACGTCCAGTCCTTACACACCATCATTCCCAACCAGGAAGGCCACAGAACTTCCTGTATTTTTCTCTACATCAGACCCAACCAGTTCCCCTCCACCACCACTCCCCTCAACCTAGCGAAACTAGTCCTCACTCTCAATAATTTCTCCTTTGGCTTCTCCCACTTCCTTAACCAAAAGGTGTAGCCATGGGCACTCGAATGGATCCCAGATCTCTGGAGACAGCATATCCACTGATGCCTATTACAAAACAATGGACTCTCACCTCATCCCACCCTACTAC
Source organism: Hypanus sabinus (assembly GCF_030144855.1). Taxonomy (NCBI): domain Eukaryota; kingdom Metazoa; phylum Chordata; class Chondrichthyes; order Myliobatiformes; family Dasyatidae; genus Hypanus; species Hypanus sabinus. Next base: position 80,258,930 of record NC_082719.1, read on the forward strand.
TTGTAAAAGCACCTTCTGATTTTCTCAATTCCTCAATCTCTGCCACATCTGCTCTCAAGAGGCTTTTCATTCTAGAACAAAGGAGATGTTCTCATTTTTCAAAGAAAGGGACTTCCCTTCCTTCACCATCAATGCTGCCCTCAACCGCATCTCTTCCATTTCATGTACATCTGCTCTTACCCATCTTGCCACCACCCTTCTAAGGATAGGGTTCCTCTTGTCTTCAACTACCACTCCACCAGCCTCCGCATCCAGCACATAATTCTCTGAAACTTCCGCTCCGACAGGATCTCACCACCAAGCACATCTTTCCCTCCCCCTCCAATTTCTGCTTTCTGCAGGTTTTGCTCCCTGCGCAGCTCCCTTATCCATTCATCCCTCTCCACTGATCTCCCTCCTGGCACTTATCCTTGTAAGCAGAACAAGTGGTACAGCTGCCCCAACACCTTCTCCCTCACTACCATCCAGAGCCCTAAACAGTCCTTCCAGGTGAGGCCACCCTTCACCTGTGAGTCTGTTGGGGTCACTTATGTGTTTGGTGTTCCCATTGTGGCCTCCTGTTTATCAGTAAGACCCGACGTAGATTGGGAGACTGCTTCGCTGAACATCTATGCTCAGCCCACTAGAATGGTTCTCTCAGTGGTTATTCATTTTAATTCCACTTCCCATTCCCATTCTGATATGTCCATCCATGGCCTCCTCCACTGTGATGATAAAGTCACACTTAGATTGGAAGAAAAGCTCCTTATATTCCATTTGGGTAGCCTCCAACCTGATAGCATGAACATAGATTTCTCAAACTTCCAGTAATCCCCCCAACCACAACCCTTTTCCATTTCCCATCCCCTTTTTCCCTCTCTCACCTCATCTCCTTGCCTGCCCATCATCTCCCTCGGGTGCTCCATCCCTTTTTATCTTTCTTCCATGGTCTCTGTCTCTTTCACCTATCAACTTCCCAGGTCTTTACTTCATCCCACCCCTCCAGGTTTCACCTATCACCTGGTGGTTCTCTCTCCCCTCCCCCACCTTTTATATCTGCACCTCATCTTTTTTTCCTCCAGTCCCGTGGAAAGGTTTTTTCCATAGATGCTGCCTGGCCTGCTGAGTTCCTCCAGCATTTTGTGTGCGTTGCTTGGATTTCCAGCATCTACAGATTTTTTCCTGTTTGTGATATTAAATCTGATTCTGATTCTGAATTCAGATCTGCCCTATCAGCTCAATCACTTGCTATCCTGTCCTTTCTCTATGAAATTTCATTTCCATATTATCAATTCTGAACAACCTATGTTTTTCATTTTGTAATTGATAGTAATTTTATGTCTGCACTGTACAGCTTCCACTGAACAACAAATGTCACATCATATAAGACAATCATGATATATCTGATTCTGATTCTGAACTTATTGATTCAGTATTTACTCAATCAATCACCTGCTTGGTTAAAATAAATTGTTACTGTTCCGTTTGTGTTATGTACATAAACCAGAGTGTGAGTCACAGTATCATATTTTTGAAATAAAAAGTCTTATATGTTAAAAGGATACTTGGAAATCAATTGATAATTCATGCAAATACATCAGTTTTTACCCAATGCAGCTTCAAACGGTCTTGAATGCTGAGCAGAAGTTTGGTTTTGCAAGTATACTTTGGAATTATCATGTTTTATCTAAATTTATGCTCAAAAGGAGAGATAAATATCTTCTATCATTGTCAAGCATCAAAATCACCCAGGGAAGCAACATTCAGCTGGACTTCATCTGATCTACAATTAAGGTATTTGTTTATACATCAGAAAGCATGATGTATACAAAGAGATCTGAGATTGTAAAGAACTAGACCTGAATGAGTCTGCAGAGCCGGTCACTGGATTCTGTGTTTGATGTTTTTTTTTTATTTACTTATGCTCGCGTGCACTGGTTGTGGCATTGATGAACCTCACTCTGTTCCTGTTTTACTTGTAAGGAATAATTTGGAAGGGAGAGGATGTATATGGAGATGTGCGTGGCTTATCATTTTAAGCCATATCCGATGTTGAAATTTCTATTTCCTTTACATTATTACTTTTCAGTCAACGATTATTTTTCTTGCATCCCATGCAAGGTGGTGGGTGGGTGGGGGTGGGGTTTGTGCAGAGTTTGACTTGTTCTTTCCATTTTGGAAAAAAAAAGATTTGAAAAATATAACAATTCAAAACTTTGAATCCATGAGGAACTCTCAATACTCTCCAATTCATTGAAACAGCTAGCAGATAATACTAAGTTGTAAAATTATAAAGAAAATATATTTATATAGCTAGTAAGCAGGTGAAGCATTAGTGGCCATATAAAGAGGTATGAAAAATATTGATTAAATTGAATACCATTGGTTTATGCAACCTGATCTAGATTTTCAGATCTTCAGTTCTGAAGGAATTAATGGATGTGCATTTGCTTTGTGACTCTGTTGCAGATTCATTACTGCATGTATCTTTTCCAATATAGATGTTTCTTGAGTTAGTGGCAACCCTTGATGAATTTGGTTATTGCTCTATAACATGTTAGAATATCTCCAGTTCTTACTTAACAGTAATTTATCCTCAGCATAAGTGTGGGATTCTCTAGATGCTGGAAATCCAGAGCCACATACACACACAGACAAATGCTGGAGGAACTCTGTAATAGTGTTTCCTTAGATTTACTTTACAGGCCATATAATTTGCAGAGTTTTACCCTTCGTCTTTAATACTTTCAAGGAAGTCAATAGAACAGAGATTTTTTAAAAAAATTATGTTTGACTGATTCTTCTTAAAATTGACTGAAAACATGATGTTTTCATGTAAAGTGTGAAGTCTTGTTTGCATGCCGCCCAGACAGATGATTCCATATATACATTGAGGCATTACAAAGGGTAAAAAAAATAAAACAGTAACAGCCATCACCTGAATTACAGTTCTCTATACAGGAAATATCATGATGACAGGTTGGAAATGACAGAGAACCAGGTCCTTGGTGAAATTACACATCTCCTGTTACAAGCCTTTCCTGTGATCTCCATGTGGAAGATGGCTGGAGACCCTGAGGAGTGTTAGTAAATGGCTCTGGATTGTAGTCCTTCTGTTATTATTGTCTATTTCCATTTGATCAACTGCAATATAGTGTATTCTATATGCCAAATGCCCTCTGAAAATCTAAGTAAATGACATCCACTCTCTCTTTTGTCCACCCTGCTTGTTACTTCCTTGAAGAACTCTAACAGATTTGTCAGGCAAGATCTCCCTTCACAGAAACCATGCTGACTGACTTAGTCTTCAAGTACCCCAAAACCTAATTCTTAATAATGCACTCCAACAATTTTCCAACCACTGAGGTTAGATTACAGGCCTATCATTTCCTTTCTTTTACTTTCCTCCCTTCTTAAAGAATGGAGTGATATTTGCAATCTTCCACTTCTCCGGGACCTTACCAGAATCAAGTGATTCTTGAAAGATCATGAATATTGCATATGTTATCTCTTCAGCAAACTGACTCAGGACTCTGGAATGTATTCCTGGTCTAGGTGACTTATCCAACTTGAGACCTTAGAGTTTGCCCAGCACTTTTCCCTTCGTAATAGCAATGACACACACTCCTGCTCCCTGACACTCATGGACCTCTGGCATGCTGCTAGTTTCTCCCACAGTGAAGAAAGATGCAAGTAACCAATAAGTTCATCTGCCATTTCTTTGTCTCCCATTACTACTTCACCAGCATCTTTTCCCAGTGATCCAATATCAACTCTCACCTCCCTTTTACTCTTTATATAACTGAAAAAACTTTTAATATCCTGCTTTATTTTATTGGCTTCTTTGCCCTCATATTTCATTTTTTTTTCTCTTCTTACAGTGTTTTCGTTGCCTTTTGTTGAATTTTAAAAGCTTCCCAATCATCCAACTTCCCACTCATTTTTGCTACCTTGTATGCCCTATCCTTGGCTTTTACGCAGTCCTTAACTTCCTTTGTCAGCCACTGTTGCTGAGCCCTGCCAATTGGATCTTCTTCCTCTGTGGGTCATATCTATCCTGCACCTTGTGAATTATTCACTGAAACTTCAGCCATTTCTGCTTTGCCATCATCCCCACCAGTATCCTCCTCCAAACCACCTGGGCGAGCTCCTCTCTCATGCCTCTGTAATTCCCTGTATTCAATTGCAATACTGATACATGTGAGTCATACTTCTCCTTCTCAAATTGCAGTATGAATTCAATCATATTTTGATAATTGTCTCCTAAAGGTTCCTTTACATTAAGCTCCCTAATAAAATCTGGGTTATTACGTAATATCCAATCTAAGATAGCCTTTCCCTGAGGAGGCGCAATCTAGCTATTTGGCTGATTTATCACGGGTGGTATAAAGAGGCAAATGGGCTTTGTAAAACCTGGGTGTGTCATTATCATTTAACACTATTATACCCTCAATACGTTTGAGTTTTTCAGTGCATTCCTTGAAAGCTGCTGTGCTATCATCTAGTACCTTTCTTAATTCACATTCACAGGGGATGTGGTACGGAGATGGTGGATGGATCTCCAATCAAGTTGTAGTTGCCTCAGCCAATCATGGCTCCACAATGCTAATCCTCCAGTTTTTACCACATTCAAGCCCAATGTCACTTGTTGTACTTTACTGTTACGAATGTCATTCCCACAGGAGTTATATTTTCCCCAGTACAAGTTCTTAATTAGATATCCGCAAGCTTCAGTTCAGTATCTTTGAAATATTATTCAATCCCATTTTGTGTAATGACTGAAACAGCCTAGCCAATGTCAAATTCCATTTTAATTAATTTGCCATTTATTTCTAGAGTAAACTATATTGCTTGTCTATTGTTAGTTTCACATTGTAAATTTCAAGAACACCCAATCCTGTGTCACTGTCATCATTATCATATTTTTCATCAACATCTTGCAGATTAGTGTTGCTTCAGTTAAGAGTGATTTGTGAATGATTTCTTGTAACAATTGACAAACTCTGGGACAATTATCATTGCTACTGAACTAGTAGCACTCTGACAATTTCTTCAATTCAGCACATACACTTAAATGAACTCCCCTTCCTTTTGATTCCACTTATGAAACCTAAGGGTTGACTATTTTCTAAATGGAGAGAAGATACAAAAACTGGCCTAAATCTGCTCCTGTATTTCATGGTCTTAAATAGTAGGCTGTACAGAATTAATACATCTGGACCAATTCCTAGAATAATAACTATAGTTTATTTCATGGGTTCATAAACAGTGAGTACCCAATGATAATAATCCTAAATTTTTAAAAAGCAAAAATGTTGGCTACGTCAGAAAAAGATGTATACTGAAAAAAATCAGCAGTATTTTGAAGCAATCAAAATAGCCAATGAGAAGCGAGTGCTAGTGTTACTGAGTGCAATTGTTGGAAAAGCATACTGTTTGTTTCAATGCTTAACTGCTCCAACCAAACCAGCCAAAAAGAACTTCGCTAAAATTGTGAATGTAATGCAAGAACATTTAGAACTGAAACCACCGTCAATTGCAAAACACTGTATTCACTCTTTACAATTTTGTTGCACAATGTTCAAACTTTTGATTTCTAACATTGTCTGAGATCTTACCAACATCAACCTCCACGAGCTGTCTGCTACTCTGGTTCCCATCCCCCTGCAACTCCATTTTAAACCCCACCATACAGCATTAACAAACCGACCCACTAGGATATTAGTCCCCCTCCAGTTCAAGTACAAACTGTCCTTTCTATACAGATCCAATCTTCCCTGGAAGAGAGCCCAATTGTCCAAAATTCTTATGCCTTCTGTCCTGCACCAACTCCTTTGCCATTTATTACATTTATAATCTTCCCAAAGTTCTAGCATCACTAGCACATGATATGTGTTGTAATCCTGAGAACACAATCCTGGAGTTCCTGCCCTTTAACGTAGCACCTAACCTCTTGAATTTCCTTTGCAGAACCTTGTCACTCGTCCTATCCATGTCATTGGACCCTATATGGATCATGACTTCTGGCTATTCACACTCATACATAAGAACGCTTAGGACCTGATCCGATATATCCTGGACCCTAGGACCTGGGTGGCAATACACCATCCGGAAATCTCCCACAAAAGTTCCTATCCATTCCCCTAACAAACAAATCCCCTTTCACCACAGTGTGCCTTATCTTCCCCCTTTCCTTCTGAGTCACAGAGACAGACTCAGTGCCAGAGACCCAACCACTGTGACTTTCCCCTGTTAGGTCATCCTCCCCGACAGTATCCAAGGTGGTATACCTGTTGTTGAGGGCAATAGCCACAGGGGTACTCTGCACTGGCTCCTTAACCCTCTTCCCTGTGTCCTACATCTTGGGTGTAACTACCTCTCTATGTGTCTTATCTATCACCCCTCCAGCCTCCCCAATGATGCAGAGTTCATCCAGTTCCAGCTCAAACTCATTAACACAGTTTGTTAGAAGCTGCAGCTGGATGCAATTCTCGCAGTTGTAGTCATCAGAGACACTGGAGGTATCCCTGCCTTCCCACATCCCTTAAGAGGAGCATTTCACTATCCTGCTTGGCATGTCTACTGTCCTAACTGAGCAGATATAAAGAAAAGAAGAAAAAAAAAACTTGAGCTTTTCTTTCCTTTGCTTTCTCTGAGTGAAGCTTCTCTTCGTTGAAGCCTCGATGAGCTAAAGCCTTAAGATCACCACTCTGACTACTAATTTGGTCTTACTAATCAACCCAAAACAATGACTGGCTGCTGGTCAAAGCTCCGTTACACTGCTATGACCAACTCCTGCCTTTTATCCTTGGGCTGCGGACCTGATTGAAGTCTCCCTCCTCTCCAAACTTCCAATGTCTGGATTGGCCAAAGCTTTATGTATGACGTAGTGTATTTCATTTCACAGTTGAATCAGAAACATCATAGAAACACAAATTTTCTTCCGAGCAGTTATCTCTTAACTGCATTCAATATTCTAAAAGCTCACTCTGTGATGCTGTGCCTTAAGGTACAGGCAAGGCATGGAGACACCACGTCCAAGGAAGCTCACCAACTTCTCAGGAGGCTAAAGAAAGTTGGCGTCAACTCTTACTAATTTTATTGATTTAGCAAGGACCATACTTGCAGCACATGTAACTGCAGCAGCCTCTCAGGGGGGCAACCAAAGAGGTTTTTTCTCTTTATAAAAATGTTTATGATCCAAAAACAATTCAACTCCAAGAACTTCAGGTACTGCAGGTCTACTCCAACAGTGAGCTGCTTGTTGATTGTGGTATCTGGATTGGTGTCAGCTGGGATGTTGGGGAAGAAGCAGGCCAGTATATTGGGAAAGGAGACACTCGGGGTATTGACGGTGACACTCAGGGTCTTGGGTTATATATATAAGACTTTTTTTCAAGTGAATATACTTCTTCACTCGCTACTTTGAATTATGTTACTCACAATTTTGAATATTGGCTTGCCATTTTGTATGGCAAGTATCTGCGATAAGAAGTTCACCAAAACCGACAAAGGTCCTGGACCTGAGACTCTTTTCCAAAGCTGCGCTGTGCATGGGAATAGAGAATGCTCCTCCATTGATTGGTTTGATGCTCAGTAAAAGTTTTTTTCAGCAGTCCCTTCACTGGGTGTTTCGAGATTCAAGGTTCAGATTTCAACATTCAAGTCCATTTATCACGTGTACCTTGAAACATACAGTAAAATGCATCATTTGAGATTAGAATCAACAGACCCGAGGGTGTGCAGGGGGCAGCCCACAAGCATCATCACACATTCCATTGCCAGCCTAACATGACCACAATACTTGGCAGTACAACACAGAACACAACAAAACAACAGCAGCAAAACAAATCCCATTCCTCCCACGCTCATACACAGGCTCCAGAGTCCAGCAAGCCCAGACTTCCAAACATTGGGCCTTGAACTTCCACAGCAGACTCACAGGGATTCACAGACTCTCAGCTCCTCAAATTCAACCCTTATCATTAACCCTGATCCTTATCATTCACCCCAGTATCCACGGATCACCAAACAAGGGAGAATAGTGGTTAGTTCAATGCTATTACAGCTCAGGGCATTGGAGTTTGGAGCTTAATTCCTTGTCATCTGCGAGGAGTCTATGTATGCCCTTCTCATGGAATGTGTGGGTTTTCTTTGTGTGGTCTGGTTTCCTCCCACAGTCCAAGCACATACTGGTACGTTAGTTGATCATTCTAAATTGTTTCATGATTAGGTTGCGGTTAAATCAGCGTTGCCGAGAGTTGGGAGCTGTGACTCGAGGGGCCAGAAGTGCCTACTCTGCATTGTATCTCTAAATAAAAATAAAGTAAATTCAGCCTCAAGCTCTAGATTCATCATTGATAGGACCCTGAACCCTAGGCTGCGAACTCTGCTCTCAACCATGCGTAAATCCAGAGAGTCATTGGGTCTTACTCTTCCTGCCCATGAGGAACTCCAAATTCAGAACCTGTCTTCAGAACTTAGCTTCACAGTTGGTACCAGAATATCCTGCTCATAATACCAGGAACTATTTTGAGTGGTTACCCTCCAGAATCCAAATCCTGCTGGAAAAGAATCAAATGCACCTTCTGGAACAACGGAAGCAGCTATCATTTGGTCAATCCTTAGCCCAAACATGGACACTGGGCCCAGCTTTCATGCGATTTTTTTCCTTGTAATGGTCATAAATGCCAGTGATAATATTCTCCTCCACTGTTGTAATTTTCCCACATGCAGAGTGATCATAGGGACACGATACAATGTTGCTCTCAGAAAGCATCCTTCCTGAACAGCCATTTTTAGGCAAAAGATGATCAGCAGTTGCTGATGGTTGAGGATCTGAACAGAGTGTTGTCCGCGAAGGAAGGTAGTATAGCGAGGGCCTTCTCGATCAGTACACAACATTCTTCCATAGAGCATAAATAGCTGACAGCTCATGGCCCAAGCCTATCACATAACTCAACATCATTCAATTCCTGCTACATACATATGGGCTGCTTCATTTGCTGAGGAATTACAAAAAAAGTTAAACATTCGGAGTAATGAGCAAATATCCCCAGACCTGCCGATATAACGAAAGGAACCTAATTGAAAAAGCAGCTGAAGATGGCTCCACGTCCTGAGAAACTCCCGTAATGAAGTCCTGAGGCTGGGATGATTGATCTCCAATGGTCATAACCACCTTTGCTTGAATGGGATATGACCCAAATCTTGGGAATGGTTCCCTTTAAGGTCCATTGACTTCATTTTCACCAAAGTGCCTTGATATCAGCAGTAAGAATCAAAATCGGAATCAGGTTCATTATGACTGACATACTGTGCGTCATGAAAGTTATTGTTTTCCACCAGCAGTACAGTGTACAAATATACTAAATAAATAAATAGTGCAAAAAGAGAGTAAACTCTCACTTCCCTGCCAGAATTCAGTTCCAACGTCTGTGCTTGGGCCAACTTCCTCCCTGGCAGCACTGACGAGGAGAGCACGTCCCGGGAGCTGAGGTTCCTTTGTGATGTACGCCACCTTCTAGAAACTCTGCCTCATATTCAATTATATATTGAATCTTGCATTCCAGCATACCTACCCAGTTTCTGCTACTTTTGCCTTGTAGCCTCGAGCCCTTTGAAGTGTCCTTTGAATGCATTGTTGAGGAATTCATTCTTTTATTTTGCGACATTTTCTTGAAAAGTGCAAAGATGCCTTCTGACTCTGATGATACTGACCGTCACGTTAAGAATCCGTTCCTGTCACTGCTGTGCATTAAGTTCTTCTTGTACTCCGGAATATTACCTTTCTATTAAATCCACAAGCAATAAAGAAATAAATCTGTTCATTGCAGTATTTAATGTTCAAATACCAGAAACATTATAAACAGTGTGGCTGAAGAAGTGCCTCTTCACCTCAGTTCTAAAGGAACACATGTTTTTTTTCTTAAGGCTGTACCCACGGATCCTTAAATTTCCTACTAATGGAAACATCCTCTTCGTGCTCTCTTGTGACTATGATTCACTCTGCAAGTAAACTATTCCTTTAATTAATGTTGGGCATTCCTCACTGCATGTTCAGCACCTGTTATTGGGAGTTGCTAAAGATGTTGTACAAGGTAATACCCCTTCATGCTGCATTAAACTTCACAAACCTAAAACCAGTACCAGCTTAAAATCTGGCAAACCTTGATCTCGCCTTATTGTGACACTACCTTCACAGAAAGGATTCTGCCAGTTCTGACCCATGACCATTTCAGGGCTGCAAAAAACAGCGATTAGTGAGATTTAACCTCCAAAATCAAATGTAGCAGATTAAGTTGGCAGAGAGAATGAGATTGTTCCTAGCTTAATATTACTTCACATCATCTTGTTCCCTTCTTCTGTGATTTGGATTATTCTGATGCCTTTCCCCAAAATCACAATTTCTATACTCTAAGGCATTACAGTGGAACTAAGGCAAGGTGAAGAGCATAGCATAATATGAGAAGGTGTATGACTATTGGGGTACCACAGGGCTCTGTATTGGGACCACAGCTCTTTACGATTTATGTCAACGATTTAGATGAGCAAGTTTGCTGATGTTTGCTAAACTGGGTGGCAGTGTGACATGCGAAGAGGACGTTAGGAGAATACAGGGAGACTTGGATAGGCTGGGTGAGTGGGCAGATACTTGGCAGATGTCAATCAATGTGAATAAATGTGAAGTTATCCACTTTGGAAGCAGGAACAAGAGGGCAGAGTATTGTCTGAACGGTGTAGAGTTAGGTAAGGGAGAAATGCAAAGAGACCTAGGAGTCCTAGTTCATCAGTCAATGCAGGTGAATGAGCAAGTGCAACAGGCAGTGAAGAGGGCAAATGGAATGTTGGCCTTTGTTACAAGGGGAATTGAGTACAAGAGCAAGGATGTCCTTTTGCATTTGTACAGGGCCCTGGTGAGACCACACCTGGAATATTGTGTATAGTTTTGGTCTCCAGGTTTAAGGAAGGACATTCTGGCAATTGAGGAAGTGCAGCGTAGATTCACTAGGTTGATTCCTGGGCTGTCTTATGCAGAGAGATTGGAGAGATTGGGCTTGTACACGCTGGAATTGAGGATGGCAGGGCTGTCTTATGCAGAGAGATTGGAGAGATTGGGCTTGTACACGCTGGAATTGAGAGGGGATCTGATTGAAACGTTTAAGATAATTAAAGGATTTGATAGGATTGAGGCAGGAAATATGTTCCAGATGTTGGGAGAGTCCAGTACCAGAGGGCATGGATTGAGAATAAGAGGTCAGTTATTTAAAACAGAGTTGAGGAAGAGCTTCTTCTCCCAGAGAGTTGTGGAGGTGTGGAATGCACTGCCTCGGAAGACGGTGGAGGCCAATTCTCTGGATGCTTTCAAGAAGGAGCTAGATAGATATCTGATGGATAGGGGAATCAAGGGATATGGGGACAAGGCAGGAACTGGGTATTGATAGTGAATGATCAGCCATGATCTCAGAATGGCGGTGCAGACTCGAGGGGCCGAATGGTCTACTTCTGCACCTATTGTCTATAACACTTGTTTCTGCGGCCTGTACTCTGCTCCACTAATTAGAAAAGAATGTAGAAGGGTAACACTCTTTCTATTCCATAATACTAAGTTTGCCTAGAAATTGGCCTGGAAAACTCAGAGCACAAAACCTTCAATATGGAGGGCAGGAAGAATATGCAGTTGTCCAATCAGAAGTACAGTCCTCATTATACAGTATTGTGGAATACGTCTGCTTTTTTTTACACTTGTAATAAGTGTCAGATTTTTTGGATATGAAAACAAAAGTCCAGGTCTGTTTAAGGTTCTGAAATCAGGAGCAGAAATAAATGACTATAAGAGCACAACAGGTGAGCATCATCTAAAGACAATGGGAATACTAACACTTTAATCTGAACACAAAAGATTCTGCAGAGGTTTGAAATACAATATATATTAATGATTTAGATGAGAGAATTAAATGCAGCATCTCCAAGTTTGCAAGTTTGACATGAAGCTGGGTGGCAGTGTCAGCTGTGAGGAGGATGCTAAGAGGATGCAGGGTGACTTGGATAGGTTAGGTGAGTGGGCAAATTCATGGCATATGCAATTTGATGTGGAGAAATGTGAGGTTATCCACTTTGGTGGCAAAAACAGGAAAACAGATTATTACCTGAATGGTGGCCGATTAGGAAAAGGGGAGGTGCAACGAGCCCTGGGTATCATTGTACACCAGTCATTGAAGGTGGGCATGCAGGTACAGCAGGTGGTGAAAAAGGTGAATGGTATGTTGGCATTCATAGCAAAAGGATTCAAGTACAGGAGCAAGGTTGTTCTATTGCAGTTGTACAAGGCCTTGGTGAGACCACACCTGGAGTATTGTGTGCAGATTTGGTCCCCTAATCTGAGGAAAGACATTCTTTCCATAGAGGGAGTACAAAGAAGGTTCACCAGATTGATTCCTGAGATGGCAGGACTTTCATATGAAGAAAGACTAGATCGACTGGGCTTATACTCGCTGGAATTTAGAAGATTGAGGGGGGATCTTATTGAAACGTACAAAATTCTAAAGGGATTGGATAGGCTAGATGCAGGAAGATTGTTTCCGATGTTGGGGAAATCCAGAATGAGGGGTCACAGTTTAAGGATAAAGGGGAAGCCTTTTAGGACCAAGATGAGGAAAAACTTCTGTGGTGAATCTGTGGAATTCTCTGCCACAGGAAACAGTTGAGGCCGGTTCATTGGCTATATTTAAGAGGAAGTTAGATATGGCCCTTGTGGCTTAAGGGATCAGGGGGTATGGAGAGAAAGCAGGTACAGGGTTCTGATTTGGATGATCAGCCATGATCATACTGAATGGTGGTGCAAGCTCGAAGGGCCGAATGGCCTACTGCACCTATTTTCTATGTTTCTATGTTTCTACAGAGTAATACATACATAATTCTGGAGGAACCCTGCAGATCAGGCAGCATCCATGGAAAGAATAAAGAGTTGAATTTTTGGGTCAAGACCCTTCATCAGGACTGTAAAGGAAGATGCAAGAAGCCAGAATAAGATGGTGTGAGAGGGGAAGGAGTACAAGCTAGAAAGACATAGATTAAGCCAGGTGAGGGAGAAGGCAGTAGGGCGGGGGGGAGGAGGAAGATGAAGTGAGAAACTGGGAGGTGATAGGTGGAAAAGAAAACAGGTTGAAGAAGGAGGTATATGAAAGGAAAGGAGGTTGGAATCTATGAGAGAGGGAAGAAGGAGGGACACCAGAGGTAATAGGCTGGTGAGGAAATGAGGAGAGGTAAAAGGGTAAGCAGAATGGGGAATTTTAATCTGAAGCACTCAATGGGAAGGAAGGTAATATTGAAAATGGAGTAATGGGAAGAGCAACACAAAATTCTGGAGGAACTCAGGAAATCGGGCAGTTTCTATGGAGGGGAATAAACAGCCCACATATCAGACAAGTTCAAGTTTATTGACATACATCCGTAAACATGTATACCTGCCAAATGAAACAACATTCCTCCGGACTGTTGGCCATGCCAGATTTAAAATATGGAAGAAAATGTCAAACTCAAACACGTTAAGGACAGTGGAAAAAGACAGATCAATTATCTTTGTTCCTGCCATATACTTGGAGACGGAGGCTGCTGTTTAGTGGAACTGTTTTATGTGATATGAAGTTGCTTGTCTTTCTGTGTTTATGCAATGATGTTTTAGGTAATCTACTGGATTAGAGATCATTTCCAAAGAAAAAGTTGTTTGTGAGATTTTTTTTATATAATATAACATGCAGGTTTGTGAAAGTTGGGGTTGGTGCCTGCCTGGAGTGACTTGAGCTGGTTACTGAAGAGAACAAAAAGCCATAAATTACCTTTATGTCACTTGCTGGGAAGAGAACAATAAATGGATGCTGGCCTGGAGCAGAGCCAATAAAAAGGTGTTAAAGGTCAGACACATGGCCTGCAATAAGATATTTGAATTGGTAAGGAACAAATATAAAAGTGGATACTTTGTGTGTGCTATCAGCAATAACTCCTTCAAGACACCCACCATTATAAGGAAGAACTCCCATGCCAGAGGCTGGGAGAAGAAAGGGTCGATCATCTGGGCCAACTGACATCTCCCTATTTCAGTGTTTAAACTGGAAAAGCTGTCTGAGTGAGTATTGGTACAGAGGAACAGTAGAACTCATGTTCTAAGTTGTTAGCTTGGGGTCAATGTAGTTATGTTGTTGTTTGTGCAGAAACAATAAAGTGTGAACTTTGATTAAGTACGAGTTGCATAGTGAATTTCCTAATCTAGTTCCATTGATGAAGGGTCAAAAGGACCAAGGAGCACAACACAGTACATGTATCTCACACACAACACAAAGTAATATTACCAAAAAAAGATTAACAAATAATAAAATATATTCCAAAAGATTCACAAGTAGCATAAAGCTCATTTAAAATCAGAATGAGAATCAGGTTTAATATCATAAGACGTAAGAGCTGAATTCAGCCATTTAGCTCATTGAGTCTGCTCCGACATTCAATCATGGCTGACCCATTTTTTTTTCTCCTCCTCAACCCCAGGTCCCCATAACCTTTGATAACATGTCCAATCAAGAACCTATCAATCTCTGCCTTAAATACACCCAACAACCTGGCCTCCACAGCTGCATGTGGCAACAAATTCCACAAATTCACCATCCTTTGGCTAAAGAAATTTCTCCACATTTCTGTTTTGAAAGGGTATCCGTTTATCCTGAGGCTGTGTCCTCTTGTCCTAGACTCTCCCACCATGGGAAACATCCTTTCCACCTCTATGCCATCTAGGTCTTTCAACATTCGAAAGGTTTCAATGTGATCCCCATCATCCTTTTGAATTCCGGTGAGTACAGACCCAGAGCCATCAAACATTCCTCGTATGATAACCCTTTCATTCCTGGAATCATCCTTGTGAACTTCCTCTGGATGCTCTCCAATGCCAGCACATTTTATCTATGATGAGGGGCCCAAAACTGTTCACAATACTCAAGGTGAGGCCTCACCAGTGCCTTATAAAACCTCAGCATCACATCCTTGCTCTTGTATTCTGGACTTTTGAAATGAATGTTAACATGGCATTTGCCTTCCTCACCACCGGCTCAACCTGCAAGAACCCTTTAGGGTGTTCTGCACAAGGATTCCCAAGTCTCTTTGCATCTCATATTTTTGTATTTTATTCCTGTTTAGAAAATAGTCTGAACATTTATTTCTACTACCAAAGTGCATGGCCATGCATTTTCCAACATTGTATTTCATTTGCCACTTTCTTACCCATTCTCCTAATCTGTCTAAGTCCTTCTGCATCCTACCTGTTTCCTCAACACTACCTGTCCCTCCACCAATCTTCATATCATCTGCAAGCTTGGCAACAAAGCCATCTATTCCATCATCTAAGTCATTGATATACAGCATATAAAGAAGTGGTCCCAACACCGACCCCTGCAGAACACCACTAGTCACTGGCAGCCAACCAGAAAAGGATCCCTCTTTTCCCACTCACTGCTTCCTACCAATGCTCTAACCATGTTAGTAACTTTCCTGTAATACCACAGGCTCTTAACTTGGCAAGCAGCCTCATGTGTGGCTTCCATATGCCATGTCACTGCCATATGCTGTGAAATTTGTTGTTATGCGGCAGCAGTACATTGCGATACATAATGACTAAAACTGTGAGTTACAGTGAGATATAAATCAAAGTTCAAAGAATATTCATTATCAAGGTATGCAAACGTTATACAGCCTTGTGATGAGACTCCTTACAAGCAGCCACAAAACAAGTCATCAAAAAGAACCCATTTAAAAAAAGACTGACAAAAACCCAATGTGTGGAGAGAAAAAACAAATCATGCAAACAATAAAAGTAAGCAAATAGTATGTAGAATGAAAGCGAGCCCACAGGCATGAAACCTCGAGCAGCCAGACCAGGGCCACAGCCTCGGCCTCAATTCGGCACATAGCACAATAAATGTCACAGGGCAGTGAGCAGAACCGGACGGACCCTTGCCTCTGCTCCTGACACGCTGATATTTCAGTCCTTCTGGCCCAGTGTTTAAATCATCCAAACATCTGGTCTTTCCTCACTCTGAGACCTGGATCTTGTCACATCAATAATCACTGAGCCTGGACCCTGCCTCGTATTTTGGCCTGTGCCTGATCTTTCCAAGTCAGCCCCGCACTTAGATCGATCAAACCTCGCTCTCAGATCAGCTGAACCTCCTTTCGTTTGACTTTTCTCCACTCTGATCATCCTGAATTTGTTTTGAACATGCCTCGACTTCGCTCCAAGTTCATCTCGAATATGCCTCGACTTCACCTCACACCCGCACACTTCAACCCTCAGCTCAGACTCACCTTCATTCACCTCTCCGTTGCTTGCAGTGATCGTTTACCAAAATTTTTTTGAAAAAGAATATTAATGAAGTATTTAGTTGTATTTCTTGTTTTGGGGAGCTGTCAGTAAGTTGTTGCGCACACTCAGAAGCACCATCTTAAACCAGAAAAAATATGTATACTCTTTACAAGTTAAATTAAATAGGTAGTGCAAGAAGAGAGAAAAAAGTAGTGAAGTAGTGTTCATGGGTTCAATGTCCATTCAGACACCTGATGGCAGAGGGGAAGAAGCTGTTCCTAAATTATTGAGTGTGTGCCTTCAGACCCCTGTCCCTCCTCCATGATGGTAGCAATGAGAAGAGAGCATGTTCTGTATGATGGACGCTGTCTTTTTGAAATATCACTCCTTGAAGATGCCCTGGATGCCGGAGAGGCTAGTGCCCATGACGGAGCTGACTGAGTTCACAACTTTCTGCAAGTTTTTTGTGATCCTGTACAGTGCCCTCCTGCCCCATACCAGACAGTGATGCAACCAGTTAAAAATCTCTCCACGGTACATCTGTAGAAATTTGTGAGTGTCTTTGGTGACATAACAAATGTCCTCAAACATCTAATGAAATATAGCCGCTGTCATACCTTCCTTGTAACTGCATTGATACATTGGGCCCGGGATAGATCCTCAGAGAAGTTGACACCCAAGAAATTGAAATTACTCACTTTTCCACTTCTGATCACTCAATGAGGACTGGTGTGTATTCCTTGTCTTACCCTTTCTGGAATCCACAATTAATTCTTTGGTTTTACTGACATTGAGTGCGAGGTTGTTGTTGCGATACCATTCAACTAGCTGATCTATCTCTCTTGTACACCTCCTTGTCACCTTCTAAAATTCTGCCAACAATAGATATCATTTGAGCTCTGGTGACCCATGGGTGCAGACAGAGCAGAGCAGTGGGCTAAGCACACGTCTTTGAGGTGCCTCAGTATTGACTATCAGTAAGGTGAAGATGTTATTTCCAATCTGCAAAGGTAGTGATCTGCCAGTGAGGGACTCAAGTATCCAGCTGCAGAGGGAAGAACAGGTTTTAGAGCCTTTTGATTAGAACTATGGGAATAAACAGAAGCCTGAGCTAAGTATTAGTATTGTCCAGATGATCCAGGGCTGTGGGAAGAGCCAATAAGATCAGATGTGCTGTAGACCTCTTGTGGATTTAGGCAATTTGCAGTGGTCCCAGGTCCTTGCTTAGGCAGGAGTTGATTACAACATAATTAAAGAGCAAACAGTATTATGTTACTGGTACTTCATACGTGATGAGACCCAAGTGGTGCAGGGAATTCAGTAGTTTCATAGCCTGGCGGAAGAAGCTGTTTCCCATCCTAACAATCCTCGTCCTAATACCTCTTGCTTGAAGCTAGAGGGTCAAAGAGATTGTGGGACAGATGGGACGGATCCTTGAGAATACTAAGTGCCCTGTAAATATCTTGAATGGGTGGAACAGAGACCCTGATAATACTGTCAGCAGTCCTTGCAATCCTTCATAGTGTCTTTGTGTTCAGATGCATTGCCATTCCCATACCAGAGAGTGAGTTAGGACATCTGAAGACGTATTAAACCCAATGAAAGACCTCAGCCTGTAAACATTGACTGTTTATTCCCCTCCATAGATGCTGCCTGGCTTGCTGAATTCCTCCAACTCAGTATGTGTTGCTCAAGCTTTCCAGTATCTGCAGAATCTTTTGTATGTAGGAGGTGTTTCTTGTGATCAAACCACCATCATCATCAGTTCTCTGTGAATTTTACTTTCCATTACTGCCATATCCCCTCCATTCTTATCACCACTCTTTAGCCCCATCCTTCAGCAAAGATGCCCTCACACCCTGCTTCCTTCTTGCCTAGCCCTCTCTCATCTGCTGTACCATTCCTCCATCCCCCGTACCTTGCAAATTAAGTATTTCTCTCAATGCCTCTTAAATATGGTATTTCTGTCTGTTTCCACACCACCTCAGATGGCACATTACAGATGTCAAACACTTCTTGTGTAAAAAAAACTCATATCTCTATTCCCTTTTAAAACTTCTTCCTCTCTTCTTAAACCTACACCCTTTTATTTTTATATCCCCACCCTGGCAAAGAGTTCTTGTCTGTCTACCTTGTCAATGCCTCTCATAATTTCAGGTCACCACTCAACTTTCTCTGCTGTAGGTAAAATAAGTGCAAGTACCTGGAGTTGCACTTGGATGACAGACTTGAGTTGCGCACCAACACAGAGGCTGTATACATGAAGGGCCAGGGTCGCCTTTACTTCCTGGGGGGACTGAGGTCCTTTGGAGTATGTAGGCCTCTCCTTCACATGTAACATAGAAACATAGAAAAGCTACAACACAATACAGGCCTTTCAGCCCCTAATGCCGTGCTGAACATGTACTTTTTAGAAATTACTTAGGGTTACCCATAGCGCTCTATTTTTCTAAACTCCATGTACCTATCCAGGAGTCTCTTAAAAGACCCTATTGTTTCCGCCTCCAACACCTTCGTCGGCAGCCCATTCCAAGCATGCACCATTCTCTGCATAAAAAACTTACCCCTGACATCTCCTCTGTACCTGTTTCCAAACAAGTTAAAACTGTGCCCTCTCGTGATAGCCATTTCATCCTTGGGAAAAAGCCCTTGACTATCCATACGATCAATGTCTCTCATCATCTTATACACCCCTATCAGGTCACCTCTCATCCTCCGTCTCTCCAAGGAGAAAAGGCCAAGTTCACTCAACCTACTCTTGTAAGGCATACTCCCCAATCCAGGAAACGTCCTTGTAAATCTCCTCTGCACCCTTTCTCTAGTTTTCAGTGTTTCTGATGTTCTACCAGTCTGTTGTTGCCAGTACAATCTTCTATGCAGTGGTGTGCTGGGGCAATGGCATCAACACAGGTGATACCAACAGGCTCAATAAACTGATTAGAAAGGCTGGCTCTGTTATAGGAGTCAAACTGGACACACTGGAGGCTGTGGTAGAACAAAAGACCCTCCAGAAAATCCTGGCAATTCTGGGCGATGTTTCTCACTCTCTGCATGCCACCTTGGCTGAACAGAGGAGCACTTTTAGTAAAGAATAAGACAACTACACTGCTCTAAAGAGTGCTATATGAGGTAATTCTTATCTTTGGTCATTAGGCTCTATAATCAGTCAACCTATAGCTGGGGAAGTGATGACCTCCTCCTGTTACACTGTTTGTGGTTACTTATTTTTTATTCATTCTACTTCTCTTCTAATATTTATATCTGTGCACTTGTAATGCTACTGTGACACTGTAGTTTCCTTTGGGATCAATAAAGTATCTATCTATAAACCCACTCTACCTTATTTAATCTCTCCCAATAACTAAAATTCTCTAATCCAGGCAAAACCCAAGTTAATATCATCTTCACTCTCTCCATTATAATCACACACTTCATATCGTGTGGTGACCAGGAAAATACATGATACAGTGGTTAGTAAAATTGAAACATAATGTGCCAATTTTACATTCTGCGTCCTGTCATACGAGGGCAAGCACGTCTTTTTCATCACCCTATCAACCTGTGTTGCCACTTCCAGGAAATTATGGTCTTGGGTCTCTAGCTCCTTCTGTTCACCAGCATTTCTTCATGCCCTGCGTTTACTGCATGTACTTAGTGATCACTTAATTAGGTACCTCTCATCCATATGTTTGTGATCTTCTGCTGCTGTAGCCCATCCACTTCAAGGTTCATATATTGTGCATTCAGAGGCATTCTTCTGCACATCACTGTTGGAATACATGGCTATTTGAGTTGCCTAACTGACATCTTCAACCAGCCTAGCCGTTTCTCTTCTGACCTCGCTCATTAACAAGGAATTTTTACCACAGAACCTCCACTCACTGCATGTTCTTTTTTTTTGGTTTTCGCACTATTCTTTGTAAACTCTAGAGACTGTTGTACATGAAGATCCCAGGAGAAAAGCACTTTCTGAGATATTCAAGCCACAACATCTGTCACCAACAATCATTCCATGGTCTAAGTCACTTAGATCACCTTTCTTCTTCATTCTGATGTTTGAACAACAAATGAAAATCTTGACCAAAAGACTATAAGACATTTGGAGCAGGATTAGGCCATTGGGCCCATCGGATCTGCTCTGCCATTAGGTCATGGCTGATCCACTTCCCTCACAACCCCATTCTGCTGCCTTCTCATTGTAACCTTTCACATCCTGTCTTATTAGGAATCTATCACCCGCTGCTTTAAATACACTCGTGACCTGGCCTCCTCAGCTGCGTAAGGCAACAAATTCCACAAATTCATCACCCTTTGGCTAAAGAAATTGGTCCTCATCTCCATTCTAAATGGAAGTCCCTTTATTCTGAGGTTGTGCTTCTGGTCCTAGACATCCACACTAAATGAAACACCCACTACACCTCTATAGGTTTTGATGTGATCCCCGTAATTTTTTCAAATTCCAGCAAGAATGTGCCCATCGACCTCTCCTCATATGATATGCTTTCAATCATGGAATCATTTTCATGAATCTCTGTTGAACTCTCTCCAATATCATTGCAATCCTTTTTTAGTTAAGGGGCCCAAAACAGCTCACAATACTCACCAGTTCCTTGAAAAGTCTCAACATTACATCCATGCATCAAGTCAAGTCAAGTCACTTTTATTGTCATTTCGACCATAACTGCTGGTACAGTACATGGTAAAAATGAGACGTTTGTCATGGTGTTACACGACACAGCACAAAAACTAGACTGAACTACACAAAAAAAAAACAACACAAAGAAAGCTACACTAGACTACAGACCTACACAGGACTACATAAAGTGCACAAAAACAGTGCAGGCATTACAATAAATAATAAACAGGACAATAGGGCAAGGTGTCAGTCCAGGCTTTTGGTATTGAGGAGTCTGATAGCTTGGGGGAAGAAACTGTTACATAGTCTGGCCATGAGAGCCCAAATGCTTCGGCGCCTTTTCCCAGACGGCAGGAGGGAGAAGAGATTGTATGAGGGGTGCATAGGGTCCTTCATTATGCTGTTTCCTTTGTGGATGCAGCGTGTAGTGTAAATGTCCGTGATGGTGGGAAGAGAGACCCCGATGATCTTCTCAGCTGACCTCACTATCTGCTGCAGGGTCTTGTGATCCGAGATGGTGCAATTTCCGAACCAGGCAGTGATGCAGCTGCTCAGGATGCTCTCTATACAACCCCTATAGAATGTGATGAGGATGGGGGGCGGGAGATGGACTTTCCTCAGCCTTCACAGAAAGTAGAGATGCTGCTGGGCTTTCTTTGCTATGGAGCTGGTGTTGAGGGACCAGGTGAGATTCTCCGTCAGGTGAACACCAAGAAATTTGGTGCTATATTCTATATTCTGTATTTCGTATCTATATTCTAACATCGCTAACATCCCATTTGCCTTCCTTACCACTGATTCAACCTGCAGGTTAACCTTTAGGGAATCCTGCACAAGGACTCACAAGTCCCCTTGCACCTCAGCTTTTTTAAATTTTCTCCGCTTTTAGAAGAAAATAGACTATGCTTTTGTTCCTTCTACCGAAATGTATGACCATTCAATTCCTGACATAATATTCCATCTGCCACTTCTTTGCCCATTCTCCTAATATGACCAAGTCCTTCTGCAGCCTTCCTGCTTCCTCAACACTACCTGCTCCACCACCTATCCTTCCTTATATTGACTACAACATCATCAATTCCATCATCTGAATCATTGACATACAACGTAAAAATAAGCAATCCCAACACTGACCTCTGAAGAACACCACTAGTCACTGATAGCCAATCAGAAATGGCTCCTTTTATTTTCACTCTTTTCCCCCTGCCAATCAGCCAATGCTATTATCTTTCCTATAAAACCATGGGCTCTTAACTTGTTAAGCAGCCTCATTTGTGGCACTTTGTCAAAGGCTTTTTGAAAATCCAACTACACAACCTCCACCAATTCTCCTTTGTCTAGCCTGCCTGTGATTTCCTCAAAGAATTCCAACAGATTTGTCAGGCAAGATTGACCATGCCTACATGCTTTTGTACATTGTTGTTGACATGATTGGCTAATTAGATATTTGTAGTAAGAACAGAAGTACAGGTGTACCTAATAAAGTGGCCACTGAATGTATATCCAACCTCTATTTGACTTTGCGATCATCACCCTCACACCCATGAATGCTGTTCTCCTGCACCCCCTTTATGTTCCTTCTGCTTTGTTGCACAAGACCATATCATTAAACAAGATCCTGCAAGCTTGAAATATATGTCTAATATCCACACTGTGAAAACAAACATGAAAACGGAAGTGACAGCACAGACCACATACTAGGCTGGAGCAAGTTAGCACAACACTATAACAGTTTAGGGCACCAGAGTTTGATGTTCAATCCTGGTGTCCTCTGTAAGGAGTTTGTACATCCTCCCCATGGAATATGTGGGTTTCCCCATGTATTCCGGTTTCTCCCACAGTCCAAAAAGAAGGAAAAGGGCAGGTCAATTGATCATTGTAAATTGTCCTATGATTGGGTTAAGGTTAGATCAGGGTCATTGATGATGCTGGGCAGCTTGGCTCAAAGGGCTGGAGGAGCCTTTTCTCCAGTGTCTGTAGTTCAAGGGTTCCCAGCATTTTTTATGCCATAGAATACCATTAAGCACAGACCACAGGTTGGGAACTCCTGCTCTAAAATAAATCAAAGAAATAAATAAAGTCATGGCCCTGCCTGCATGCAATTGATGGAAAAGCACTGATCATAAATCAAACAAAGGTGTGTGTTCAAGGTGCACTTAAGAGAATGGGAAGTAATATATTAGGCCAACAAATGGTGCAAGTGATCAGACAGTTTAAGACAGTTAGTGCGCCAACAAATTTTTGTATTTTAAATTCATTTGCTCTATGATTAATAATTTTGAATCTTTGTTGTAAATTATAAATTATATGTTAAGACAAGTTCTTAACATATTCAAATATAATCATTTTTAAGGCTTCTGTTAACACAGCTTCCATCGCATCATTTCAATTCTGAAGCCAATTCTGGAAGCTGATGTCCCATTAAGTGGTATCGGGTGAACCACTTCTCGATGCAGTACTTTGTTTAACGAACAGAAGGCTCCACCACCCAATTATTACTTCACACACTATTTGACGCAATGCATACTGTTGTGCAATTAATAGTTAATATATAGTACAATATAAAACAGTCTCATATTTCACAAGATCTTTGTGGCTTGAGAGAATGCCAGTGATAAAAAGAACAGATTTTTAATAAGTTTTTAATGCAATTTGGACTTTTTAGGTCTTTAGGAAATGAAAAACAAAGGAGCTGTTAAGGCTTTAATTAGCCAAAGCAGAATAAGTCATGTGCATGTACTTTGGAAGAGGAAGGGGGAAAAGTGGTGGAAATGAGAATCAGGTTCTGAACGACAGTTCACACTAGGGCATAGTTTTTGACCAAAGTACTTTGCACACGGACATTTAATGCAATTACATTAAGTTACTTTATTGGATCTATTTTATAATTATAAAATACCAATTCTCAAACAGCACTCTTTTGAAACTATATCTGCAATAAATAGCAATATCATCTGTTTTTTCATGAATTTTATTTTCAATATCAGAAAATGCTGGAAATGCTCAGCACATCTGGTTGTATCTGGGCATAGAAAAATAGTACTGGCATTTTAGGTTGAAGGCCATTCACCAACTATTCAGATCAAAACCGATTCAATCTTCAACTTCACATTCCTGCTTCGTCTGAGATGTCAAAAGGCAGTTGATGTCACAAAATTCTAAAGGGATTGGACAGGCTAAATGCAGGAAGATTGTTTCCAATGTTGGGGAAGTCCAGAACAAAGGGTCACAGTTTAAGGATAAAGGGGAAGCCTTTTAGGACCAAGATGAGGAAAAACTTCTTCACACAGAGAGTGGTGAATCTGTGGAATTCTCTGCCACAGGAAACAGTTGAGGCTGGTTCATTGGCTATATTTAAGAGGAAGTTAGATATGGCCCTTGGGGCTAAAGGGCTCAG
Organism: Hypanus sabinus; assembly: GCF_030144855.1. Classification (NCBI taxonomy): domain Eukaryota; kingdom Metazoa; phylum Chordata; class Chondrichthyes; order Myliobatiformes; family Dasyatidae; genus Hypanus; species Hypanus sabinus. The sequence goes on from NC_082719.1 coordinate 80,283,287, forward strand.
GGGGTATGGAGAGAAAGCAGGTACAGGGTTCTGAGTTGGATGATCAGCCACGATCATACTGAATGGTGGTGCAGGCTTGAAGGGCCGAATGGCCTACTCCTGCACCTATTTTCTATGTTTCTATGTCATATTCAGCTTCTGATCATTCATATCAAAGACAAAGTAAATTTATTATCAAAGTCATCTGAGATTCATTTTCCTGTGGATATTCACAGTAAATACAAAGAAACAATAGAATCAGTGAAAAACCACACCAGGCAAACAACCAATATGCAAAAGAAAGCAAACTCTGCAAATACAAAAAGATGAAAAAAAACAAATATCATGAGCACGAGACGAGGAATCCTTGAAAGTGAGCCCTTAGTTTGTGGTCCTGCTGAGGGGTTTCAGTTTGAAATGTTGACTGTTCTTTTTCCATAGATACCGCCTGGCCAGCTGAGTTCCTCCAGAATTTTTTGTGTGTTGTCATAGGTTGTGGGATCAGTTCAGTGCTGGAGTGACTGAAGTTCAGTGAAATTATCCCTTCAGGTTCAAGAGCCTGATAGTTGAAGGGTAATAATTGGTCCTGAACCGGGTGGTGTGAGTTCTGAGGCTCCTGTACCTTCTACCTGATGGCAGCAGGGAGAAGAGAGCATGGCCTGCATGGTGGGGGTCCTTAACAATGGATGCTGCTTTCCTGTGACAGTTCTTCTTGTAGGTGTGCTCAATGAAGGGGAAGGCTTTACCTGAGATAGACTGGCTGTATCTACTACTTTTTAATAGGACTTTCCCATCTCTGATCCACTGTTGAGGACTGGCTCATGGACCTCCAGTTTCTTCCACATGTAGTCAATAATCAGCTGTTTGGTTTTGCTGACATTGAGTGAGAGGTTGTTGTGGCACATTTAACCAGATTTCCAATCTCCCTCCTATATGCTGATCCTCACTACCATTGATTCAATCAACAACAGTGGTGTTATCAGAAAACATAAATATGACATTGGAACTATACTTACTTTCATCATCGAAACAAGTAGAGCACAGGACTGAGCACATATCATTGCACCTGTGCCGATTGTGGAAGAGATGTTGTTGCCGATCCAAACTGACTGGTGTCTGCAAGTGAAGAAAGCGAAGATCCAGTATCGATGCCTAGGTCTTAGTGCTTATAGATCAGTTTTGAGGGAACGATATTGTTGAATGCAGAGCTGTAGTCAATGAAGAGCATCCTAACATTTGCATCTTCACAGCCCAGATGTTCCAAGGTTCAGTGAAGAGTCAATGAAGTGACATTTGGTGTTGACCTGATGTAATGGTAGGCAAATTATAGTGGATCCAAGTCACTCTTCAAGCAGGAGATGATATATTTCACCACCAACCATTCAAAACACTTCATCACTATGGATGGAAGTGCTACTGGATAATAGTCACTCAGGCAGGTTACCACATTCTTCTTGGGCTCTGGTATCATTGAAGCCTGCTTAAAGCAGGTGGGTACCACAGACTGCCAAAGAGTGGTTAAGGATATCAGTCTTCGGTCCTCAGCTGGCAATCATATCTGACCCAAATGCTTTCTGTGGACTCACCCTCCTGAAGGATGCTCTCATGTCAGCCTCAGAGACAGGCATCGGGGTAAGTTGCTTTTTGTATGATAATTGTGGCACTTAATACCTTGACTGCTTACTTAACATCGGCAGTATGTAAACTGATGTCAGGACCACAGACGAGAACTCTGTTGGTAGGTAGAAAGGATGGCACTTAATCATCTCAGTTATATCAACCTTGCATAGAGAAATCCAGAATTCCTAACTATCTAATTAAATTAATTTCTCCTCATTTCAATCCTAACCTGAGACAGAGTCCCTAGTTCTGGAGTTTCCAGTCTGGAGACAAAGACCTTTTAGATTCATCCTGATAAAACTCTTGAAAAAGGATCTTGTGTTCTCCCATCATGTATGACAAATAAACTCTTCTCAGACTGCCAGTCTAGGTCAATTATACTTCATTCTTCTAGATTTCAGCTAGTGTGGACTAATTTTACACTGTCATTCCTCAAAGGTTAACCACTAACCCCAGGAGTAAATCACTTGAAGCTATGCCACATGACATCAAAATTAATATATCCTTATGTCTCTTTCTTTTGGATATCCAGCACCTTCAGTTTTATTTCTCTCTCCTATATCCTTTCTTAGCTTTGGAAATGAATATTACAGAATGTGGACTGAACAAACCCCTGTACAACTGGAGTAATCCTTCCCTATTTCATCCTGTATATACAGTAAGACAGAACAATTCCCAATTCCTCACAGTAGCTACACATTCATTTTCTGTAATGAAATAATAAACTTCTTCCCTACAGAATGTGTTCAGTATTTTCTGATGAGTTAGCATTCATAATGCCTCTCCCCTGTGCCTGACAGAGTGAATAGCCTTTTATTTTCCCACAACATATTGAATTCCTCACCTTTTTATCTATCTACAATAAGCAATTACATCAAGTTCATTGATGACACGGCAGTGGTGGGGTTCATCACTGACAGTGATGAGATGGCCAACAGAGAGGAAAGAGTTCGAGGCCCGGTGCCAGACGAATGAAATATTCCTTAATGTCAACTAGAAAAAGGAGATGGTTTTCACCATGAGAACAATTTGTATCACTCACAACACCTTTACATCAGTGGCACAGCTGTGAAAACTGCAAGCAGTTTCAAACTCCTGTGAGGGCACATCACACACTACCTCTCACATTCCCAGAATACATTGTATGCAGTCAAGAAAGCTTACCAATGACTCTGTTTACTGAGGAGGCTGAAGAGAGCTGGACTTCGTACATGCATACTCACATCGTTCTACAGATGCGCAGTGAGAGCATCCTAGCAAACTGAATTACTGCTTGGTACAGAAACTGCACTGTGACAGATAGGAAGGCTCTGCAACGGGTCATCTAAACTGCCCATCACATCAGCGGCATCAGCCGACCCATCATCAAGGACATGTATGCAGAAGGATGCCGGAAAAGGGCCAGTAACTTCATGATGAATCCCACCCACCCATCCATGGACTGTTTGTCCCATTCCCATCAGGGAAGAGGCTACGTAGCATCCACGCCAGGACCACCAGACTCAAAAAGAGTTATTTTCCCCAAGCAATAAGGCAGATCAACACCTCCACCTGCAAACACACCCCACCCCATCACGACTTTATCTATTCCCTTCAGAGTCACTCTATGTACAGACACTCCTGTGCCTAGTGTCACCTTATGGACATACAATCAATCTACATTTATAATCTATCCTAAGTATTCATATGTCTTATACTTATTATTATTGTGTTCTTTAACTTATTGTGGATTCTTGGACTGCTTCAGAGATTCAGACTAACAATGTTATGTCTTCACAAACTCAAAAAAATCTGCAAATTCTGGAAATCCAAGCAACACACACAAATGCTGGAGGAACTCAACAGGCCAGGCAGCATCAATGGAAAAGAGTAAACAGTCAATGTTTCAGGCCAAGACCATGTCTTTCCTGATTGGGACTGTTGTTTTATTTTGAATTGCAAGATCTTGTTGCTTACTTGTGGGTTCACAGCTGTCGATTACTCATTATCATGTTGTTAAGCAAATAGTTTTTGTTATCAGGACAGCCATTTTATATTGTTGGTGAAAAATAAAACTGACTTCAACTACAACTATACCAGGACTGGAGTTGTCTAATTGTCTCGCTTAAGAAAACTGGGAATACTCTTGAACAAGGACAGAATAGTAAAAAAAAGACTCTCAATGGTGATACCATCTGCAGAGGTTGTGATATTGATTCCACGAGCTCCCACATGACAGTACGTTAAAGTGTCAGTAATGGAGAAGAGAAGCCTTGAAACCAGGTCAGTGTGTGCGATACGTTCACCTAGATTATCGAGACGGTATATGGATCCATGGCAAGCATGGTGGCGCTGGAAGCCCATGCCAGGCTGAAGCAGTGTTTCATTTGCGGAATGAGAAATAAGCTGCTGAAGTGAGACTGGCTGAATAAGCAAAGAGAAGACATGTCTGGAAGCTAGACTAGAAGTACTACAACATGAAAAAAAGTGGAGGTGGCTTTATCTAAGGACAAATTCTTTGAGCTGGACATAGAGTAGCACACTGGCAATAACAATGTTAGATTAAATTCACTATGTCAGTCAGCTAAGAGGACTATAAGGTATGTCCAAGACCATTCTGCTTCAGCTGATACCCATCCACCAACAGACACTGAAGACTTAGGCCAGATAATCAAGAACGAAAGAGGGGCTCCTCTTCCACATGATAACACCCACAACTTAACACCTCCCTCAACCCTAGGTACCATGGCATAACATAGGTGGTGACGTGGTTCAGCCTCCTTGTGAGGACCAATGAACCCCATCCCAATCATGATGTGTGTGGTAAACTATGTGTATACCTGTCTGGACTCACCCCACCGGCTGACTGCTCCTGTGGCTCCTCCCACAAACCCCTGTATAAAGGCAATTGAAGGCACTGCTCCTTCCTCATTCTCCGAGATGTGGTGGTCACGTTTGCAGCTAATAAAAGCCTATCTTTTGCCTCCCGTCTCCGAGAGTTATTGATGGTGTATCACTTATTCCATCCCAACATCTGTTTTCTGTTCCTTAACCAATCGGCTACTTGTGCTAAAGTGCCGTCACCTATATCACTGCATGGGTAGTACGTGAACACTTCAGAGATTGTTTCATTAAAACTACAACAGTTGTAAACCCCTGTTGCAAGGTAGGACTGTTGGCAACTTTAATAGAAACAATCCAACCCATAATCTCCACCTCAAGTTAGGTGAAGAGCAGTAAGTGCATTGAAATACCATCAACTCAATGTTGCACATCATCACAGAAATGGTAGAAGACAGAATATGACACAGTCATATTAGAATGGATGTGAAGGGACATTCTAGAAGCATCCTAAATTATTCTAGAAAGGTAAAGAGTCAAAGGTGGTATTGGGAGGAGATTCAGAAGTTAGGGCCTAGAGACAAAGTTCTGGCCACATCTAGTGAGATGCTTAAAATCAAGAATACCAAAGAGGCCAGAAATGTTAGCCAGATTAATGAATTAGAACAGGCAACAAAGACAGAGGGATGAAAACATAGATAGGTTTCAAATAAAATAAAAATTAGATATTTAAAACTTGACTGGGAAACAATTGTCCATCACTAAGACTAGGATGAATGGGGCTTAAGTAATCTTAGAAAGTCTGATTCCTGTCCCTTCATGTAATTGCTCTCTGAAACAGCAATATTGCTGGCAAAGTGGCTTAGTTAAGCTTTTGATAATTTGACCAACCACTAAGGTAGACTTTGACAACAATAGCACCTTTGCAATTGTTGTGTTGTGGAATATTTTTACTGGGCTCTGAAGTACTGCAAGTGCATCACATTGCATGGCCAATCTGGCTGATATCCACATGTTGTTTCTTCAGCATGGGCTCCCATAGAGAACACACAGCCCTCCTTCTAGTCTTCATCTTATTGTCATAAAAACCTCTAGTCAGTGACCACGTTCCTAAAGGAACAAGCCAAATGGGAGTTTTGAGGGTAGGTGGCAGCACTGGCCCTCTGCTACAGTTGTTCTGGTAAGGTGAAGACAGAGAGTTCAACATTAACCTTGTTGAAACCACTAAACTAATTTCAGGATTGAGAAAGTTTTCTTTCATCAGGCACTTCCACCTGACCTCCACTGGTGCGCTCTGGAAGGTAGCTGAGTAATTGAGGGACTTTCACTCCCACATTTCAAATCTACAATTTTCTTACAGTGGGTGTTATTAAATTAATTACACTAAATCATGCTTGTGGTTAGTCAAAAGAATACTACGATAAGAAATTGAACATTGTTCTATAATAGGCAGATGATCTGATTACATTGCAGATGAACAATTACCTGCTGTCTGACCTGCATTGTTCTTCCAATATTTTGTGAGTGTTGCCCAAGATATACAGTTATTAAATAACAGAAACCTTAGAAAAAGTCAAGTATTTCCATTCTATAATTTCAGAAACCAAGAAAAAATCAAGAAAAAATAATGGAGCAGTACTCTTTTAAATTATCCAAGCTCTGGAATAGCTGTGATTCTGATCAAGTTGTTGCTATAGCTTCCTCCTTAATTAAGGTACAAAAGATAAAGCAATTTTGATAGTATTCCAAAATATTGAAGTGACACAAAAAGGTAATATCTCAATACATAACATTCGAAACATCCTTTACCAAAAATCAACTGTCAAAAAAGTCTTTCTGCAAAAAGAAATAGAAAAGGTCACACAGAGCTTCTTCGATATTTTTTCTTTTCCCTTTCTTTCTAATATTTTGATGGTAATTATCAAGTAGTTGTAGTAACTTTAATTTACTACATACTGTATACCCTAGAGTAAACTGTGTTTATTTGCTAAAATGTAGCACTTCCTCAGACAGGATGCGCCTACTTGGACAGAGGAGTACCATAAACAGTTAGCTCCTGTTTATAAAAATGTTTTCAGCACACTCAAACAATACTAACCCTGACATTTTCTGCTGGCAGAAATGAAATATCAGACAAATATCAGAGTTGTATTGTACATGCATACTTTGACAATAAATTAAACCTTTGAACCTTTGAAACCTATTTCATATTTTTTAGTATTTTTGTCATTTTTTCACTAAACCTTCATCATATAACAGTATCAAAATGTACATTGGGTGAATCTATGTTACATCAATTGACCTGGCAGCATCAAGTTAGCATCCAGTGACTGAATGAGGAATGAACATTTATAACCTATGGCAATGATTCAAGGGGTGTTATAAAGGAATGAAGTAAATATGTACACAACAAAACCCACAATATACATATAACAATAGGCAACCCTGAAAGGTTTGCTTCGGAGATCAGGAAATGGACTTCCTGATTTAGTTTAAATAATAAAGTTAAGTAATAGTTTAAAAACAGGAAGGAACTTCCGAGTCATCAGTGTGAACCATAAAGCCCTAATTATTTTCTCAGGTTTGAAGAGATATTGTCAGATGACTGACTATGCCAATTGGAGAAAAACTTCTCAGGATATAATTTCATTAATGGAAACAGGATTTAGTGCTGCATGCAAGCATATGCAATTCTGATAAGAAATACATACCATTAAACTTAAAAGAAAACACAAGGCAAAAAAATGAAAAAAAAATCAGAAGAGATGTAAAAGTTAACCAATGAAAGAGCATGACACCCCATGGAAGACATCTCCATGATTTGAGCAGACTAGATGTACACAAGGAAGTGTCAAATGCCTGGCTCAAAGTTAGAAACCTCTTCCCAGAAACAGAGGGGTTCCTTGTGACAATGCAAGGCCAAGGGGTTAACACAAAATACCAAAAATGCATATTAAAAGACCTACAAACTCAAGATGATAAATGCAGAAAATGCCAGGAGAAACCAGAAACAATCCAACACATTACAAGATCCTGTAGCACTTTAACTCAATCTGATTGCTTACTTAGGCATAATTAAGTGACAAACATCATTCACCAAAATCTTTCTTTAAGATACAAACACTTAAAATACACCATAGCTTACTAAAAAAATATAAGCTTGATCCACTTTTAGAGTCAAATTCCTACAAATTATATTATGACCGATCGGTGTTTATGACCATCCAGATCTAATATTACAGGATAAACAAGCAAGATAACTTACTTAATAGATATAGCTAATACTGACACACACAGCATTCAGAAATCAATAAGTAAAAAAACACCAGAAATATACTGAATTAAAACAGGAAATTGAAAGTTTAAGAGACATGTACAGGGTATTCTGTACACTGTCCCAAAAGTAGTATCTACAACTGGAATAATCCCAAATTCATTGCACAATATCATTAAGCGATTGGGCCTACTCAGCAATATTTATGTAAATCTTCAGAAAGCCACGATACTAAACACTACTAGACCAGTCCAAAAGTTCCTAGCAAATAAGAAACGAGTGTACTTGGTGACACCCGAACCACAGGTTTTACCAGCCAAAAACTGAGAAAAAAATAAATATACAATAAATACAAAGAAATAAGCAATAAATATTGATAACATAAGAGACCTTGAAAGTCAGTCCTTAGGTTGAGGAACAGTTTAGTGATGAGGGGAGTGAGGGTGAAGTTATCCCTTCTCATTCAATATGGTTGAGGGGTAATAACTTTGTCTGAACCTAGTGTGGTGGGTCTTGAGTCTCCTGTACCTTCTTTCAGATGGCAGCAGTGAGTAGAAAGGAAAGTCAGGAGGGTTTTCAGATTTCCAGCATTAATAGTAATATTGGTCATGTTCAGATTTCTTTCGCCATTATATTTCTTCAGTAGTATTGAATTGGTAATAAATCCAGTACTTTCTGATATTTACACCTTTTAATCATTAGCATAAGGTAGCAGTTTTTGTATTATTTCATAATTTAAATTAATCTTCTTTTTGCTTCCTGGACTGTCACTAAAAGTTGCATGCATATGATGCATAAAATTGAAAAGGTTTCACCTGCTGGAGTACTGAAAACATAAGAACTGATGGAATAAATTAAACTTCTGTATCAGTGTTTATTATCAGTGAAATACAGTATATCATGGAATTTGTTATTTTGTGGCAGCAGTATAGTGCAAGATATAATAATTACAATTTCACAATAAACAGCTAGCCAGCTAGGTACGTTGATTGACAGATATATCATATCAAAAATACAGTATTTCCTTTATTCTACCTTTATCTAAATTGAAATTATCTTCTCTCTTCTCCAAAGAAAGCTCTCAGACCTGACAGTTTAATCTTATTTCTTTTTCCACAGACACTGCTTGACCTACTGAGTGTTCGCAATATTTTCTGCTTGTATTTCAGGCTTCCAGCACCTGTCCTTCTTTTTAAATTTTAACTTTGTCATTTGTGAACAACTGTAAGAACTCTTTCCACAAGTCTGTCCATTTGTTCAGTCTTAAACCTTCTGTCCAGTCTAGTAAATCCTTCAGTTACATTAAGCTGCTTTTGGAAACACTCAGCTACTGATGTTTAGGTGTTGACTTTTTCATCATCATACTCAGATAGACCTGTAACTTGCATGAATCACCTTAATTTGATTCTGACTGAACCTTTCTACAATTTCTAAAATCTACAATTTTTCAGAAGGAAATACTGGAGATGCAGAATAGTTCCATTGGAATCGGAGAAGGGGGGAAGGGAATTTGACAATTCATTTAAAATATTTCAACAGAATAGTATATTCTAAATTCACCTACTATAGTTGCTGATGTAAGATATAGGACATAGGATCAGAATTAGGTTATTTAGTCCATTGCTTCCGCTATGCCATTCCATCACGGCTGATTTTATCAGCACTTTCAACCCCATTTTTCCTGCCTTCTCACCATAACCATTGACACGCTTACTAGTCAAGAACCTTCCAACCTCCAGTTTAAATGACATGGCCTCCAGTTGTTTATGGTAATGAATTCCACTGATTTACCACCCACTAGAAAGAGAAATTTCTCCTCATCTGTGTTTTATAGAGTTCATGAAAGTATCACTGCAACTAATGGTAGTTAAATATCTACAAAATATATGCAAGTAAAAGAGGAAGGGATTAACAAAATAATGAATTCATTGGCTGTTGCATTAAGTTCTATTTAAATTATATACTGAGATAGGGAACATGTTTACATAAGTTAGTACAAAGAGCACTGAATGTTTTCATGGGAGATTTTTTCAATCAGTGTTTGTTATGCCAACAAGGAAGGAAACAACACACATGGCTTGGGATAATGTGGCAGATCTTTTTGTCAACCTAAAAGAGGGAGAATATTTGGTAAACAGTAATCATAATATTGTCAATATTCAAAAAGAAACATGGAAAATAGGAAGATGTAACAGAACAAAACAAATTATCCTAGAAGAAAAAGGGACAAGTCTGTGAGATGGTTGTGTGTGAAATCAGACTCGTGGTTCGATGAGTGGGCACAGAAGAGACTCACTACCGGTAAGTAGATTAACTATTTAATTACATGACAAAAAAAGTACTAAACATGTAGTAAACCCAGTAAATTAAACTCGGTTACTGATACTTACCAAAAGTGAGTGCCCAAGTGGCAGGACAAAACAGATATTAAACATACACATAGTGGCAAATATTTATCCAAAGTGTGTGCCTGTGCCCTCTTTGCTGCCAAATACCTCCAGTGTCTATCATTTCCATGGCGCCCTCATCTATCTGATCCAAAGTGACCCAAGAGTATGAAAAGGGACTGCAATGCTCCTTACATGGGCCTATCCCCACCCCCACATGTTGGAATGGCTTTCGATGAGCAGATAAGTTATGACTCGATACTAAGTTATAGCATCTGAACTTGCTGTAAGTTCAGAGAGCAATCAGCTCAAATATGAATTGTGAAAGATAGAAATCAGGTAGAGTTCCAATCACACGAACAGAAGTTTACCAAAAGCACATGAAATTCTGCAGATGTCAATGTTTCAAGCTGAGATTCGAATGATGAAGGGTCTTGGCCTGAAACGTCGACTGTTTATTCATTTCCATTGATGCTGCCTGACCCGCTGAGTCTCTCCAGTGTTTTGAGTTTATCAAAAGCTGGGTTCAGTCAGTGAGCAGAAAAAGTGAGAGTGAGAGGCACTTCATACAGGAAGGTCGTTTAGAGCTATTAGAACAGATAATGAAAATGAAAATAAAATCCATGAAAATCATAAGCATATAAGAAGCCTAACAAAAAAAGTGAGGCATAATGACAACTGTATTGGTAAGTTTTGGTGTAGGGGGAATGATACTAATCTATTACCTTTATATTTAAATAAAATGGATAAGTAGCAAGTAGGTATTTATCTTGTTTTTTGTATTTGAACAAATGCAGTATGTAGTCCTAGAATTTGATGTGCGTGGTATTGGAAGAATGCATGAAGGAAAAGAAAGTGTTCACTTCAAGGCCAAGTGGTGAAAATCCAAGTCTAGAGATCATGAGTGTTTTAGGAACAGTTCCAAGATCTGTTCATGATGAACTGCCACCAGGAAAAGAGCCCAAATGGGCCAGACAGGGCCTCTTGAGGGAGGGTGGGATATCACTGCTATTCATTCAATGAATAGTTCAGTGAGTCTCAGATCAGGGATCTTAGGGAATTTGGGGTGACAGAAATTTGGTGATATGGATCAAATGGAGAGCTGAGGAGTCTTAAAACCAATCTGGAATTAAGTAGTCAATGATTGAGTCAATGAAAGGACTGGCCCAATCAGGTGGTTGTGACCATAGCCTATTAGGAGGTTAGGAATTGTGAGATTGGTAGCGGCAAATACAATTACAAACTTTTTAAAGCATTTGGACAAGTACGTGTAGAGAAGTGCAGCAGAGGGCCTAATGAGGGCAAATGGAGCTGTGTTGATAGACATTATGGTTAAGCATAGACAAGGTGAACCAAGAGGATCATTTTTACATTGTACAGTTCTTTAATTCATTGACAGAAACTACATAGGAAGTGCAACAGGACATTTAAAATAATCTGTCCACGATGGCATACATGCACCATTCAAGCCTCTTTCCATCTTTCTTTGCTGAAAAATCACTGTTCATTGTTCATTTTAATCCTGAGGCTCATCTACCATCAATTTAAATACATTTGCTTCAGCTGCTCCCTGTGGTAATGAACTCCACATACTCATATTCGTTTGGTAAAGAATTTCCTTCTAAATTTCATACTTGATTTTTCAATGACCCTCCCAGATCACTGGCTTTTAGTTCAGGTTTTGTCCGCGAGTGCAACTATTCTGTTAGCTCAGTGTTTTCCGAGCTTTGCATATTTCAAAGATTTCTACTGCACCATGCCTCAAAAGGAAAAAAAAAGGTCCAGCTTTCATCCTGAAAGTCAAAACTGTATCATTCTGTATCATCCTCGTGCAGTTTGTCTGAAACATTTCCAATGTTTTTGTATCATTTTAACAATCTGGCAATTAAAACTATACACACTGCAAGTCTGGCATAAACAAAGCTTGATGTACTGTAAGTTCAAATTAAATTGACTACTTTTCAATTGTTTTGCTGAATAAATAAACATTAGTGCTTGCTTTGGTTTATGTTATGGTCTTTTAACTGACGTCACAACCTTAAATGATCTGTTTATTTGTACTCAAGATCTCTTTGCTATATTACTTCTTAATCCTTATTTTCTAAAAATGTTATCTTATTTTTCATATAAATTATAATTGCAATATGATATTACTTAGCCAATTATAAGCTCAAACAACAGGTTTATTAATTTGCTACTTATTGAAGTATCCTCAATATTATTTGAAAGACATGTTGTTAAAGTTGTTCATTCTGTGAGGTCCCTTCAACTGTGAGCTTATTTATATGTAATTATAACACTCTAATTCAGTTTTAATCATGCACAATTATAATACAATAAATGGCAGAGATCCAAGAAGCAGTGAGTATAAGGGTGCAAGTTTATTACTCACTGAAATGACAATACAAATAGATGAAGGAGGCATTTGACATGCTTGCCTTCACTGGCTGAGGTGCTGAGTGTAAGAGAAGTGATATCTCATGTAACAGCTGCATAACATGTATTGGCCTTCATCCATCGTGGAATTGAATTTAGGAGCTAAGAGGTAATGTTGCAGCTATATAGGACCCTGGTCAGACCCCACTTGGAGTACTGTGCTCAGTTCTGGTCGCCTCACCACAGGAAGGGTACGGAAGCCATGGAAAGGGTGCAGAGGAGATCTACAAGGATTTTGCCTGGATTGGGGAGCATGTCTTATGAGAATAGGTTGAGCGAACTTGGCCTTTTCTCCTTGGAGTGACAGAGGATGAGAGGTGACCTGATAGAGGTGTATAAGATGGTGAGAGGCATTGACCTTGTAGACAGTCAGAGGCTTTTTCCCCAGGGCTGAAACTGTTGCCACAAGAGGACACAGGTTTAAGGTGCTGGAGAGTAGGTACAGAGGAGATGTCAGGGATAAGTTTTTTACGTAGAGAGTGGTGAGTGTGTGGAATGGGCTGCCGGCAATGGTGGTGGTGGCGGATATGATAGGGCCTTTTAAGAGACTTTTGGATAAGGAGCTTAGAAAAATAGAGGGCTCTGTGTAACACTGGTAATTTCTAAGGTAGGGACATGATCGACACAAATGCGTGGGCCGAATGGCCTGTATTGTGCTGTAGGCCTGGGTCTGTACTTGCTGGAATTTTGAAGAATGAGGGGGGATCTCATTGAAACTCACCGAATTTTGAAAGACCTAGTTAGAGTGGATGTGGAGAAGATGTTTTCTATAATGGGTGAGATTAGAACCAGAGGGCACAGAATTGAGGGACGTCCATTTACAATGGAAATGAGGATGAATTTCTTTAGCTGCTGGGTGGTGAATCTGTGGATTTTGTGGTTACAGAAGCTAGGTCATTAGGTGTATTTAAGATGGAGTTTGGAAAATTCTCAATTAGTTAAGGCATGAAAGGATACAGGGTGAAGGCAGGAGAGTGGAGTTGAGAGAGAAAATGGATCAGCCAAGATGAAATAGTGGAACAGACTCCAAATTGGCTAATTTTGCTTCTGTGAATTATGGTCTAAAACACTGGTACTGATTGCCACACTACAGGCAGCATGAGGTAGCATTGGAAAGAGTGCCGAAGAGATTCACTCAGATGTTGTCTGGAATAATTGGCTTTATTCTTTATGAAAGATCGGATAAACTGGGCTTATTCTTTTCAGAAAATAGGAGGATTAGGAATGACTTTAAAGGGGTTTATAGACAGACAGACAGACAGACATACTTTATTGATCCTGAGGGAAATTGGGTTTTGTTACCATCGTACCAACCAAGAATAGTGTAGAAATATAGCAATATAAAACCGTAAATAATTAAATAATAATAAGTAAATTATGCCAAGTGGAAATAAAATTATGAGAGACATAAATAGTATAGAAGGTCAGAAAGTCACAGATGTTTTCTGGGGCAGAGATAGTCTAAGATGAGAGAGGAGAAACTTGTAGAAGATCAGAGAGACAATTTTATGATTATGAAGTGATTATATGAAATAAACTGCCAGGAGAAGTGGTGGAGATAGGTACAATTACTTTTTTTAAAAAGGTATTTGGATTGATACTTAGAGAAGGAAGGGTAAGAGGGATACAGGCCTAGTGTGGATAAATAAGATTAATATAAATAGGCATGCAAGAGTTGGGACAGAAGGCCTGTCCCTGGGCTAAGCAGCTGTGTGACATTAATCCCACCATCTTCCTCCTCATTTTACAATTCTCCGCACATGACGGACAATTTACTGGGGCTCATTAAACTACCTAATATCTTTCTTGGGATGGTATGTTGAAAGTGGTGACATAAAAAAACCAGGTGATGAAGAAGACGCACGGCATGCTTGACTTCACTGGGCAAGGTATAAAGTACAAGATTTGGGACATCATATTACAGCTAAGAGATGGCATCTGGAATCATGTGTGGTTCTGGTCTCCATTCTATAGAAAAGCTGGGATAAAGCTGGAAGAAGCACAGGAATAATTCACATGGATGTTACCAGCACTGGGGAGGTTGAGCTGTGAGGAGAGACAGGATAGGCTGGGACCGTTTTCTTGCAATGAAGGATGAAGAAGGGGGATCTTAGGAAGGTTTATAAAATCATAAGGAGCATAGATATGGTAACTGGTTGCAGTCTTTTTACCCAGGGTAGAGGAGTCTAAAACTAGAGGACATAAGTTAAAGGTGAGGGGTGAAGATTTAAATAGGTCTGAAGAAACAACTTCTTCTCACAGGGATTAGTGGGTATAGGGAATGAGCTTCCAGATGAAGATGTAGAGGTAGGTACAATTAGAAAGTTCAAAGGTCATTTTGAAACAGGTTCATAGGTTCAAAATGTTTTGAAGGATATGGGCCAAATGCAAGTAAATGAGTCCAAATCAGGAAGGCACCTTGGCCAGGGTGGATCAGTTGGGCCGAAGGGCCTCTATAATTCTATGGGTCAATGACTCTGTAGGTGTTGGAAACCAGCAGAAGCCCACACGGTCACAGGAAGGATGTGTCAACTCCACAATGATAGTCTTCGAGATCAGCATTGAAGCGATGTCACCGGTGTTGTGAGCTAACAGCTCAATAAACTGCACTACTTCACTGCCCTGGCGGGGAAAAAATTCAGCTTTATTTTCAAGAGACTGGATTTCCTTTTTTTAACAACTGCCTTAACATTCTTCTTTAGTCCCTATGTACCTTTTCATTGTGATTACTTTTGAGAGTCTTGACGCTGGTGAAACAATAACCATTTTCTAAAAGAGGAAGTCAGCAGAGGAAACGTTTACTGCACGAGGTAACCAGAAGGGTTCTTATATGGTGTGATACTTTACAGTTTTTAGAATCATAAAATCATTACAGAGAGCAAAGAGATTATTCAGCCCTTGGACCACATGCCAAGATTAATTTACTGGAAGTAAACAATAATACACATTTCATAGTTTTATGCAATTCCTTGACATGATTTTTAAATAGGAATTATGAGATTGCAGATTTAAATTTACTGCCAAGCAAGGGAATCATTGCCTTAAAATAATCTTAGCATGAGCATCAAACCAAAGCAAGTTGTGGATTAGACCTTGACATTGCACTCACCGTAGAAAAAGTCTTCAGAAAAACTCTGCTGAGTTTGTAAAAATAACACAATTCCATTCCTCTTCTATGCAGCATGTTTTGTTGACAAACTCTGCTTGCAAACTTGCATTCTTCTTTTAAGAAACAGAGATTTTGGCTTCCATGCACAATTGGCAATGGTGTTGCCTTTCCCTGCAGAGCCTTACATGCTTCCATGGTAACCTCAGTCATCACCTACCTTTACTCTCATCTTTCTTTGCACTAAATTTCCTTCTGGTACCTTGACACAGCAAAATTAAGATTTTCATCTTTTTAAATTCCATCCCTCAGGACTGATGAAGGGTCTCAGCCCAAAACGGCCAATGTTTATTGCTTTTAATTGATGCTGCTTGACTTGCTGATTTCCTCCAACATTGTATGTTTGTTCCTCTGAATGTCCAACATTTGCAGAATCTCTTGTGTTTCATTTGTACAAAATCACGTTAATGTCTCCAAATCAGCTGGTACCTTTCCAAGTTCAATGGAATTTTTCCAATATTTTCTCTACTAGAGATTTAAGGCACCCAGCCTGTAGTTTCCTGACTTAACTTTACTGCCCATTTCTGAATAAAAGAACAAGAACAATATCCATTCTTCTGATACTTTGTCCATAGCAAACAAATATAAAAAGTCTTCATTACAGCAATAACAATGTCTTCCCTTTCTTCCCAAGCATCCTGGGATACAGCCCATAAGGCCCTATGTATTTACCTATTGTAATGTATACCAATATATCTAGAATTTCCTATTTCCTGACAAAGACATTTTCTAGAATATTAACTTAACCCGTATCCTAACCCTCCATCTCCACATCTATCTCCCCGGTGATTATTAATGAAAACTATTCATCTAGATCCCAGTCATATCCTCGTCTCCACACATAGATTCTCTTTATAGTTCCTAAGGCACCTACTCTTTCTTCAGCTATGGAACTAAGTTTTCTCCAGCTACCTTTCATAATGCTTCCCAAGGCCTTTTCATTTCCTCTTTTTGCATTGCAAATTTATTTCTTAAATTCTCTCCTATATCCCTGAAGTATATTTTCTATGACACCTTCTGCTTCCAGTATGCTTCTCAGTGTGTCCATGTAGTTTGAGAGAAGCTACAGATGGTCACACTTCCTGTAAACACGGTTGTTTGGGAGACTTGACCTTTCACTGATCTCCCACATGTCACAGGAGGGCCATGCCACTCTGTTGACTGCCATTACTAACCCACCTTGTCAAATTTTGAAATTCAAAGCAGTCTTTCTCAAACTAGACACTCCAAAATGTCCACTCCCACCAGAACTTGCCTCCATTTTCTATGTTGTTCCTTGATGTTAGACCTGTTGGTAAGAAAAAATAACACTGATTTGCCTTACACTGCATTTTAAACTCATTCCTTGACCTCAATGCTGGGACAATTTTTAGGAAAGATGTGACTAGTGCAGCATTAGTGTAAATGATTGTTTTTTGGTTGGCATGATCTAAGTGAGCTAAAGGGCCTGGTGTGTTGCGTGTGACATCATGACAAGCATTTAGTTTCAGGCCGACTAGGAGGAATGCCATACTAGATCTAGTATTAGGTAACGAACTGGGTCAGGTCACCTGTCAGTGGGTGAACATCTGGGGGACAGTGATCATCGCTCTCTGGCCTTTAGCTTTATCATGGAAAAGGATAGATTCAGACAGGACAGGAAAATTTTTAATTGGGGAAGGGCAAATTATCAGGCTATAAGGCTGGAACTTACGGGTGTGAATTGGGATGATGTTTTTGCAGGGAAATGTCCTGTGGGCATGTGGTCGATGTTTAAGGATCTTTTGCAGGATGTTAGGGATAAATTTGTCCCGGTGAGGAAGATATAGAGTGGTAGGATGAAGGAACCATGGGTGACAAGTGAAGTGGAAAATCTAGTCAGGTGGAAGAAGGCAGCATACATGAGGTTTAGGAAGCAAGGATCAGATGGGGCTATTGAAGAATATAAGGAAGCAAGAAAGGAGCTTAAGAAGGGGCTGAGAAGAGCAAGAAGGGGGCATGAGAAGGCCTTGGTGAGTAGGGTAAAGGAAAACAAAGGATGACAGGAGTAAAGGTAGGACCGATTAGAGATAAAAGTGGGAAGATGTGCCTGGAGGCTCTGGAAGTGAGCGAGGTCCTCAATGAATACTTCTCTTCGGTATTCACCACTGAGAGGGAACTTGATGACGGTGAGGACAATATGAGTGAGGTTGATGTTCTGGAGCATGTTGATATTAAGGGAGAGGAGGTGTTGGAGTTGTTAAAATACATTAGGACAGATAAGTCCCCAGGGCCTGATGGAATATTCCCCAGGCTGCTCCATGAGCTGAGGGAAGAGATTGCTGAGCCTCTGGCTAGGATTTTTATGTCCTCGTTCTCTACAGGAATGGTACTGGAGGATTGGAGGGAGGCAAATGTTGTTCCCTTGTTCAAAAAATGTAGTAGGGGTAGTCCAGGTAATTATAGACCAGTGAGCCTTACATCTGTGGAGGGAAAGCTGTTGGAAGGGATTCTTAGAGATAGGATCTATGGGCATTTAGAGAATCATGGTCTGATCAGGGACAGTCAGCATGGTTTTGTGAAGGGCAGATCGTGCCTTACAAGCCTGATAGAGTACTTTGAGGAGGTGATCAGTCATATAGATGAGGGTAGTGCAATGGATGTGATCTACATGGATTTTAGTAAGGCATTTGTTAAGGTTCCACACGGTAGTCTTATTCAGAAAATCAGAAGGCATGGGATCCAGGGAAGTTTGGCCAGGTGGATTCAGAATTGGCTTGCCTGCAGAAGGCAGAGGGTCATGTTGGAGGGAGTACATTCAGATTGGAGGGTTGTGATTAGTGGTGTCCCACAAGGATCTGTTTTGGGACCTCTACTTTTCGTGATTTTTATTAATGACCTGGATGTGGGGGTAGAAGGTTGGGTTGGTAAGTTTGCAGACAACACAAAGGTTGGTGGTGTTGTAGATAGTGTAGAGGATTGACGAAGATGGCAGAGTGACATTGATAGGATGCAGAAGTGGGCTGAGCTGTGGCAGATGGAGTTCAACCTGGAGAAGTGTAAGGTGGTACACTATGGAAGGACAAACTCCAAGGCAGAGTACAAAGGAAATGGCAGGATGCTTGGTAGTGTGGAGGTGCAGAGGTTATCTGGGGTACATGTCCACGGATCCCTGAAAGTTGCCTCACAGGTAGATAGGGTAGTTAAGAAAGCTTATGGGGTTTTAGCTTTCATAAGTCGAGGGATAGAGTTTAATAGATGCGATGTAATGTATAAAACTCTAGTTAGGCCACACTTGGAGTACTGTGTCCAGTTCTGGTCGCCTCAGTATAGGAAGGATGTGGAAGCATTGGAAAGGGTACAGAGGAGATTTACCAGGATGCTGCCTGGTTTAGAGTGTATGGATTATGATCAGAGGTTAAGGGAGCTAGGGCTTTACTCTTTGGAGAGAAGAGGAGACATGATAGAGTTGTACAAGATATTAAGAGGAATAGACAGAGTGGACAGCCAGCACCTCTTCCCCAGGGCACCACTGCTCAGTACAAGAGAACATGGCTTTAAGTTAAGGGGAGGGAAGTTCAAGGGGGATATTAGAGGAAAGTTTTTCACTTAGAGAGTGGTTGGTGCGTGGAATGCACTGCCTGAGTCAGTGGAGGAGGCAGACACACTAGTGAAGTTTAAGAGACTACTAGACAGGCATATGGAGGAATTTAAGGTGGGGGGTTATATGTGAGGCAGGGTTTGAGGGTCAGCACAACTTTGTGGGCCGAAGGGCCTGTAATGTGCTGTACTATTCTATGTTCTATGTTCACACTTGTAGTAATTCCATCAAACTATAAGCCTAAAATTATGCTTTGTGCTTAACACTTTGATACAAGGAGGATAGAATGTGTCACAGACTAAATAGCCTCCTTTTCAGATGACCAGCCAGTATGTCAATTGGCATCTATAATGGATGGGAACGTTCAGGAGGAAGGGGAAACATCCTGTCAGGAATGCAACTACTTAGCACTCCCCACAATTCAATCAAAGCATGCAGTGTTTGCGGAAGTCCTTTAATTTCCATGGTGATGATGGATGCCTCAGTTAACAGGGATGTATCTGGGATGCCTGACTTGCCTGAGGAAGAATATCCTGTTTCACAAAGTGATATTTCGTAGGACAGAGTACAGCCAGAAGTTGGTTCTCCCTAACCAGAAAGGAGAGTAAAGTCCTTTTGAAGATGTTGAGTATAAAAAGAAGCAGAAATGTTAAAGATCTAAGCCCCATCACAGGAGAATTAAAATTTTCCACACTTTCCGCCATCCGAAAACATCTTTTCCATTCATTAAATTGATTTGGATCCCATTTCAGGTTCATCTGTCCTTTTCACAACTTATTAATCCATCACCGTTTCCATCAGCAAGCTTAGCTATCATACACTCCGCTTCTAATAAATGTATGTTATTAAATATTATTATTGCTGGGCACTTTTTATTGCTCCCAAGTATTAATAAAGATGTTTCAAGAACCAAAAGCAACATGAGTTTTGCTCACTAAATTGCTGATTTCTAAACATTCAGATTGTGTTCAGGATTTCATGATTTCAGATTTCAGGTTTATTTATATTAACACTATGGCCTAAAAACATGCCCTTTGACCCATCTAGTCCATGCCGAACTATTAATTTGCTTAGTTCCATCAAGTATTATATGTGCGTATAATTATTACAAGTATTAAAGTGAAATGTGTCATTCGTGGTAATAACCAACAGACCCAAGAATGTGCTGAGGGCAGCCGGCAAGTGTCACCCCACATTCTGGCATGAACATAGCATGCTCACAGTGCTCAGCAGAACAACACAGAACACAACAAGGCAGAACATACCATACCAAGCAACAACAGCAAAGCAAGCCTCGTGTCATGGTTCCGGTTGGCTGTTCCCCTTTAATGCTCCTTTCTCCTTGATTATGCCCTAATTTTGGTCATTAGATCTCCAATTGCTGCTAGTTTACTCAATTATAGTACACTTGGTTTTCATCAGAGACTGTGAAAAATGTACGAAGGCGCCACTATCACAGGTTGACAGTTTGTTGGTCTATTCCCATGTGATCACTTTGTTTCTCGACTGCTTAGAACTGTTTGTTCTAAGTTCAGCTCCAGTTTCAAGATATTCCATGATAAGCCCAACTCCATGTCAAGACTCCATATCAGAGCTCTGTGTCAAGATTCCTCCGGTTTGCTGTTCAACGTTCATGTCTGTGCCAGCATCCCCAACTCAATCCCCGTGCCTGTGTCCTGCACTTGGGTTCTCCTCACTCGCTCCGTGCAACACCTCGTTCCTTGCTTCCCACCCACCTGTGCATTTACACAGTCATTTAACCTAGGGACAGGCTGTCTTTGGCCTCCAGCCTCCGGTACTCACAAAGATTCGCAGATGATCTACAGTAAGAATTTTTTTTAATCAAATTTGTCCATGTTCTGGACCAAGATTTACAAAATATTCTGCATTTATGATCACTTAAGGCAAACTGTTTATGTAGTTAAGCCTCCAAAGGCATCTTGTGGTCATGATTTTGGCACTGGCAAAACTTTTCAGCTATGTTATCCCACTGAGCCTCAGGCCCCAGAAAAGTTATCCTTCAAACTAGAAACACTCTTGAGGCCTTTAATTCTCGAAGAGTATCCAGTTACGGAATACAGTGCATGAATACCCAGGGAAATGGCAAAAGCAGCACAACTGAGAACCTTTGTGGTTTGAAAGCCGTCCAGATGTTTTAAAATATTTGGCAGATGAAATAAAGTGCAAATATTTCCTTTAAAATATCTCTAAATCTCCAAGTTTACATTATTGACTATGATTAACAAAGAAAGGTAGAAAAATTACATGTTAAACACGGAACTTTCAGAATGTTAAATGGATGTATAGTATCAATCCACCTCTGGGTAAAGGACAGATCAAATGCAATTGAGTTTGCTGAACAGTTACCAATTTGTTATAGCTACCATGAGAATATTTTACATCTTTATTGATAATAAAAGTTAACAACTGTGTAAGTGCAATACCTTTAGATGATTACAACTTTGAAAGTGTTTATTTCGAATACAGTGTGATGTGCAAACAACAAACAAATGGTTCTTTGTAAGTTGCATATGACAACCATAATGTAGATGAGAAGAGGATCAGCATCCCTCCTTGACATGTAAGTTTGAAAGAAGCAGACATGTACAGAATGTTCAATAGAAGGGCAAATAGGTCAGGAAACTCTCCCATTTGTTGTTCTAATTCAAGTTTTCACAGCTTGGGGGCATTTTCTACAAAATTACGCTTTGCTGGTAACAAGTCACAGAGCAACGTGGTAAGTTTTCAATTATTTAGGATTTGCCAGTGTCACTTTCCACAGCAGTGGGTAAACTTCTGAATATAATATTGGTATTGGTATTCATTTATTAATGTGAACTGTACCAAAATACAGTGAAAACCTTGTCTTGCATCCTTGTCATGGAGTTCAAATCATTACACAGTGCATTGAAGTAGAACGCGGTAAATCAATAACAATGCACAATAAAGTGCAAAAGCTACCAAAATAACTGCAGTGCAGGTAAATGATAAAGTGCAAGATCATACAAGGTAAACTGTGAGGTCAAGAGTCCATTTTATCATACCAGACGTCCATTCAAGAGTCTGATAAAAGTGGGATAGAAGCTGGCCTTGAGCCTGGTGAAACATGCTTTCAGGCTTTTGTATCTTCTGCCCAATGGGAGAAGGGGGAAAGAGAGAATGTTCAGGGAGGGTGGAGACTTTGGCTATACTGGATGTTTTACTGACGCAACGAGCAGTATGGACAGAGTCCATAGTGGAGAGGCTGGACCCCGTGATGTGCTGTGTTGTGCCCACAACTCTTTGCAGGTTTTTACAGTCATCTGCAGAGCAGTCTACTTATTTAGTTTTATTTTATTTAGCGACATAGTGCCGAGTAGGCTTGTCCAGCCCTTCAAATCACACCGCACAACTCCTGACAAACTCGATTAACCCTAACCTAATCACAGGACAAATTTACAATAACCAGTTAACCTATCCAGAATGTGGGATGAAACCAGAGCACCCAGGGAAAGCTCACAAATCGCACAGGGAGGAAGCTGCCATACCGAGCTGTTATGTATCCAGGTAGGATGTTTTTAATAGTGCATTGATAAAAATTTGTAAGGAGTCACAGGAACACACCAAATTTCTTTAGCATCCCAAGGAAGTAAAGCCTTTGACGAGCTTACTTGACCATGAATTATGTGACCAATTGATTTTCATTACCATACCTATACAGAATGAAAAAATAATAATTCTCTGTCAACTAGTTTAACATACAATTCATTCTGAATTAGAATATGTTCCAATAAATGTGTAATATATTTCATCAGAATGTCAGAATAATTCACCAGCTAGGTAAAAATATGAAGTTCAGCAGAAGATCCAGTTGGCAAGTTGTCCAAGTGCTCCCTTCATAATGCCAGCATTACATACTTTCTACTTCGGGTTTCCAGTTTAAAATCCTTTTAATTTTAAGCAAAACAGAGAATCAGGTGCATTTTATATCAACAGGCTTAAAGAAAATAAGAAAAATAAACGATTAGCTTAATTTTTCATATGTATATCGAAACATACAATGAAATGCACCATTTGCATCAAATCAAATCAGCAAGGTTTGTGCTGAGCAGCCTACATCCACTGCTCATTGAGTATTTTTGTAATTGAAAATTATAGAGCAAAGTGGAGCTGATTCTCAGATGCTGCACACTTAATAATGTCATTGACAGCAAATTATTCCTTTCATGTTTTATAGAAAGCCTAACCCTATTATTTAAAGCACAATACAAAACATTTCAAAAGTATAGCACTGAGCAGAGAAATTTTGAAAAAAAGATTGAATTAAAAGTATGCTTTCAAAATCAATTGCCCTACTCAACAAGTAAAAATTCCCTATTAAATATATAAAACATTACTTGGCTTTATTGCAACTGGTTTAATATTGATTCTTCTTCACAGTGTGCACACAAACATAGTAATTGAGTGTAGAAGAATCTGCCTGTTCTTTTACACAGTTGCATTTTTGGTCCCCATGACAGCAGACTGGGTTTCAGTTATAAGCTGTACAGTGTACAAGCAAAGACACAAATCTTGGGCAATTTTATTGACGGAATTCCTATTAAAATTGCTGCTGCTTCTCTTTTGAAGTACCATAACTTCTCTTTTAATTTTATGGTAGCAGGCAAGTTGTTTTTTTTTTATGTTTTGATTGCTGTTCCCTTTAATTGACCCCAGCTACTTGCTGTTGCTGCAATAATGTTGTTGAAAATGGCATATTTTGAAATCTATGCAATTTTTCTAACTTCACATTCATTCATTTCCTTGTAACTTAGTTTGCAATAACTTAATAAGCCATTAGAGACCTCCAGTAAGTAAACATTAATCACATTTTCTGATAAATAATGCTTTGACTTGTTATTAATTGGTTAGTATTTAGTGTCCACTCTTAATTACCCCGCAGAAAGTGCTGGTCAAGAGTGTGACTTAGAGAGACAGTGCTATTTGTGTCCTCAGTGATGGGGGTTGCGAGTTTCAGAGATCTATTTATGACAGAGGAAGGAATGTTTAGGGTGATGAATGGGATGCTAATCAATCTTTGTCCTGGAAGCTATGGAACTTCCTAGTTGTTCTGACAAAGCATCAATTACCTGAAATATTATTTTAGCTTCATTCCCCATGGATACTGCCGGTCCTGCTGAGTATTTTTAACATGTCTGAATATTTTCATTGTATCCTAAGTATTGTTGGAGCTAAACTCTCCAAACCAAGAGTAACTGATCATATTCCTGACTTGTGTCTTATAGCTGATGGAAGAACTCTGAGGTGACATGCGGTCAGTAACTCTCTCAGCAGGACACCCAGCCTTCTGACTGGGCAAGTTGAGTGTTATGTCAATAGGAACTCTGGGTTTTTAATGCCAAAATACCCTGGAATTATAATGGTATTAAATTTCACAGATAGAGTGTTAAACTCTCTTTTGTTGCTACATATTCTGGGGAGCTGTGAATGGAATCTAACATAGTACAGACCACATTGCACATTCCCTCTTCTGACCTGATGATAGAAGGAAAGTTATTGAAGATTGAAATATGACTCTTTAATGGGCATTGACTTATGTGAAGTCCTTGAAGCCACATTTGATCAAATGCTTCTTTGAAGCTAAGAACAAGCTACCTTCAATACTTTAAACATTTTCAAAGTTGCAAGGAGATCTAAAGCTGAGGAGTTCTGGCAAAACCCAAACTGACCCTAAGTGATTGGGTGAAGAAGTGCCACTCAATGATACTTCCAACTCTTTGATAATGATTGGAATTAGATTCATTGGGCAATCATTAGTTGGTTTCTATGTATTCTGATTTTTTGTTTTTGTAACTATACTGGAGCAGCTTGAATGAAGGGAATGCAGACCATCAGTACTATATTCAAATTTTTTTCTGGCCCCTTTCGTCTTAATTTTGTTCACTGCTCTCAGCCACTTTGTTCAAGCCCAAGTAAAGTTTTCAAATTAGTATTAAGGATAAAAAAAATTAGAAGCACCCAGGTTTAAATGTGTTGAGATAGGCAATTATGAACCAGGAAAAAGACCCCACAAAAAGTTCTGCTTTTAGTCACCTCTTTCAGTAGCAGAGGAATGAGAAGCAAAGTGAGAAGGAAACGTCTAACAACAGAGTTGATTGTAAATACAAAAAGAAAATCAACTAGCGAGAAAATACTTTCTACTTGATTTTCACTAATTCCTATGTATTCTGTTCTCTGGGGGTGCCTGAGCTTATAGCCTGAAACTGGATCCTACATGGAATTCAGAAGGATAATATCACTTGGATATTTGCCATCTTCCCCAGCGGTTCCCACATGCTGACTTCTACCTTCTGATCTGAGACACAAGTCACTCCAGTGGATCTATCGCATTAAATCATTGCATCACAGAAGTGACAGCACAGAAGGAGGCCACGCAGGCTATCTTTTCAAGGACCTTGGTCTTGCCAGAAATGTGTCTGGCAGAATTTCCTGACATGGCCCCAATTTGCATCGCTTGTAGGCAGGCAATAAGTAAATAGCTTGAATGTCAGTTCTATGCTTTTGGCCTTTTGCAATGCGGCTGCATTTTTGAGAAGCTGCCTACTATTTTCTTTGGTAACAATACTGAAAAAAGAGAACCCCATTATACAGCTTAGAGTTAAGAGCTTAGGACAAAGTTAATGGTTTATGCTTGTTAAAAGGGTTCCAGTAGTCTCCACCTTTCAGACTGTTGGCAAGCTAACTATGTTACATAATAGATTGATCAGTCAAAGCCTTTTTAGAATGTAAGTTATGTTATAGCTGGTCAAAACTTTTGTCTGAAGCTGCTGTAGAGTTTGGAAATTAAAATATGGATGCGGTTCAGACTAATTGCAATATGCCAGCAGTACTGATAAATCAGGAATGAAGGAATATTTGTCCATAATAAACAGAGAAAACTCAGCTCCAGGGTTGTTACCATCCATCTGAATAGAGAACTGCATATGCTGAAATTTCAAAAAAAGCTTCAAGACCTTAAATGTTTTGCAGTGACCTGGAGTCTATAAGAATTCTTCAATGTTTTAATACTTGAAATGGAATAGATTAAGTACAAGCAATTAATGGTTAAAAATAAAAAAGATAAAGATTAGCTTTATTTGTCAAACGTACTTCAAAACACACAGTGAAATGTGTCGTTTGTGTCAAAAAGCAACACTGTCCAAGGTGGCTCACGAGAGTCGCCAGCAGAGCATGCCCACAACTTGCTAACCGTACGGCTTTGGAAAGTGAGAGGAAACTGGAGTACCTGTAGGAAACCCACATGGGTCACCAGAAGGATGTACAAACTCCTTACAGAACTATCGATCCAAATCTAAGGAGGAAAGGAGGAACACCACCCCAGTCTCAGTCAATGGGTACACTGTCAATACAATTGAAAGTAGAAATTCAAACCATCACTGATTCTTTAACAAAAGTGCACAAGATAATGAGCAAATAGAGAATTTTCGGAAGATACACGTACTTTACCAACACTTTCTTACCCCACCACACAATACCTCTCAGTTCACATTCAATATCTGAAGAGCGAGCTCACGGTGAAGGCTGACAATGATGACAGAGTATTGATACTGATGACCAGTGACACAAGTATGTTCGTGTGATGAGAAACCTTGACAGGGATGGCTGGAGTATCCAAAGGGAGGGATTGAGACACGGTATAAAGCTGGAATGAGAACTGAGCTAGGAGATATGTCTAGTTTGGCTTCCAATTGAGCATTGAAGGTCTGTTCAGGAGCTCTTTAAATACTCAATGCTTGGCATCCAAAACATGATTACCAATTAGCAAGACAGTCCTGAATCCTTAAAGGGGCCATGCCAGCAGTGTTAAAACATAGAAACCCCAGAAACTGGCACAGTTGTGATATCTTGTAACAGTTTAAGAATTAGCGAAAATGCTTTATGGTATCTTCAAACTGTCCTTGAAAAAAATACATCCTCATTTACACATGGGAAGCCCTGACTCAAACCTGTTCAAGCTGGTGGAGTACGGAGTGAAGAGTCCTAGGATTTTTGACAGGAGCACATGGAGGCTATGTACAAGCAGTGTAATTGCACAATGCAAATGAACAAACAGTATAAGCAGTACAATCAGCTTAAAGAATCTAAACTTACACAAACTAATTAACCTACTCACCCATCAAGCTATTCCACATGTTGTAGACTTTTCAGATCCAACATGAGCTCATTAATCAGAATAATGAATGAGCTATGAATCCCAACACAAAAATATGTACGGAAAAGCAAAATAACTTTTGGAAAATGATAGATCTATGTATGTATGGCATCTGTTAGTCTCACGAGACCATGGATCAGCACCTGAAAAGTCTTCTCCAGGGCGCGGGCCTGGAAAAGGTTGTTTGGAAGACCGGCTGTTGCCCATGCAGCGAGTCTTCCCTCTCCACACCACCGATGTTGTCCAAGGGAAGGGCAAGGGCCGATACAGCTTGGCACCAGTGTTGTCACAGGAGTTGCCAGAACAAGGTTGAAGACAATGTCAGACTGCCTTAGGGACTCCAGCTCCAGATTTCGCCTCAGGGTTTCCTCCCGAAGCCTTTCCCATGAGTGGGTATGGCCGCAAGGCAGCAGAGGTTTGGAATCAGAGTTCTCCCTCTCTCAGATGGACTGCCTTCCCAGCTGAAGGTCTCCTCATTATACTATGTGATGATGAACTTGTGCAAGGAAATTAAGAGCTGATGTTGTCTTCATGCACTTGTTGTCCTTATTTTTAGGTGTTATGGTTTATGAGCTTGTGAGGTGCAGTCAGAAGTTTGTGTGAGGTCTTGCAGTACTGTCCAGAGATAATGAGTACTGATGCCATGTTCTCCCATGGTGAAGGGACACAATTTGTAAGGTTGTTGACAAGCTACTGAATAATCAGATTGCATTCTCTGAAATGATTCAAGCATCTTGTTTGTGACTGGAGTTATGCCAACCCAAGGAAGTTGATGATATTTCTTTAACCACCCTTGTATCTTGTCACTTCAGCATGGCTTTTAAATGTCATTAGTGACCATAAAGCATTCAACTCAAGTGGCAATGGCGTCTATATTGTGGCCTAATTCAGTTTCTAGTCAGCAGCAGGAATCACGGGACTACTAAAGGTGTTACCGTTTTTAGTCTCTCATGACCACCATCTTGCTTTTCTCTTGTTACTATTTCTCAGTTGTAGATGTTAATTTCCATCTACTGTACATCCTTTCTGCCCCCACTGTGCCAAAATCAAAATTATTTTTCAAAACCCATTAAAACCCATTTTTGCTGTACATACAGAAGGGCAGAGGTGTGGCTGCTTCATAATCTATGAGTTTAGTGTTAGGGCTGAGGTGTTGTATTTCTAACAGACTTTACCCTAGGTGAATGATACTTGTATGCTTGAGTCACTGGTGATCAGCATCAATGATGACAATATTCTGCCATCATTGTCACTGTGAGCTTGCACTTAAGATATTGAATGTAAACCCTATGAATGCTGGGCAGTGCACAGCGTGGGAGAAGTGTTATGGGGTGGGGTAAGAAAACGTTGGTAAAGTGCATATATCTTCTGAAAATTCTGTATTTGCCCATTGTCTTGTACACTTTTGTTAAAGAATCAGCGATGGTTTGAATTTCTACTTTCAATTGTGCAAATAAAAAGCATTGCCAGCGTGTTCATTGACAGAGATTGGGGTGGTTTTAGTTGGGAGGTAAGAACAAGACTGAACAGTTTTTGATTTATCCTTTGGATTAGTTTTACTCTGGCATGGAGTTTATCGGCTATGAAAGACATTATTGCAGAAAGGAAGATTGGGGAGAGGGTAAGTGTGATGACACACAGTCTTGTTTAACCCACATCTGGAACAGAATAGGTTGTGGTGGATACATTCATTCATTATATATCAATATTTTTCACACAGCCGTCACTGACAGGAGCTCCACATGAGACTGAAAGATTCCTGCAGCAGGCAATGTAACATTCAAAGTTAAAGTCAGATGCTATGTTGACACCCACAAATTCAAGCTTTATAGGTGATTCCTGTGAAATGCTGGCAAAAGCAAATGAAAAAGGAATAGAAAGTTACTTGCATGGAGTTTAGCTTTACTGTTACAACATGAACAATGACTAAATGGTTATCTAAAAATCTAGGATACACAGAGACAGGATGATTCCACCCTTTGATTTTTAAACTTGTTTCGTCCATTCCAATTTTTCAGTTTTGTTAAATTGACTTTAATTAGACACTTTGACAGGAGTGAATTCAAAAAACAGGAAATGAAAAAATCCTGGAATATTTTTACTAATTGCAACAGAAGGCCACTTTTCATGCTGTGCTCAGCTCATGTTAAGTTTTAATTAGTTTTTTTAAAGAAACGTTCAGTGATCTGGTGTGTGTGTGTGTGTGTGTGTGTGTGTGTGTGTGTGTGTGTGTGTGTGTGTGTGTGTGTGTGTGTGTGTGTGTGTGTGTGTGTGTGTGTGTGTGTGTGTGTACATATATCTAAGTTAGTAAAATATATTAATTTATTAGAAATTATATGTTTCTCCTATACTAAGAGGAAGTCACCTACAGGAATATATCTTATAAATCCTGTCACATGTAGTCTTATTGATGTTTTACTTGGTCAAAAGCACAAAGGCATTGGTGTGGAAATGGTGCAGGGTCTGATCCTGCCAAATTGTATCAAATCCCTCCACCTTGGAGATGTGGATGTTCAAAGTTCAAGTGTTCCAAGTACATTTATTATCAAAGTATGTAAAAATCACCATATCACTCTTTAGGTGTTCACAGTAGAACAAAGAATCAGAATCGATGAAAAACTACACACAAGCATAGAACAATATTGTGCAAAAGAAAACAAACTATCCAAATACAAAAGAAACAATAGTAATAATAAGAATAATAATTTTAATAATTGTTATGATATGGCAACAATGAATATAGAATTGAGACAGGTTTTTTTATAAACAAAATAAAAACATTTATTTAAAACTCATTTCAATGACAAATGAAAAGTAAACAAATGACTAACTTAACCAGAAGTTAACTACTATACGGCAACTTGAACAGTTCTTAAAGTGTTAAATGCGAACACAGTTCTTAAAGCCATATATACAAAAGTCCAAATGATTTACACAGTCAATTAGGAGAGACTTTCCTGAAGTAACAAATTCCTCGACGACATGACGTTATTGCTGATCCTAGCTGAAATATGCCTTGTCCAAAGGATTTACGACAAAGGAAATAACAATGGCTTAAAGGCATTGACCTTTCCTTGGTGAATACCCCTGCTTCAGCCCTTTCTGCTCTTATAGCAGGGACTATCTCGGATGCAGGTTACTATCTCTTTTGAATAAGGATTCAATAAGGTTGATCCTATATTACTAATGACAACACCAACTTTACTCGATCCTTCTGGTCTCCATACTTCCATAAATCTTCACTCTCTGACTGGACTAGACTGGCAACATTTGGTGAGACTGCCGGAAATAACCTTTGAGACTTAAGGCAGGGAGTAAAACTACACTTTAAAACAAAACTGTGTCATGAGATGAATATGCAGCATAATGGAGTCACTGACGAATTAAGCCACGAATTGACCTGTGTCACAGCAAGGCTCTCCCCTTTTATACCTGTTGAAGCAGGCCATCACATGACCTCTCACTGGTGGGAAAATTACATCACTCCACCATCACAAGACCATTACACCATGCTCAGCAGAGACTCAATTACATCATGGTCATGTGACAGTCACAAGATACCTACAGGGCATGTAACATAATAAATAGTATAATTTGAGAGCATAAATTGTACTTGAAAGTGAGTCAGCCTGATGGTAGAAGAGTAATGATTGTTCCTGAACGTGAAGACTCCTGTTCCTCCGTCCTGATGGCAGTAGCGACAAGACAGCATGACATGGATGGTGGGAGTCTATGATAATGGTTGCTGCTTTCTTGTAAATTCACTCTGTACTATGATGGACTGGGCTAGATCCACTACTTTTCGTAGGATTTTCCATTCATAGTATTGGTGTTTCCATGCCAAGCCATGAAGCAACCAGTCAGGGTACTCTCCACTGTGCCTCTATAAAAGTTTTCAGATGTCTTGCCGAATCTGCACCCTTCCTTCTTTGCAATGGCAATTATGTTCTAGTCCCAGGACAGATCTTCTGAAATTATAACAGTAAGGAATTTAAAGTTACTGACCCGCTCCATCTCAACCTCCTAAAGAGGGCTGGCTCATAGATATCCAGTTTCCCCCTCCCATAGTCAATAAGGAGGCCTTCAAGTTTGCTGATGTTGGGTGAGAGGTTGTTGTTGTGGCACCATTCAACCTCAGAAGTCACGCATGAAGGCTGGACTTGGTTGTCAGAGGTGCACACCATTGGGAGCATTTAATAGGTTGCGGGATCTTATCCTCAACAGATTCCCTGGATCTGACAAGGAACCACTAAACCCCACAATCATAAGTATAAAGCATGTAGAACAGGGATCTATGTGTACAGCCGTGTGGTACACCTGTGTGAATAGACAATAGATAATAGGTGCAGGTGCAGGCCATTCAGCCCTTCGAGCCAGGACCGCCATTCAATGTGATCATGGCTGATCATCCACAATCAGTACCCCATTCCTGCCTTCTTTCCGCTATCTTTAAGAGCTCTATCTAACTCTTTCTCGAAAGCATCCAGAGAATTGGCCTCCACTGCCTTCTGAGGCAGAGCATTCCATACAGCCACAACTCTCTGAGTGAAAATGTATACCCTTCCATCCTTTGAAAGAACGTGAATTATCATCTTTACAAATATAGGTTTCTTGGAGAAAGATTATAAGAGATTTAAGTTTTCGGATATAAGAGAAAATCTTATTTCATTTAACAGGGTTATTTAGACCTTTCACATTAACACTGAGTATATTAATAAAAGAATCCATTAAGTATCCTTTAGTAATGTATAATTGGTAATCACAGACATGTAGATAGCGAATAAATAAAATAGTAAAAACATCCAATCAGCTTTCTGGAAGAACCCATTTCCCCTGTCCCTCCCCCCAAAGGGAGAAATCAGCCAAGGAAGGCTGAAGACTAATTCTAATGTTCCCAACCTAAAACTCCAGTGGCTGCAAAAAATATATATGTATAGCTGTGCTGAATAAACAATTGTAAATATATATATTTACAAAAACAAAATATCAAAGTAAATAAGTTCGCTATTTATGAAAAAAAACCATGGGAAAATGTAAGTACTAGTCTCGGTAAAAAGGAAAGACAAATAAGTAAAACAACATAGACTTGTGGGTGCAAAAAAAGGGAGTAAAGAAACAAATAGATAATTAGAAAGAGAAGCGGTTTAGATAGCTTCCTACATGACTAATTTAAGGCATTCAAGGGAGAAAAAAAACAAAATGACAAAATGGTAAAATAATGAAAAAACCAAAAACCAGCAATAAGAAATATAGAATATTGTATACTATTGAAAAAACAGTAAAAGACCGAAAGGTGTATAAATAATCAAAAGATGGGAAAAATCTGAGTGAATTTAAAGTAAAGCAAAACACCCAGTAGTTTCATTCCTTAGTAATTACTACATGTACACCCTACATAATTACTTTTAGTCAAATTACCCGTAGCCATCTGTAGCCTATTCAATATTTTAGTACCATTTGAGTAATATTGTAAATATATTATTTGATTAAGCATTTTTTGTTTACATAATTTATTACGGGTTATATGTAAAAGAACATGAATGCATTATACCACCACATCTTTTCTGAGTGCCTGACTACGAAAATTGAGAAAAGGGTAGATAAACATCCCAGCTCTGGTGTTTTTTTTGTGTGCGTCTGATACCAATGTGAGCTGAGGTCTTGATTCAGTGGGAGATGATGCTGGAGAGAACCAGTCATAGGATTTGACCCAGTGGGGGACCATGATTTGGTGGAGCAAGATGCATAGGTCTGTTAAGAATCAGTTAATATGACTTTTGGAAGATCTGAGCTTCAACTTGTGCACATTTGACTGTTAAATTATAATGGACTTTTTTTATTTGTGTTTTTTATTTTCCTTACTAAGCCTTCAGTTAAGTTAACATTCAGAAATATAATTCCTTTAATTGTATGCAGTGTGCTCTCTGTTATTTGTTGGCATCAAGTTGTAACAGGGTAGCAAATATACACAGCATCCACACAAACTGGGGTTTGGAGTGGGACAGTCACCTCAGTCTCACAGATTTGGCAGGACCGGAGTGTGTATTTCCTAGATTTATGCAGCCTGAAGAAACCAGGGGTTCCACGAACACATCATGGGAAAAAAAGAGTGTTAGATAAACATATCACACCCAAGTTTTACAAGGTCTGTTTGGTTCCTTTTGATGTCAAGATAGAGTAGCCAGTGAACCAGATCACAAGGAGGCTGAAGGAATTCTTTTCAAACTTCATTAGAACCCATGGGCAACACCAGTGGTCCAGGGAGCCAAGAAGAATGGGTCTGTCAGGATTTATGGTGATATTAATGTCACCATCACTCCAGTACTGAAAGTAGAGTAGATCAATACACACTGTCCAGAATAGAAGATATCTTTGCAAATCTTTCTGGATGAAGTGGAATGGACTAAACTGAAGTGGAAGAAGACTCCAAAGTTTAATATCACTGGTAGCAGCAGTACAATGGAATACATGATAAATATGGGGAAGAAAAGTAAATTATGGTTGGTTGGTATTCGTCTGTCTTGAAGGAGAATGGGTGGTGACATCATTATCATAAGCCTGGACGGAAGGTATAGAGATCCTGAGGTGCTCAGGCATCAAGATCCCCCTCTCAGCCTCACCAGTGTAGTTCCAAGGAAAGCTTATGAAGTAATACATCTGACACTAGCTCAGCTGCAGCAGCTGTCAAAAGGATGTTCAATTATGTCCAGTCGTCTAAAGTGCTCCACTCCAGATTTGCTGTCTGAGTTTATTCCCTTACACTTTGACTCTCCTGAAGTTGCCCACAAAGCAGTGGTGCTATTTACCTATAGCTGGAGATCTGGTTCATGAGCACCATGGCGTGTCCAGACCTGCTCTCCATCCTCTGTCATTCAGCCTGCGTCCGAAGGATTTCAGTTTCTGTGTGTCACCAGTGAGGAGACACTGCATGAGGCTTTTTATTAGAGAGGCTATGTACTGGCAGGGAGAGACTTACACATTCAGCTCTCATTTTCACAAGACCGCTAGCCAGAGGTGGAAACCAAAAGTGAGAGTGACAAGCACTACCTACTAACCTATAAAAACCATTTTGACAAACTCGGAGAAGAAGAGTTTCAGATTTGTATATTAAATAGTTAAATTGAATATAGTGTGAAAACAGAAAAAAAAAAGTGAGGTCGTGTTCATGGGTTCAATGTCCATTTAGAAATTGGATGGCAGACAGGAAGCAGCTGTTGTATATCAACGATTTGGATTATGGAATAGATGGCTTTGTAGCTAAGTTTGCTGATGATACAAAGGTAGGTGGAGGGGCCAGTAGTACTAAGGAAACAGAGACTCTGCAGAGAGACTTGGATAGATTGGGAGAATGGGCAAAGAAGTGGCAAAAGAAATACAATGTTGGAAAGTGTATGGTCATGCACTGTGGTAGAAGAAATAAACAGGCAGACTATTATTTAAATGGGGAGAGAATTCAAAGTTCTGAGATGCAACAGGACTTGGGAGACCTCATGCAGGATACCCTTAAGGTTAACTTCCAGGCTGAGTCAGTGGTGAAGAAGGCGAATGCAATGTTGGCATTTATTTCTAGAGGAATAGAGTCTAGGAGCAGGGATGTGATGTTGAGGCTCTATAAGGCACTGGTATGACCACACTTGGAGTACTGTGTGTAGTTTTGGGCTCTTTGTTTAAGAAAGGATGTGCAGCCAGTGAAGCTTGCCTGTATTGCCTCGACTTATAGTACAGGTGCAGTCATGTCACATGTTATAAGTGACAGAAGTGTTCACCCCATAGACCTTGCCTCATGTTTCTTTATCCCTGCAAATAAAAATTACACACTGGTTGTCAGAGAGGCCTTGTGTCTGGCGTCTGGCTTGGGGTGTAAAACATTTCAATCAGTATTTGTATGGGAGAGAGTTTACCCTCGATACTGATCATCAGCCACTGCTTTCCATTTTCAATCCACAATGTTGTTCCACTAACAACAGCAACACAAGTGCAAATATGGGTTCTGCTCTTGGAGAACACAATTACACTATTGAATTCAAGAAAACAACTAAACATGGAAATACTGTTGGATTGTTCCATTTACCCTTGGAAAAGGAAATATCTGAAATATTTACAAAAGAGGACACACCTCTTGTCAGATTCTCCCTAATGTAAATCAAAAGTCTCCATATTATGGCATATTATCCAAAGGAAAACCAGAAAAGACCGCACACTGCTTCAGGTCTACATGGTCTCCCAAAACGGCTGGAATGTCCAGCGGAAATTCCTGTTCCCCAATTTTAATCAGTGCCAGGATGAACTTGCTCTTGACGGATGTTGCCTTTTGTGGAGATTGAAAGTTGTACCATCCCAACTGAGAGCAAAAGTGGCAAAGTGTTGGAGGTGCATCATGCTGGTCATCTAGGCATGGCCAAAATGAAAGCCTTGGCTCGAAGCTTTCACTGGTGCTCTGGGATAGATCAGCAGATCGAGCAGCTTGCCATGTTCTGCTTGCAATGCAAACATGTCCAGGAGATGTCAAGAGCAGTGTTTATCCATCCCCGGGAACGTCCTGCCTTGCCCTTGCAGAGCATTCATGTGGACTTTGCCAGACCATTTACCGGCACAAATTTCTTGGCTGTAGTGGCTGCAGCTAAAATGCGCCCAGTGTCCCCAGTAGCCTCCAATAAAGCCTCGCATACTGCTAATGTGTTGAGAAGCCTTTTCTCAAGAACATGCGTTCCAGAACACTTAATCAGTGACAGTGAACCATAGTTTGTTATGGAAAGTTTCAGTCATTCCTGAAGAGGAATAGAATAAGACATGTTTCGTCTGCACAGTATCAACCAGCTACAAATGGCTTAGCAGAAACATTAGCCTGAAGTCTAAAGAATGCACTGCAAACCACGTCAGCAGAAAATGTTACACTGAATCAGAAGCTCACCAATTTCCTCCTTGCGTATCGCAATGCAGCACACTCCACAGCTAACAACACACCTGCTACACTGTTCCTGGGTCATGGTTTGTGCTCACACTTGGAGCTGTTCAACTCTAATCTCAGAAAGACTATGCAGGACAAACAACTGACACAAATTGAGGGCTCTTCAGACAAGGAGGTTCCATATTTTTCTCCTGGACAGGCTGTCCTGACGAGGGTCTATAGAGATGATCAAAAGTGGGTGCTTGGAAAAATTAAAGATAGAACAGGACCACTCTCCTAAACAGTCAAGATGGTATCCAATGTCATCTGGAGATGACATGTTAATCAGTTGAGGAGAGAAGAGTCAATTGCTAGAGAAGAATGGTGTTCAGAGCTGTCAGAACCACTTCTTGAAGTCTCAAAGTCAACTTCTACAACCTCCACGGAGGATGCTCAAAAACCTCAGATTGTTTTGCAGCCACAAGTCTCACCTGCCAAGCAGAGTGACCTCCTTTGTCAGGAAAAATCTCATCAAATATGAGTAAGAAATGCTGCACAGTGATTAACCCTTTGGGATTCAAGGCAATAATTAAAAAATTTACTATGCTGTGTATGTCTATATAGTATACTGATATATACATAAGATGACTAAATAACAATATGTTATGTATTTGAGTTGAGATGCATTCTATTGAGTTGGAGTTTACAGCAAAGCAGGGAGGAGTGTAGCACATTCAATATATCAGCAATATTTGAGTATTATGGTTGTAAGCTTTTTGATCGCTAAGGATCACTCTAATATGCTACCAGAGAGGGGAGAACCTGCTGCTGTGGCCAGGTTTTCTACATTTTGGATGCAGACTTGGACTATACAACTTTTTTGGTCTGTTAGTTTTTTTGTATTCTGTGTTTTTTGTCCGATCTTTCTAATTTTATTGTGCAGGGGTGGGGGTAGAATTTTCGGGGATGATGTGCCTGTTATTTTTTTTGTGTGCAGGAGGAGGGATTTGGAGATTGATGTGCCTGTTCTTTTTTTTTGCTTTTGCGCCTGGAGGAGGGACTTGGGAGAGTTGATGATTGTGCTGCCTTTCTTTACTTTCTTGGTTTCATGGCTACTTGAGAAGCAGAGTTTCAGAGTTGCTTTGTATGCTTTGATAATAAATGAATCTTTGATTAAGCATTCTTTGATTGATTATGTAATGCATTATGGGTTATATGTAAGAAGTACACTAATGCCATGTGTCATTACAGCACCACATCATATATGAACACCTCACTAGTAAAGAGGAAATAAAGCTAAGTAGACAAGCATCCTTTGATCTAACTTCCGTTAATGCCCCTCCTCCCCTTCTTACCCCATCGCTGACATATTTAGTTGTTTGCCTGTTCTCCATCTCCCTCTGGTTCTCCCCCCCACTTCTTTCTCCCTCCCCTCCCATCCCTTTCGGTTAGTCTTGACGAAGGGTCTCGGCCCGAAACGTCAACAGCGCTTCTCCCTATAGATGCTGCCTGGCCTGCTGTCTTCCACCAGCATTTAGTGTGTGTTGTTGTTTGAATTTGCAGCATCTGCAGATTTCCTCGTGTAACCATCCATTCTCACGTGTTTCTCTTTTAATTAGCTTCTGGAATTACAAAGCATAACACCATCAAACACTTCTGATTTGTTAATCTTTTCATTCCTGGGATCATTCTCATGAACCACTCCTGGTCCCACACTTCCAATGCCAGCATAAAATGCCCATGATTTACTATCCATAACCGTACACCTTTGGAACGTGGAGGAAACCTAGAGGACACCCACATGATCATGGGGAGAACGTGTAAATTTCTTACAGCTTCCAGGACCTCGCTCATCCATTGAAAACTGTACATATCAGGTATCTCCTGTTCCAACTCTTATGATATTAACAGCGAGGCAAAATGTATTCCTCACAAGGCACTGCAGAGTTATATGGTATAATTAAGTGGAGATCTCTTTAGTTAATATTAGGTACTTTAACAAAAGAGGTTAATAGTCTGCTATGGAAGATTCATCTTGTCTACTTTCTCCACCACTTTCTGGTAGGTCTGGTATGGACGCACAATGCCTAGAAACAGAAAAGTCTACAGAAAGTTTATAGCAAAGTCAATTATGGGCAAAGCCTTCCCTGCCAATGAGTCCATTTATAAGAGGTGCTCCACAAGAAAGCAGAAACCACCATCAAGGACCCCCAGCATCCAGACCATATCCCCTTCTCAGTACTACTATCAGGCAGGAGGTTCAGAAGCCTGAAGTCCCACACCACCAGGTTCAGGAAGTTATTACCCTTCAATTATTAATTTCTTGGACTGGCGTGGATAACGTCGCTCACATCAACTCTGAGCAGATTCCACAATCTACAGGCTGACTTTCAAGAATGTTACAACTCATGTTTTCAGTAGTTATCTACTCATTTGCACAATTTGTTTTCTTCTCCATTTTGGCTGTTTGTCAGTATTTGTTTTTGTATAGTTTTTCATAGATTTGGTTGTATTTTTGTTTGTTTCCCTGTAAATGCCACCTCAAAGTGCAATATATCGTGGCATATAAGAATTGAATTGACTTTATCTCTTACATCCTTCACATGCATGAGAAGTAAAAATCGTTATGTTACATCTCAACCTAAAGTCTCCATCTATAAGTATATTGATAACAAATTTACTTTGATTTTTGATTTTGAGGTATTGTCAGTGTTTATGCTCCCTTCTTTCCTCCTTGTTATGCTGCACACAGGAGGG
This sequence comes from Hypanus sabinus, assembly GCF_030144855.1. Taxonomy (NCBI): domain Eukaryota; kingdom Metazoa; phylum Chordata; class Chondrichthyes; order Myliobatiformes; family Dasyatidae; genus Hypanus; species Hypanus sabinus. The sequence goes on from NC_082719.1 coordinate 80,322,363, forward strand.
AGTGATTGACAACCCTACCTAGGATCAATTTAGAAACACAGAATCCTTGAGCCTCTGGCATAACACTCATATTAGATTTACCAATGTTTAAAATACCTTGTAAAGACTACCACCACTAAATACTACATAACCATATACCACTGAAAATATTTACACACAGACCTGCAAATACTTCACTATCCCCTTGACAGAAACAGGTGTTAAACACATGGAGCGTGTTAAACACATGGCATAAGATGAATACTCGAAGTCCAATTTGGCAACTTTGCACAAGAACTGACGTCATTGTCTTCCTTCTCTGCATATTTCCTGCAGATGAAAGCGTTGCTGGAACTAATGGCATTTACAATAAGCTACTCTGCATGTTTTTCACTGTAAAATGTATGCACCCATATCTCAAGCTAACTTGAATTCTGTGGAAAGATCCTTTTTTATGCAGGATTACAGACATGTACTTGAAATTGTTAAATCTGCACTTTTGTTCTTAAAGATCTGAGGCACAAGTTAAAAATAAAGGGAAGGGAGGAAGAGAGATAAAATATAATAATTGATCAGTAACATTTTTGAATAATTTGCTACACTGTACTAGTAATTCCAAAGATTAGCTGTGCATTGTTTAGGTCTGATTGTATTTTTAATGTCAGCACTCCAAATTTCCTGGTGATTAAGTGTAAGACTGTTGGACATTATTACTTGTTCACTGTTTGAAAAGTATGTGCTTTTCTTGTGATATCATTTGAAATGGAAGTACTCAATACTGGCTAAATTCTTTTAATATCATGCCAAAAATGGTTCCAACATGATGTTATTAACTGGTCTAGTTATCAGCAAAAATAAAATATTATGGACAGCTATTCAGCTTTGAAAACAAAGAAACACAGAAGATCATCAAAAACAACAAAAAAACAATAATATTTTTTAAAATTATAAGAATTACAAATGACTTTTTGAAGATTTTGAGTAGTAGATCTACGTGTTAGGCATAAGGATTGTGTCAGACACAAGAATGACTAAATTTAATAACACTGGGTCTCCACAGTTGGAAAAAAAATAATTTTCCTAATACATTCAACAGCAATCAACTGTTTCAATTGATAAGTATTTAATTTTGTAATCAACAATGAAGCAGACACCATGTATATGCTGTAACTTCAGATAAATTTTATCTGGAAAACTCCCAATCACTTAATTATACAATTTTCCTTAAGATAATACAGAGATAAGAAACCTAGCTAATTTAGATGGAAAGGAATCTAACGAAGGAGAAGGAAATTATTTTGTTTAGAAAAATAACTTCAAGATGCTAAGTGAGGTGGCCAAGTTTATGATGCTAGAGCTGAGGGTTTGAAAGAAAGCTAGATGCATTTCTGGAGGGAACTTGGATGGAAGGGCACAACAGGGTCTGGTGGGAAATTGGAGCAGAAAGGCAGGACTCAAGCTGCTGTCTCACAGGGATTTCATGATTGGATGATAGCTATCATATCTGCTTCTACTCTGCATTCTGTGGGGCATTCATTATCATGCCTTTGTCCCTTGCCTGCCAGAGTATTAGAATTGGAGTTGCTTTATTCTTGTCACAAGTGTTGAGGTACAGCGAGAAGCTAGTTCTGCATTCTGTCCACACACTGGTCAATTCATTACACAGTGCATTGAGGTGCATACAAGGCACAGCAATAACAGAATGCTGAATAAAATGCAACAGCTACAGAGAAAGTGCAGTGCAGGTAGACAATACATAAGATTGATAGTGAGGTCAACTTATCATTGAGCTTTGTTTGGCAGAGAGTTCTGCCGACTAGATTACAGGGGGATTTCAAGAGGAAATAAATAATTTGTTTGAAAGATTGGGAAGAGTGGACTTTGGGAATTGGCACACAAATGGGGATAGGGCCCAAAATAGATCACAATATTCTAATGTCCTTTTGTTCATATGTTTCAGCACACACTCCTTGGAATTGTCATTTCAGGGGATTTGTCCTGCGATCAGCATGAAGTGTGATCACAACACATCTGCTTCCTTTGAAGTTTGTGTGGGTTCAGCATATCACCTACAACTTTGACAAACTTCTACAGATGCACAGTGCACAGCCATGGTTGCTTCATGGCTTATATGGAAACACCAATGCCCGTAATGCTGTCTGTAACAAGTTCACAGAAGGTGCTGGACACAGCTTGGTCCACCACAGGTAAACCCCTTCCCACCATTGATTACATTTACATGGAGCGCTCCTCCAAGAAAGAAGCATTCATCATCAAGGACCTCCACCATCATCCAACCCATGCTCTCTTCTCACTACTACCACTGGGCAGGAGGTACAGGAGTATTAGGTCCCACCCCACCAGGTTCAGGAATATTTATTATCCTACAACCTTCAGGCTCTTGAGCCAGTATGGAAAACATCATTCACCATGACACTGAACTGATTCCACAACCTACAGACACATTTTCAAGCTCTACAACTCATTTTCTCTTTTTTTTTAATTTGTGGAACTTACCTTCTTTCGCACATTGGTTGCTTGTCAGTGTTTGTTTATGCATAGTTTTTATTAGCAATTCTAATGTATCTCATTATTTCCTGTAAATGCCTGCAAGAAAATAAATCTCAAGGCAGTACATGGTAACATATAATGTACATAGTTTGATAATGAACTATACTCTGACTTTGACACAAGTTACTTCAGTTACTGGAAACAGTCTCTAGACTTACTTGTGGCTTCATAAAAACCTGCCTTCATCATAAGTTTCTTGACATTTTCTGTTCTTAAGAGAACAGTCCAAATTTTTCTGATCTTTCCACAACTTATTTATTTGCTCATCCGTATTGCTTCTGAGGTCTTTACATCTTTCTTGTTCTGTGATAATTATTTGCAATAGTCCAGTTAATACTAAAAAAATGACTTACAAAATCTATACTGATCTCTCTGGTTTTATTTTCAGTACCACTTTTATTACCCAATTATTATATGCCCTTTCTTAGATTATCCATACAACATTGTGTGCTCTTTGAGAATTTGTGTATATATGACATTCAGGTCTCTTTGTGTCATTTAGATATCTGAAAATCTTAAAATGAGTGATTCATATGTCCATGATTTTTTTTCCTTCTTGTGAAGTTTACTTTTAAAAGAGGAAAAGCTGTGCCATTGAAAACTATAGTTAAAACAGATGCCTTCATTAGCTATTTAAATATGAATGCAGATGATGCCATAATAAGCTGTAATAGTGCCCTGATCACTTCCCAGTGCTTACCATCTCCATTCATGTGACAGCCATAAGAGCAGGGAGCAAGAGAGGGACAAAGGGCTAGATCTTATTTTAGAAGCCAAATGTCTAGCTTCACCAAATTTATTTGACATTTCAGCCTTTGTAAACAGGCTAATGACCTTTGTTATAGGTCATCACTGTATAATTCATAAACTACTAAAATTAACTAGCAATTTTAAATTTAAATAGAATATTTATTGGTGTGCATGTGCTTAGACTCCTGATTGTTGCCTTCCCTAGTCTATGGCAAATTCACTTTAACAGTTTAACTTCTCGTTCTCATCTCAGAATTCATTGACTTTTGTTCCATTACATGTATTGATCTAGTAACAGCTGTATTATTTATTCATATTTCAGAATGTGCCACTGTGAAAAAAAGCCAGCATTTAATATCATATCATTTGGCCCTTGAGAAGCTGGGGATGAGCTACCTTCTTCAATCTTTGAAGTCCCTTTGATGTGTCTCCATCAATTAGGTTCATTGACAATGAAGATGCAGGGATATATTCCAAATTAATCTGGTACACAACATGATGAAGAACCCTAAGGTGTTGGTGCTCCAGTGAAACTTGCATAGAACATAATGCTACAGTAAAAGAACAGGCCTTTCAGCCTACAATATCTGTACCAACCATGCAAATTTTAAATAATCTCATTTGCCTGCACACCATTATATCCTTCCATCTCCCTGCCCGTTCCTGTGCCTGTCCAAGTGGCTCTTAAATACTGATTTTGTATCTGCATCTACTATATCCCCTGAAAGTGTGCTCTACTTTACCTACTGTGTAGGAAAAGGACTTGCCTTGTAAATCTCCTATAAACTACTCATCTTAACTTTACGCCGTCTAGCATTTGACATTCTCACCCTGAGAAGAAGACTTTGACCATCTACCTTCTCTATGGCTCTCATAATTTGATATACTTCCATCAGTACCTCCTTCAGCCTTCAACTCTCCAGAGAAAACAATTCAAACCTCTTCTTATAGGTAATAATCTCTATTCCAGTCAATATCCTCGTGAACCTCTTCTGCATCATCTCCAAAGCCTCCAGAATCTTCTGTAATGCAACAACCAGAACTGTCACACAATACTCCAATGTGGCCTGAGCAAAGTTTTATACTTTTGCAGCATTATTTCCCAATTCTTATGCTCAACACCTTGGTGCAGGTACTTGTGAAACACCACTGGTCATAAAAATCTAGTCAAAATAACCACAACACCATAAGACACAGGAGCCGAATCAGGCCACTTGGCCCATCGAGTCCACTCTGCCATTCAATCAAGGCTGATCTTTTTTCTATCAGCTCCTCAAGCCCCGTTCACAGCCTTCTCCCCGTAACCTTTGATGTCATGTCCAGTCAAGAACCTATCAATCTCTGCCTTAAATACACCCAATGACCTGGCCTCCACAGCTGCCTGTGGCAACAAATTCCACAAATTCATCACCACAGTACCTGCCGCAGTCTTTCTACTTTTTAGTATTGGGGAGCTAGTATATTTAGGATCAACTGTCAGAGTAGCCTGAACAAGTAATCATAAATAAATTGACTATCAAGCATTTATGATGCACTGGAAGTGGAGGACATAATATGATGCGATGGACGTGATGGGTATTTCACTCAAGCTAGCTGCTTCATCCTCGCTAATGTCAAATTTTTGAGAGTTGCTCAGACTGGAACAAACTATTGTCTATAATCTCAAACTAGCCTTGAGAGCAGGAAAAAGATGCCCATCAATCAAAATCTCTGCACACTTAGCTCATTATTAGCACTGGAGTCCTGTGTGACCTGTCACCTACTTGTGGGCTGAGCACTTGACCTGAGCTTTCAAACTCTTAATGCCTGAATGCACAGCACAAATAAATCATGGAAAGCATGATGATTTAGCAATGCTTTTTCAAATAACTGAATCAGATTTGTATCTTGACAAACATACAGTGTAGATAAAGACAACAATATATTACATGCCTGAAGCAAGCCAGGTGGATACTTAAATAATATTTAAATACAATTCCCAGTGACATATAACCTCTTTACTTATACGCATGAGAAATTACTGGCACTTGGAGAGTCCCATAATTTGCTTTACAATGAAATAAAACTGTTGGCAATGTGGAGAACTGTGAATAACTTAGATATTAAATTGCATAGTACATGCCTTGAAATAAGCATGTGGATTTGAGGATTTGGTCATAAAATTTTGCGGAACAAAACTTAATTATAGTCTCAGATGAATGTTGTGCCAGTAAATGAAAATCAAAATAACTGCAGATATAGGAAATCTGCAATAAAAACTTAAAATGGTGGAAACACTCAGCAGGTCAGGCAGCCTCTGTGGCAAGAGAAATGGACCTAATATTTGAGATTCAAGATTCTTCATCAGAGCAGAGTGAAGAAGAGTCTCTAATCAGAAACATTAACTCTAATTCTCCTTCTACTGATGCTTCTGATCTGCTGTGTGCCTCATTTTTTGTCAGTAAATATAGAGGACACTTGACCCAAACACAAAGCAGCAGGGACGATTTAGCAGTGAGCAACCACTTCAATAATAAACTGCAAACTAACAAGCTGTGAGGGGCCACAGAGCAAGTGAAACAGGATACTTAGCACAACAAGGCAACATGGTAACTGAAGGCTAGAAGCAACTCATTGAGGCTAGCTGGCTCGATGGGAGGACAAGGCTGTGTAAATTGGAAACAAGCGGCAGGTGACTCCTGTTAGCTCGGTGGATTCTGGGAGGTGCCTTCCTGTGCAGGCCTGACAGGATTACCCCTCCTACGACTGGCATCTGATGGCCCAGGGCAATCCGGATGGGTTCAGTAGAACTTCCTGATGAGCATTGAATCCAAAAAGAAACAGGACAGCATCCAAGACCTCTCCTCTGGGCCATACCCCTCCCAGTTGACCAGGCATTTCACACCCTGTCCAAAACAATATGTCCATCAACCAGTGAACCATGTATGCTGGACCACCTTCCACCATTCTAGGTTTCAGGTGAACTGGGTGGTCCATGGACATAAGGAAGACAAGTGTGATCCTGATGGATGGTGTCTGCTGGAGACAGTGAGTGACTAGATGGATGCGATGGGTGACCTTGAACAGGCCAATGATTCAGGGCAAGAGCTTGTGGGAGTCAGTGCACAGGGTGGATCTCAAGTGGACAGGCGGACACAGTCCCCAGGCTGGAGTAGTAGGTCTGGGCCCTCCTTGCAGTTAGCCTTGCAGAAGGAGGTGCAGTTGGCAGTTAGAAGGGCCCTCCGTGCCTTCTTCCAAGCATTCAGCAGTGACAAAACAGGGCTATGGTGGATGGGACATCCGCCATTAACTCCTTCTCAGGGATCAACAGGGGCTGGTAGCCATGAGGTGAGATGTCTGTGGCAGAGGAAGTGTGTGAATTGTGGGACAGTTCAGCCCAGAGAAGATTCTTCTTGCATGTGGAGGTGCTAGAGGCAGTGAAGCATCACAGAAACTTCTCCACATGCTGATTGGCACTTTCTGACTGATTCTTTACCTGCAGATGATAGTCATAAGACAAACTCACTGAGGTGAGGAAGAGGGAGTAGAAGGCTCTCCAGAAGTGAGAGATGAATTATGGGCCCCGGTCCTGAGGGAAACCATGAAGGTGGACTACATGTTGGAGAACCAGGTCTAGCCTCTCAATGGTTGATGGAAGCTTAGGGAGGGAAATGAAGTGGTCTGTTGATCAGCATCATTACTTTCCTACTGTGGCACCATCAGAAGGTGGTAAATCTGTGATGAAATCCATGGTGATGTGGGATCACGGGCATTGAGGTACAGGAGCCTGGCCACTGGCACATACTGCAGTTGTTAGGTCTGTCCGCTGGAGCGGATTCATACTGTAGGGCAAAGCAGATCTGATTCTCAAAATTCCAGGCAATCGGGATGAGGATCTGTGAGGATGGATCATTGGCTGAGAGTTGATCTCCATTTCAGCTGGGTTGAACCGTCATGACAGAGTGTCCATCTTAGCGTTCTTGGCCAGGTCGGTAAGAGAAGGTGCAGTTGATTTGCATGACAAAGAGGGCCCAGCTTGCCTGAGGTGGGTTGAGTTAGTAGGTCCGCTGAATAGATATAAAGTTCTAGTGGTCAGTCCAGATAAGAATGGCTCAGTGTTTCCCATCAGTAAACGTCTCCATTCCTCCAAGGCCCAGTTAATGGCAAGTAGCTTCCTATCTCCTTTTCCATCACAGCATTGTGTAGAGTTGAACTAGAGCGAGAAAAAAACACAAGGGTGTGTCTTCCCGCTGGGAGATGATGTTCCCAGTGCCACGTCAGCTGAATCCATTTCTACCACAAAAGATCTGGAGTGATTTGAATGGTGGAGAATGGGAGAAGTGTTAAAGTGTTTCTTGAGCTCCTTGAAAGCTTGGTCCATGGCAGCAGACCAGGTCATTTGTGATTTGGTGAGGGAGATTACGGGAGCAGTGATTTGGGTTTAATAGGCTGCAGGTGATGAGCTGGAAACAAGTGGTAGGTGAGTCCTGTTAGCTGGAAGGTGCCTACCTGTGCAGACCTGACTCTGTTTGCCTGATTATGGGCATGCATGAGATAAGATTGAAATATTATACAGATAAAATAAATTGCAGAATAAAAACAGTAAGGACATGAGGCAACATTTCTTGAGCAGCAAGCAGTAATTGGAATTCAATACCTGAAGAGTTAGTATGGACATATAAATAATATGTTTCATAGGATATATACAGAAGATACTTCAATGCCTTATGAAGCTCAGCATTATCCTGGAAAAAGTAATTCACACTCAGTGATCACTTTATTACCGTAGGTACACCTGTACACCTGCATATTAATATCTAATCAGCCAATCATATGGCAGCAAGCCAATGCATAAAAGCATGCAGACATGGTCAAGAGGTTCAGTTGTTGTTAAGAACAACATCAGAATGGGGAATAAATGTGATCTAAATGACTGACCCTCCCCTCCCCAGATTAATTGTTGGTGCCAGGTGGGGTGATTTGATTATTTCAGAACTCCTTTCACAGAGAATTGGGGTGAAAGACAAAAGCATCCAGTGAGTGGCACTTCTGAGGGTAAAAACACTTTGTAAATGAGAGAGGTTAGGGGAGAATGGCCGGACAGATTCAAGCTGACAGGAAGATGAAAGTAACTCAAATAACTATGCATTACAACTGTGGTGTGCAGAAGAGCATCTCTGAATGCACAACGCAACGAGCCTTGAAGTGGGTGGGCTACAGCAGCAGAAGACCACAAACATACATTCAGTGGCCACTTTATTAGATAAGGAGGTACTAATAAAATGACCACTGAGTGTATTTGACTTGTACTCATGCAGCAGCCTATGTATGTAGTCATCCCACCAACTCCATACAATTACTACTCAACCAGGCAACCAAACCTACAACCTGCACCACTAAAATGAGCAAAGACAAGAGGTGAATGTTTCTCTCTGAGGTTCATATCATTCCTTTTGAAATATATTGCTGTTTCTTCATGATTCTTCAGTCTAAATCCTGGAATACCCTTTGTGGGAGTACCTTCTACTTAAAGACTTCAGCAGTTCAAAAGGGTGACTGACCATCACACCTCAAGAGTCAATAGGCTGTGATAAAATTTGCTGGCCCTATTAGCAATGCCTTGTTTCTGAAAACAAATAACTAATGTAAAATAAAATACTGTAGGTTTATAGGGAAGGTGAAGCAGATGAAATTGGATGAGCTGCATATCTTCCAAAAATCCAGCATATATATGTTGAATGGAATTGCTATTTCTTATATTATTCACTTCCTTGGTTTTATTCTGATCTAGGTCTCATTAAGATTTGCAGATCTGAGAATCCCATGTCCTATCGTCATATTGCTATCAGAAGCATCCAAGTCATTTTTTTAAGCTTGCATTATGTCAGCTTTGAAAAAATGAAATAATATAAGAAGTAGCAACTCAATTCAACATACTGCTGCTGGCTTATTGAAAGTTATGTATCTCGTTTTTTTAATTTGCTTTTTGACAGCTGGGTGGAAGGTTGGGGAGAGGTCTCTGCCACAGGAGGTGTAAGGCACGCCTTCCTTCCGCTAGCCTGCGGGTCACCCTTGGGCAAGGTGGAGCACCTGGTAGTCCCCCAATCAGGGTCACATGAAGATATAGAAGCAAGTGGTGGATTGTCGAATGAGCAACTGGTGCATATCACAAGTCTTGGTTATGCAACCACTGATTCCAGGAAGACAATCTCTAGAAAGTATTGATAATGGTTGGGGTCAGCCATCTTGTAAAGACACTGCCCAGAAGAAGGCAATGGCTAATCACTTCTGTAGAAAAATCTGCCACTAAGTATTATGATCATGGAAAGACCTTGATCACCCATGTCATATGATACGGCACATAATAATTATAATGATTGTTACAGCAAGGTTCTGATTAGTAGTAAATTCAATATTCTTAGAGGAATTTGTATGGACAGGAAAATTTCCTTTTTTGCAGCAGTCTGTAACAAAGAGTCACAGTCTCAAAAAAAATGGGAAGCTACTTAGGATTGATCTAAAGAGAGATTTATTGATAATACATATATTTTGTATTTATCTTTAGAATTCATTACCTTAATGATCTTAGCTATTAAGTCCATATAAAATAGTAATGGATATATTTCTTAATTTAAGAGGGATTAAGGAATCAGGGGATAATACTTTCAAACATACACTTTGGAAGGAAGAAAGGCTACTGGTCCTGTAAGTTGCTCCATCATTCCTTTGGATCATGATTGATCTGACTCTCACCTCAAGGCAACATTCCTAAGACAACCTTTCACCTCATCAAGAATTTATCCACCTCTGCTTTTAAAATATTCAGACTCTGCTTCCACTACTAAAGGAAGAGTTCCAACGTTTGGGACTCCTGAGGGAAAAATAATGCCTCAATAAGTAGGCAAATCATTATTTTTTTTAATTATTCTCCTTGATACCAGAATTGTTACTCTTTTGCAACATTTTGGAAGATTAAACATTCTCTACACACCCACCAGGTGAAGATCCCTCAGGGAATGGGGTTGAGGGAGAAGAGCAGCCACGATCTTACTGAATTGGAACAGCTTTGAGCGACAGAGTAGCCTGTTCCTGCTCAGGGTCAATTGCACACAGACTATATAGGAATGTCTACCTCTCAAAGACATTAACTTTACTACCAACTTTTATTTATAACACGTTTATTGTCATTTTTCAAATTGCAGAATGTGTTAAATTGAATCTCACAACTTGATACAGACTCAGTTTGATTTTATGACCTCCTACTCCTGTTTTAATGCTTACAAGCTTCTTGTTCCATAGTCTCACTCAAATAATGGCACAGCTCCTTGCATTTTAAGTCTGCACAATTTGACAGGCATTTAAAGCACATGATAATCTATCTTTATTATTGTTCCTAAACCCAGGTGCGGTTTCAATGAACACACATTCTTTTAGAATGCATTTCAACCATTGCTATGCAAAGCAACCAGATCCATTCTTTTCCCCTAGAGCTGGTGAACATACTTAAGAGTCAAATTTTTCACATATTTGAAAAAAGTTATAATTTAATTTCAGCAAGATAGCATTAATATTAAAGTTAGAAGCTACTTCGGACATTTCCTGATTTCTGAATAATATTACTATTCTAGGAATAGAAGAAATTTGTTTCTGTCATATTGTGTAAGCTAAAATCGTAAAGGCACATTGAGAAATCATTAGAGCTGCCACTAGTGATCCAAAAATGATGCCAAAATGACATTAAGAATGGCAAATGAATTGCATGTAAAAAGAAAGATTCTTTAACAATGATCTTGTGCACTACTATTGTTGTTATTTTGTTGCTATTAACATGAGCATACTATATAGTTAGCTCTATGGTAAACATAACATTGTTATAACTGAACACAAAACATGCTAGGTAACTTATTTTCATAGGCTTAGAAATTGCAAATATTGAGTCAAAGGTAAACAAAATGAGACAAATTCAACATATAGCATATACTGTACATTTAAAAGGGACAAAAATGTAGGCATTTGAAATAAACACAAAGTACACTGCAGATGTATGTGTAGGCATTTGAAATGTTGTATTTGGGATTTAGGGGGCTTACCATAGTACTTTTGAACCTGCCACCATCTCCCACTGTTGCCTCTCCTTTTCCCTTTCTCCCTTGGTTCACTCTCCTCTCCTATCAGATTCTTTCTTCTTCAGCCCTTTATCTCTTCCACCCATCACTTCCAAACTTCTCACATCACACCCAACTCCTTCCATTCCCACCTACCTTCCTCCTCATCTGATTTCACCTTTCTGTTGCCAGAGTGTACTCCTTCCTCTTCCCCATCCCCCCATCTTAATTTGGCTTCTTCCCCCTTTCTTTACAGCCCTGATGAAGGATCTCAGCCCAAAACATCAACTGTTTATTTCCCTCCATAGATGCTGCCTGACATGCTGAGTTGCTCTAGCACTCTTTGTGTGTTGCTCTGGGTTTCCAGCATCTACAGAATCTCTTGTGCTTATGGACCAATTGTTTTATTCTTTCTGTAAAAGGTCCTATGTTTTTATCGCTGAAAACAATTCCCTCGATCATACTGAACTGAAGGCCCAATGCGTTGCCCACTATCACCCTTACTCATTTGAAATTGGAAATCAGGAACCTGCTGGAGTTTGCTTACAGTTTGTCAACCCCCACTTTGCCACTGGACTCAGCAAAAGTTCAGGGGGGTAATTGCTTAATCAAAGCAGGGTATCAGAACACACTTTGCATCTGGCTCCACAGTGCTCATGCAGCACAGTGGCAGAGCATATAAAGTCACAGCCTTACATTGCCAGCCACCCTGCTTCAATGTTGACCACAGGTACTGTCTATGTGGAGTCTGCACACTTCCCCCCCCCCCCATGTCTGTGTGGGTTTTCTCTGGGTGATCCAGCTTGCTCCCACATCACAAAGATGGTCGGTAGATTATTTGGCTGTTTTAAATTGCCTCTAGTGTGTAGGTGAATGGTAGAAGCTGAGGAAATTTATCTAGAATGTGAGGAGAATAAAACAAAGGATGTAGGATTACATCCAACCTCAGTGGAATAATCCTGCTTGCCTTTACCCTATCTACACCCCTCTTATTGTGCATGCCTCTGTACAATCTCCTGTCCCAACCAATTCAACTTTTCCCTATAGCTCAGGACATCAGGTCGCAGCAACATCCTTCTAATTTTTCACTAGACTCTTTCAAACTCAATGATATCTTTCCTGTAGTTTGATGACCACAACTGCAAACAATATTCCAAATTCAGCCTCACCAACTTCTTATACAAAGTCAGCAAAACACCTCAACTTCTATTATCAATGTACCATGTCTCACACCTGTGAGATGTGAGGGTCATTAAGTTAATTGGCCACTATAAATGACCTTTGGAATATTTGAGTGGGAAGAGAAGATAGGCATAAAAATGGAAATAAGGGAAATAAATTAAGGAGTTGGGATTGATAAGATTTCTCTAGCTGCCAGCATAGGTTTGAGGGATGAGTGACTACCTTCTTTATTATAAGGCAGCAGTTCCTACCCTTGGGTCTATGGACCCCCTGGGTTAATGGTAGGGATCCATGGCATGAAAAGGTTGGGAACCCCTGTTATACGGAAATATAACCTGTCAAACAGAGTTAATATTGCCGGTTGCTACTACATTTTCATCAGAGCCTAGAAAAGCTAGAAAGCAATAAAAGGTCAAAGTTGTAGAGAAGAGGGATAGTGGGGAGAATAAAATTAATACCTGTGAAGACCAATGATACACATGGTGGTTTGATCAGCTGAGTGAGAATGGTAGTGCTTGTTGATTGCAAATGATCTTTCTGGAGGAGGTGTAAATCAGAGGAAATGAATGAAAACAATGAAAGAGAGGGAAAGGAAAAAAGGAAAAAAAGTGTAAAACTGGAAAATCAAAACAATGCAGATTCTGGAAATTGGAAGTAGACATAGACAATGCTGAAAATATTCAGCAAATCAGGTGCCATCTCATTAATCTTTTCCTCTGTATCTTCAGATTCACTTAGTGTCCAAAAACTGAAGGTGCCAAGCTCACTGATTTTCTTATCTATTGGATGTAATTTCTCTTAATACCTCAATACTCTTCTAAGTTAATTATTTTTATATGTTACCTAGTATAATAATAAGAAAGAAAGTGTGGGAACGAGGGTCTTGGTGATTGGAGAGGAAACATGGCAACTGTTATCTGGTGAGTTGGATGCCAAACCATTAGGATTTTCACATAGTTGGACAGCAGATAATCTGAGTTTTACTGCAGTCTTATTCCAATAAAAATCAAATATCAGTTCTGAACCCATTTCATGTGATCAAACTATTCAGGTCATGACTTGAAATGAATTTCTTGATCCATATACAGATCAACTGATGATGAAAACATATTGTCTGATGATTTATGAGTGTTGAGTATACTTGGTTGAGTTAGATAACATACCTTCCAGTAGTTTCATCAATCTACTTACAATATGTTCTGCAATAGCTGCCACTGCTGACCTCATTTCATAGCATCATGTGTACAGAAATCAAGAAGACTAGTTTGAAAAAATGAGATCTAATCTCACTGTAACGCACAAAGTTCACATTTATTTATTTACTTAGAGAGACAGTGCTGAACAGGTCTTCCTGCCCAATGAGCCACACTGCCCACAACCCACCTGTTTAACACTAGCCTAATCAGAGGACAATTTACGGTGATCAATTAACCTACTAACCTCGTACATCTTTGGATGGACTGTGGGAGGAAATCACCCGGAGGAACTTCATGCATTCATAAAGGGAGAATATACACACTCTTGCATTTGGTACCAGAATTGATCAGCAAACTCCAGAATGTCCTGAGCTGTAATAGCTTCATGCTTACCATTACACTACCACACAGCCCTTCAAACTGTCAAGTACGAGACTTTACAGAATAGATGTAAAGTCGTAATTTCCCCTGCTTGGAGTTATAGTATCAAAATTACAAGTCAGCCATTCAGGAATGAGATGCGAAGGTATTTCTTCTCGTGGCTGGAAATGAAGCTTTGGAATTTACTGCTCCAGTGGGTGGTAAACAATCAGTATTGGAATACATTCAAGTCAGGGAATGTAGAAAAGCAGCACTGAGGTAAAATACAAATGGTAGGATCTTACTTGAGATGAAGCAGTGGGCCAAATAGTTCTAGGTAATGAAGCAAATATGGTGACAAAACATGACATTGTTGGTGAGATGGCTGCCGTGCTTGGAAAAGTTAATACATTACCCATCACTTTTGCTCGTCTGGCTTTCTGTCCTTCTTCTGAATTAGTAAATGAATGTCCTTCAAAACAAAATGTTTACAATATTAGCTTCTTCTAGCAATTTGACTAAAGGATGCCGTATGTTCCAGAGACACTTCACAAGCTTCACTTAAAATTGGAAGAACATATTGGCAAGAGGAATGAATGCTAAGATAGAGCTCAAGTTTCTTACTTTAGGCAGTAAATCCACATGACATACTGTAAATGACAAACCACCATGTAATCAGTACTGATGATTGGTAGATTGTTGGAATATTTTGTGTGAGTGTTGGAACCAATCTAATGTTTCCTGAAGCATATTTTACTTAATACACAGGATAATGAGTTGCATGCTTAATATAAACAGCTCAATTAACTAAATATCAGCAAATAATGGTAATCACCATAAGATATAACTATGCAGAAATTCAGCTGTTCAGTTAGCTTCTACACTGAATCTTAAAGCACAGAGCTATGGAAATTCATTGCACAAAACAAGGTCATTTAATTTATCATGTCTGCACCAGCCGTAAAGTTATCCAGCTAATCCTACTTGCCTGGTTTTGGTCCGTCAGCCTTCAAAGTACAGCACTTAAAGTGTACCTCCAAGTACTTCTTAAATGTGAGAAGCATTTCTGCCTTTATCACCCTCTCAAGCAGTGAGATGCAGACCCCACTCTTCATCCTGCCAAATACTTTCAATCTACACCCTAAGGTTATTGACCTCACTGCTAAGTAGGCTCCTCATAATTTTACACACTCCAATTAAATTTCCCTTCAGCCTTCTTTATTCCAAAGCAAACAATGTTTTCCTATCCAATTTTTCCTCATAACTAAAATTCTCTAGTCCTGGCAATGTCCTTGTAAATATCCTCTGTACCCTCTTGAGTGCAATCACATCATTCCTGTAAATGTGTTGACCAGAACTGTACAGAGTACTGAATCTGTGGCCTGACTAGTGAATTTCACAGTTTTCAAATAGGCTCCTTTCACTCATATACTTTGCCTATGAAATATGTCATTTAACCACCTTAGCTTATTGCCTTGCTACTTTCAGGCATCTCAATTCCTATTTTCCAAGGTCCAGTAGCTCTTCTAGATTCCTCATTATGTTGCTCTCTGTATTCCATTTGTTTTCTTCAAGTGTCTTATGCCTCTCCATGTGTGGTATTGGGATATTCTATTGAAGGATCAAGTACTGATCCTCACAGAACCCTACTGAAAAAATCTTACCCTCACAAAACCATCAGCCAGCAATTACCTTTTAGTCCTTGCCAAGTTAGTTAAAGATCCAAATTGCCATTCCCCATCACATCCCTGGGACTTCCACTTACCATGTGAGAGCATGTCAAAACTCTTGTTAAAATTGAATGCACTCTTAGTTGAATCTCCCTTGTCCCAAACTACTTCCTCAAAATTATCTGACGTATTTATCCATGACCTTTAACGAATAGATGGATGGCGATAATCTTTCTTTCTCAGTCAGTGTCTCTGTCCACTATTGTAGCTGAACCTGCGGAATATCTCCAATAGCTTCTGTTTATGTTTCAGACTTCCAGAATCTTTACTACTTTGCTTTTCTCCTTGATTAATTAATGCTTCTCTAAATGACAATTAATACTCCCTCTGAATTTTTCCAGTAATTTATGCAGACAAAACTATCCGTATTGCTTCCCTTCTTTCTCTTAATCACCCAGGATTAGGCTTTTGTGATTCATGACTTCAGTATGTTAAACCACAGGATGTTTACTTTCTCACTATAGTCTTCTTATTCTATATGTCACATGTTTCCTTAAATGCAATGTTTGTCTTTTCCTCTATTGTGTGAAGAACAAAGCAGATTACTCATAAAGAGGCCATATTTGCCACCTTCACACAGAAGTTAACTTTACCATCTCCAATGGGTCCCACTCGTTCATTTTTTTATACACTTACTCTTTATGTGTGCATAAAATGTTCAATATTTCCTTGATTTTATTTTCCAATATTATTTAATCAGCTCTTTATTTCCCTGATTTGCTAATCTTCACCCTCATTTTTTCAGCACATTCTGCAGAACTGAGTACATTCATTTACTTATCACGTGTACATACAGTGAAAGGCATCCTTTTGGTTAACAACCAAAACTACCTAGGGCAGCCCACAAGTGTCGCCACATATTCTGGCGCCAACATAGCAAGCACAGAACGTGCAGCAGAACAACAGCAACAGAACAACAACAGCAAAGGATGCCTCTTTCCTCTGTCCCACTCACTGACAGTTCTCCAAGCCCAGGATGGGCTGGCATCTGGTCTCCAGCCTCCAGCTGGCCTGCGGATATCAGTCATCCAGCTTCCCCAGTGGATATGCAAGCTTGCAGACCCAGGGCTTTGGCCAACAGGCCTCAACTTCTACATTTCCAGTCGATCTTCAGGCTTTAATCTTTGGCATCCATCTGGAACTCCACCAGACAACTCTGAAATGAACTGTTTTTGACTCCAGGACTCTGAAATGAACTGTACTTCACCTTAGGAAATATGGCTTCCTCCACCATAGTTGGAGCCCTCACATGCATTTCCTCCATTTCCAGTGCATCTTCTCTCACAGCTCCTCTCCAAAGAAACATAGATTGACACTCCCTGATCCTCATCTTTTACCCCTCTAGCCTCCAACACATTAACCTTTGCCACTTCCGGGACTGCCAGTGAATCCCACCCACAAAGATATTTCTCCAGCCCTCATTGGGAAGCTCTCCTTCCCCTACCCGTTTCTTGTTTCTGCAGGGTCAACTTCTAGCTCTCACTGGTTTGCTCATCCTTCCCATCCACTACTCCTTGTCTCCTGGAGCTTTCCTCTGAAACTATACGAAACCACCTGCTCAATATTCCTCCATTATCTGTCTCTGCCTATCATCTACCAGCCTCCTTCTCAGCTCTCCCTCTCAATTCCATATGTCTATCCTTCCTCTACACTGATGCAATCCCTTTGTTTCCACAAATGCTGCTCGACTCATGCAGCTCTTCCAGAAGATTAATTTTTGCTCCAGATTCCAGCATGTTGCAGTTGTTTGTGTCTCCAGACTGCAAGCAATACTATTTAGACTTCAGAGTTATTATTTCACTCTGAAATAAAGCCAGAGCATTGAGCCGAACCACTGTGAGAAAAATTACACCAACAAGGAGAGGAGCCAAAGTTTCAGCAAACTTGATGCCAGAAATGTGTTTGGAATGTGAAACTTGATGAGGAATCTTTACTGTTGACAACGTTCAACACACCATTTGGACTTCACAAATTCCAGTGTCTACCATCTGGCCTTAGGATGTGCTTAAGCAGAACATAGATACAATTTGTGAGCTTACAAAGAAGCAGTAGACATAACAGATGACACCTACATCTTTGGAGCAGATGAGAAAGACTTCAATTGTCACGTATGGAGGGAACTAGGAAGTTAAGTTTCAAGCCAGATATGACAAGGGTATTATAAAGAAGAAGACTGACAGTCCTTTAGTTTGATAACACCTCAAAGTTCACGAAATTAAAAACACAGAAAGAACAGCTTGCCAGTGTTTTTTTTTCCTTATTTCTCACAGGTTAGGTCTGGAAAACCTGAGAGAACCAATCAATGAAAATGCTAGATTTAAGGAATTAATTGTGGACTTCAGGAAAGGGGATTCAAGGCAACACACACCAGTTCTCATTGAGGGATCAGCAGTGGAAAGGGTGAGCCATTTCAAGTTCCTGTGTGTCAACATCTCTGAAGATCTATCCCATGCCCAACATATTGATACAATTACAAGGAAGGCACGACAGCGGCTATATTTCATTAGGAGTTTGAAGAGACTTTGTGTGTGCCAATGACATTCACAAATATATACAGATGTACCATGACGAGCATTCTACTGGCTGGTACAGAGGGACCACTGCACAGAATCAGAAAAAGCTGCAGAAGGTTGTAAACTCAGCCAGCTCCATCATGGGCACCAGCATCACCAGCATCGAGGACAACTTCAAAAGATGATGCCTCAGAAAGGTGGCATCCATTATCACGGACCCCATCACTCATGACATGGTGTCTTTTCATTGCTACCATCAAGGGGGAGGTACAGGAGATTGAAGACACAAACACTTCAGGAAACACTTCTCCCCCTCTGCCATCAGATTTCCGAATGGATGGTGAACCCATGAACACTCCCTCACTATTAGTTTTGCTCTCTTCCTGCATCACTTATTATATTGTTTGCAATGTACTGCTGCTGCAAAGCAATAAATTTCTTGACATATGCCAGTGGTATTAAATCTGATTCTGATTCAGTCTATTAAAATACATTTTAACAAAGGTACATCTGTCAGTGGATCTTAATCAAAAACTCAACAGCTTGCAAGTAAATGTCTCAAAGTCCTGGGAGCAGCCTTCATGCACAGTAGTTCTTCAATATCATCACATTGACAGAAACAGGATATGCAAACACAGGTAGCAAGTTAATGGCGGTCATGTATGTTGCAAAGATTTCCACATCCATTCCAGGGATGATCCCAAGAATGAAATCCTTCACGCATGAGGAATGTTTGATATCTCTAGGTCTGTAATCAACAGAGTTCAGAAAAATAAGGGGGGGATTCTTATTGAAATCTATTGGATACTGAAAGACCTGGATAGCGTGGATGTAGAGAGGATGTTTCCAATAGTAGGGAAGTCTAAGATCCAAGTGCCTGCCTCAGAGTAATGGGATATGCCTCTACATCTGAGATGATGAGGATTTTTTTCAGCAAGACAGTGGTGAACCTGTGGAATTTGTTGCCACAGACTGTTGTGGAGTTTAGTCACTGATTATATTTAACACAAAGATTGATAGGTTTTTGATTGGTAAGGGAATTAAGGGTCAGGTTTAACTTCACTGGCCTATGTCATGAACCATGTTGTTTTGTGGCAGCAGTATATTGCATGGGGAGAATGGTGTTAAAATAAAAATCAGCCATGAATGGACGTGGAGCAGACTCAATAGACCAAACAGCCTAATTCTGCTCCTATATCTTATGGTCTTATAGCCTTTTACTCACCAACGGAAATACATTGTACAAAGCAACAATGGCCACTGGATCAGATATTCCAGAGCAATCCAAAAAGTGTGACAGCTGAACTCCAATGGTTAGGTTTCAGAGTTATTGTTTCACTTTGAAATACATTTAGGCCTACTATCTCATCAATGATAACAGGAGAATCAGGAGATGGAAGATCTAGCCATGAAGAAACACTGCCTGGTGATGTTACACCAACAAAACTGAGTAAGGTCAGGGAAGAGACTGAATGACAATGAATTACAGATGCTTTCCCAATGGGGAAATCAGAGATGATCTAAAAGAGTTAAAATAAATGCAGACAACAACTGGATGCCAGAGACGTTTCACTGGATGTTGCCGTTCTATTAGATGGATTCCTGATCACCTTAGTCAAAGGAAATTCAAGGACCATTATTTCAGTGGATATTTAGCAATACCACATGAGTATGGAAAAGCAGAAATTAAAACTATGTCAGGTGGATTGACATGTACAAAGATACAGAGAAAGGCCCTCAACATGCTGCATATGCCAGAACTTCTGAAATGCATAATAAACATAAATGGTGGTCGCTGGGGTATTAACCACCATAGAAAATATTGGGAGTTGATTTATTCACCTGGAATCAAGGATTGTATCTCGTAATTGTAAGCTATTATTTTGTTTTCATTAAGTAGAAGGTCGAGAGAGGCACAAATATTATCACAGCAGTTCAAAACCTGTTTAAAGGAATTCCTGAGTAGATGGTGTGTGAGAATAGAATCCAATTCATCCTGAGAGTTTGCAGAGTGATGCAGACTCACCATTATGATCCCACCCTCACTCTGTCTGAGAGGATGCACATCATAGAGGAACATGGCCAAACAAGACTTGAGGATCTTTTTGAAATACAGAGAGAGAAAGGAAGACCAAAACCTAGTCTTATTGTCTTTTGGGAATTCATCACTTAAGGCTGATTCAAAATAGCTTCCGAGATATAGAACTAATACCAGCAAAATGTATCCTCCATAAGGTCAAGATGAAGTTAAACATAGACTGAATGAAGCACAAGTTTAAAAAATATCACTACAACTCAAAACTAACTTATTTACTGCAACACGTACAACACACTAGAGGAACTCAGCAGGTTGGGCAGCATCCATGGAAACGAGCAGTCAACGTTTCGGGCCGAGACCCCAGGACCGAAAGATGCATTTCACATCTTTGCTGTGGTTAACTTTGTGTTAACTCATTTACAGAACTGCTCAGAGTGAAATCAATTTGTGTGTAGAGTCCAGATATGAGAACCAGGGCAAATTAACCATGAATGTCATATCCCAAAAGGACGATCCTTCAGAACCAAGATGAGTTCTGTTGGACCACATCTACGGCCCTAATTGATAAGGACCAACAGAGCTCTATTCCTGGCCAGGTTTCTTGTACTAATTTCATGAGAGTTCATCGAATCCAGAGCCAAATGTTGAGCTTTCCCAAAACTGCTCTTCCTCGGTTACAAACTACTGCACCACGACATCACGTTGGTCGCCGTTATCCTGCTAGCTTGTTGGTCTGGACTGGAATTCTCACCACAGCTCCCCAGATTGAGGTAAGGAAGACTGGGTATGTCTTTCCCTTCAGTGAAATAGGCTGCTGTCATGTATACCGTACAACATTATTATTATTCTGTTATAAAGTAGCGGTTTTGTACAACTGAGTTTCTAATGGGCCATTTTAGAGAAAAGATCTGCAGTCATACATAATTCAGGCAAGTTAAAGTCACTAGAGTTCTTCCCTTAAAATAAATGTTAAGTGACTGGGTTTTGACGAATGTTTTACCAGCCACCATTCCCTGCACTAAATTTTTTATCCCAGATTATTGAATCAACAGCTGCTGAGGTGGGACTCAGACTTGTGGTTTCCACGTCATTAGTCCAGACCTCTGACTTACTCAATGGTGTAAAGGAGTCTCCAGGCAGTATTTCTAAATAAAGCCCTCTGACATTTCAGCAAATTCCAAAAATGTTAGCCCTTTTAAGGCTCACATATGCCATATGCTACCTCCTTCAAATTAGAGTCTCTTTATCCATGATAGCTATTCGTTAAAGCAAAGGAAAACTAATTTCCCTGTTCTACTCTCTTTCCAAAGCTCTTCTCAAAGCTTCTTCTCTTCCTCCTATCACAATGTTAGTTCAACAATGACAGAAAATATCCTATTCTTATTGTACCATGTTGCAAATATAAAAGTCATCAATTCACCTTTGTTGAAACTAGTTCCAGGATCTCTTTCTGTTTCTGGGGCTATATTTAATTCATATTGTACATACTTTCCAACTTTTTAAAATTTCATACTTTTTATTACTATATGCTGAATATTAATTAATACAAAGAATAGAATACTCTATTAATTACAATTCAGCATATAAGCCCCATTGCCTCTTTGTCTGCCTTTTATATGAATGTAGGTTTTGGTTTCCATTGCATACTGTGCTTGAATCCACAGGTTGTCTGGCATATCTACATCCTGATTTGTATGTGAAACTGGGAATAATGCGAGCTTGAAATAAGAATACTGCAAATAATGCAATTTATTCATAGAACAGTAAATGCATTCCACACATTATTAGCAGCACAAAACTGAAGAGTATAGTACATACGCATGAGTAGCAATCATATAGATTGGAAGGTGGCATGTGTAACTTCATTATCTGAATAAGAGAGAGAGAGAGAGAGATGTGAGACTAACCAATGTTAATGTCCATTAACAAGGATGAGATAGGAGGACCATTAAGTTTCATTAATAGCATTGGACAAAATTAGTACAAAATTATGAAAAGCAATTCTAATTGGTAGCTAACTGGAAGACCACAACCTGTGAGGATCTGAAACATCTCCACCTTGCTGACAATTAACACTGGCACATGTCAGGGCATTGTGCTTCACCCACTGCTCTACTCTCTCTACACCCATGACTGTGTGCCCAAGTATAGCTGAAATGCCATCTATAAATTTGCTGACGATGCAACCATTGTTGGCAGAATTTTAGATGGTGACAAGAGGGCGTCCAGGAACGAAATGTATCAGCTAATTGAGTGGTGTTGCAGCAATAACCTTGTACTCACCATCAATAAAACTAAAGAACTGATTGCGGACTATGGATTGTGGATGAGAGAACACACACCAACTCTCACAGAAGGACCAGAAGTGGAAAGAGTGAGCAATTTCAAGTTTCTGGCTGTCAGCATCTCTGAGAGTCTAACCTGGTCCCAACATATCAATGCAGCTACAAAGAAGACACGATAGTGGCTGTATTTCTTTAAGAGTTTGGGAAGATTTTGGTATGTCACCAAAAACACTTAAAGATTTCTACGGATGTATCATGGCGGGCATTCTAAATGGCTGCTTCACAGTGATATTAAATCTGGTTATGATTCAGATTCTGATCATAACCCTAATGTACATTGTAATCTCAGGGTAAATATTCACATTAGAAGAAACTCGCTTATTTTATGAATTCATTATGAGCAAACCTCAACAAAGTCTTAACAAGTATTAAAATTAATTCCTTTCTCCTTAATTTGTTCATTTGTTGAAGACCATAAGATATTTCCAAGTGTAGTCATAGAGCATATTGATGATTCTGACATAATTTGTAATTGTCTTTTTATTAACAACGATTTTGTTATTGGGATCACAAAGATCAGATGTAATTATTTAACTGATATTTCATTATATAATTGTATGTTTAAGATTTATGGAAATTATCTCTGTGTTATAGGCCTGCAGCAACAATTTAGTTAAACAACAATGAAAACTCTTGCATAATTCTATGTTTCTATGATTTAATTTAGTCAGTCCACTGCTAATCAGATTCAACATGCTGATAGGATAACAGCTTCCCCAGTGCATTTTTCATAAATTATACATTTTTAGCAGTACTGCCAGTTTTAAGAAAAGCCGCAGAGGAAGTTTAAAAGAATGTGTTCTACCATTCCCTCCTGGTTCTGAAAGTTAACTCTGCTGTCTTAATGACATTGTCTTTGTAAGGCAAGAATGTTTCATGTTATATCAAAGTGTTAGGTTATTAGGACACTACAGTTTAACAAAAATTGTTACATTAAATTATTACTAATCTATTTTAACCAAAATAGAGTAGATAAGATATGTATAAATTCACTTTCCAAGTGCAAGTATTACTCACAAGAGCAACATTTATTGACCTTGGTGTTGATGACAAGCTATTTGATTTGCTTCATTCTTTGCACAAATAGTACTCCCACAGTTCCGTTGAGTAGTGTGTTCCAGTATTTAGATACATTCATCAGTGTAACTCATTAATCAGTATAATGTGACAATTTAAAACCATAAAGGGTCAGAAATTTATTTGGCCATTAGAAGAATCTGTTGAAATGTCATATCTGCTATCCTGGTTCTGTTATTGCTCAATTTTTACACAATAAGATGTGAGGATCAGTGGTATCAATCACAATGATTTTCCCAATAGGTCAAGTTAGCTACAAGTGATTGCAGGAATCCTAATTACCTGTGGGAAATGGCCAGCACCAATTGACAATGTGCCAGCATCTCCTTGGAAGGAGGTAATGGCTAAATCCAAACTGCTGGAGATCATTGTACAGCTTGGGGAGCAGTCTGAGCAGCTGTGGTAGCAGGGTAAAGAAATAAACACTCAGTGCGGAGTGTAAGATTTGGCACCCAGGAAGATCTCGTGATCAGCCGTTAGATACTCGTATCAACCAAGGGTCAGTTTATGCACATTTGTTTAATTTACAGGTATGCATATAACGGTACATTGTGTTTTATGGGATTGCTTTTATATTTATATTTATTATGTTTTTCTTGTGCTCTTTATGCTTATTGTGTTTATTTATTGTCAAAGTCAAAATAAAAATACATTATCAGAGTACATACATGTCCCCACATTCAACCCTGAGTTTCTTTTTCTGTGAGAATGTTTTGCAAATCTATTTTGCATCAAAACCAGAGTAACATTCACGTTGTTCTCCTTTATACTCTTTGTACTGAAGAATGACAAACAATCTTGAACCTGAAGAGCACAAAGCCTGCAATGATGTCTCAAGGGGTTCATCGCTGTGCTATAAGGAAGTTGATTGCACGTGGTCACACTCCTCTAAAACTATCAAAGTCAAAGGTCGAAGTTAAAATTCATTATCAAAGTATGTTTGCCATATATAATCTTGAGATTCATCTTCTTGCAGGCCATGGCAAAACAAAGAATCCACAGATCAGATCAGAGCTGGGAGAGTTAGCAACTTTAAATTTCTCAATGTTATTATTTCAGAGGGTCTATAGCCCAACATGCTAGTACAATGACAGTACCTCTATTCCCTTGGAAGTCGGCCGAGCTTCCTGTTTAAGATAGCGCTGGTAAAGCATAGACATTAAGATGGAAAAGTTAACTGGGCCAGATGGACTACATCTCAGAGACCTAAGAGAGGTTGCTGAAGAGGTAATGGATGCATTGGTTATGATCTTTCAAGAATCATTTGATTCTGGCATGCTCCTGGAGGACTGGAAGACTGCAAGTTTCTCTCCACTCTTTAAGAAGGAAGGAAAGCAAAAGAAAGGAAATTATAGGCCAGTTAGTCTAACCTCAGTGGTTGGGAAAGTTTGGAGTCTATTATTGAGGATGAGGTTTTGAGGTACTTGGAGACTAAGTCAAAATCAGGATGGTTTCTGTAAGGGGAAATCTTGACTGATAAATTTGTTAGAGCTCTTCGAGGAAGTAACAAGCAAGTTGGACAAAGGAGATGTAGTAGGTGTCAGTTACTTGGATTTTCAGAAGGCAATTGATAAGGTGTGACACATGAGACTGCTTACCAAGATAAATTCCTATGGTGTTACAGGAAAGATACTGGCATGGATAGCGGAATGGCTGAGAGGCAAGAGGCAGTGACTGGAAATAAAAGGGGCTTTCCTGATTGGCTGCCTATGACTAGTGGTGTTCCTTAGGGATTAATATTGGGACCGTTGCTTTTCATATTGTTTATCAGTGATTTAGATAATGGAACTGATGGTTTTGTGGCAAAGCTTGCAGATGATACAAAGATAAGTGGAGGGGCAGGGAGTGCTGAAGAAGTAATTCAATTGCAGCAGGACTTAGGCAAATTGGAAAAATGGGCAAAAATGTGGCAGATGGAGTACAGTGTTCGGAAATGGTGTATGACCATGCATTTTGGTAACAGGAACAATAGTGCGGATGGAGAGAAGGTTCAAACATCAGACTTAGGACTCCTCGTACAAGACTCTCAGGAAGTTAACTTACAGGTTGAGTCTGTGGTAAAGAAGGCAAATGCAATGCTGGCATTTATTTCAAGGGGAGTAGAATATAAAAGCAAGGAGAATATGCTGAGCCTTTATAAGACACCAGTCAGGCTGCACTTGGAGTATTGTCAACAGCTTTGGGCCCCATATCTCAGAAAGGATGTGTTGTCATTGGTGTCCAGAGGAGGTTCACAAAGATGATTCCAGGAACGAAGGGTTAACATATGAGGAGCGTTTGTCAACTTTGAGCCTGTACTCACTGGAATTTAGAAGAATGGGGGGAGAGGATCTCATTAAAACCTACCAAACATTAAATGGACTAGATAGGGTGGATGTGGGGAGGATGTTTCCCAAGGTGGGGGTAGCCAGAACTAGAGGGCACAGGCTTAAGATTGAGGGGTAACCCTTTAGAACAGAGGTCGGGAGGAATTGTTTCAGCGAGAGAGTAGTAAATCTGTGGAATGCTCTGCCACAGACTACAGTGGAGGCCAAGTCCGTGTGTATATTTAAGACAGAAGTTGATTGTTTTCTGATTGGTCAGGGCAGCAAAGTATATGGTGAGAGGATGGGTGTATGGGGTTGACTTGGATCTGGGATCAGCTTTGATAGACTGGGAGAGCAGATTCGATGGGCTGAATAGCCTAACACTGATCCTCACTGCTTAGCTACCCTTAAACTCTTAATAACTTATAAAACTGTTTATGATTTTTCTTCTTCTTAAAGTCCTTGGATATCTCATGGTCCTTTTCTGCCACTTGATTTTTCTTTTGCATCCCTTGTACACTTCAATGGTCTCACTTGATCCCAACTGTGTAAACCTGATATATTTCTCTTCTTTTTCAATATCATTCATCAACCAACTTTGCCCTAATCCTGCCAATCTTGTTTTTCCACTCTAACAGGGATAGGCTGGCCCTGAACTCCTCCTATCTCACTTTTATGATCCTCCTTCTCCCTCTGGCAGTTAGCGCAATGCTTTTACAATGCCAGTGACCCAGGTTCAATTTCACTGCGGTCTGTACATTCTCCATGTGACCTTGTGTGTTTCCTCTGGGTGCTCCAGTTTCCCCCATCATTCCAAAGATGTACAGGTTAGTAGGTTAATTGGTCACATCTGTGTAATTGTGTGATGCATGTTTCTTTGGCTAGAAGGGCAGAAACCCAGTGCATAAAGGCATGCAGACATGGTCAAGAGGTCAGATGTTGATCAGACTGAACATCAGAATGGGGAAGAAATATGATCTAAGTGATGCTTACTGTGGAATGACTGCTGGTGCCAGATGGGGTGGTTTGAGTATCACAGAAACAGCTGATCTCCTAGGAATTTCACAAACAACAGTCTCTAGAGATTACAAAGAATTGTAGAAAAAAAACAAACAAAAAAATTCCAGTGAGCAGCAGTTGTCTGGGCAGAAATGCCTTGTTAATGAGAGTGGTTGGAGGAGAATGGCCAGACTGATTCAAGCTGACAGGACGGCTACACTAACTCAAATACCATGCAATACAACAGTGGTGTGCAGAAGAGCACTTGACAATGCACAACTCATTGAACCTGGAAGTTGATTGGCTACGGAACCTTAAAGTGGCAACAAAATGTTTATACAGTGGATTCCAGTTAAGTTGGACATGTTGGAACTAGTATGTTTTGGTCCAATTAGCCGAAGTTTTATGGAAATAGTTAATAAGGTACTGTATATAATACAAACTACCATTTAACAATGTAACAAAATATGTATTTAAATTAAGCATTTCACAAATTAGAACACTACCAAAACAACTACCATGTATTCGTTGCTAATAGTTATTGACAAAGGAATTCATCCATTGTATGCTGACATGTTTTTAATTGACTGTAAATGAACAAAATCAGTGTAGACACCTAGTGTAGGTAATAGACATCCTTCATACAATGTTATCAATGATTACATCATCCAAATCTTTATTTCCATTGTAACATTCAAGATGTCTATCCATACCCTCAAATTCTTCGTAGTTTCTAACTTGTTGAAGTAGTGAAGTTGTTTCATATTCACTGCCAGCTGTTTCTGGCATCTCCAAGTCCAAATGCTTGAAACCACAGTGTACAAAACAGTTCTGAATTGTCTTACTGCTTATTTCTCACCAACTATCACTGCTTTTTGAACACAAATACATGCACCTGACGCTATTTGAAATTGTTCATTTGAAGTACAGTGTAGTGTCTGCAAGCGCACAGGACAGAAGCTAGTTAGAAACTGTGTGGCAAAGTTTCCTGATTCAATTAAGTGGCATAGTGTCCTAATAAACTAAGGGAATCCTGGCTATTTTCTCAATCAGTTTTGTTCTTTAAAAGTTGTCCAAATAAGCAGCAAGCCTGATAGATTTCTCAATTAACCAGAATCCACTGTATTATACGACATGTTATTTCAAATAACTTTCCTTCTCACTCTTAACAAACTCTACCCCCACTGAGCCCTTAGCACATTTTAGGTATTTCAGATTGAGGCCTCTCTCTCTGGTGTGAAGAAAGCTTTTACAAGTTTCTGTTATCCACTTGAGAAATGATACTCACTACAGCCAATGAATCAAAGGGAAACTACAAGGAAAGATACAGCACCAGCACTTTCACAAAGCTGGCACAAAACTGATACCTGCTACTATCACAAAATCCACTTCTCCTCCATTTCACTTAGTGTCACTTTCTGTTAACAGGAGGGAAAAATCTAGTATAATTATATTTTTAAAAAAACTGGAAAAAGGAAAAAAATCATATATGACGGGAAGAATCTGAACTTTGTCAACTGGCACTTTTAAAATAGGTTTGACCAATGTTTGAAATGAAGAATTAAATAGTATTAGGACAGGAAAGAGGGAAACGTGGTAGGATTCAACTTAGTGGCTAAAGCAGAATAACATCTTGTTGGGCTGAATGGTCTGTATTTACACTGAAACATTTTGAAGTTAAATAGAGATGAAAGCCAAAAGGTGAGTTCTGTGGGCACTCAGCATGATGGCACCATTTCCAACCTGATGACCACAAACTGGTTTCCACCCCATTTTCTTTATATATTCTCCTACTTTCTGGATCATTCTATAAAGATTTATTTTTAATGAAGCCTTCCCAAATCTTTTGTTTAATTTTCTGATCCTTCACACTAATCTTTCTCCCATGTCAGACTTTAGGAGATCTTTACTGATAGAATATTATAGAGCCATAGTATGAGAAGAGAGTTTTATGAACCCAGCAAGTGTAACTGGAAAATAGTTCTATTGAATAAGCAGCAATTGATAATGATCAGTGGATAACTAATCAGGAATGTGCATATTTTACACTGTCATTTGTGTCTTTTAATAAATTAATACTTTTCCTGTATGTGTGCGCATGCGGGAAATAGTATTTGTTATACTTTTCTTTGGCTCATCTTCAGTAATTTGGGCTCAACCCCCTACAGCTTGCATCCAGCCGTCTCTGCTATTTGAAGTACTGTGGGCATGTACAGGAAATGATACTGAACTGGTTCCTTGTATATGATCCAATTCTCAAAGGCCACTGTCAGCAGGTAGACAATGGCACCATTAGCCTTTTACTGTTTGAATGCTATGTTGTCTGTGGTACTATGGTATGCATTCCATCTGTTTAAACAGAAGTTTTACACAATAGTTCAAAGTTAATCAGTGCCAGAGAAACCCAAGATATTTTAGAAGATAAATAATGATTTAAAAAATCAGACAATGCGGGAATAGAGTACTCATTCCTAGTTTTGTTATATTAGTCAGCTATCACAGGAAAATGAGTCCTTCCATGCATACCTTAGAAGGTTAAAGATTTGCTCTGCATTTACTCATGAGATTTCATTTGTGGTTGAGGTGAAGGAATGAGGTTTGAGGGCATTGATAACATTCAGCTAGGTGAAGAAAATAATTCAAATGCCTCTGCTGTTTCTTAATGAGAAACCAAGATGAAAGGTCATGGCCCAGAGCTCAAGAGACCACCAAGGCTGAAAAGAATAATGGAGAAAGCAAAGCATATCAGGCAACAGCATGTAAGTGAATCTCAGGACACAGATCTTATAAAAATCTAAAACAGAGCGAAAGAATTTTGGTTATTATCATGTCACTCATTACTTTCATTGTGTGATGGTGTAGACTGGTTTCTCTAATGATGAAATATTTGCTCACTTGTTCTGATATGTAAGAGCCTTTGAGCAGACTTTACAGTATCTCAATAAAAAATTCTGTGTATATCTCTAAAATTCTGAGGAAGTATTCTAAGCTAGATCTGGGGTGTACACAGGCTAGAAAGAATTAACTATTTTATTTTATCTTCACCATATTGCTCCACTCCATCCTTTCATCAACACCCCTTCAAAGTCATCACCTGCATTGTAAAACTGACTTGCTTAGAAACTTTGTAAATTAGTAGGTCAGTGATGGGTCTATTGAAAGATCTCCATGGTTTACCAAGCGAAAAGAAGAAAATTTGATCCTTCGATACTATTCATCATCCTCCAAAATGATAAGTAGGCAGCTTTCTGAATTTTCCATGTTAATTTTTTATTTTAATTTGCTTTGTGTTTTATTTAAATCTGAGAATTACTTTAAAATTATACATACAACTGAACAGCATAAGCTCCACCTGCAAAATAGCTTTATTTTGCATAAGGAAGTTACAAGTACTACTGAACAACAGTGATTTTTAATAGAGGTTAATTACTATCCCGGAAAATATAAATTAGGAAAGCAGCATGGATTTCAGTCCTGTTGAAGGGTCTTGGTCTGAAACATCAACTGTTTATTCCTCTCTATAGATGCTGACTGACCTGCTGGATTCCTCTCGCATGTTGTGTGTGTTACTCTGGATTTCAGTTTGGATTGGATCCAACTTAACATAAATGAAAAGTGTTAAACTAAAGGTGTTCTAAACAGCGGAAGCTGCTGAATAAAAATTGAACAATTATCATTGCATTTGCTTCATTGACTTTGATGAATTTAATAACTGCACTGGTTTAAAATAAATTTGATAGTGTATAGATTTACATAATAATCTCTTCTGAAAATTCAAACATACAATATTAACATTTGTCCTTCAATATTAGCTATGGATTTGAAAAGAAGCAATATATATTAGCTGAACTTTTCCCTATTCTATCTGAATTCCATTGATCAGAACCCAATACCAGTTATGTCTTCAACTGCAAAAGTTAACATAATAATATGATCCAGGACTCATATTGCTGTGATCCTTACTTGTTACAGGTCGACAATACTTTCCCTGAAGCACATTTTCAATGTGAGCCTCTTACTTCTCATTTTTGTGATAATGTCAGAGGTTGTCCTTAATCTCGTTCACATTTTTCAACATTTGTGGCATTTAAAAATCTATCAATTCAACTCTCAACTGGAAACAAGATATATAGATCAGTAGTCGCAGGCCACATTCATAATCATGAACAAGTAGTAGTATCTTAAATTGGAGAAAAACTCCAGACATTCTAGTCCTGATGAAGGGTCCAGTCCTGAAAGAGTCTTTGCAGTCCTGATAAAGGATCTTGGCCCAAAACATCAGTGGTTTATTCCTTTCCATGGAGCTGGAAACATCAACAATTTATTCCTTTCCTGACCTGCAGAGTTCCTCCAGTGTTTTGTATGTGTTACTCTGGAAATCCAGAATCTTCAGAATCTCTTGTGTTTATAGAAAAATTCCCTTTACGGGTACATATTAAAAGGATCAAGCACACCCAAATAATGTTAAATAATTAAATAATATGTCTAACTCTGAGCCTCAACAGAGTTCCCTAATTAAGATG
Organism: Hypanus sabinus; assembly: GCF_030144855.1. Lineage (NCBI taxonomy): Eukaryota > Metazoa > Chordata > Chondrichthyes > Myliobatiformes > Dasyatidae > Hypanus > Hypanus sabinus. The sequence continues at coordinate 80,354,016 of NC_082719.1, forward strand.
CCTATGAGGTACTTTGATCATTTAAACTGAAAATTCTGTTAACTGCTGAATAAGAAAATGTCATTGAAATGTAATAACCATAGTGAATTTGATGACTCGTGCTTGATGCACTTCTTTTCAGATCTGAGCTCAGGTCAGTCAACATTATATTTACCTAAAAAGAAAGGCTGACATGGCCTCTTCCTAAATTAATATCAAACCTTGCTTGCAGTACAATAGTTAATGCTGTGTTTAAAAAAATATATATATATTATTCAGACATGTTGATATAATTTCACACAGGCAAAATAAAAAGGATTATTACCTTGATGCTGAGAAATTTCAGAGTGCTGTGTGAATCCCAGTGCATGAATCACAAAAGACTACAATGCTTCATCTATATACATAAGAAATCCTGAAGTTGCTGGACATCCAGAGTAACAAACACAAAATGCTAGAGGAACTCAACAGGACAGGTAGCACCTGGGGAAATGAACAATCGGTCATAAATGAATAGTCGATCATTTGGGCTGCCTGAGTCTTCTGAGGACTGGAAAGGAAGGGGGAAGAAGACAGAATAAGAAGGCGAGGAGAGGGAGTGAGGGCGACAGGAGATGGATACAGAGTCGATAGAGGACCTGAGTTGTAAGGAAAGATTGAATAGGTTGGACTGTATTCTTTAGAACATAGAAGATTGAGAGGACATTTGATAGACATATTCATAGAGGGGCATAGATAGAGCAAATGCAAACAGGCTTTTTCCACTGAGATTGGGTGAGACTACAACCAGAGATCATGGGTTAAGGGTGAAAGGTGAGAGATTTAAAGGGAAATTTCTTCATTCAGAGGGTTGTAAAAATGCTGAATGAGCTGCTAGCATAAGAGGTACATGCAAGTTCAATTTCAACGTTTAAGAGAAGATAGGTAATGGATGGTAGGGATATGGGCTATAGTCCTGGTGCACGTCAATGGGAGTAGGCAGTTTTGACATGGAGTAGATAGGCCAACGGGCCTTTTTCAGTACTGTACTTCTCTATGACTCTATGATGCTAAGACCTAAGAGGCCAGATTGGGGAAATGAAAAATAGGGAAGGGGGAAGAGGAAAGAAATCACCAGAAGTTGGAGGAATTGATGTTGGAAGTTGGAGGTTACCTCGATGGAATATAAGGTGATCCTCAGCCAACCTGAGTTTGGCCTCATCATGGCAGAACAGAAGGCCATGGAACAACATGTCAGAGGGGAATGGGGATAGGATTTGAAATGGTTGGCCACAGGGAATTCTGTTTTTTGCAGATGGAGTTCAGATGCTAGACAAATCAGTCCCTCAATCTGCATTGGGTCACACTGTAGGGTAATATATTTGGTGAAAATGTACATAATTCACAACCACCGACATTGAGTTGGGATTTCACTTTAAGATGGTCTGATGTAATGACATAAATATGGAAAGGATTTTTAGCGCACTTTGTGTTCAATCTTTGCTGTTCAATAAATAAGTTGCTACAGCTTTTTCTTAAGTATAAGACATTTCTGCCATTTTATTTGTGAAAACCTACAGCACCATTGTAGAGGAGACGGCACTGGGAGCACTTGATACGGTGGAAAACCCCAAAAGATTTGTACAGTGGGTGACCACAATAACTTGTTATATTGTTATATCTGGAGTAATCTGTACAATATGTATTAGTATTTTTATTCAAAGATGAGCATTAACACATAGAAAACAGCTCAGAAAAGATTTATCAAACTGATAACCTGAATGAGAGAGCTGTCTTAGGAAGGAGTACTGACCAGCTAAGCTTTCAATATTTAAATTGTGAAAGTTGTTGGCATCCATCTGTGTCAGAGGACAAAGAGTAATGATGATGATCATCACAAGCCTGGGCAGAAGGTATGGAGATTTTGAAATGCCAGTCATCAAGATCCCCCTCTCGGTCTCACCAGTACAGTTCAAAAGAAAGCTTAAGAAGCAATATGTTTGTCACCAGCTTAGCTGCAGGAGCCACCGGAAGGATGTGCAATGACGTCCAGCCACCTGAGGAGCTCTACTCCGGATTTTCTGTCCGGTTTACTCCTGTAGCTGTTGTCTCACCCGAGGCTGCCACAGTGGGGCTATTTACACATAGCTGGGAATCTGGTTCACGAGCACCAGGGCGTGTCCGCACACCACTGGGCCTACGGGCTGCATGTATAGGGGCAAGACCTCCTCCTCGTCCTCTGTAGTTCAGCCCGAGTCCGAAAGGAGTTCGGTTTCTGTGTGACACCAGTGGGGAGGCTCTACTTGAGGCTTGCTGTTGAAGAGGCTACATATTGGCAGGAAGAGACTTGCACATTCAGCTCTCCTTTTCACAAGACTGCTAGCTAGGGTTGAGAACAACAAGCACTACCCACTACCCCACCACAATAGACACATCACACCAACTATTTTGACACCAATTGTGAAAGTAGAGTTGATATAACATATAAAATCCAAAGGGTCTTGACCAGGTACATGTGGAAGGAATGTTGCCTCTTGAAGAAGAATGAACAGTGAGGAGTATCTATTTAAAATTATGGTGTTGTCCATTTGAGACAGAGACCAATCAAAAATGTTTCTCTCAGAGTGCCTCACGTCTTTGGAACTATTTTCTTTCACTGACAATTGAAACAGATTATTTGAATAGTTTTCTTACCAAAGTGTATCAATCATTGATCATTGCTTGTCCTCTTCTTTTTCCTCTTGAGCTTCCTCCTGCTCCTTTTCACTCACCCAGTAGTAGCACTGCAGATAGTGCAATATACAGTTACAAGAAACAAATCTTGTTGAGGAGCTCAACATGTTCAGCAACATCTATAAGAATGAAGGCATCACCAATGCTTTGGGTCATAACCTTACATCAGGACTGCTAACCCCAGTCGAGTTCCTCCAGCAGGTTGTTGGATGTTCCAGATTCCACAATCTACATTCTCTTATGTCTCAAATTAAAGGAGCTCTGGGCCATGTAATTCTAGTAGTCAAAAGGTCTTATGTACAACAGAAGACTGCTTTAGAATTCCTATAGTCCGCCTGATGATGGCGTGATGGTACATGTTCTCCTTGTGAATTACTTTAGTTGGAGAAGGCAACTTGGAGGGAGGACAGTCCTTTCTAAGTTATTTGTGTGCCTCCTAGTTGCAGTGGTTCTCTGTTAGTGATTTGTAAAGCAATTTAAGACCTGTTATTTTGAGTGTGTCAGTTAAATTGTTATCACATGCAGTTAACTGTTCTGCTACTAAAGAGGAAAGGCTCCTAACTAACATTGAAAAGAGGGGTACCATATATCCTAAAGCAGATCTTCAATAGATTACTAAAGTAGGACAGTGCATGAGTATCAAACCAAGTCTTTGTTCTATTACACCAGGAATCTCCCTACACATGCCCTCTGACCACATGGTTTATTTTACCTAACTCTACTCAAATACAGCACAAAAACACAGCAGTTTTCTATCTCTATAAGCATGTATTTTGCTCATTCTTAACCCTTGCTCCTCCCCTAATCCCTCTTAACCATTGTCTATTTTATAGGTGTCTAAAAGTGTGGTCTCATCAATTACAGTGACAATTGGTATGTGTCAGATGATCTTAACCTTGCCCAAGAGGCCGAAACAAGATGCAACATGGACAAAGAATTCTGTGAACTTGTAGTCATTCTCAGAAAACAGAACAAACACCGGCTCATGATTTATCCACTTTGAGGGTATTTAGTAAGATTCATATATCATTCTAATAATTTAACCTGTTCTTTTCTCCGGAGCAAATGTACCCTTCCTAGGGTGCATTGAACAAAGTATTTCTCTTCTTATGGTCTAAGTATAGCTTTGTTATTGAGTAAATTGGTATACAGTATGTATACTGCAAAGCAGATTTCTAGATATAATTGTGTTCTTTTCATGAGCCATACCAATTATTTTCTGCATCCATCCTTGATACTTCATCATAGAATCACAGAAACATTACAGAAAGAAGTCCATTGTCCGTACAAGCTCTCTACCTGCCCTTTCGCCATTTTTCTTTCAAGTTACTTTCCTGGTCTCTGTCTATAGGTGCTCCGAAGTTCTTTGCAGTCTTGCTTGCTTGACATCATTGAGTATGTACTCCAATCTAGAAATTGCTGCTCTCTTTCTTTTGATAAATATGGCATTAAACCTTACACCAGTCTCACAAAAAATGTGAAGTCTCTTCTATGTCTAATGGTATTATAGAAGTTGGATAAAAATACATTGAAAGCAGTGCCATGGCATTTAACACACAAATTCATGCATTAACCAGGGACCTCTGCAAATCTCATGAAGTCCTGGATATAGAGCTGGCATTCAGATGGTTGGGCAAGCAGTCAGAACCACTCTCTCTCTACAGCAACCACATAATAGTGACAGTAAAGGCTAATGTGGAGATGATGAAAAACATGGTTGAAGAAGGTCACAGAGATGTCCAATATGTCTTGAACCATTCCCCCAACCCTCTACCACATGGTCAATTGATTCCAGTGTCAGAAAGAGCCCAAAGCCATTGCACAAGACCAACTAATTAAGGGACTTGTAATGTCTGCATGAAGCTCAACACATTTAATGAAAGGATGCAGTCAATTAACTGAAATTCATTTAACAATGTTGGCCACAGAGAAGTAAATCTGGGGGAGGACTTTTGTTGTGCTGGACATTGAAGTAACAAAGCACATCCTTTATCTGGCAAAATTAAAATCCTGCACATGCAGAAAAGCTGAAATCAAAATAGAAAAAAGCTAGAAATAATTACAAGGCGAAGTAATGCCTGTAGGAGGAGAAAAAAAATTAAGATTTCAGGTTGATAATCATTCATAAGAACCTTTCTGCTGCAAGTTATGTAATGCCCCGGTTAAGATTTTTACTGTAATGCTGTAGGTATTTCATTATTAGCAGTTTTCTGTAAAAGTAGTGTGCTATGCTACAAAGCACGTTTTGGCTTTGGCTAAGATAAGGTCACATGTTGTCATGACTATGAGTCAGGATTGTGGGGAAGAGCTTGCTAAAGGACAGTAGTCTGGTTCAGGGGACTTTGTTGGCGAGAGCTGGGAGAAGAGAGGAGGGAAGATGGCTAAAGGATGCAGTCTCTGTTGCGCAAGGTGCTTTGTGCAGGAGAATGGCTCCAAGGAGGAAGGGCCAATTCTCCTACGGGAGAAGCCATTTGTTCATGATGGATTTCGAGTGACATTTGGGATGCAATGTATGTTTTCATGCAGACTGTGGGTCTGGCGCGTGAGTGAAACGAACAACTTCAAGATGAGTTCCAACTTTATGAGCACATCTCCATCAGTGTCATTCAGCAAGTCATTAATTGTTAGAACAAACTGGAGGTGATATTTTCCCAGATTCCATATAAAAAATGACAAAATATTTTTAAGGTATCTCTAAATTTACTTGATTTACTGTGCTTGAACACTTTGATTTTAATATTTTGATGTAGCTGTAATGTAATATAACTGTAATGGGCCCTTTTATATTTTTCTTTTTCCTACTAACTGTTTAATAGAGCTGAAATTTGTAAAAACATTTTCTTTATGATTTTATGAGGTGTACGATTTATTATTTCTTGCCAATCAATGATTGTGTATAGGCAGTATTTACGCAGTGTTCACTCATATCGAGGTTTCTTTAACTGTCTCATGATGTTCCTGTTTGGTTGAAACCCAAATCAACCCAACCCTGGATGCCTATTGTTTATGAAAACTGGGCTTCTTATCGCTGAGTCCTGTGGCTGTTAGTGGGTCTGTCAACGAGCCAAGTGTCGATACAAGCCCGCTGAGGGGGCTACAGGTAATTAATGACACATAAGCTAGGTTTCTTTCTCTACACTTTCTGCCTAACCTGCTGACTACCTCCAGCAATTCTGCTTTAATTTCTTTATAATTCCAAAAACCTTCAATATAAGGTCTTAAGTTTTGTTGCTAGTTAACAATAAAGGTTGCAGGTTTCTAATGAAGATCAGTTTCTGTTGGCTGTGAAGGTAAAGCATGCTGTGCAAAGATGACTGTAACAGCTGCACAGACAGCACTGGGCAAAAGTCAACCACACTAAGGTCAAGTGTGCACAGAGGTCTCCGGGCCAATTTCCCAATGGTCATAAATCAGCATGGAAATGATTGCTAGCACAATCTAACTTGTACAAAAAAAGTTTTTTGTTGTATGACTTGCACACATGACAAATGGCTCCAATTTCTATGCATTTCTTCTATTCATTCTTTTGGTATACACAGATGAGCTGATATTTTGCCTGTCATACAATCCACAATTATATTTACCAAATCTGTCATGATACGCGCTTATCCTGGTCTTTTTGCTGCCTGTGAAGTGTACTTACATATGCTTACAAATTTATGTTTTGTCAATCATGCTAGTTATATATTGAACAATAACAAGAATCTGCCATTTTACAGAGGCAGCAACAGATACTCCTAAAGCAAGGAAGCATTATCAAGCAAGGACAATACATCCTGCTTTTAATTACAATGTAGTGTTTCCATTTGTGTATTCAATAAGTTACTAAGTTTGTCAGAATGAACTAAAAGTGACACTGTAGATATTTTTTCCACATTCCATTTAAAATTTCTCAGTATTTTAAAATGATCTCTAAATTTATTTATTTTCTGGGTAATATCAGTGTGCTTAAGCATTTTGATTTTAATATTTTGAAGTGAACATGAACAGCATTTATTATCTCCAATATTGGTAACGAATGAAAATTTTAAAAGTAAGATAATAAAATTTGAAAGGGGATTCCAGAGTTTCATTGTCACTTACCAGGGCTGTGATCATCTTGCAAAATCAAAACATTGAGAAAAGCAACAATCATACTATTCTTCCCAGTAAATTAACTCCAGATGTTCAGCTCAAGGACCTGTAAATGGGTTACAGTTGTACTTGGTGATGACAAATGATGGAAATCTCTTAAATTCCAATCCCAGTTGGCTAGATTCAACAAACATGAAATATTAAGCCAAGTCATTCACAAAGTAGGTGACAATAAATAATAGGAAATACTAGATTGTATTAAAAATTTGGACAGAATAACAGAATGGAATTTACAGAATTCTATGAAATAGTGATTAAAATGAACACCTTCTTGCCAAAATATCACTCTTTATGCAGTGGAACATATATAATACACAGGCATTTAGGCTTTGGATATTAAAGAAGAGGACTCTTAAAATCAATGACATTCAAAATAGCTTCTAAATCTTTGCTTTTGGATTTAGTCTGTCAGCAAGGTTGCAATTCATGTACAGCTTTCCTATAGACCAGTTATGTCCTGGATGGACATGTTCAAATTTGACCTGTTCAAGAAATCAAGATATGACCTCTGTAAAGCTATTAGGGATGCCAGGAAACTAAACCAGTCTAAAATTGAGCCCAGTCTACCTGTCACTTGTGGCAGAACTTACACGTTACCATGGGCTACAAAGAGATGTTGGGCATCATTGCTAACAACAGTTCGTCCCTCCACAATTAGCTTAACATATTCTATCCACTATTTTGAAATGATGGGGATTGGAATGTCATCACCCACCCCAGCAGCCTCCAATGCACCTGAAACTGCAGTCAGCGTTGCAGCTTTAGACACAAAATTATTTTCCCAGAGTGTAAAACTTGTGGACAGACTCTGGCCCAGATGATATCCCTCACTGTAAACTAGGTTTCTGAGCAGATCAGCTGGTTGGGCTTTAGCCCACAGTTTTAACGGCTCCATCTTTCAATCTGAGGTTACCACCTGCTATTAAGAAGACAAATATTTTCCAAGTACCTGAGCAAAACAAGGTAACGTGCCTTAATGACTACCGCCTGATGACTCTATGATCCACTACCATGAAATGCTTCGGACATCCATGACCCATGGCAATCTGCCTACCACTCAAATAGGAATATAGTAGAGACCATCTCACTAGCCTACAGTCACCTCTGGATGGTAAAGAAATCCACATTATACTATTGTTTTTGGCTATAGCTCAGCCTTAAATATTATAGTTGTAAGCAAACTCATCTCCAGGCTCCTATATATGGGACTCAACACTTCTCTTTACAAACAAGAGAAAATCTGCAGATGCTGGAAATCCGAGTAACATGCACAAATTGCTGGAGGAACTCAGCAGGCTAGGCAACATCTACAGAAAAGAGTACAGTTGACATTTGAGGCCAAATCCCTTCAGTAGGACTGGAGAAAAACCTGATGGTGTAAACATCAATATCTCAAATTTCCAGTAATGCCCCCCACACATCCCCTTTTTGCTCTCTTACCTTACCCCCTTGCATGCCCATCACCTAGCTCTGGTGTTCCTCCCTCCTTTTCTTTCTCCATGGCCTTCTCTTTCACCAATCACCATCCCAGCTCTTTACTTCATCCCTCCCCCTTCAGGTTTCACCTATCACCTGGTGTTTCTCTCCCCCCCCCCCGCCCTTTTAAATCTACTCCTCAGCTTTACTTTCTCCAACCCTGCCAAAGGGCTTCAGCCCAAAATGTCGACTGTACTTTTTTCCCACGGATGCTGCCTGGCCTGCTGAGTCCCTCCAGCATTTTGTGTGTGTACCTCTCTTTACAAGTGGGTCCTTGACACCCTGACCAACAGATTGTAATCAGGAAGTAGAAGCAGCAACTTTTCTGCAGCTGTTATTCTCGACACTGATGCCCCATAGGGCTGCATCCTTCCTCATCTCCCTTCTTTACTCCCTGTGTACTCATGACTGCACGGCCAGATTCTGCTCTAGCCCCATCTTTTGCAGATGATACCATCATAGTATCTCAGATAATGAGGAATCGGCCAACAGGAATGAGATAGACAGTCAAGTGACATTGCATCATGAGAACAATGTCAATCAAAGAGCTGGTCTTTGATTTCAGAAGTTGGGGTGGGGGTGAGGGGAGTGCAGTAGAGTTTACTTCAATGGTGCTGAGGTTGAGAGGATTGAAATCTTCAGGTTCCTTGGAGTGAACATTACTAATATCCTATCCTGGTCCAACCATAAAGATGCCAAGGCCAAGAAAGCTCACTCCCTCAGAAGACTGAAGGAATTAGTCATCCCCCCTTTGTCCCTCACCAATTTTTATCGGCACTGCATAGAAAACATCCTTTCTGGACTAATCACAGCTCAGTACGGTAACTACTCTGCCTGTTGACTGCAAGAAACTGCAGACATGTGGGCACAGGTCAACACATCCATAGAAACTAACCTTCCCCCCATGGACACTGTCTACACTTCCTGTTGCTTCAGTAATGCTTCAGCCAACATTTTGAAAGACTGCTTCCAACACACTTCTCGCCGCTATCACTGGGTAGAAGATATTGAAGTCTGAAAGTAGACACCACCAGTCAATTATACAACTATTTGCCAATTTAAAGATACAAATGTAAAATTTATCACTTTGGCTGCATTCAGCTACACTGTTTTGTGCACTTTATCTAGTCCTGGGTAGTTCTGTAGTCTGGCGCAGTTGTGTGCTGTTTTTTTACGTAGTTCAGTCTAGTTTTTGTACTTTGTCATGTAACACCATGGTCCTGAAAAACATTGTCTCATTTTTACTGTGTACTGTACCAGCAGTTATGGTCGAAATGACAATAAAAATGACTTGACTATTTCTGTGCCAATTGACACAGAATTGTGACACTTAATATCCTTTTCCTGCGTGTCCATTCAAACTGATCTGTATGCCACTAAAATAATCCCTGCGGCGAACAAGAATCCTGCAGTATTTTAAATCATAATTCAAAGTATGCACTCATTGTTTTAAATTTAACCTCAGATGATTGTGATGCATTAAAAGGTAGAAGGTGAAACAGTCAGTACTGTACCACAGAAAATCCAGACTCTGAACATATCTTTCAGCTACATTGTATATGTAGTCTACTCATTTATGCTTCACTCAATAGTGATCTCTTACAGTGGGAGTTTTAATAATGGGAATGCCATTACTTCACCCTTGCTGGAGATATGCCTGATATTCTAAAGGACAACTTACCATTATTTGCCTCTCAACAGCCTAAACCTAGATGCTGAGGAATTGGTGCAGAATGCTTTCATTTTCATAAATGGAGTGGTACAAAAACAACATTAGCAGTGGAAATTAAATACCAATTAAATCAGCAAATATGCTCACTTCTTACTAATGATGTGGAGAAGGTGAAGACAAATCCATAAAGATTACTGGATCTAGATATTGCCTTGACAACAGATAGATATAATTCACTTTCAGCAACTATATAGATCAACTTTTGCAAATACTATCATCCCCTCAAAACTAATCAATAAGCTTCAAGACCTTGGCCTCAATACCTCATTGTGCAATTGGATCCTTGACTTCCTCACTTGCAGACCCCAGACTGGCAGCAACCTCCCCACAATCAGCACATGTGCACCATTAGTCTGTGTGCTTACCCCTCTCCCCCCCGCTCTACTCACTCTACACTTATGACTGTGCGGCTAAGCAGAGATCCAAAGTCATATTTAAGCTTGCTGATGACACCACTGTCATTGGTTGAATCAGAGGTAGTGATGAAATCAGCATATAGAAGGCAGATTGAAAATCTATCAGAGTGGTGCCAAAATAACAACTTCTTATTCATTGTCAGCAAAACCAAGGAGATGATTATTGACTTCAGGAAGAGAAAACCGGAAGTTCATGACACAGTCCTCACTGGGGGATCAGAGCTGGACAGGGTCGGTAATTATAAATTCCTTGATGTTACCATTTCAGCAGACCTGTCCTGGGGGCAGCATGAAAGTGCAATTATGAAGAAAGCATGACAACCCCTCTACTTCCTTAGGAGTTCGCAAAGATTCAGCATGACATCTATAACCATGACTAACTTCCACAGCTTTGTGGTATACAGTATATTAACTGGCTGCATTACAGCCTAATATGGAAACACTAATGTTCCCAAATGGAAAATCTGCAAAATGTAGTGGATACAGCTCAGCCCATCATGGGCAAAGCCCTCTCCACCATTAACCACACCTACATGGAGTGATACCACAGAAAGTAGCATCCATCATCAGGGATACCCACCACCCAGGTCAAGCTTTCTTCTCACTACTGCAATCAGGAAGAAGGTACAGGTATCATGAGGTCTGCAGCTTCCTGTAAAGTGTTGAGATTCTTGAGCATCACTATTTACTAATTGTTATCTTAACTGGAACTATTAAGCTCTTCTGCTATCTGTTTAATCTTGTCAAGTTAATCATGACTGGCACGTGCTTCCTGCACTCTATGATCATTTAAAGAGGACTCTCATTCAGTGCCTTAGTGGAGTCATTGTGTTGAAAAAAATAACTTTTCTTATGCTGCTGCTTGTCCGAGGCTCTGCTGGTGTTTTTAAACTCTAAGTTCGACCTCTTCAAGAGGATTCTGCCATTTCTCCACTCCTGAATTGAGCCATGAGCCTGCCATCCAGAGCTCCTGTGTTGAGTTAGTGGCAGCAATCCCGTGACAGAGATAGCCGGCTGTTCAACTGCACACGAGTTGTCCTCCAAGAATTCAGTGTGACAGAATGACTGCTAACTATGGGCACAGCAGAGGTTCCAAGAGCATCAGCTCTGCCTCGTAGCTTTTTTCCAGATCTGCCTCGGGAGTATCAGAGCTGTTCTGGATTTTCTAGCCCTGCCTTGAGAGCATCAGGTGGGTCTTGAGTTTTTCAGACCTACATTGAGAGCTTCCAAGGCTGTTGGGGGCAAGGTACAGCCATAATCCCTGTGGCTTCCCATGGAGTGCTGAGCTTTGAGCACTCTTGAGCACCTGTATTTACTGATCATTATCTTAACTAGAGCTCTTGTGCTTCAATTTAATCTTGTTAAGTTAATAGTGACTGACACATGTTTCCAGCATTCTATGAAAATGAATCTCACAGTTGTATATGGTGACATATATGTACTTTGATAATAACTTTACTGTGAACTTTGAATTTGAACTTTTGATCTTGTGCAATTGCTGTTTTTTTGTATTTTACAGCAATCAAGATGCCTTTTCATTCTTAAATGAGTGACCTTTTAATTTGAAATTATGGTCCATGGATTAGGACATCTCAGTAACACAGCATGTAGCCCTGCTGCTTCTCAGTATTGTCCTCCTATATATAACATAGTATGAGGACATTCAGTTGCAACTTCTGATAAAATAAAGATCTGATGGCCTGCACTGGCTTATGAATATCCAGATTTAAACTGATAGACCTCAAATGAGCAAACACAAGGACATCTGCAGATGCTGGAAATTCAAACAACACACACACAAGATGCTGGTGAGACACAGAAGGCCAGGCAGCATCTATAAGGAGAAGCACTGTCGACGTTTCAGGCTGAGACCCTTCATCAGACCTCAAATGAATTTATATTTGCATTATTATCCGATACTTCCAACAACAGAATGAGAGATTCAGGTATGCAAATTGAACTGTGGCTTCTGAAAACATGTTACATTTAGTAATGAGATGCAGAAATAAATAGATTAAGCCCTTCAGGTTTCTAGGCTACCACAAAAGATAATCTGAATCATAAAATGTCAACGTAGTTAGCTGCCACAGTATTAGTAACACTAAGTACAGCCATCAAAGACAATGACAGAAAATGAGTTAAATTGCTCCTTTTCAAGTAAACATGCATATTTTGCTAAATTATAGCTGTATTGGCTCCCATTATTTTTCCTATTTTGCTGTGCTTCTTTGCAAATACAGTGCACATGCAGATGAGCTGCTGCATACTTGTGTCTGAAGCTATGGTAACCAAGGTACCTACATTGTTTTAATAATACATTGGTGACAATTCAATCGCATTTCTCACTTTTCTAGTTGCTTAATGAATCCTGTATGGTTTCCATCAGATTTGAAGAAGAACCTTTGGTTCTTATGGGAATTAGCAGAGTTAGAATAGTATTTCTTTTTAAAAGAGATTGAGAATCAGAATTTTAATTTAGTGGATGCAATTTATCCAATTCTGACACGTTCACAATGCATTTCAGTATGACAAAAGATATTGCACTAAAGAAGGTAACTATAATTAAGGCAAATATTTTATCTCTTTAATGGTTGCTAGGAGCACAAAAAGCAATTGAAAGAAAATATCCCAGGCAACCAAAAGATGTATCAAAGGCCAATGCTCTTTTCTACAGCTTAGTTCAACTCCAAGTGGTTCATTTATTGTCTGATGCACTGCAAACTTCCGAAAGAATCTAGAAAACTGTTATGAGCAAGAGAACCTGTTATGTTTAGTAACTTCAAAATATTAAACTCATTCAAAGGAAGATACAGGAGTCCAGGAATGCAGGTCTAACTTCATGTTTACTTTATCAAGGTGTGCATGTGGTAGCGTGCACAAATGCAACTCATGTATTTATACATAACCTGTAATTAATTATTTAAATGAGCAAGAATGCTTAATCAACCAACATATATATATAATAGAATAATCAAATATTATTGAAATATTAAACAATACTCCTCCCTGCTTAGCTATGAACTCCAGTTCAATAGAGAATACATCCCAAATATATACTGTACATACATAGTATATTATATCATGCAACTACTATTTACAGACATCCACAGCAAGGTAAATTTAAAGTTGCCCCATTCAGGCCTAAAGAATTAAATGCTATAGAGGATTCCTTAGTCTTTTGGGATAATGTCTTCCTCTGGATTGCTGCCTGTGCCACACGCCACTGAGGGCAAAAAAAAAGAATGATTTGGCAGGTGAATATGTGGCTGAGGAACTGGTGCAGTGGGCAGGGTTTCAGATTTATGGATCATTGGGATCTCTTCTGGGGAAGATATCACCAGTACAAGCCGAATGGATTACATCTGAACCTGATGGGGACCAAAACCAATGTCATTGCGAGCAGGTCCCATCATTGAAATGTTCCCACAACCTATACACTTTTTCATTGAGTCTGTTATAGTTATTATTCTATGGATTTATTTAATATGCCTGCAAGGCATTGAATCTCAGGGTTGTATGTAGGGACATATATGTACCTTTATAATAAATTTACTTTGAAATTTGAACTTTGATTAGGACATTCTTAATGGTGCTCCAGTAAAAATTGGTTAAAATGAGGCATAGTGGGAGCCTCACTTGCCTCAATCTCCTCAGGACATGGAGACACAGTTGTATTCTCTTGATCAAAGAGATGGTGTTGACGGATCAGATGTGATCATCTATTATGTTCTCCCCCTTTGTGCTCCTAACTTACTCCATGGAAGAGCCATGTATATACAGCGAGGGGAGTCAGCCTGAACCCTCTTAAAGCCACAATCATCTCTTTACTTTTCTCAACATTGATAATCATTGTGCCTGCAGCTTTCTTCCAGCCACTCTACCTCCTCTCTTAATGCTGTCTTGTCATTGTTGGTGAGGCTAACCACTATTGTGTCATCAGCGAGCTTGATGATTCGGTTTGAACTGGATCTTGCAGTGTAGTCATACTTCAGCAGAGTGCATAACAGCAGGCTGAGCATGCAACTCTGGGGATCACCGGTGTTCAGCATGATAGGGCTACAGATGTTTCTGCCAACACAGACTGGTAGGGGCCTTTCTGTCAAGAAGTCTAGGATCCAATTACAGAGAGAAGTGTTCAGACCTATCAAGGACAGTTTATGCACAAACTTCTGAAGGATACTCATTTGTAAACCGAATATGCTTCTAGGCTGGATTATTTTCACAATGAATTAAAACTAATTTATAATAAACTCTAAATATTGCAATGTGATTCCCAAAGCTTGCATTTCTGAACTGTCCAAACTTTTTTTTCCAGTGTTCCAGAGGGTATTAGACTTTTATTTGGAAATAGTTATCAATTATGCACTGTTTAGCATTGTAATGTAAACTTATTCCAAATTTATTAGGTAATAAGGTTTAGAATGAACTTCACAGATGCTGTTAAATGGATATCAATTCAGAATGTCAGAAAGCAAAACAAAAATGCAAATCCTGGAAATCCAGAACAAAAAAATTGTAAGGCATAATAGGCAACAAGCATAACTCCACCAAATCCAAAATGAAATTTAATCCCAATTAATTGAAACCATTCCAGAGCAGAAAATCTCATTAAACAGAGTGTGTCTTTGTAAGAATTTTCTGAACAATTTTAAACCTGCCATCCAAATTATCTCAGCAAACATTGATTGATGCAAACACAGTTCAAGATTGATTAATTCTTCCTCTGCAACAGTTAACATCACATAGGAGTGTCAGATAGCAAGTTGGCTATGTGACGAAATGTTCACTCTTTTGGATAAGAAGTTTCTTTGTTACACTGGCTCTGTCAAATTATCACTCTCAAGCCTGGTATGCCAATAGGTATAAATCTGTTTTAAAGCCCTTAAATTATTGCCACAACAACCTGTAAATCCGTGAGGAATTCTAAAGCAAAATCTTATATTCCATCTCACGTGTAGCTGTAGTTTTCTACACTAATTTGCTTGATATTCAAAACATAATTCTGGATTCTTACTGAAGCTTATTTGCAGATTGTTAGGAATTATTTTGAATTGCTATTTGTAATCATTTGACATCCACATGCAATTTTAAATGTAGCATTACCTCAGCAGTCCATACAAACTCCAGTCATCGTTTTATTATTATTGTCTCTGTGCATTCATATTCCAACTCTGGTACAAGGTTACAACTTTGCCTTCTGGATACTTTTTGAGATGCAAAAGTTCAACTGTTTTGATTTTATTCCATGATATGCCATTGAAAGTTGATAACACATAAAAAGAGGAAAACACCATCATATTTGCCAAAATAATTAATAAAGTTTGATTGCAAAGTCTCTATCAAATATATTTGTGAGTTAAGTTTAGGCATATGTATTACACAGTGATACCATTTACTTGTTTTCTCCTTCCACTCTCATGCATCCACTTAGTGGACCACTCTATGGTGCACCACTTAACTGGTTCCTATTTCTTTCTAAGCACAAGAAATGAGGATTATTTCACCATTCAACTGGGGAATCACCATAGAACCATAGAACATTACAGCACAGAAACAGGCCTTCTGGCCCTTCTTGGCTGTGCCAAACCATTTTTCTGCCTAATCCCACTGACCTGCACCTGGACCATATCCCTCCATACACCTCTCATCCATGTACCTGTCCATGTTTTTCTTAAATGTTAGAAGTCAGTCCACATTTACCACTTCATCTGGCAGCTCATTTCACACTTCCATCACTCTCTGTGTGAAGAAGCCCCCCCCAATGTTCCCTTTAAACTTTTCCCCCTTCACCCTTAACCCATGTCCTCTGGTTTTTCTCTCCCCTAGCCTCAGTGGAAAAAGCCTGTGTGCATTCACTCTATCTATACCCATCATAATTTTATACACCTCTATCAAATCTCCCCTGATTCTTCTACGCTCCAGGGAATAAAGACCTAACCTATTCAACCTTTCTCTGTAACTCAGTTTCTCAAGTCCTGGCAACATCTTTGTAAACCTTCTCTGCACTCGTTCAACCTTATTAATATCCTCCCTGTAATTTGGTGACCAAAACTGCACATAATACTCCAAATTTGGCCTCACCATTGCCTTATACAACCTCACCATAACATTCCAATTCTTATACTCAATACTTTGATTTATAAAGGCCAATGTACCAAAAGCTCTCTTTACTACCCTATCTACCTGTGATGCCAGTTTTAGGGAATTTTATATCTGCATTCCCAGATCCCTCTGTTCTACTGCACTCCTCAGTGCCCTATCATTTACCTTTTATGTTCTACCTTGTTTTTTCCTTCCGAAGTGCAATACCTCATACTTGTCTGTATTAAACTCCATCTCCCAGTTTTCAGCCCATTTTTTCCAGCTGGTCCAAATCCCTCTGCAAGCTTTGAAAACCTTCCTCACGGTCCACTACAGCTCCAATTTTGTATCATCAGTAAATTTGCTGATCCAATTTACCACATTATCATCCAGATCATTGTACAGATGACAAATAATAATGGACCCAGCACTGATCCCTGCGGCACACCACTAGTCACAGGCCTCCACTCAGAGAAGCAATCCTCCACTACCACTCTCTGACTTCTCCATTGAGCCAATGTCTAATCCAATTTACTACCTCACCACGTACACCTAGCGACTGAATCTTCCTAACTAACCTCCCATACTGGACCTTGTCAACGGCCTTACTTAAGTCCATGTAGACAACATCCACTGCCTTCCCTTCATCCACTTTCCTTGTAACCTCCTCAAAAAACTCTAACAGATTTGTTAAGCATGACCTACCATGCACAAAGCCATATTGACTCTCTCTAATAAGTCCCTGTCTATCTAAATACTTGTAGATCCTATCTCTTAGTACTTCTTCCAGTAATTTACCTACTACTGACATCAAACTTACTGGCCTATAATTTCCAAGATTACTTTTAAAGCTTTTTTTTAAACAACAGAACACCATGAGCTATCCTCCAATCCTCTAGCCCCTCACCCGTAGATACCGACATTTTAAATATATCTGCCAGGGCCCCTGCAATTTCAACACTAGTCTCCTTCAAGGTCCACTCTCAATCACAATCATTAGCTTAAGTTATTGCCATAGGAGGATTTTTTTCTCAATGTGGAATGTGAAATGGATGTCCATTTCAGGAGAATGAAGTAAACAATGTTTTTTTTGCAGCTAAAGTAATTCCTTTAATATTCTGAAAAAAAAAATCATACGTCTGTATTTTTATTCGCAATGGCTCTTGGCATCAGTTGGTCTCATGTCAAGGTAAGTAAAATGTAATGTGATTTTTATAGTGTTGTTGCTAACACTTAATGTCATCTAAACGTCATTCCCCTTTCATAGTCGTGCAGGAACCGCAGTCTGACTGCAGCTGCGCTGGCGTCAGTCTGGGACTGTTAGAACTACAGCACAGTCAAGCCAATTGTTCTTTTGAAAATTTTCAAACCAAAGTTTAAAACTGAGCAGCTATTAGGAATTTAATGTGGAAAAGTATATATTTTTTATTTATTCATCGGCTGAGTGCATCACAACTATTCATTGACCATCCCTAATTGTCCTCATGAAGGTGGGTGTTGAGCCCGTTTCTTGCACTTTCCGGACAAGATGCTCCCCCATTTAGGCCTCTGAACAATGAAGCAACAGCAATATTTTTCCAAGTCAGAACATCATGTGACTTAGATGGGAGCTTAAATGTGATGACATTCCATGACCTTGTTACTTTTGTCTTCTTTCATCATCAAGGAGCCCATCATCTAGACTATGTTGTCTTCATGGTGCTGCAAGAGTGTGAGATCCCACACAGCTAGCTTCAGAAGCAATTATTACCCTTCAACCACCAGGCTCCTGAACTAGAGTGGATGACTTCACTCCCACCAACACTAAACTAATTCCACAACCTACGAACTCACATTCAAGGACTCTACAAATCATGTTCACAATATTTACATATTTATATACATTTTGTATTTACCTAATTTGTTGTCTTTTCCAAACTGGTTATTTGTCCATCTTTGTGTGTAGTTTTTCATTGATTCTATTGTATTTTGTTGTACTTACTGTTAATGCCCGCAAGAAAATGATTTTCACAGTAGAATAAGGGGATATATATGTACTTTGATAATAAATTTACTTTGTTTTATCAGCTGTGAATAAGAGGTGTAGGAACATTGTTCAACTAGCTTTAGCAAAAAGTTCTGTACATTTTGGATATGGTGCACACTGCTCTAGTGGTGAATGAAATCAAATAGTTTGCACTGTCCATTATTGCATGAGCATCTTGAATGTTGCTAGACCTGCATTTGTATTGTTAAGTTAATAAATCTCAAGCATCATACAAAATGCTCAAGGATAAGTTTGTGTTATTTAATGTGTTTGATACATTTTTGGTAGTTCTAAAGGATCAAAATATTTTGCGGCAAAAAATTTGTATTTGATCATTTATAGCATTTCAAAGTATTTTGCCACAGTGAAACTATCATTTCATATAACCAATTACCAAATTTTAAAACTGAAAGTAACAAGTAAGAAGTACATAGAATTGGAAATGAAGAATCCTTGTGGATAGAAACTGCCAGTGTAAAAAGACTCTGATGGGAGTTACATACTGGCTTCCAATCAGTAGCCAGGATGTTGGCTACAAATTACAAAGGGAGACAGAAAAGGCATGTAAAAAGGGAAATGATGCCATAATTATGAGGGATTACAATATACAGGTAGATTGGAAAAATTTGGTTGATATTGGACCCCAAGAGAGGGAATTTGTAGAATAGCTATGAGATGGCTTTTTAGAGCAGTATATAGTTGAGCCTGTGAGGGTAACATAAATTCCAGATTGGGTGTTATGCAGTGACCCAGATTTCCTCACGAAATTTAAGGTAAAGGAACCCTGAGAAGAAAATGAACATGATTTGATAGAATTCACCCTGCAGTTTGAGGAGGGGATAAAATTAGACGTATTATTATTACAGTGGAGTGAAGGGAATGGCAGAGGCATAAGAGAGGAATTGGCTAAAGTTATTTGGCAGAGGACACCAGAACAGCAATGACTGATGTTTATGGGGGAATTTCAGAGAGTGCAGGAAAAATACATTCCAAAATGAAAAAGTATCCTGGAGTAAGGATGAGGCAAACATGGCTGACAAGGGATGTCAAAGGTAGCATAAAAGCGAAAGAGAGGACATATAATATAGCAAAAATTAATGGGAAGGTAGAGGATTGGGAACCTCCTTAAAATCCAACAGAAGACATAAGCCATGAAACCATTAAGAAAGAAAACTAAAATATGAAGGTAAGCAAGCCAATAATATAAAAGTGGATACAAGAAAGTTTTTTCAGAGATATAAAGAGTAAAAGAGAGTGAGAGTGGATATCAAACTGATGGAAAATTAGGTAGTGGGAGGGACAAATAAATGGTGGAGGAACTTAATAAGCATTTTGCATTGGTCTTCACTGTGGAACATGCTATCAGAATGCCAGAAATGCAAGACTATCAGGGTCAGAAGTTAGTGTTGTTACTCTTAGTAAGCAGAAGCTACTTGGGAAGTTAAAAAGCATGAATGTAGTTAAGTCACCTGGACCAGATAGACTACACCCCAGGGTTCTGAAAGAGGTAGCTGGAGACATTGTGGAGGCATTAGTAATGATCTTTCAAGAATCACTAGATCCTAGAATGCTTCTTGAGGACCATTACAAATGTCACTCCACTCTTTCAGAAGAGAGGGAGGCAGTAGATAAAAAATATAAGCTCATTGTCCTGACTTCTGGAAAGATGTTGCAGTCTATTTTTAAGGATGAAGTTTTGAGGTTCTTGGAGGCAAATGATAAAATACACCAAAGTCTGAATAATTTTCTAAATGGAAAGTTTGCCTGACAAATTTATTGGAGTTCTTTGAGGAAATAATAGGCAGGGTAGTAAAAGGAGAGTCAGTCAATGTTGTTTATTTGGATTTTCAAAATGTCTTTGACAAGGTGCAGCACATGAGGTTGCTAAAGAAGATAAGAGTCCATGTTTTACAAGAAAAATACCTTTGTGGATAGAAGACTGGGTGACCTGAATGAGGCAAAGAGTAGAAATAACAAGGGCCTTTTCTGGTTGGCTGCCAGTGACTAGTGGTGTGCCACAGGACTGTTTCTTTTCATGTTGTATGTCAATGACTTGGATGAAGGAATTGAAGGCTTTGTGGCCAAGTTTGCAGACAGAGCAGAGGCAGATAGTGTTGAGGAAGCAGGATGTCTGCGAAAGAACTTAGACAGATAGGGGAATGGGCAAAGAAGTGGCAGATGACATATCACGGTCAGGAACTTTGGCACAAGGAGTAAAGTTGTGGACTATTTTCTAAAAGGGGAGAAAAGACAACATCAGAAGTACTGAGAGACTTGGAAGTCCTCATGCAGGATTCCCTAAAAGTTCTCTTGCAGGTTGAGTTGTGGGTAAGGAAGGCAAAAGCAATGTTAGCATTCATTTCCAGAGGACTAGAATACAAAAGCAGGGATGTAATGCTGAGACTTTATAAGGTATTGGTCAGACTGCATTTGGAGTACCATGGGGGGTTTTGGGCCTCTCATCTAAGAAAAGATATGCTGTCATTGGAGAGGGTCCAGAGGAGGTTGTGGTGAACTATGTATACCTGTCTGGACACACCCCCTGCTGACTGCTCCTGTGGCTCCTCCCACAGACCCCTGTATAAAGGCGGCGATCTTAGCCTGGGCCAGGCCTCTCTGTCTCCAGGATGTAGTATGGTGGTCACTCACTGCTGGTTCCTTCTTCCAGTCAATAAAAGTCGATATTTCGCCTTTACGTCTCAGATGGTGCATCGGAGGATCACAAGAATTATCCCAAGAATAAAAAAGTTAATATATGAGGAGCATTTGATAGCTCTAGGCACATTCTCACTGGAGTTTAGAAGAATCAGGGGGGATGTCATTCAAACCTATCAAATATAGAAAGGTCTGATTAAAGGGCACAGCCTCAGAATTGAGGGACTGCCATTTAGAACAAGGGTGAGGAAAAATTTCTTTAGCCAGAGGATGGCAAATCCATGGAATTTGTTGTCACCCATGGCTTTACAGGCTATGTTGCTGGATATATTTAAGGCAGTTTGAGGTCCTTGATTAATCAGGGCATCAAACATTACAGTGAGAAGGGAGAAGAATGGGGTTGAGAGAGATAATAAATCAGCCATGATGGGATGACAGAGAAGACTGAATGGGCTGAATGGCCTAATTCTGCTCCTGCTGTGTGTCTTATGGTCTTGTAGTGTCCACTTGTCCTTACCACCCCACAAGCCTTTGTATCTAGCATAACATTTTCCATAATGTCTGTCACTTCTTCCACCACTGATAACATCATTCCCTCTTCAACACCACCCCCCCCCCCACTTTCTGTAGGTATTACTCCTTGTCCACTTGGGCTTCTCTACTGTTCTCCCTCCTTGCACTTATTCCTGCAAGCTGGACAAATGCTACACCTACACCTCCTCGCTCACCAACATTCATGGCCCTAAACAGTCCTTTCAGGTGAGAGGCAGTTCACATGCCAACCTGTTCAGTTCACCTATTGTATGGTGGTGCTCCCAGTGCACCTCCTCCACATCAGTGAGATCCGACGTAGATTGGGGGCCTGCTTTGTTGTGCCCCTTTACTCTATCAGCCACTACCAGTGGCTGCTCATTTCAATTCAACTTCCTATTCCCATTTCGATATCTGTAGCTGGCCTCCTCTACTGCCACAATGAGGCCATACTCAGTTTGGAGAAACGGCACCTCATATTCCGTCCAGTTGTCCCCAATCTGATGGAATGAACATTGATTTCTCCAGTTTCAGAAATTTCTTCCCTTCACCCTTCTCTTTTTCCATTCCGCTTCCACTTATCGCCTCCCAGTTTCTTACTTCACACCCCCCTCACACCACCTAACTTCCTCCTTCATCTGGCTTCACCTATCATCTGTCAACTTCTACAGTGCTCCTCCCCCCTCCCCCTACCACCTTATTTTGGCTTCTGCCCCCTTCCTTTCCAGTCCTGATGAAGGGTTTCAGGTAGAAATGTCAATTGTGTACTCCGCTTCATAGGTGCTGCATGACTTGCTGAGTTCCTCCAGCATCTTATGCATATTACTCAGGCTGTTGTAGTATCTTGGTATGAATATAAGGGTATTTCTGAAGTGTAAAAATCATACATTGAACCAACAGTGCTTAAAGTGATTGCCCCAAAGTAAAAGCTTTTTATTTACAATGTCAGCAACAGAAAATGCATGGATATCTTTCATTTTTAAAAGTCAAAAACAAAGCTTCACAAGTACACATTGCTATTGATATCTTCAAATGCCTTGTTTGCATAATTTTTTTCTGAAGTGATTTGATTTTAAAAAAATCCATCCAAGCTTTCCGTCCATACTCATGGGAAAACTCATGCTACTAATATTCTCTTAGAATATTCATAAAATGACAGCTATCAAACATATCACGAGGTTTATTTACTCACGCCCTGTAGCTGCTCATGTTTGAGGCAGGGCAACAGCCACATAGATTTGTTTGAATTGCAAAATTCCTTACAGTTTATGAATAATTATCCAAGTACGAGTTTCTAACACACAATGAAATTGTGGCACAGCCAAATTTCATTCATATGGAAGTTCTACCAGAAATCCTATCCCAAATCTGAGGCATGAACCTACTTAATGCATCAGTAGATCTTCATAGACACACTTCGGCCAAAGAAGATAAAACATCCTGAAACAGAGTTTGATTAGAGGGAGCCAAAGCTCTTGAGGAAACCAAGAAGAATATGAAACCTGTCATAATGTTCACTTACACCAAAACAGAAGGTGCACATACTTTGTGTGAATGAGATTTTATCAGGGACTTTTGCAGCAGAGCACCTTGAGACCTAATGCTCTTTAGATAGACTACCAACGTGCCATCATGTGCTTTGTCAATCCTTGTTTTAATTTCCACTCCAATTTGCAACTACCTCGTCACAACGAGTACCAACTGCATTTGTATAGCACTCCACCACAATGAAAGGGCTCAAGGAGTATAACAGTAATATCAAATATGAACGAAAGGGAAGGGGAGGGGCACCAGAGAAGGGCAGATGAGGAAAAGTGAAGGTGTGTGAGGGGAAAATGGTACAAAGCTGATAGAAAAATAGAGGGCAATGTAGGATGGAAGGGTTAGATCATGAAGTTGGTTATAAGATCAGTACAACATCTTGGGCTAACGGGCCTGTACTGTGCTGTAGTGTTCTATGTTCTAAACTTTACATTGAGCTACAGAGAAGGAGAGAGGACCATCAGGGTAAATTGCCAAAAGCTCAGTCGGAGAGATAAGGAGCCTCTTACAGAAGATAGATGGAAAGCAAAAGGTGGACGTTTGTAGAGTTTGGGACCAAAGCCAATACATGTGCAGTTGGCTTGGCCCCCAAACTCTGTAACAATTTATATAAAGAAGAGATAAGTGGCCAGAGCTGGAGGATCAATGAAGTCAAGGAGACATGAGGTTGCCAGGATGGAGTGTTGGAAGTGTCTGGGTCTATCGAGATATTTAAAAACAAGACTGAAATTTTCAATCATAGGGCACCACGGTAGCATTGCAGTTAGCACGAAGCTATTACAGCTCAAGGTGATCCAGAGTTCAGAGTTAAATTCCAGTACCATCTGTAAGGA
Organism: Hypanus sabinus; assembly: GCF_030144855.1. Classification (NCBI taxonomy): domain Eukaryota; kingdom Metazoa; phylum Chordata; class Chondrichthyes; order Myliobatiformes; family Dasyatidae; genus Hypanus; species Hypanus sabinus. The sequence continues at coordinate 80,378,133 of NC_082719.1, forward strand.
GTCTGTATGTTCTCCTTATGAACCGCATGGGTTTCCATTAGCTGCGCCAGTTTCTTCCCACAATCCAAAGAAGTACCGATTGGTAGGTTGATTGGTCATTGTTAAATAGGTGGGTTGCTGAGTTGGGCCAGAAGGGCCCGTTCTGCTTTGTATCTCTAAATAAATAAATAAAGTTGGAGCAGGAGTAAACCTGACTAAATACACATAGATGAATGAGGCCAGCAGCAAGTTCTGATGGGAGCTGTGGTCATTTTAAGTAGCATCCATTCATTCAAAGCTGGAGGCCAGTGGGGCAAGCATCAGAATGTTCAAGACTGGAGGTACCAAGCACATGGTGAGGGTGGTAGAGGCAGGTGCAATAGGGGCAGTTAAGAGATTCTTGAATAGGCAAATTGATGAATGAAAAATGGATAGCTATGTGGGAGGGGTTAGGTTGATCTTGGAGTAGGTTAAAAGGTCAGCACAATATTGGGAGCCAAATGGCCTGCACTGTGCTGTACTGTCTATGTCCTATGAGATTAGTTAGCCTAACATTCTGAAAAGGAATTGGATGATGACTGGTATAATGGAAGCAGTATTGAGTGGCAGGCAGTGTGTCCTGTTCACAAAATGGCTTCAGATTTGGCATGGACGAGATAGGAGAGAAACAAGAGGATGAGAACAAATTCCAGGGTTATTAAGTGTTGGTCAAAACATGCATAAATTGCAGCTCTTCATTCCCACATCAGAGGAAGTTTTCTAATATCCTAAAAGGTTAAAGGAATACATTCTAACAGAACAAAGATAGATAAGATAGAGCCAGAGAGTCACACAGGTTTAGTTAAAAAACATCAATGACAATTAGAAGAATGTCAAAACTAATGAAAAGTATTAAAGACACATGTAGTAATCACAAAAGAAGACTTAGTCCTAGATTTTTCTATTTCATCTCCCAGCAATGTCATTGAAAGTCACATTGGCAACTTCCCTGCATACACTAACCATTCCCCATTCTACTTTATTACCAGTCTCAAACGTTCAGTTGCCTCCAATTGATCATGCTGGTGGTATAGCACATCTAGTATTCATTGCTCAAAACTTTTGTCTTCAGTGTACATTACGTCTGAGATCCAAGCGGAATAAAGTTGACTAGAAGGGAATCAAGGAGAGTGGAATTGTACAAGAATGTGAGATCAAATATCAGATCAATCACAATTTTACTGAAAAAATGGATCAGAGGTGTTTACAAACAACTCCTCTTTTCTATTCGGTATTTTTATCCCTCTCCCTAATGACTAAATGAAACCGTCAGCATTGCTGTCAGTCTTGGCATCTGATGCTCAGTTCACTCTGATCTGCTCTCCTCACTATCAACTATAGCCAGTCCCTTACATCACCTCCTGCTGATACCTTCATCCGTGCCTTTGCTGTCTCTAGATTTAATTACTGATAATTGGATTCTAATACTTTCATCTCAGACCTCCCTTTAATGTAAACTTTAACTCACTTAATGCCCTTTGGAATCCATATTAAAATCAAGATACTTTATTCAGAACCTTTTAAAGCTTTCAGTCAATTGATATTTAATTGAATCTATTTTAATAATTTATTCCTGTAATAATGATGTCAGTGATCACTGATGTATCAGACATCTGCCTTGCTGTACAACTTGCACACTGCCCAAACATGGGTTGCTTCTCATGCAAGTCTTTAATTAACTAATCATCTGAATCAATGGGAATTGACTTGTAGAAATTATCAGTAAATTAACATTTACCAAGAGTCCTGTCAACAATTCGTTGACACCAAATCCTGTTAAAGAATTAGAGCTAGGTTCTAAATAAAGTACTTCCTGAAAAGATGTTCAGCTAAAGATATATGTTCGTAAAATCTCCAGAATTTGTTCGTACATTTCTGTTCAACCTAATATCGTGCATAATATGATGCTACTAATGGAGAGCATCTTTTCACTTGAAAGATATGGGTAGGTTGTTTTGTAATGTAGGAAGCCACAACAAATATAGTTAATGCATGGGAGAAGTTACACTTCCCTTCCAAAAAATATTCACATTCTACATGAAAACAAAATAATGAAAGCTATACATCAGTGGGTGCTTGAGTAGGCCAAGGCTTGGAAGCAATAATATATTCCGTCTCAGCTCGAGGACGAACTGGCAGGACCAGTCCTGTCCTGCAGGCGTGCACTTCCTGTTGACCATGTATAGTGTGGCATTAATGGTGACAATGGAGTAGATTGTGACCCAGGTCATCCCGTGCTCTCAGCTGAAGGAGGAAGCATAGCAGTGGGTGGCAGCAGTGGGGACCTGAGGGATAAAATGGGAAGCATGTGTTAGCTCCCTTCCTACAAGTGACAGATATTGCAAAAAACTATCACATTTCAAAGAGAGATTTCTGATGGACGATCATCAGTAAAGAAGTTAAAAAAATCATAATAATATTGGTTACTTGCGGTCGAAAATGTAGGTGTAAATTAAATATAAAACAGCATATTTGTCCATGCAGTTAAAAGGGGTGTAGTTACTACTATCCCAGAGTGCACCACTAAACCTGGTAAACATGCTTGGCTGATTAAATTTTACTTGTTCACGAGCATTACTGATCTGCCAAGGAGCTTACTTAGATATAGTAGCAGAGGTAGCATGCTAAGCATTCTGCAAACATCAAGTGTGTGCATCAGGTACTTGATAGAATTACACAGAAAAGGAGCAAAGGGTTTTATTGTTCATTATTTTATTGCCAGAATCTGCCTTGATTTAATATTCTATGAAGAATATGACATCAGTTTACAGAAAATAAAATTGTTTACAAAGACATTTACACATCTTCAAGGTCCACAGATATGAAAGATGCAACAATGCAGTTTATAGATAATATAAAACTGACCAATTCATTTTGAATAAAATGTATTTAAAAACTATCTACAGTTTATGAATATTAACTCAAGATGACCTTTAAATAAATATCACATTATATGCAGATATTTCTAATTTACGCCAGTATTTACCGTCATACTGTATGGCACCTTGCATTTGCACTTAAGAACCATATCTATCAAATCTCCTTTTTCCCAGTATTCTCATATCGTTCTACCTTAAAACACACATTATTTCCATCTTTAATTACATACTGAAACAGCAGCTCACAATCTAAACATTGACAGCACTGGCAAATGGATAATTAACTATTCATAGCGTCAGTTGTTAACATTGTCTCTAGTGGTACATGCTAGAAGTGACAGAAATATATTTAAAAAAAACCAAAAAAAGTTAGTTCAGTAAATATTTATTCATTTCAAAATGATGATCTTGCTCGAAGAAAGTCTGTTGCAAAAGTTCATACAACCAATTTGTTATCAATTGCAGTATCACACAAATCAATTATTAAGAGGACATCTCATTATGTTTTTTCATAATGAGCTTCCATCTTAAAAAGGCAGTTTTGATTCTCTTACAGCTGGGTTGGGAGTTATGCAATACATTCTGAGCCAGAATCGGATGGCAGAAAACACATTACATAATCCATCAATAAATTTGCATACGTATTTGCACTGGTATAGAGTATTCCCATGGCAACTGCAATATTATTTGTGTGTAGAAATACACCAGGAAAAAAAATGACTAAGTCCTTCACTACTAAGTGAATAAATTTAATCACATTTATGGGGGCAGAAGATGTTTATCTACAGCACATGAGCTAATATAACAATGTGCTCTAATCTTGCTGCTGCAACTATTATCTAATGAGGAAATTACAAGGCACAATTAATTTAAAATATTCAATGTTTTTCCACTGTTATGAGTATATATATATTCATTTCTTTTGTTAACATGTGTTACCAATTTCTGATTTTACACAAGCTTTACTGGGACCATTCATGTATAATTTTATATTCTCAGGTGCCGACTAAAATACAAGTAGCAGCATCTAAATAATCAATTTGCATAATAACATATTATTTTCAAGAACCTTTTTAAAACAGGCCTGAAAGTCTTAATTGATCAAATACTGTACAGGTATATTTATTTTATTTAATATGTACATGATTTGTTTAAAATATTAGCAATTCCTTAACAATTATATTTTAGAAAAAAAATGTTGACTTATTTGCAGTCCATTTTTTGAAAACAATATCCTAAATCTTTTATAGATACATAATTTTTGCTGGTCAAAGATGAAAGACCTTATTCACTGTACAGTTTATGTAGTTTAATTCCAAATGAACCCTAACATTTCACTACTGCTTTCAAAGGTGGAGTGTTCATAATGCCAACAACTTGTGTATAAGAAAAATTATCTGAGCTTACCAGTGAGCAAGTCACAGTTTATAGTCTTAAGAATATAACATGGCAATAACTTTCCAAGATTAATAATTTTGAAGAGCTTTGGTGATTAAAATCATTACATAAATGCAAGCTATTGTCAGTATTCTATCACTGAAGCTTTAAAAATTATCTCTGGAAAAAAAGCAAGTTGCTTTAAAGCAGCTAAGAGCAGCACAGTTCCAGGTAGCATTCTCTGGTGTAAGCAGTAACTGGAAAATTCAAACTGTGGTGTTGTACAAGTTAAATAGAAACAGTCATGCACAGATGCTTATGCAGCCAGAGGGTCAAAATTTCGTTCACAACAATAGTGAATGAATGTTAATGCTTATACCAAATTCTTCTCCTACTATTTCAATGAAGACATGCACCAAATTAAAGCAAACAGATCAATGAACAGCTATGTGAAATGCACCAAACATTCACAGAATAGCATCAGCAAATGTAATTTTTAACCTACTGATTGAATTCACCACAGCTTTTTAAAAAATTTGCAACTGTTACCATGAAACAGTAATGTTTAATACCACACCTCTAAGATTAATCCCTATCTCTGTAGGGTTCAAATATTTCCATTTTTAGGCAAATAGGACAGATCACATTAAATATATATTGGGATAAATGATCATATACAAGATATCTTCTTTTGAAGGTTCTCTTCAGTTGCCAGTGTGAGTCAGTGTTGACCTAATGGAACAGGCTGAATCACATTTTATAAGCTTCACAGAGATGCCGCTTCCAGTAGCATGCAGCAATGTAATAAATGATATTTTCCTGAGTTTTCCAAAGCTAAAGGAACTGTCACAAATTAATAGCTTATGCTTCAAAAGAATTAATTTCATATTAGCCTTTCTTTTTTGCAGTGACACCTTTAGTAAACTCCCCTAAAGACTGAAAGTTTATAAAGGAACATTTGGTTCTACTGTTTAAGCTGTTGATAGACTGGATCGAACAGAATCTTCTCGCAAGTGGTGGTGCTTACCAGGTTCAGCTTCGTGCACTGGACCTCGTCTCTCAACGGTTATCCTATATTTCTTCCTGCAAAGAAAGGGTAGCAAGGTTGCAAAGTTTACTTTGTGCATAAGCGGTTTATTTTGCATTTTAACAGGGATATATTGCCAATAACAAACAACCTGCTGGAGCAGGCCGAGCTGTATCTGTGCATGAAAGTAAATTGTCAATGTTTCAGGTTGAAGATCTGCATAATCTGAAATGTCAACAATTCTTATTCCATCCACAAACGGAGCTCGACCTACTGCGATCCTCCAGCAGATTGTCCGTTGCTCCAGAGTTCAGCAACTGTGGTCCCTTGTGTCTCAGTATAGTTGATGATACAGGATCAGTTCGAATACTGAGCTAGCATTTCTCTTTCAGGTTATATACATTTAGTAATGTCTAATACTTTAATGGATAATAATTATGACTATAATACAGATCTAAATTTGCCATTTCATCTTCATGCTCTTCTTTCTCATATCCAGTTATTGAAAATGCACCTGGCCTCATACCAGCCCGGGCTTTGAGGCATTAATGACAGTGAAACATACAGCTTCAGATGATCACTGTCAATTCTCTGAAACTGATAGTATGTCTGGTTAATAAGAATCCTATGCCTAAAAAATATTTCAAAGAAATACCTTAAAATAAATATCTTAATTTACCTAAAAATTCTACATGTATCCCTGAAGAAACATAGTATAGATTACTGGGTGCTCACTTCTGTGACACAAAAACTTGATGATTTACACAAGATTATTCAGAACGAAAATCTGCACCAAAACATCTAGGTTTTAAAAATGCGTTTACTCAACAATGCCGAGCAACTTTTTTTTAGGCAATTCAAAGTCTAATATTTCTTTTCAAGGGAAGTAGAGTACACTTCTTTGCAAGTTATTCTAGTGAACTCCTCCGCACAATCTACTGCAATGTGCCACTACTTCAGAAGGTGGAGTCATGAATGTTTAATTGAGGAGTAGATGAAAATTTGAACTGAAGGACAAATCAAATTATGATTTTAAACAATTGAAACCTTTAAGTTCGATTCAAATCTGGTCAGATTTCAGATTCTGATCAGCTTTCTGCAGCCAGTTTCAAATCGTTTGGGTTTAACATCTGTGCTATAAAAATGCGAAGCTGCATTTAGCTGAATCAGACAGTGAATTGTGTCTACAATTGTCAGAAGTCCAAACTGGACAAATTGGAATAATACTAAACAGATCCATCTTAGTTTCTTTTCAGATCAATCTGAATTTGAAATGGCTTCAGAGAACATTCCAGGACAAATATTTGACAGTGTTTGTTTCTGATGTGCTAGATTTCTTTACTAGAACACTTCCAAAGTCAGCAAAGAATGCTACAGGACATGCCTAATTTATAGAGACGTTTCAAATTGTGTGGTTTCTTTTTTTCCACATTTTTAAAATAATAGGGTAATTTTCCTGTGAAAACTTGTTACAGGGAATTCGCCACTAACACATATTGAAATATGCTGTCTGGTTCATTGTATTGTGGTATGGTCAGGATTATCTGTCACAATCAGGTTAGTAGAATTACTTCTTGATACTCAATAATGAAATGATTTATTATAGTGAAGTATTTATTGGCACTTCAAATAAAGATTAATGAAAACAAGAAAAGTGTTTCCCTTTTCTCCACAGTATAGTTTCTTTGGTCATTAAGTGTGGTAACATTGTTAACTGTATTCACAAAGATTTACTCTGCGCATTATTCCCAACAGATTACAAAGCACGTCCCTTTGAAATGTACTTATAATTTTGCAGAACAAGTCTTGACGAAAATATTTTTCATTCCCCTCTCTTCCATAGCTCTATCTTTTGATACTGCATCTTATAACCTGAATAAGTGGACAGCCTATAATCAAGTCACAGGTCTCTTATAAAGCTATCCTCACTCCAAATGCAAGGAGATAGGTGAAAATGATTGTAAAGCTTTTGCCACAAGCTGAATGTCCTATTTTGATCAGTGAATTAATCATGTTACCAAGTTAAAGAAATTGAATTTATATACTGTGTTGGAAAGGAAGACATTTTATTGTCAAACATCATAATTGATGTTGCTCTCCAGAAGACATATCATGATAAATGATTGATCTGCAGAACAAGGAAGAAGCATCCTTCATCAAGGACCCCCACCATCCAGGCCATGCTCTCTTCTCACAGCTGCCATCAGCAAGAAGGTACAGGAGCCTCAGAACACATACCACCAGGTTCAGAAACAGTTATAACCCCTCAGCCACTTGGCTCCTGATACAGAGTGGATAACTTCACCCCAACTCTGAGCTGGTTCCAAAATCTGTGGGCACATTTTCAAGGACTCTGCAATTTATTATCAAGGTATTATTTATTCACTTTTTTAAAAAAAACTATTTGCATTATTTGTCTTCTTTTGCACATTGGTTGTTACATTGATTGTTTGCCAGACCTTGTTTGTGTGTAGTTTTTCATTAATTCTATTGTATTTCTTTGTTTATATTGTGAAGCCCTGCAAAAAAGTAAATCTCAAAATAGTTTATGGTGACATGTACATACTTAGGTAATAAATTCACTTTGAACTTTGAAATGGTTGATCACAGATCTACATGCATTAGCCAGCATTCTCCTGGTAAAGTTTACCCATTGAGTAGGAAGACCTTAACTCTACAGCCTGCTGCTGCTACAACTCCAAATCTTTTACTGAGGGACATTTGCGACCATCTCACAGTTGTCATCTGATGCTATGCAAGGGAAGTCACTGAACAACTCTATTTAAGAGAGCTAGCCATTGCAGCTCTTTCTTGCAGTGACTGAAACAAGTCGATAGCTTTCCAAAGATTTCCAGTTTTCTCCTGGCTTAAAGTGGAGGCTTCTTGAATTGTGGGTCACATCTCCAAATAGTTTCACAGCATCAGCAGATTGTGCCACACTCAGCAGATAATATTCTGTCTGCCACATTACCATGGAAATCTGATCCCAACACTTTCATTGTTTAAAACAATCTGATTGTTCCTGCCACTTCACCTTCTTTAACTCCTGCTGTCAAAATGGTATTGATGCACCATCAATAACTCACTCTGAGACGTAAAGGCGAGATATCGGCTTTTGTTGACTGGAAGAAGGAACAAGCAGTGAGTGACCACCATACTACATCCTGGAGACTGAGAGGCCGGGCTCAGGCCTTGATTGCCTTTATACAGGGGTCTGTGGGAGGAGCCACAGGAACAGTCAGCAGGGAGCATGTCCAGACAGGTATATGTAGTTCACCACATTCACCACACCCCTTTGTGGCGAAGTTTCTTACAGGTTAAGTCTATCAGGTGGTCAAATCTGTTGCAGCGATCTACGTAGCACCGGCTGTGATTCCACAGATGCCGGTGGTGGTGATTGCACAGGTGCCGGTGGTGCTTGCACCGGAGACGGAGGTTGTGCTGGTTCCAACCTAACTGGAGGTGTCAGCCCACTAGGCGTCAGTGATCCCTCACGCATGTGCGAGGCGCTTGGTATATACGCGTACGAAACGCCCGGTATATGAGTGTCGTGAGGAGTCTGTGTAGGGCCTGGTGTGCGCGGTGTCACCTCGGGTGCAGTGTTCATAGTTACCGGGGAGTGTTCGGCGTAGTGATCTGCTGTTCCTGCGGGCGCCAGGTCGCGGACGGAGACCGTGTCCTCCCGCCCATCAGGTAAGACCACGTATGTATACTGGAGGTTTGCATGTAGAGGGTGAACCCCCTCGACCAGCGGGGAGTATTTATTACTCTTCACATGTTTTCGGAGCAGCACTGGCCCGGGGACGTCAGCCAAACTGGTAGGGTGGTCCCAGTGACAGACTTGGTGGGAAAAGAGAATAGGCGTTCGTGAGGGGTGGCATTGGTGGACGTATATAACAGGGAGCGGGATAGAGTGGAGTGCCTCGGGGAGGACCTCCTGCCATCAAGAGACCAGCAACCCTTTTGACAAGGGCTAAAAGTGTGGCCTTCCACACTGTGGCATTCTCCCTCTCCACCTGTCCATTTCCCCGGGGATTATAACTCGTGGTCTGACTAGTAGCAATGCCCCTAGCCAGCAGGTACTGGCGCAGCTCGTCACTCATAAAGGAGGACCCTCTATCACTGTGGATATAGCAGGGATATCCGAACAGAGTGAAGAGCTGGCGCAGGGCTTTTATGACGGACGTGGTAGTGGTGTCGGGGCAGGGGATGGCAAAGGGGAACTGTGAGTACTCGTTGATAATATTGAGAAAATAGACATTGCGGTCGGTGGAGGGAAGGGGGCCCTTAAAGTCAACACTCAGTCGCTCAAAAGGGTGGGTGGCCTTGACAAGTTGTGCCGTGTCAGGACGGTAGAAGTGCGGTTTGCACTCAGCGCAGATTTGGCAGTCCCTGGTCATCGTCCTGATGTCTTCCAGGGAGTATGGCAGGTTCCGAGCTTTCACAAAATGGTAAAATCGGGTGACCTCCGGATGGCAAAGATGTACATGAAGGGCGTATAGCTGGTCGAGCTGTGCGCTAGCACATGTTTCCCGGGATAGGGCATCAGCGGGCTCATTGAGTCTGCCAGTCCGGTACAGGATATCATAATTGTAGGTGGAGAGTTCTATTCTCCACCGCAAAATCTTATCATTTTTTGATTTTGCCCCGCTGTTGGTTGCTGAACATGAACGCAACCGAGCGCTGGTCAGTCAGCAAGGTGAACCTTTTGCCGGCGAGATAGTGCCTCCAGTGCCTAATCGCTTCCACTATGGCCTGGGCTTCTTTCTCCACCATGGAGTGCCGAATTTCAGAGCCTTTAAGGGTACGAGAAAAGAATGCTACTGGCCTGCCTTCCTGATTGAGGGTAGCAGCCAGTGCGAAATTGGAGGCGTCACACTCTACTTGGAAGGGAATGGTCTCGTCCACCGCATGCATCGTTGCTTTGGCAATGTCCCCTTTAATGCAGCTGAAGGCCGCGCAGGCCTCAGCAGAGAAGGGAAAAGTGGTAGACTTGACCAGGGGGCGGGCCTTGTCTGCAAGATATCGGCTTTTATTGACTGGAAGAAGGAACAAGCAGTGGTTGACCATCATACTACATCCTGGAGACAGAGAGGCCGGGCTCCGCTCTCAATTGCCTTTATACAGGGGTCTGTGGGAGGAGCCACAGGAGCAGTCAGCAGGGGGCGTGTCCAGACAGGTATATGTAGTTCACTACAGGTATTCTCCATTCCGTCTCTCTCTATACCTCACAAACTTAAGGCACAAACAGCCTGTGCATTTAGTCTGGCTAAACCCAGCAGCTGCACATATTAACGTGCATCTACAATTCCTCTTGATGTAGAATATGATGCCAGGGAGAAAGAGAAGGTGGGGAATGAGAGATGGGAAGAGAGAGAGAGAGAGCGAGGGGGAGAGAGTGAGAGTGAGAGCACGAGAGGGAGAGAGAGACAGCTGGAGAAAGTGCAAGTCAACGAAAGAGAATGTGAATAAATTTTTTACTCAGGGAGTGGTGAGTGCATGGAACGGGCTGCCGGCAACAGTGGTAGTGGCAGATACGATAGAGTCTTTTAAGAGACTTTTGGATAGGTACATGGAGCTTAGAAAAATAGAGGGCTATAGGTAAGACTAGTAATTTCTAGGGTAGGGACATGTTCAGCACAGCCTTGTGAGCCGAAGGGCCTGTATTGTGCTGTAGGTTTTCTATGTTCTAAATAAAAGCAGTGAGAGTTTACAGATTCAATTTATTTGTAACATGCATACCAAAACATACAGTGAAATGCTTCATTTGCATCAACAAAGTCCAAGTATGTGCTGGGAGCAGCCCACAATTGTCACCATATTTCTGGCACCAACATAGCATGCCCACAATGTATTAAACCTAACTGTACATCTTTGGAATCTGTGATGAAATTGGAGCACCCTGAGGAAACCCACACAATAACAGGGAAAATGTATAAACTCCTCACAGGGAGTAGTGGGAATCAAAGCAGTGAAGTGAAATTTATTCTCCGTGGGGATGGTGAATCTTTGGAATTTTCTTCCTCAAAGGCCAGTGGAATCAGAGTATTTGTATATTTTTCAGGAAGAGCTGGACAAATTCTTGAGAAGCAAAGAAGTGAATGATTAGCTGGAGTAGGTAAAGATATGGTTACAATCAGATCAGCCATAATCACATTAGATACAAGAATACATGTGAGCGGCTGTGGTTTACACCTAATTCATTTCATTGTAGAATGGTCATAAATGTACAGTATACTGGGGATGCTAGTTTTAAAAAAAGTCATAGTGTCTTCCTTCCGATGAGTGTAAAGATCCCAATTCATTATTCATAAAAGTTATTTTTAATGCCTTGATTTTGGTATAATTTGTCATTGAATACCAATTTTGAGACTGAACCTGCTGGCACAGAACCAGAAGGGGTTCCATGCCTTCACGACCTAGTTGATGTGTGTATCGATACATAATGCATCATACTGGTCTCTGATTCTCGCCCTGGCAGTAGTCGTGATGCCTTCATCGTGATGCAATCAGCCTCTGTGTCCTGGCATTTTATAGAACTTGTGTGGCTGTGTAATATCGTAGCCTTTAGGCTGTCCCTGTCACATCCATTTTTAGACCCTAGACCTAAATCAGCATAATTGCAGGACAAGGAGAGTGGGAAGGCAAGTGGATGCCTCCATTTCCCAACACCTGTTCATTGCATCCTACTGATGACTCAACTGCTTGCTGCACTTAAACAGTCATATATCAGCTGGACCAACCTAATAAGCAATCGCAATGCATGATAATTGCCATTGGTCTTAATTTGGTTCATCAGACATTTTTGGCACTGCTGGAGACACTAAACCAATGATCATATAACCAAATTGTGGGTTCATTGCTAATAACCTCTTTGGCTACACTCAGATGGATTAGTTCAATTAAAAAAACGAGTTTGCCAGAATACAGGTTTTACTCAGGGCATCTCAGTCAACTGTTCACTTACAGAAAACTCAAAGTTCTGCATTTTTTAAAACAGCAAGCACTCCTCAGGAGCTGTAACATTAAGGCTGCTGAGTAACTTAAGAGTGAATAATTGGAAATACTTCGTCAGGCATTCAGGGTGTATATTTGTTGGCTGAAGCAATGTTGGAGAAGTAATATGGAAATTGTAAATCTGAATTAAACTCTTGAATTAGAATATTCCAGCATAATATAGCCAAGATTAAATATTTCCTTCTTAGTTGATTCCATTTTGTTTTGACATTTATAATCTTATATCTAAAAGCATGACATCATAGCATGAATTATATCTTACCATTCCTCAGCATTCTGTAAAGTATTCCTGCTCATTAGAAATGTTAACTTGAAATATGGTTGCTGGGCCAACAACACTTGGCAATCAAAATTAACATTAGAAGTGGGACAAGGCCATTCAACCCCTCATGCATGCTCCATTACTTATTAAGATGTTTTACGTCAGCACCATCTTCCTGCAGTAATCCCAGATCCCTTAATCAAAGTTCAAAGTAAAGTTTCAGCAAAGTAAGTGTATGTTGTAGTGTACTGCCTTGAGGTATATTTCCTTGCAGGCATTTACAGGGAAAAAAAGTGCAATAGAATTTATGAAAAATATACATAAGCAGACAAAGGCTGACAAACAATCATGGGGAAAAGGTGGCAAACTGTGCATTTAAAGAAAAACATACTGAGAACATGAGTAGTAAGGAGTCTTTGAAAGTGAGCCTATAGGTTGTGATGCGTTGGGCTGTGTCCACTATTTTCTGTATCCTTTAATTTATTAATATATTTTTTTAAATCCATTGGTCTCACTCATTCAGGGATGGAAATGGCCATTCATAATTGGAAACTCATTGGTTGTGAGTTGACCTCATGTCAGTAGACTGGGCCTGGTCGTGCTGAATAAAACAGCATGGTCTAAAGACCAATGATCATTCCTAATTAGCCAAAGGGCAAGATAGTTAACTCTGGCTACCTGTCAGAACCATTATAATAGGTAAACTAGATGAACGCTGTGCATTGCTGTGATGAAATTGAACAGGGGGTAATCATGCAAAACAGAAAACACAGCAGATATTGGTAATCTGAATCAAAAGAACTCAGCCAGTCAAGCAGCACGTGGGGGAAGAGAAACCAGTACAAAGAATCTCTGACTTCCTTCTTGTTCCACCAGTGCTGCCTGTCTGGCTGAGTTTGTCCAGCATTTCTGCTTTTGAGTCTTGTGAGCCATAGGCCCCTTTATGTTAAAAACTGGTGGAAACAGACTTAGTGTGTATTACAGGGGTATGAGGAACTAACAGCCAAGTGGCATTAATTCAGTGGTTCTATGGTAAAGCCGATACAGGTATGGGCTGTATGACCTTGCTCTTGGCCATGTCATTCTACATTTCATTGGCTGCACAAGAACCAACCAGTGCAGCCCATCTGGCCTGTCAGAAAAAGTTAAAATATTGCATTTTGTTCCACTTCTCATACACTTCAATGGTCTCATTCACGGAAAAGATTTATTTTCAATGAGCTCCTTTTAGGTTTCCATCTCCTTTAAACACTTTGAAGAATTTAAATGGGCCTTCTTCTGTGAATAAAGGAATTAATGCTTCTAAGAGGTAAGTTTCTGATTGTACATTCAAAGGGTGAGACTGCCTCCCACCTGTGTGTACAAAATCGAATAAGTATCCTGTCAATTTCTAACTTTTAAGCACATCTGGAGATCAAAGCATAACCTTTCAACACCAGTGTAGTCATCGAAATTAAGATTTCCCATTCTGTCTCCTCCATCCTTCTGGCTAGTCACAGACAGAGAAAGTAAACAAATAAATTCTTTCCTGTTCCAGAGGATTTCTAGTAATGAAATCATAGAGTTATACTGCCTAGAAACAGGCCCTTCAACCCAACTTGTCTTTGCTGACCGAAGTTCCTTTCTGAGCTAGTCCCATTTGCCCGTACTGGTTTTATATCCCTCTAAACCTTTTCTTTCCATGAACCTGTCGATTTTACTTCAATTGTTATTGTACCAACCTTTACCACCTCCCCTGGAGGATCATTCCATACTCTCACCACCCTCTCTGTGAAAATCCTAACACCCAGTTACCCTTTAACTTTTCCCCTTTTATCTGAAACCCATGCCTCTAATTTTTGACTCCCCTATCCTGGGAAAAAGACTGTGACCATCCACCTTCCCTAAGCCTTTCATGATTTTATAAACATCTATAAAGTCACCCCACAGCCTCCTTCAATCCATTCTCTTCTTATAACTGAAGCTCTTGACCCCATTTTTGCCCTTTTTGCATCTTGTCTAGCTTGGGCACATTGTTCTTTTCTATTGTATGGTGACCAGAAATGCATACTGTTCTCCCAGTGTTGAGACATTAATGTCCAATACACCTGTAACATGGCGACCCAACCCTTGAATTCAGTGTCTCATCTGATGAAGGCAGGCATGCCAGACATCTTCTTCACCACCTTGTCTACCTGTGTCACCGCTTTCAGGGAACTCTGTACTTCTGCATGAAGGCCTCTCTGTTCCACTATGCTCTCCAGAGTCTTGTCATTTACTGTGGATCTTCTGCCAGTGAATGGAAGCTTTAACTTCCAAATATACATCTCTTCATATTTCTCTGAATCAAATTCCATCCACATTTCCTTTGTCCACTTTTCCAGTTGAGCCATATCCTTTTGTGACCTGAGACAACCTTCACTTTGGTGCCTTCTGCAAACTTAATATTCATTCCACCAACAGTCTCATTCAAATCATTAATAAGTTTGATGAAGAACAGTAGACCCAGCACTGATCCCTGCAAGACACTACTGATCATAGGCCTGAAAAACTACCTTCCACTACCACACTCTGTCTCATTACACCAAGCCAATATGTATACATTTGGCTAGATTATACAGAATCTCTTAAGATCTCACCCTCTGGACCAGCCTACCATGTTGGAGCTTGCCAAAAGCTTTACAAACATCCATGTAGACAACATCTACTACCCTGCCCTTGTCAATCCTCATGGCCACCTCTTCAAAAACTTCACTGGAATTCACAAAACATAAATTCCCATGAACAAAGCCATGCTGACTATCCCTAAACAGTCCTTGCCATTCCAAATGGAGATGGATCCTAAGATTATAGATGCAAAAGTTACTGGAGGTGATTCTTAGGCTCACCACCCTATAGTGTTCTTATTTTGCTGCTCTCCTTAAATAAGGCCCCAACATTAACATGAATCAATCTCCAGTTCTCTGCTACTTCACTTGCAGCTGAAAACGACACAAAAATCTCTGCCAGCAATTTCTTTGCTTGCTTTCAACAATATTCTACGATGCACTTGGTTAGGCTCCAGAGGTTTATCCATGTGCTTCAATGCCACAATATTTACTATCCTTCTTCCCTTGTATTTTCTGTATTCTTTAAATTTGTGGGAATAATATCAATGTTAAAATACTTCAGAGACTTCAAAGTCAGAGGTGTAATTCTGAAGTAAAGTCCATGCATCAAATTGCTATTGCTGCCCCCCCCCCGCCGCCCCCCCAACTATTATCACTGAAAGGATTAGACAGACAGATTTGGAAATGGCATTAAATTCAGGCTTCTTGAGAGGATAACTGTCAGCAACAGTAGCGCATTTACTGAACAGGTCAGGAGACTTGGGCCCCTACTTCCGATGGATATGGGTGATTATATGACGCCTACATTATTGAAGGAAGAATAAAGGCATAGAAAACTTATGAAGTAGTTATGATAAATGGGAACAGGCAGCCTTTGGTTTTTTGTGCTGCCCTTGTATTACCCTTTGCACTCAAAATTATAGACCCTGCCTTGGGCTACAGTACTCTGACCTCAGTCAGCAATGCTGCATTCCAGTACAGTTTATCTTCCACCATTAACACTAGAGTGTGATATCCACAGGGGAAATGAAATCACATAGTCAAACCTATGTGTGAAGCAGAACCTCTGGAAGGTTACAGAAACAATTCCACTGAAAAATGCTTTTGCTGTTAAAGCTTTAAATAAAAGTTAGGAAATAACCTATTACTATAAAAACAGACTCCAGGGAGAGTGAGACGTTTCATGCTGTATTTTTCAATTTGACTTTTTTGTGCAGTGATATATGAGTTGGTTCTTAAAATATGCCTTGAATCTCTTTCAACAACAGCTGATTATTTACCTCAGTAGAGGCTGTGAGGTAAACTGCTTGATGTTAACGGAGTCGGGGAGGACCTCTGCATGCTTCAGTCAGTTTATTCATTAACTTGAATCAAGCTAGTAGCCTATGCAGATCCCCTTGAGCCCTGGCAACGTCCTACTAGTTGAGAATCCTGTACACATAGATCTAACAAAATGCCAAGATGCATACTGACAGCATTTTTTAAAAAACTGAGTAAACGATTTGTTTCTTAAAATGCCCATTCTATTGAAGTTGAAGAATAGGCCCATGCAGATACCCAGTGGAAGAAATTGATATTTATTTTCCTCACGCAGGCTGAGTTCCACAAATGGTGATTCCTACCTGAACAGGTAAAAAGCGAGCAGTAGTGCACATCCCAGCAGTGAGCCAACTACAATGCCTGTGACCGCGGACTCTCCAAGACCACCTACACAGAACAAGACAAGCCATTATTGTTCATACTGATTAGTTATTGAGATTAAATAATGCCAAAATTCAGAAAATGCACCTCCCTAGCTGTACTTTTGCCAGTTTAGAACTGTTTTTTCCGTAATTACTTTTTTATAAACCTGTTTAATAACTACCTCAACTCCAATTTAAATTCTGCAATGAAATCATCAGCTAATCATACTTGGTTAAAAAAATGCAACGGTCACAGATTTATTATTAATAACTGCCTGTTAGGGAATTATTAAAAATTTCTCCCATAAATGCTTGTCAGTTGTACACTAATTTGTAGACCCTGATCTTTCACCATCTCCCCCTTATCCATTTGCATTCAGCTTCAATTCTTATTTCCACAAGATAACTCAATTTTCTCAGAGACTATGACTCTATGTATAAGCTTTCTAATTTAATCTCTGGAACCCAGTTTTGATATTTTTGTCATTTTATTTAGAGATACAGTGCAGAGTAGGCCTTTCCAACCCTTTGAGCCTCACCATCCAGCAACCCCAGCTAACCTCAGTTTAGCCCTAATCTAACCATGGGAGGATTTACGATGGCCCATTAACTCAGTCTTTGGACTGTGGGAGGAAAGCAGAAGACCCAGAGAAAACCCACATATTCCACGGGGAGGTCATACTGAGACTCCTTAAAGGGGACGCTTGGATTGAACTCAAAGCTCTGATGCCCCAAGCTGTATTAGCGTCACGATAACCACTACATTACTGTGGCACACAAAGTAAAAGAAAGCTGTGAAATGCAATATAAATGACACTGACATGTGCCACTGAATGGAAATGGAGAAGATAGTTGAGCTCCATTTGGATCATTTTGCACTAGAATGGATCTTTTGGTATGTATTTTTCATGGAAAGATTATATATAACATGTCTAATTTATGATTTCTTCTTGTGAATGCTCCTTATACAATGCCTTAAATCTGTGATGCTGCTGAACTTTTTCATTGTACCTGCGCATACATGTTCTTGAGCATGTAACAATAAACTCTGTCTTTGACTTTTAAGTGCAGAATGTTTCACTGGGATTTGAATGTTTGTTGACTGTCAAAATTATTTAGTGTCAGTTTAGTAAATTCTGAAGTGTTCAGTCACTCTTAAGTGAAGACTCGTTTCCCAATAACAAGTGTGGGGCTATCATCTGTAATTTCCCTGTCTTACTTTCCTGTCATTCTTAATTAACTGTGACTTTTGCAGCTTCTTAAATCCAAAGGAATGGCTTAGAAACCACAAGATCTTATTAAGATTATAGTTATGCCTACTTAGTTTTAAAACTATCTGGTGCTGGCCACTGTTTAGTTGCTAGTACACATTTTTTCCATTGTTACTTTGCTCATTGGTAGTGAAATATCATGGCAGATTGTGAAGATTAGTGTTATTAGTGATATTAGCTGGCACAGCAGCTCACTTGTTGGAGTTGACAGGTTAATTGTAAACTTTAAATTTCTTGTAGTACTGGAAGAAATCTAAGGCAAGTTGATGGGAACATGGGTTGCTTAGACTAAGTATAGATACGATGAACCTAAGGACTAGCATCTGTACATACAGTATAACTTACTCATTTATATTCTCCCAAGTCTTTTTGAAATGAGAGAAAGTTTAATATTGGAAGAAAAATTACATGATTTACAGGTGGCAGGTTTGTCCTTGGAAAAACCACAGCTCGGTTCATCTGGAGGTGGCATTCCATTTGCCCACAGAAGTCTCACATTTGGCCTAAGCTGAAAGGTTCCATTCAAGCCATAGTAATCAGCAATTACCTGTAATGAAGTAAACACAGGAAAATTAAGAATATGTACAATTGAAAGTTTCTTCACCCCTTTGAGGCAGATTCTGTGAATTTCCTCAAATCACTTTATCAATAATTTCCTTGTTTTATTATTTGGAGTTAAAAACCAACAAGCCCAACTTCAGTGCCAAAAGCAACCTTTTCAGAAGAAGTATTGCCTACTAGATTGGGAAAAGTGGCTGTGTTGGGAAAGGGGTATGGACCATTGAAAACTAAACCAATGAAAGGACTCAGGATTTTGGAGAGGCAATATATAATTGGTTTGGGAAAGACAACTGATTTTATCGCACTCTGTAGAGTCATTGTATACAGTATTTTAATAAAGAAGGATACCATTTGGTGCATTGTACCAATTTCAGTAACTATCTCAAGGATACATACTATAAGCTACATACACAATGAGATAAAATAATTAAAAGTCTGTAAGTGGTTCAAAAGCATGTGCAATCATTCAGTGCATATAGTAGCTCAAAAATAAATTCACAAATTTAGTAATGCAAAATTAACTGTTATTTACCAAATACCAGGAAGTAGGAAAGTAAATCTCTCCAATGGCACACAATGAATATTATTACAAAGAACTCAGTGCTTTTGGAACCAAAGGAGCATGATACCCAAGAGATGAAAAGAATGTGTTTTGTTACAGCTGCTGCAATAACTTATATAATACACAATTTGCACACTTTCTGACCACCTTGCAAAACCTCTTATTAAAAATTAATATGTATTTACTCCTTTAATCCAAATTAGGTCTATGTCTGAAATGTTGTTGGTAACATGCAAAGACAGGGAAATGCGAATTAGCACTCCTCAACCTTTAGTTTTCAAGTAGTTAAATAAAATCATGCACAGATAAATACAACTGAATACAGTAATACAACAATCCCAACCTTACCACCAAACCCACTGATAAGGGGGGTGCTGTTGTCGTCTGGCACACTGACCTGTACATTGCGGAGGCACGACGACAACTCACTGACACCTCCTCTTATCTACCCCTGGACCATGACCCCACTAGGGAGCACCAGTCCATTGTCTCCCAAACAATTTCCGATCTCATCAGCTCGGGAGATCTCCCATCCACGGACACCAAACTTATAGTTCCCACACCCTGCACTTCCCGTTTCTACCTCCTACCTAAGATTCACAAACCTGCCTGCCGAGGCAGGCCCATTGTCTCTGCTTGCTCCTGCCCCACTGAACTCACTTCTGCCTGTCTTGACTCTGTTTTATCTCCCCTTGTTCAAACCCTTCCCACCTATGTCCGTGATACTTCCCATGCTTTACATCTCTTCAGGGATTTCAAGTTCCCTGGCCCCCACTGCCTCATTTTCACCACAGTCCCTATATACCTCCATCCCCTACCAGGAAGGTCTCCGTTTCTTCCTGGATCCCAGACCCAGCCAGTCACCTTCTACCACCACTCTTCTTCGCCTTGCGGAATTAGTCCTCATCCTTAACAATTTCTCCTTTGGCTCCTCCCACTTCCTCCAAACTAAAGGTGTAGCCATGGGCACCCGCATGGGTCCCAGCTGTGCCTGCCTTTTTGTCGGCCATGTGGAGCAATCTATGTTCTAAGCCTACACCGGTATCTGTTCTCCTCTGTTCTTTCGTTATATCGACGACTGCATCGGTGCTGCTTCCTGCACGCATGCTGAGCTCGTCGACTTCATTAACTTCGCCTCCAACTTTCACCCCGCCCTCAAATTCACCTGGTCTTTCCAACACCTCCCTCCCCTTTCTAGATCTTTCTGTTTCTATCTTTGGAGACAGCCTATCCACCGACATCTAATACAAACCTACAGACTCTCACAGCTACCTAGACTATTCCTCCTCCCACCCTGTCTCCTGCAAAAATGCTATCCCTTTCTCTCAATTCCTCCACCTCTGCCGCTTCTGCTCTCAGGATGAGGCCTTTCATTCTAGGACAAAGGAGATGTCTTCCTTTTTTAAAGAAAGGGGCTTCCCTTCATCCACTATCAACTCTGCCCTCCATTGCATCTCCCGTATTTCACGCACCTCTGCTCTCACCCCATTCCCCCGCCAGCCCAGCAGGGATAGAGTCCCCCTGGTCCTCACCTATCACCCTACCAGCCTACAGATCCAACGTATATTCCTCCGTAACTTTCGCCACCTCCTACATGATCCCACGACCAGACACATCTTCCCCTCCCCCCCACTCTCGGCTTTCCGCAGGGATCGCTCCCTAAGCGACTCCCTTGTCCATTCATCCCCTCCCATCCCTCCCCACCGACCTCCCTCTGGGCACTCATCCCTGCAAACGGAAGAAGTGCTACACCTGCCCCCACACTTCTTCCCTCACCACCATCCCAGGCCCCAGACAGTCCTTTCAGGTGAGGCACCACTTCACCTGTGAATCAACTGGGGTGATATACTGTATCCGGTGCTCCCGATGTGGCCATTTATACATTGGGGAGACCCGCCGCAGACTGGGAGACCGTTTCGCCGAACACCGTCACTCAGTCCTCCAGCAGTGGTGGGATCTCCCTGTGGGCACACACTTCAATTCCACAGACCACTCCCACTCTGACATGTCTGTCCATGGCCTCCTCTACCATCAAGATGAGGCCACACGCAGGTCGATGGAACAATGCCTTATCTCCCGCTTAGGTAGCCTCCTTCCTGATGGCATGAACATCCAACTCACAGACCCCTGTTGATACCCCTGCCCCCCTTACCCCCATCCCTATCTATTATTTTAGTCTGGTTCTCTTTCTCTCTCTTTTTTCCCCCCTCACTATAAACTCCCCCCAGCCCTACCTTTCTTTCTCTTTTATTTCCCATAATTCTTCACCTTCCCCCTAACCCATTTCCCTCCAACCTATCACTTCCTAGCTCTCTACTTTATCCCTCCCCCCACTTCTTATCCCCCCTCGACCATCCCATGTTACTTCTCTCCTGATGAAGGGTTTTGGCCCGAAACATCGTCAATCCCACCTCCCATAGATGCTGTCTGGCCTGCTGAGTTCTGCCAGCATTTTGTGTTTTTACAATAATAATAAAGTTTGTTTATTACACTGTTGAAAGACATATTCAGCAAATCACAATAATCTGCTAATTCATTCCTATGCAAATATCTATGATTATATCACAAAAAATGTCATTGAAAAGTAACTATATTAATTACCTCTTGCGTGCCAGTTGCAGGATCAGTCATTGCAATCACAGAGAAATCTCCATATCGGTCTCCATTGGCATCAATTGACACCTGGCCTGCTATGCCTGATAAATGGAATGCGCCAAATGATGAAATCAATTAACTAAGCAGAGCTCTTCAATTCCAAATGAAACAAGAGATGATTCAACGGGTTCATGAAGAAATATACAACAGGAAATCCCATTCTTCTTCCAACATTTTTGTTGGCGTTCCCAAATAAATTGCCATTGTTTTCTAATGTCTGTGTTCACTCTGGATGCCATATTATTTTCTAATTTAGTTAATAGAATGCTGGATAATTCCAGCTATTAGAATACATGACTTTTCTTAACAGCAATTAGTTTAGAATCATTAAAATAATTTTGTCTTTGCTTTTTTTTAAGGCAAAGGGACTCTGAATATGGGCCAATTCAAACATAGATTTGTCTGAAATGTGTTTGGACAGACAGAGAAAATTCCACACCACTCCCTCTGGTGCACCGTGATGTGTTTCTCAAACAGGCCATGAACTGTGTCCCTTCCAAAGTTCAGTTGTTGAAGAGTTCACCAAGAGCTATACAGAACAACTCAACAACTTGGTTACTTCCATGTTGCCAGATCAGCCAAATGATATTACTCTTCCAAATGCCTAAATCACAGTAATAATATTTGCCTCTCTTGGAATTTGTGTAGTTCTTTAGCACCATAGAACTGCACCAAACTTACCTACAGGAAGAATCTGGAGCATATGCAGCCATATGCAAACTTTAGAGGGAGTTCTGCACCTTTAACTCTTTAGCATTTCAATTAGATCATTATTGACATTAGCCTCAAAAGATCCATTCCATCTGATTTTTACATCCAACAAAAATGGATCTCAGCGTTGGAATGATTTTAAAGAACCAAAAGAGGAACAGGCTATTTAATTGTGCATTACAGGCCTTCTGGGAACAGTGATTATAATAGGTTAGAACTTTACATTAAAATCGGAAGCGATTTACTACAATATGAAAATGGGGTTTTAAGTTTGAATAAAGCACTCTAAAATAGCATGGTGCATTAGTTCACTATGGTAGATTAAGAAACTACATTAAAAGGAATGATACAAAACAAACATATAACAAATTAATCAATTGTTTTACAAGTGGCAAAACGTACTGTAGTTCCAATGCAAACAGTGGTCTAGTTGTGACTACCATGAGAAACTGAAGGTAGGGGTATATTATCTCATAAGAAAAGATATGAATTGTTTCCAAAAGAAAAGAAAGCACAAATATTCAGATGGTTTCAGAATTCAGAAAAGGAGGACCAAAACATTGCTAGGGCACAGAACAAGAAGCTTTAAGAAACAAATACTAGTAACTGCTTTACTGAGGATGAGGTGGCATCCACTATTAAGGATCCTTATTATCCAGGACATGCCCTCATATTACTACTATCAGGGAGGAAGTACAGGAGCTGAAGACCCACAACCAATCTTTTAGGATCAGCTTCCTCCCTTCTGTTATCAGCTTTCCGAACAGTCCAGTCACTTTTCCTCTTTTGCACTATTGATTTGATTTTTTATTAATTTTTATGGTAACTTGTTATGCCTGTACTGTACTACTGCCGTAAAACAGCAAATTTCATAACTTAAGTCAATGACGATAACACTGATTCTGATTCTAACTTGCAATTTGACCTGCTGAATCCCAATTTAAAACATTTGTTAACATATTATCGGATAAGGATGTCTAAGGATTTTTAGTCAGAGATGAAACACTTCCATTGAAGTACTTGACCTTATATTTTATTGAGTAGAAACATTAAACTCACTATTCTTACTGTTGCAATGTGATAGCCAGTATAAAGATCCTTACTCACATTTATATACATTTTTTCTGTATTTTGTACCACTTTGATTGCTATCACTCATGAAAGGAATTGCTTGAAATGTTTCTCTAGCATTGTACGTCTGTTATTGTGCTGAGTTTAAAAGAGTGTAAATGATATTAATCAATAAACTTTTTCTTCAACCAGCAGTAAAATGATGTAGGCTACATGTAGAGAGTGTCATAAACTGCTTTTTAAGATAAGCGCTGTGACTTTCCTATAAGTTTCCATACTGAAAATCTTTCACCAGGCTGCCAAGAGACATTGTGTGTAAAATTATATACACTGATTGTGGGTATTTAGTTCTCTTCTCAAGGGAGTTAATTGCTGGGGCTCTGGCATAGACATTGCTTCTTTGTTAACCTTGAATGATGCTTCAGAAGACCGGAGGATAGCAAATGTATGAATGCCCCTAAGTAAAAAAAGGAAGTAGGGATAGGCCTAGATACCTCAGAGCCTACTATGAGTTTGTTCATTGTGTATTGTGTCATATGATGTAGGTGATCATGGTCTTTCCATGACTATGATTGTTCTTGGCAAATTTGTCAACGGAAGTGGTTTGCCATTGCCCTCTTCTGACCAGTGTACAAGACAGATGACTTCAGCCATACTTTTCAGAGATTGTCTGCCTGCTGTCAGTTATCACAAAACTAGGACCTGTGAAATGCACCAGCTGCTCAAATGAGAGCTAAGAAGGGGCTAAGAAGGCATTAAACCTTTCCCAAAGTGACCTGCAGGATAACAGAGGGAAGGAACACTTTACACTTCCTCTGGTAGAGTTATACCTCTACCCTGCCACCCTCATGTACGAGTAGTAAGAAAATAATTGAAAATAAAATCTAAGGGTCAGAGTTCCTGTCTCACAAATCTGATAAAGTTTCTTTTGAGGAAGTAACTAAGAAAATCTTTGAAGGGATGGCATTTGATGCGATACACTTGGACCTTAGCAGGACATTTGACAAGGTCCCACACAGAAGTATGGTCCAGATGATTTAAGCAAATGGTATCTGAGATGTGTTGGCAAACAGGATTCAGAATTGGCTTGGTGATAGGAGGCAGAAGGTTATGGTGGAGAGTTATTTTTCTGGCTTCAGTCTGTGATGTACCACAGGGATTAGTCCTGAAAACTTCGCTGTTTGGCATATACGAGGGGTGATTGATAAATTCATTCATGATCTAAGGTAGAAGGAGTCAATTTTAGAAAAGCTAGCGCATTTATTTTTCAACATAGTATCCTCCTACATTTACACACTTAGTCCAGCGGTTATGGAGCATACGGATCTTGGACCTCCAGAAGGTGTCCACAGCAGGGGTGATTGATAAGTTTGTGGCCTAAGATAGAAGGAAATGAGTTATACAGCACTCGGTACATGCACATATAGTTCAACTCTTTGAGCGTATGCAGAGAGCTTGAAGTTAATAACTCATCTCCTTCTACCTTAGGCCACAAACTTATCAATCACCCCGATGCATTATTAACTGATGAGTTATTAACTTCAAACTTTCTGCATAATCACTCAAAGAGATGAACTGCATGTGCATGTAACGGGAGCTGTATAACTCATCTCCTTCTACCTTAGGCCACAAACTTATCAATTACTCCTCATGTACATATACACATGGCATGCATGAGAATATAGGTAGTCTGATTACTAAGTTTGCAAATGGCATAAAAAATTGTAGAGTTATTAATAGCGAAGGTTGTCAAATGATACAGAAGTACATAGATCAGTTGGAAATTTTGGCAGAGTAGTTGTAGATGGAATTTAATCCAGACAAGTGTGAAATGATGCATTTTGGAAGACAAATTGTGCTGTGACTTATGCAGCAAATGGTAAAGACTTTAGCTGTGTTGATGTACAGAGTGAATTTGGGGTGCAAGTAAAGATTGGCTTTATTTGTCACGTGTAAATCAAAACATTGAAACATACAGTGAGACGCATCCGAGGATATGCTGGAGCCAGCCTGTAAGTGTTACCATGCTTCTGATGCCAGCATAGCATGCCCTAACATATTATTGTTAAGCTGTATGGATTTGGAATGTGGGAGGAAAACAGAGCACCCAGAGGAAACCCATGCAGTCACAGAGAGAATGTATAAAGTCCTTTCAGACAGTGACAATGGTGATCACTGGCACTCTTTAAGTCTGACGATAACCACTAAGCTATCATGCTGTCCACAGGCTCAGAGTTTGATGAAAATGGCACACAGATGGACAGGATAGGGAAGTATTCATTTGGTATCATGCCTTCATAAACGGAAGCATTGATTAAAAGAGTCGGGATGTCTGGGAGCAGCTACCAAAACATTATGGATTAGGGAGCATTTGGAGAATTATGTACCATACTCCCATCATCCTAATGGAGGGTCTCTGCACAAAATTAAAATTAAAACATAAGAAGTTGTTTATTTCCCTTCACAGATGTTTCCTGACCTGTTGAATTCTTCCAGCATTTTGTGTGTGCCGCTCAAGGTTTCCAGCACCTGCAGCATCTCTTGTGGCACTGTGTAACTTCTGTTTGCCACACTACAGAAATGCTGTGGTAGCATTAGAGAGAGTATGTTGGAGATTCACCAAGGTGTTGTTTGGAATGAAGGGCCTTAGCTGCGAGGAGAAACCAGATAGCCTGTGTTTGTTCTCAATGAACTCTGGGAGACTGAGGATAACCTTACGGAGGTT
Source organism: Hypanus sabinus (assembly GCF_030144855.1). Classification (NCBI taxonomy): domain Eukaryota; kingdom Metazoa; phylum Chordata; class Chondrichthyes; order Myliobatiformes; family Dasyatidae; genus Hypanus; species Hypanus sabinus. The sequence continues at coordinate 80,404,539 of NC_082719.1, forward strand.
TCTAAGATTGTGAGGTAAAGATAGGGTCAATAATTTGAGCCTTTTCCCCAGTGTAGAGGAGTCTAAAACTGAGGATATAGTTTTAAAGTGAGTGAGGGGGTGGGAAGAGGAGTAGCTTAATGGAGTTCTGAGGGGCAATTTTTCACAGAAGATGGTGGTTATATGGAATAAGCCACTGAAGGAGGTGACAGAAGCAGATATAATTATAACACTTAAAAGAAATTTGGACACATATTTGGATATGAAAAGTGAAGAGGGATATGGGACAAATTCAAGTTAAGTGGATCAGCGTAGAAAGATACCACAATGAACGTGGATGAGTTGAGCTTAAGAGTCTAGTTCTGAGCTGTACAATTCCGTGTTTCTATTATTAAACTGAAAGTACTGTCTATCATTTACACTACTTTGTATTCTAATAGACTAAGTATTTTCTTAAATCTTTAGTTGCTATCTATTTACAAACATATGCTGTGAGAGTATATCATTCTGTGAATTGACATATATATTACAGTATGACACGCTATTTAAATATTTTCAGTTGCTGTTTCACCATTTACTGCGCATCCGAAAGAGTTGAATTCAGACATGAGTTGTAAACTGGGGGGAGGGGGAAAGAAATTGAACAGATTTGTATTTTCAAATTGCTATTTGAATATATATTTTAATCTGAATTCAGAAATAATCAGTGCCACATTACTACCAAACTAATTCAATGCATTTTAGTTGACTTAGACAAGAGTTTGACTTGGACAGGGTGACTTGGACAGGTTGGGTGAGTGGGCAGATGCAGTTTAATGTGGATAAATGCGAGGTTATCTACTTTGGTGGCAAGAACAGGAAGGCAGATTACAATCTGAATGGTGTCAAGTTAGGAAAAGGGGAAGTACAACGAGATCTAGGTGTCCTTGTTCATCAGTCACTGAAAGTAAGCATGTAGGTACAGCAGGCAGTGAAGAAAGCTAATGGCATGTTGGCCTTCATAACAAGGGGAGTTGAGTATAGGAGCAAAGAGGTCCTTCCGTAGTTGTACAGGGCCCCAGTGAGACCACACCTGGAGTATTGTGTGCAGTTTTGGTATCCAAATTTGAGGAAGGACATTCTTGCTATTGAGGGAGTGCAGCGTAGGTTCACGAGGTTAATTCCCGGGATGGCAGGACTGTCCTTTGCTGAAAGATTGGAGTGACTGGGCTTGTAGACACTGGAATTTAGAAGGATGAGAGGGGATCTGATTGAAACATATAAAGATAATTAAGGGACACTCTAGAAGCAGGAAACATGTTCCCAATGTTGGGGGAGTACAGAACCAGAGGCCACAGTTTAAGAATAAGGGGTAAGCCGTTTAGAATGGAGTTGAGGAAAAACTTTTTCACCCAGAGAGATGTGGATCTATAGAATGCTCTGCCTCAGAAGGCAATGGAGGTTAATTCTCTGGGTGCTTTCAAGAAAGAGTTAGATAGAGCTCTTAAAGACAGCAGAGTCAAGGAATATCTGGAGAAGGCAGGAACAGGGTACTGATTGTGGATGATCCGCCATGATCACAGAGAATGGCAGTGCTGGCTCAAAAGGCCGAATGGCCTACTCCTGCACCTATTGTCTGTTGTCTAATTTCAACCAGATATACTAGTATTATGGTTGTTTCAATTTACATGTCTGATTTGGTCAGGTTCTTAAGTGCTTTTTACCAGTTCTAGCTTTTAGAATACAGATGAAGTCCTTAAAATTGTGTGTTTGGTGTATTGAGGTAGACAGGGTCCTCAGAAATGTATACGTCCTTACCTTCAAAGGTTGTATTCCACATCATCTGTACAATTTCTGATCCATTGTTTTTACTGTATCCTCGTTTCAGAACCTTTTGAAGTGCATTGGCATAAAGTACAATGGCATCATGGAACCCCTCAACAAACATGTTTACCTGCAGAAGACAGAAGCAGCCGGTGAAATGGAACAGTGCAAACTCAACCCAAAAGAGTGTAATAATGATGCATAAAGAAATATTGAAAATTAGTACCATCAGCCAAACTATTTCACAGTCTTTTTTGGAATATATTCTATCAAAACTTCAGAAGTTACATGACAATTTGTTAATTTGAATTTTATTTTCACTGTTTAAAGTCAAAGAGTTTCAGAGCAGCTTAATGGGTCACATTGTCTCTGGTGATCCTATTGCCTCTCTACACTATTCCTTTTATGTCGCCACTATGTCTCCTCTGAGTGCAGCTGTAATACTGTCGCTGATACGTGGTACAACTCCACCCCCTCTTTTACCTCCTCCTTTATCTTTTCTAAAACTTCAATAACCTGGTACATTAATCACCCGTTCCCACCCCTCTCTCAACCAAGTTTCAGTAATAACTATAATATTGTAGTTCCATTTACTGATCCACGTTCAAAGTTCATCACCCTTACCCATAATACTCCTAGCATTAATAATACGTAACACTTCAAACTATCCAACCCATCATACCCATTATTTCAATTTTGCCTTTCAATACTTTTCCTGACATCTACCTTCCCTTACTAACCAGGTGCTTCAGTTCCCAGCCCACTGCAAAACTAGTTTAAACTCTCTGTGGCAGTAGAAAAGGCTATGAACAAAAATATCGGAATGGGAGTGGGGATTGTAATTAAAATAACCGGCCATTGGAAAATCCTGTTTATTCCGGGGGGAATGAAGGGGCTTGACAAAGCAGTCCCCCCCCACCACCAATCTACTTTGGGTGTTACCAATGTAGAGGAGGCTGAATCAGAAGCATCAGTATAGTAGCTGACCCGCACAGATTTGTAGGTGAAGTGTTGACCCACCTGGAAGGACAATTTGGGACTCTGAATGGGGGTGAATGGGCGGGTGTAGCACTTCCGCTGCTTGTTAGGGACAAGTGCTGGTAGGAAGACAAGTTGGGAGGGAATCATGAAGAGAGCAATCTCTGCAGGAAGCAGAGAATGGGAGGAGGGAAGGTGAAGGGGAAGGGATCGCTTTCTCTGTAATTTTCTTGTCTACTATATGTGTTAAATCATAAAATTATTATCTATTCAGGAGTTTTTTTTGTAACAGCAATATGTCCAGCTGAATGTTCAGTGTGGAAAAATGCAACCCAAAAGACATCAAAATCATGTTTAATTCCAGGATATATGCTATTTATATATAATACCAAAGGAGGCAATATCATATGAGTGAATTTCTCAGTGTGAATATGTAATATTTCCAGATAAATATTCAGCCTCACCCTTCAAAGTGATACTGGTACTATCATATTGTCTGCACATATATTTCAATGGCTTACTCTGAGGAATGATTGCAATATGTAGAAATTGGTGTTATAAAAGCTTCAACTAAATTCACAGCTGATAAATCTGAACTGATCCTCACAATTTTGGAAAGGTAGGAGGAACAGGACATACAAGAGCAATCTGGGTGTGTGCCTAGCCCAGTAATCTATTCTCTCTACACTCATGACTGTGTGGATAGCCACAGTTCAAGCACTATCTGTAAATTCGCTGATGATACCAAGGTCATTGACCAAATCACAGATGGCAGCGAGGAGGAACGCAAGAATAAAATAGATCAGCTGCTTGGCTGGTGTTGCAACAACAAACTCGCTCTCAACATCAACAAGACCAAGGAATTGATTGTGGACTTCAGGAAGAGAAAGTTCAGAGAACACACACCAGTCTTCATCCAGAGGTCAGCAGTGTTAAGGATGGGCATCTTCAATTTCCTGGGTATCAACACCTCAGTGTACATTGGAGAATACTCTGACTGGCTGAATCACAGCCTGGTTTGTAGTCTCCAAAGCACAGGATTGCAAGAAGTTGCTTAATATTGCGGACTCTGACAGTTTCATCATAGGCTCAACCCACATCACCATCTAGGGCATCTTCAAGAATTGGTGCATCAGGAAGGTGGCATCTAACATTAAAGACACTCTCCATCTAGAACATGCCCTCTTTGCATTACCACCTGATGCACCATCAATAACTCACTCTGAGACGTAAAGGCGAGATATCGGCTTTTATTGACTGGAAGAAGGAACAAGCAGTGGTTGACCACCATACTACATCCTGGAGACAGAGAGGCCGGGCTCAGACCTCAATCGCCTTTATACAGGGGTCTGTGGGAGGAGCCACAGGAGCAGTCAGCAGGGGGCGTGTCCAGACAGGTATATGTAGTTCACCACGCCACCACAGGGGAGAAGGTACAGGAGCCTGAAGGTCCACACAACTTTTAGGAATAGCTGTAGCCTCCATGTTATCAGAATTTTGAATGATCCATGAATTCATGAACACCAACTTGTTATTTCTTTGCACTATTTATTTTTGTAGCTTGTAGTAATTGTCTGTCTTTGCACTATAATGCTGTCACAATGCAACTTCCATGAAACATGTCAGTGAGAATAAACCTGATTCTGATTATACAACAGCAGCATGAAAACCTCTACTCTTCCCGTTATTACATAGGTCCAGCTCCAGCAGGCTGCATTAATGTTGTCTGCCATTCAAGCCATTTATCTAAATGAGGAATTTCCTCAAAATGAAGGTTAGAAATTCTGACCTTTTACTTTAACTGACACAATAGAGGTATTAAAGCAACACAGTCATAAGTGTTATAAAATCGTCACAGGAAATATATTAGAATAGAGCAGAGACAGCTATGATCTGTGATTAAGGTTAATTTCTAAAGTTCTTATGGGTTAAGATAATAATATACAATATCCTGTCATAAATCCTCAATATGAAACGGTACTGGGGTTATATGAATGAGATCAATAAGAGTTTCTTTTTCCTGGTTTGGGAATATTATTGTAACATGACTTTCTGAAATGCAACCATCAGAGGATTCTGTGCTTTGAAGATTTTCTTTCAAGCATCAAAGCTCTTCCAATGATTCAATTTACACAGGGTTCAAAGGGACTATTCTAATTCACTAAGAAGAATCAGCTGGGGCAGACAGTTATAGAGTGGGTAAGATGAAATGTGTAAGAAGGCACTTGAAATGTAACCCATGTAGGAAGGAAATCATGTACAGTATGTATACAGTCCATGAGTGATAATACAATAATTTATGATGATACTGAAAGGGAAAAGTGGCTCCAGTGATAAAATTAACCCTAGAATTAACAACATGTTGTATTATCCAGCCAAAGCAGTAACCTATTGAATATTCCAGCCAAAGAAACCTAATTGAATGCTGTAAGGCCAGTGGCATGAAAAGGATATCTCCTATCATGATGGAATCTAGGCCCAGAGGGCACAGCCTCAGAATACAAGGATGACCTTTTAGAACAGAGATGAGGAGGAATTTCTTTAGCCAGAGTGTGATGAATCTGTGGAATACATTGTCACAGACGGCTGAGGAGGTCAAGCCTTCGTGTATATTAAAATGGATAGGTTTTTGATTAGTAAGGATGCCAAAGTTTATGGGCAGAGAGCCAACAAATGGTTTGAGAGGAGTAATAACTCAGCCATGATGGAGTGGCGGAGCAGACTCAATGGGCTGAATGGCCTAATTCTGCTCCTATGTCTTATAGCCAGTAGTATGCAAGTTAGTACAGGTAGTGCAGCTGGCTTGTGACTCCAATGATCAGGGCTCAGACCTGATCTCTAGAGCTATTTTTGTGCAGCTTGCATGCTTTTGCAGTGACCGCCTGTTTTCCTTGGGTGTTCTGACTCTCACCACAAGATGTGAGAGATGGCTAGGTTAACTGCAGCTATATAGTACCACAAGTATACTTGGCTCTTGGGGAAATAAGCATGGGGGGAGTAAATAGGTGGAGGTAATATTAATGGACATGTGCAAGAGAGTAGGGTACAGGGAAATAAGTTAGGGAATTGAACTGACAGAAGCTGGCATGGACTCGATAGGCCAAATGGCGTCCTACATTGTAAGGAAGTCAAGGGAAATGAATTTCAGGAATGTTGTGCAGCAGTACCGCATGCTTAGTGAAAGCAGAAAATTTCTATCTCAGAGTGAAATAAGGTCATACTTTTTCACATTAAGAGCAGTGAAAGGCTAGAAGACTGTGGATGAAAGATAAAATGAAATGTTTAATTCTAAGATGAATTACCTTTTGTTGAGCAAAAGTATCAAGGGAATAAGGAAGAAAGGATTTGAAGTACCATCAGTCAATACCTGAATGAATGGGAATACAAGGTCAAGAAGATGAGTGGCCTTCTTTCTCTTGTTCTTATTCTAGCACTGGAGGTTTTGCAGAGAAAAGTCACAAGGCTGACCCCTAGTGTTGATTTAAAAAGGCAGAATAGCAGGGCTTTTTCCATTTGGAATCTGGAAAAAGGGTGCCTAAATCAAGTATATAAAACTTCCAGAGGTAAGGATTTGATTTAGAAAAACAAACTGTGGAGCTAGAGGATATGGGTAAAATCTGCTAAGAGCTTATGTTAAAACTAATCTTGCTCTAAAGAAATATATAAATCTGCCAACGGTTAATTAAAATTGATTTTTAAAAATATTTGAACTGTGGAACAAGGCAATACGGGTAAAAACTGCTAATGACTGTGTTAAGAGCTAATCTTTTTCTTCTTGCAATCACAAATAGTAATTACTATAAGAATTGTAGAGAGTGATCGTTCAAAAATCTTGGAAAAAATGAATCAGTGGGCGAACAATAAGAGACAAGAAGGTAGGATCTCCCTGGATTACGAAATTAAAAGTTTATTGCTGGCTTTCTCCATCTTTTATCATCTGTTTATTATGTTCATCTCTGGTCATGATCTGTCACAAATTCTTTCATTTCAGTATGGAATGCTAATGCCAATTTGCACAGAAACACTGAGTTTTGAGAACTGAATTGAATGCACGCTCTATAAATGGAGCACATTCACTGACAAGTGATCTTATGGGGAGGATTCATGGTACTTGTTTTTCGTGACCAGCTAATCTGGTGGTAAAACAAATAGTTGAATGAACAAGAAATCAGTTCACTAAAAGACAGGCATCAGCAAGAGGTCAGTCAGGATTATAGTAGAAGAATGAGGCGGGATCTCATTGAAACCCATCGAATATTGAAAGGTCTAAATAGAGTGGAAGTGGAGAAGATGTTTCCTGTAGTAGGAAGTCTGGGACTAGAGGGCACTGAAGAACATCCCTTTAGAACAGAGATAAAAGTAATTTCTTTGGTGAGAGGGTGGTGAATCTGGGGAATACATTGCCACAAACAGCTGTTGAGGCCAAGTCCTTGGGTATATTTAAAGCAGAGGATGATAAGTTCTTGAATAGTAAGGGTGTTAAAAGTTACAGGGAGAAAGCAGGAGAACAGAGTTGAGAGGGATAATAAATCAGCCGTGATGGAATGGCAGAACAGACTCAATAGGCTGAATGACCTAATTCTACTCCCTATCTCTTAGGGTCTCCACAAACCACTAGCCAAACATTAGAGGGATCAATAATGTGTGAAAAACCTACCACTGAGTTTATTCTTAAAAATCAAGGCAACAGAGAATCCAAGAATTGTTTTAATGTGTTTGGGGTAGTTTTTTTTATTACTAAAGCCAGGCTTTCCTCCAATATTTTTATAATAATATAATCTAGGGAAATTCATTCAGTTTTATGAAGTAAAGTCTCTCAGTTGGAAATTGGTGGAATACCTTTAATTCCCTGGCTGCACATAATGCTGATTCTAATCACAAATCACAGAGAAAAATGGCCAACATGGAAGCCTCTTACAATAAATCTAGGTCTTAGCAATTATGTTGAACATCTACAATGACATTGCGCGCATTCTTTTCACATGGTCTCCACATTTGTGCAACTTTCATGCCAAATTCAAACCTGAGAACTCTATTTTATCGAGAAAAATACATTATATATTTTTTTATTTTAATTTCCTTCCACACCACTGTATTTTGTTATGGCATGAGTATGTCAAACAAGAAGAAACATGTAAAATGTGTAATGAAGCAATAGAGAGTAACACAAATACTACCCTTTACCTAGTTCTTTCACAAATCCTGTTCTCTGTGGCTAAGCAGCAATGTCAGAAATTATTCTAAACCAGTGCTTTTCACAGCAGTCAACAGAGGACAAGTTTATCTGGTTATGGGGCATACAGAATTAGTTCCACCCTATGTACTCTATCTCAGTACCTGGATGGTAATTAGAGGGATGAGGAAACAAACCTAAGCTTTGGCCCATTTTATCAGCAAGCTTTGAGCAGAGAATACGTGCTCCCTTCAGTCGCACAGCCTCAGGTGAGAGAGAAACTCCCAGCTGCTGCTTAGGGTTGACTTTCAGACACAATGTGTTGAGGTGAATGATGGAGCAGACTGATGGCTATAAATGTTAGGGCAGATTTGGGGTTAGGACATAAAGCAAATATTGATTTCAGTTACCAACCTTCAGATCTGAATATGCATTGAAGATCAAATCTAAAACGCAACTCCAAACAGTGTGTAGTCAACATTGATCTAAATTTGTTACTTGTGTGCATTTGGTGTCTGTAGTATGAGTGTAAAGAAGGGAGGTGTGAAAGGGGTATGTATTTCAAAGGAAACATTGTAAATAATCCATAAGAACATAAGATATAGGAGCAGAAATAGGCCATTCGGCCCATTGAGTCTGCTCCACCATTCAATTATGGGCTGGTTCAATTCTTCCAGTCATCCTCATTCCCCTCCCTCCTCTCCATACCCCTTGATGCCCTGGCTAATCAAGAACCTATCTATCTCTGCCTTAAATGCACCCAGTGACTTGGCCTCCACAGCTGCTCGTGGCAACAAATTCCACAGATTTACCACCCTCTGACTAAAGTAATTTCTCCGTGTCTCTGTTATAAATGGATGTCTTTCATTCCTGAAGTCATGCCTTCTTTTCCTAGACTTCCCTACTATGGGAAATAACTTTTCCATATCTAAACTGTTCAGGCCTTTTGACATTTGGAATGTTTCTATGAGATCCCCCCTCATTCTCCTGAACTCCAGGGAAAACAGCCCAAGAGCTACCAGAAGTTTCTCATACGGTAACCCTTTCATTCCTGGAATCATTCTCGTGAATCTTCTCTGAACCCTCTCCAATGTCAGTATATCCTTTCTAAAGCAAGGAACACAAAACTGCACACAATACTCTGTGTGGTCTCACAAGTGCCTTATAGAGCCGCAACATCACATTCCTGCTCTTATATTCTATACCTCTAGAATGAATGGCAACATTGCATTTGCCTTCTTCATCACCGGCTCAACCTGGAGGTTAACCTTTAGGGTATCTGCACAAGGACTCTCAAGTCCCTTTGCATCTCTGCATTTTAAATTCTCTCCCCATCTAAATAATAGTCTGTCCATTTATTTCTTCCACCAAAGTGCATAACCATACATTTTGCAAGATTGTATTTCATTTGCCACTTCTTGGCCCATTCCCCTGAAATACCTAAGTCTCTCTGCAGGCTCTCTGTTTCCTCAACACTACCCGCTCCTCCAACTATCTTTGTATCATCAGCAAATTTAGCCACAAATCCATTAATCCCATAGTCCAAATCATTGACATAGATTGTAAAAAGCGGTGGTCCCAACACTGACCTCTGTGGATCTCCACTGGTAACCGGCAGCCAGCCAGAATAGGATCTGTTTATCCCCACTCTCTGTTTTCTGCCGACCAGCCAATACTCCACCCGTGCTAGTAACTTCCCTGTAATTCCACAGGCTCTTAACTTGCTAAGCAGCCTCGTGTTCGGCACCTTGTCAAAGGCCTTCTGAAAATCCAAGTACACCACATCTACTGTATCTCCTGCTTGTAATTTCCTCAAAAATTTGCAGTAGGTTAGTCAGGCAGGAAGTTGTTGGAATCGATTGTTAGGGATGAGATTACGGAATACCTAGAGGTACAGGACAAGATAGGTCAAAGCCAGCATGGTTTCCCAAAAGGAAAATCCTCCCTGAATATCTGCATTTATGCTTTTTCGTGTTTTTTCCCAAAACATCTGTATCTCATTGTTAAAAATCATACCGCCAATAAAAAAAATGCGCATCTTCATACATAACTTTCAGCCCTGACTCAATATTCCAATGTAATTTTAGCAAGAGCATGCCAAAATAATCTGGAGTTCAGTTGATTTCAATACTACTGAAAGTTTGTGTAACCGCTCTGTAACGCTCATTTCTATGATGGTAGCACGCACAGTCGCAGCAGCCTCGCCAGGTTCAACCAAGGGTAAATTCTCTATCCTTTACATCTTTTTTTTTACAATCGCAAGATACTTCTGGATATTCAGAATACTTCTGGATATCAGGTACAGCAGGCCCACCCCACTAGCGATGGAGCCAGGCTTATTATGGTGCCTAAACTTGTTGCGTACTGTTGTTGTGCAGAGACAGTACGCAGTCCAAGAAATGGTGCAGTTGATGGTCTAGGGCATTGTTATTCTGATCTAAAGACACTGTTATACATTGGCAACGTAGAATACTGCAAGTCTGATTCAATAGCAAGGCCAACGATAGGGGAGCTGCGTTGCCTTGGTTGTAGTGCGGCCCAGGCCCTTATGCTGCGGTGAACGTAGCCTGTTCCTGCTGCCCAGGAGAGAAGACACCAGAGGCAGGGTGGGTGAGAGCAGAAGCCTCTGTGGGTGTGCTGGAATCTGTGCCTGATTACGGGGTGGCCCCTCGCACCGGTGCTGCCCTCCAGTGTTCAGTCAGTGGAAGCCAAGTAGGATTGTGTCCATCAGCACTAACTGCACTAACGCGCGATGAGGAACTGCTGTAAATTGATGGTATAATATAGCTCTAGGCTTTAAGTGGCACAGCCTGTAGATTGAGGGTGCATGGGATATTGTCTGGCAGAACTGTAGCTCCCAGACAATATCCCATGCACCATCAATCTACAGGCTGTGCCACTCAAGGACTAGAGCTATATTATTTCTTGCGAATGTCTGTTGTTCTGCTATTGTAACTATATGTGCTATATGTTGTGTGCTTTGTGTATTTTGCACCTTGGCCCCAGAGGAACACTTGCTGTAGTTACGTGTATGCTGAATGCCAATTAAACCTGAACTTCAACTTGAACTCATTGCTTTAGTGAACTCTATCCTTACTGTTTTTGGCCTTGATTAAACAAACAAATAGAAGACAACAGAAAACAGATCACATCTGTTAAATCTTGGAAGTTTTATTTTTAGTTTGTATGTGATTTATGGAAGATTAAACAGCACATCTAATAGCTCAAATTCTGTGAAACTACTTTGTTTTTACAATTATATCCCAAAACGCTCCATACAATTTTTATTTTTATTCTGTTGCTTTTCTGCTTCTTTTTCACTATATGTCGGATAAATAAAAATAAGCCTGAGCTCAGCTTGAATCATGATTGCATGGAGTTAGCAGGTGTAGATCTATATCCAAGTGGTATTCTTCAAGTACAAATCAGGACAATTAAAGTTAGCAAGCTGTCAGACTGCAGAGAGAACCACCAAACTCTCCTCTTACTCACCCCATGTCCTTACACATTTTCCACAATAGCTATTGTACAGTATTTGTGAATGAGAACACTTTCCTTGGGCAGAGTGCTGAGAGAAGCAATAACACTTCAAAAGTCATTGTTCATCAAAAGCATCACTGGCTTCAACTCTGTTATGTTGGACTTCATGATTCAACAATACACATACAGCATGCTGCAACTGTCAGATTCATTACTAGGGCATCTCTCCTGAGATCTCTTTAAAATAAATCCCATTTCATCAAAATTAACCACAGTCTCAGAAAAGCAGTTTCCATCATTAAGGACCCCCACTACCCAAGACGTTGTTACCATCAGGAAGGAGATACAGATGTCTGTAGGCACACACTCAGCAATTCAGGGACAGCTCTCCGATTTCTGAATGGATATTGTATGCTACCTCAAGGAAATCTGCAGATGCTGGAAATTCAAACAACAAGACACACAAAATGCTGGTGGAACACAGCAGGCCAGGCAGCATCTATAGGGAGATGCACTGTCGACGTTTCGGGCTGAGACCCTTCGTCAGGACCAACCAAAAGGAAAGATAGTAAGAGATTTGAAAGTAGTGGGAGGGAGGGGGAAATGCGAAATGATAGGAGAAGACCGGAGGGGGTGGGATGAAGCTAAGAGCTGGAAAGGTGATTGGCGAAAGTGATACAGAGCTGGAGAAGGGAAAGGATCATGGGACGGGAGGCCCCAGGAGAAAGAAAGGAGGGGGGGGAGCATCAGAGGGAGATGAAGAACAGGCAAACAACTAAATATGTCAGAGATGGGGTAAGAAGGGGAGGAGGGGCATTAACGAAAGTTAGAGAAGTCAAAGTTCTTGCCATCAGGTTGGAGGCTACCCAGCCGGTATATAAGGTGTTGTTCCTCCAACCTGTTTGGATTCATTTTGACAATAGAGGAGGCTAGGGATAGACATATCAGAATGGGAATAGGACGTGGAATTAAAATGTGTGGCCTTTGGGAGTTCCTGCTTTTTCTGGCAGACCGAGCGTAGGTGTTCAGCAAAACGGTCTCCCAGTCTGTGTTGGGTCTCACCAATATATAAAAGGCCACACCGGGAGCACTGGACGCAGTATACCACACCAGCCGACTCACAGGTGAAGTGTCGCCTCACCTGGACGGACTATCTGGGGCCCTGAATGATGGTGAGGGAGGAAGTGTATGGGCAGGTGTAGCACTCCACTCGTCCCCCCCATTCCATCTCACTGATCTCCCTCCTGGCACACCAACCTCATAGTTCCCACACCCCGCACTTCCCGTTTCTATCTCCTACCCAAGATCCACAAACCTGCCTGTCCAGATAGACCTATTGTCTCAGCTTGCTCCTGTCCCATTGAACTCATTTCTGCATACCTTGACACTGTCTTATCCCCCCCTTGTTCAATCTCTTCCCACCTATGTTCATGACACTTCTCATGCTTTGAATTTTTTAAATTGACTTTAAGTTCCCTGGCCCCCACCGTCTTATTTTCACCATGGATGTTCAGTCCCTATATACCTCCATACCCCACCGAGATGGTCTCAAGGCTCTTCGCTTTTTTTTGGATTCCAGACCTAACCAATTCCCCTCTACCACCACTCTCCTCCGTCTAGCGGAATTAGTTCTTACTCTCAATAATTTCTCCTTTGGCTCCTCCCACTTCCTCCAAACCAAGGGTGTAGCCATGGGCACCCGTATGGGTCCCAGTTATGCCTGCCTGTTTGTTGGCTTTGTGGAACAGTCCATGTTCCAAGTCTATACCGGTATTCATCCCCCTCTTTTCCTTCGCTACATCGACGACTGCATTGGCGCTGCCTCTTGCACGCATGCTGAGCTCGTCGACTTCATTAACTTTGCCTCCAACTTTCACCCTGCCCTCAAATCTACCTGGTCCATTTCCAACACCTCCCTCCCCTTTCTTGATCTTTCTGTCTCCATCTCTGGAGACGGCCTATCTACTGATATCTACTATAAGCCTACAGACTCTCACAGCTACCAGGACTATTCCTCTTCCCACCCTGTCTCTTGCAAAAAGACTATCCCCTTCTCACAATTCCTCCGGCTCCACTGCATCTGCTCTCAGGATGAGGCTTTTCATTTCAGGATGAAGGAGATGTCTTCCTTTTTTAAACAAAGGGGCTTCCCTTCATCTACCATCAACTCTGCTCTAAAATGCATCTCCCATTTCCCGCACATCTGCCCTCACCCCATCCACACACCGCCCCATTCGGAATAGGGTTCCCCTTGTCCTTACCTACCACCCTACCAGCCTATAGGTCCAACGTATAATTCTCCGTAACTTCCGGCACCTCCAACGGGATCCCACTACCGAACATCCCCCCCCTTCCTGCTTTTCGCAGGGATCGCTCCCTACACGACTCCCTTGTCCACTCGTTGGCCCCCCATCCCTTCCCACCGATCTCCCTCCTGGCACTTATCCTTGTAAACGGATCAAGTGCTACACCTGCCCTTACACTTCCTCCCTCACCACCATTCAGGGCCCCAGACAGTCCTTCCAGGTGAGGCCACACTTCACCTGTGAGTCGGCTGGTGTGGTATACTGCGTCCAGTGCTCCTGGTGTGGCCTTTTATATGTTGGTGAGACCTGACACAGACTGGGAGACCATTTTGCTGAACACCTACGCTTGGTCCACCAGAAAAAGCAGGATCTCCCAGTGGCCACACATTTTAATTCCACGTCCCATTCCCATTCTGATACGTCTATCCCTGGCCTCCTCTACTGTCAAAATGAATCCAAACTCAGGTTGGAGGAACAACACCTTATACACCGGCTGGGTAGCCTCCAACCTGATGGCAAGAACATTGACTTCTCTAACTTTCGTTAATGCCCCACTTCCCCTTCTTACCCCATCCCTGACATATTTAGTTGTTTGTTCTTTTTTCTCTCTCTCTGCCCATCACCCTGCCTGTTCTCCATCTCCCTCTGGTGCTCCCCCCTCCCCCTTTCTTTCTCCTGAGGCCTCCCGTCCCATGATCCTTTCCCTTCTCCAGCTCGGTATCACTTTCACCAATCACCTTTCCAGCTCTTAGCTTCATCCCACCCCCTCCGGTCTTCTCCTATCATTTCGCATTTCCCCCTCCCCCCCACTACCTTCAAATCTCTTACTATCTTTCCTTTTGGTTAGTCCTGACAAAGGGTCTCGGCCCGAAACGTTGACAGCGCTTCTCCCTATAGATGCTGCCTGGCCTGCTGTGTTCTACCAGCATTTTGTGTGTGTTATTGTATGCTACCTCACTACTTTGTTTTAAATTTCTGTTTCTGCACTACTTATCTTAATTTAACTAGTTACTATACATATATGTACTTAATTCAGTTTTTTCCTATACTATCATGTATTGCGTTGTACCGCTGCCGCAAAGTTAAACAAATCTCACCACATATGCCAGTGACATTAAACGTGATTCTGATTCAGAGTTTTTGAAATCTTTATATTGATTATGAACAGTAAAATGTAATGTAATTAGTGTGCATCATCCATTGGAGAAAAAGTTAAGAAAAACTACTAAAAGTCAAAACAAAACAATAGCTTTTGACAAAACTATCAGCATCATGAAAGGAAATCCATGAATGGAGAAATTTATGAAGGGAGTTTGAATGTGTCAGTGCAGACCTCCGATAAGACCCATGCAGCAGGTCTGTGTGTCTACATCAATAACAACTAGTGTGTGAACGCCTCGTTAGTAATGTCCCACTGCTCACCGCAGACAGAATCTGCAATAGTGAAGTGCAGTCTCTTTTACTTACTGGAGGAGTTCGCTGCCATTATGACTGTTGCTGTTTACATCCCTCTCACACCCATGCTAGTGCTGGGAAGCACAGAAGGAGCTCCACTGCGCCATCTGCGATCCCCAAGCCTCTCACCTTGATGCTCTCTTTATGGCTGCTGGTCAATTCGATCACGCCAACTCAAAAACAGTCCTGCCAAAGCTCTGCTAGCATGTCATCTTCACAACCGGAGGAGAAAATATTTTTGATCTGGTCTATCCTAATATCCGTGGACTCTCCAAGTCTGCCCCCCTGCCTCCACTGAGATACTAAAACTACATAACTATTTAGCTAATCCCTACTTCCAAGCCACTGGTTAAACAAATCAAACCAGTTCACAGAGAGATCAGGACCTGGCCAGAAGGTGCCACCTCTGTCCTGCAGAATCGTTTCTAAAACATGGATGGCGCAAATTTATGGAAGCGGCTACCTACGATCAGCACCTCAACATCGATGGATAACATACACAAAATGGTGGAAGAACTTAACAGGCCAGGCAACAGCTATGGAAATTAATTGACAGTTGACATTTCAGGCCGAGACACTTTATCAATGAGACCCAGTCCTGATAAAGTGTCTCGGCCCAAAGCGCTGGTCCATAGATGCTGCCTGACCTGCTGAGTTCCTCCAACATTTTACATGTGTTGCTCTGGAATTCCAGCACCTGCAGATTCTCTTGTGAATACATCCGATCAGGAATTGCCTGCAAAGGAAATTGAATTGAGGACATTATTCTGATTAAATACTGCATTGCCGGTGCAAATCAGAAACCATGGCTGACTGCAGAGGTTTGTGTACTGCTTTGGGATCAGAGTGCTGCCTTCAGATTGGGGATAAGATGACTCTAAGGCCAGCAAGAGCCATGCTGTCCTGTGCCATCAGGAAGGCAAAGCATGGGTACTCACCCAAAATTCACTGCAACTTTTGTGACACCAGGAACATGCAGTGTATGCAGTAAAATAAACACACGAACCATAAAAGATGACAATTCCACCCTAGGCGTCAACAACAACAAAGCCTCCCGTCCTGATAGGCCGAATGCCTTCGATGCAAGAATTGATGTAGTGAACGCTGCAACATTGAGGAAAGTCTCCTATCCTTTGAGGAACAGGCATCCTGTCAGGTCGCAGCTGAGGCGAGGAGAATCCAAGCCAGGGTAAACCCACGTAAAGCTGTTGGACCAGACAATATACCGTAACTGGTCAGGCGCTGAGGGATTGTGTGGCCCAGCTAACAAAGGTCTTAACGAACACCTTTAACATCTCTTTGCAACCGTCCACTGTCCCTGCAGACTTCAAGGCAGCCACCATCATTCTGGTGCCAAAGAGAGCAATACCAATGTGGTGAACTATGTGCCTGTCGGAACACGCCCCCTGCTGACTGCTCCTGTGGCTCCTCCCACAGGCCCCTGTATAAAGGAGATCTGAGGCCTGACGCTCGGCCTCAGTCTCCAGGACATTGTATGATAGACACTCACTCCTGGTTCCTTCTTCCAGTCAATAAAAGCCGATATCTCGCCTTACGTCTCAGTGTGAGTTATTGATGGTGTGAGAATAACAACCTGTGTCTCAATGTGGACAAGACAAAACAGGAATGATCATGGACTTCAGGAAGGTGGAGGTCGACCTTTCTCGATTGCACATCAATGGCTCTGCCACGGAGAGAGTGAAGATCATGAAGTTCCTTGGTGTGCACATAGCAAACGATCTAACCTGGTCCCACAACACCTCCTCATTAGTCAAGAAGGCACAGCAGCGACTGCACCTCTGGAGGAAATTGAGGCATGTAAGGCTGCCCTGCCCCCATTCTAACAACTTTCTGCAGGAGCACCATTCAGTGTGTCCGGTATGGCTACACCGTTGTGTGATAGAGAAGCTGCAAAGCATCGGGCTTCAAGACCCCACAGAGGATAGTAAAAGCTGCCGAGAGGATCACTGGGATATACTGGTGCCAGAGGCAGTTTAGATTCACAAGTTTGGGTTAGAGAATTGTCCTTTCAAAAATGGTGAAAAATTTGATTTAGGTTCTTTGGAGGTTAGAAGAATGAGGAAAGATCTTACTGAAATATATACAGTAAGATCCTGGATGAGGGTCGATGTAAAATGTTTCTATTAGTGAGAAAGTCTTAAGCAAAGAGACATACAGCAGCTACCCTCATTTTAAACTGAGGTGCAAGGGAACTTCGCACTGACAAACACAGCAACAAATTTAAAGTGTCAAATGTTGATGGGTTGAGATGGTGAGAAAGTGATACATATGTACAAAATCCTGCATAGATTCTGGATGATTGCACTGAGAGCACCATGTAGATGCGATGCAAAAATTGATGGTCCTCCTAAACAAACTACCACAACTTCAGAAGTGAAAAAGCAGAATACTGAAAGCACTTATCATCTGTGAAATGACTGTTTTGTTGAAAGTTCACTGAAATGTTGACTCCTTTTTTTCACTCCACCACTGCTCCTTGTCCTGCTGAGTGTTTCCAAGATTCTCCATTTTATTTCATTCTTTGTCTTATGTTTTCATGATGCTTTCCTTATAGTACTGCATGGTTAAATAAAAACTAAAATTCTGCATTCCTTAGTGATGCTTTAATACAAGAAGTCACTCCGACCCTTAGGACACTTTTCAGTGCTTCAATGCAAATGCTTAACTCAAGCGTTCTGCTTAAGTTCTGGATGAAAGGATGGGAATAATCATCTTAGGCTATGCCCTTGAAATTGCACAGTTTAGGCAGTACCATACTTTGTTCAGTTAATTTGGTAAAGTCCTGCTTCAATGGCGCTCTGACCAATGAAAGGAGCCATTCACTGTGACAAATTATCCAATGTCATTCCGAAGCATTCTTTCCTATTATAATTGCAGGAGGCACAAAAGCCTGTCTATCAGTAGTCAGCGCTTACCATAAATATATGAAAGAACAAGTCAGGCATTTATGATTTGATATGTTTCTACATTCTTTGCAGCAAATTAGTTACAAATAGGGTTGTAATTTATTAGCATACCTGTTAAATCCCCATTTATTACAGAGGGCAACAAGAGATCAACATGACGTAATCTTTTCCACAGATTCCAGAGAGTTTCATTGCTGAATAATGGAAGTTACACCCCAAGCTTGGGTACATTTACAGCTAACTTTTTCTTGAAAGAAAATATGTGCTATGTGTCCACCTTCAATAGTAAAGTGATCTCTGATTTACATTTTCTTTCTGCTTTGATTTGCCTTACTTTTCTGTTTTAAAACTGAACATACAAACCGCTTTGCCAAGCACAATGAGGCCACTCCCAGGTTGGATGGGCAACAACTATATTTCATCTGGATAGCCTCCAAACTGATGGCATGAACATCAATTTCTCAAACTTGCGGTAACTGCCCCCCTTTCACCATTCCCATTTCCCTCTCTCACCTCATCTCCTAAGCTGTCCATCACCTCCCTCTGGTGCCCTTCTCTCTTCCCTTTCTTCCATGGTCTTCTACCCTCTCCTATCAGATTCCCCCTTCTCTTTTGCCTATCAACTTCACAACTCTTTATTCCACCCCTCCCCTCTCCTAGTTTCACCTACCACCTTGTATTTCTTCCTCTGCTCCCCTCACTTTCTTGCTCTAACTTCTCATCTATTTTTCCAGTCCTGATGAAGAGTCTCGAACCAAAACATCAACTGCTTACTCTTTCCCACAGCTACTGTCTGGCCTGCTTAGTTGCTCCAGAATTTGTGTGTGTTGCCTACACAAATTTGATTAACTGAGTCTGCTGAGTTGTATATGCATACCTCTGTTGATGGGGAAAGCAGAGTAGCCAGGGCCCAACATGTCAGACTAATTTTTTTAATCTTGTTTTTTTTCTTATAATGCTTCTAAGCACAGGGACAAAAGTAATGGTGTGGTTAAGGAGAACTTCTGAGCAAGTTCCAAAAAAATAATGAATTCCAACTTCACCAAGAGAGGTTAAAAATACATCTGCTGTCCACGAAAACTGCTGGACAACCATTAAACCCAACTGTTTTTCTGTCATTTCAACTGACCTCTGTGAGATTCAGACTTTGTACCACAGGCAAAATCATTTTCTTAGAAATTCATTAGCACAAAATGTCGTACATAATTGCATCTGAGAATTATACTCCAACTCTGAAATCCATGCCGTCTGCAAAAACCGTCCTTCAATTTATGATGTATTACCACTTAAGGCAATTACAGCTATTTTGCATGATGTGGTCGCACAGAAGACAGTCCCGGTTAATCTATTTTGAATTATGTTGATTGAAAAAAGGTTGCATGATGTAGCACCTACAGAACTTCATGTTCTCACTTGTACTGGTGAATCATTCATTGGATGCGCCAATCAGAAGCAATAGATAAAACTAGCACACTCAAAGTTCAAGAAGTTCATGTTCAAGGTAAATATGTTATCAAAGTACGTATATGTATACCCTGAAATTCATTTTCTTGCAGGTGAACAAAAAAACATAATAAAATCAATGAAAACTACACATAGTAACTGACAAATAACCAATGTGCAAAAGAACGACCAAACCACTCTGCTCATTTTCCACTCATTACTTTTAAGTGAAATTGTTAGATGGAAGTTTCTGGGAGTTGCTGTTGTAGTCTCCACTGTACAAGCCCATGTAGACAAGCATTTGTACCAATCAAGGAATTGTTGATAAAATTACCTATTGTGATCAGATTAAACGGAATTTGCATTACTTTTTTTTTCTTGGTTAGCTTGTTTGTTTTTCTAGTTTATATCCGTGCATGCACCTTTACCATATTGAGGACCTTATCACAGCCAACGGGAGTCAAGCCAGACCGCTTATGATTTATTGGCCATCTGACATTTCCTCTTTTCCTGTATGAAAGTAATTGGCCTTCTCTTGAGCCTCAACAACTTGCACATTACTAAGATTAACGACTCACTTAGCTAAATACTTAAACAAGTGCAGCCTCTTCCTCACATCCTGGATCTCACGGCTTTTGCATCCTTTAACGTGGCATGCATTTAAAGGCACTTATAAGTTAATATTTGTAATGTCAAACACTAACAACAACATAGCGTCATTCTTTTATGATCTTATTCTCTTCACTGCGAATGAGTAGTGTAAATGCTTACCATCACAACACCTCTTATAAAAATTCAGCCACATCTGGCCACTTATATTTGCTATTTGAATGCAAACTTAATCCTTAAAATATACCTGATTTTCTTGAGTACTTGAGTTCAAGTTTAATCATCATTCAACTATTACATGTATACAGCTAAATGAAACAGCACTCTTTCAGGGCCAGAGAGCAAAACACCATACACACAGTCAAATACAATCACACAGTACATATTGTTATGCTGGCATGTACAGTCACAAAATAATATTAGCACAGGTCCCTGATTGGTACAGCCAGAAGATTAGTGGTGCACAGAATGATGTCCTGGATACACGTTTCTGCAAGAAACTGAAGTCCTTCTGAAAAGGAGCCTGACATGACGTTAGCTTCCAAAGCACACATTTTTTTTATGTGCAAGGAAAAAAAGAAAAGCATTTTGCTATGGTTGAGAATATTTCAGCTCTTCCATTTGTGCCAGCCAGCATATTGCTTTGTGACATCTGTGGGATGTTAGATAAGTAAAGGTCATATTGAATAATTCTGATATAATTGTCATTGTCATGCGTCAACTGCAGGGCTTCAGGCAATCACAAACCCCCTCCATCTGTGTGCTAATGCACTTAAATCGAATTGAAATGAAATGGCTGGACGCATCAGTTAAACTGTACTTCTTTAAAGAATTCAGAGTGTAATTGAAATGTACATTCTAAATGGTCTTAATTAATCCTTGCCATATTGCTCTTTTTCTAAGTATTTACTTCTGCTACTGAGTTTTGTTGAATTAAAACAAAGTTACATACTAAATGGTTCTGCATGGCCCACAGCTAAAGAAAAAGGAGGCAGCACAGATTTGCAATTCTGGACCAAATCATAGAATGAATGAGTTTAATTCCATTTCACTGAGTGGTATAGTCTTTTGAACTTTTGAGTCTGGTCAAACAAACTATAGTACTGTGGGTTTTAATATGTCAGCTGTGGTGCAAATGGTAATATGATCACCCATGAGTCAGAAGAAAATTCTCATGGCAAAGCTTGGAAATTAAAATCTCAGTTGTCAGTGCAGTTTTACACTGCTGACATGCTGACTTTAGGATATGACAGTAAATTAAATGGCTGTCAACTTAGGTAGTTTTAAAATACTACCTAACTGGGTTGATGCACTCACTCTGAGATGTAAAGGTGAGATATCGGCTTTTATTGACTGGAAGAAGGAACAAGCAGTGAGTGACCACCATACTACATCCTGGAGACTGAGAGGCCGGGCTCAGGCCTCAATCGCCTTTATACAGGGGTCTGTGGGAGGAGCCACAGGAGCAGTCAGCAGGGGGCGTGTCCAGGCAGGTATATGTAGTTCACCACATGGGTTACGAACGAGTTCCGTTCCTGAGTCCGTCTTTAAGTTGGATTTGTATGTAAGTTGGAACAGGTACATCCGGTATTATTTAGCGTCAGTTAGTCAAATGTTTGTCTTAGTATATAGTATATATTTTACCTTTGTATGCATATAAAACATTTAAGAAACGTGTCTTTCAATAATTAAATCAGTGCGTTGCTTAGTAATAATTGTAGCTTTCATCGGGGCAGGGCCTTTCACATGCTCCATTAAAATTGTTCCGATCGTTGACCGACTATAGCTTAATGCTTTTGCAGTGACCTATGGCGTTTCACCCCTTTGCGATCACTTTATTATTTCCACTTTATTTTCTGTCAATGGAACAGAATCACTGCGGATTCACTGGTGAGTTCCCCCAGGTCCTAAAGTCCACCCGCACTGAGACAGGTTAAATGGGACAAGTGGGGGTGGTGCAGACAGGGAAAGGTGGAGGGGGAGTCAGGGTGAATCTTGCTAAGAAAAATTTAAGCCAAATACAAAGTTACACACTCAATACAGTGTCAACAGCAAGGACTTAAAATGGCGGATGGTGTTGTGATCTGACTTAAAATGGCAGACGGTGTTCATAAGTATGAGTTGTTCATAAGTTGAACGTTCATAACTCGGGGACTATCTGTATACTGCAACAATCTTTTGGAGAAGTGGAGGAAATTCATCACCACACATCTTAGCCAATTTATTTCTTTAATCATGGACATTGAAATTGATTATGTCTGGTCATTGCTGACTTGGTATTTGTTACAACAATATTTGCAAATGAAAAGTGCATCATTTGTAGTGAAATGTTTTGGGTTCCCTGAAAACAAACAGTTTATTCCTTTCTTAACTGGTTCAAATCCAAATAGCTGGACTGACCCTTACTGATATAGTCATAAGGCCATACAGCACTACAGCATAGAAACAGGTTCTTCAGACCATCTAGTCCATGCCAAAATTATTCTGCCTAGTCCCATCTACCCACACCTGGACTACACCTCTCCATACCCCTCTCGCCAACTTACCTCTCCAAACTTCTCTTAAATGTTGAAATCAAGACCACATTCACTGCTTCTCTTGGCAGCTCATTCCATGCTTGCACTACCTACTGTATGAAGAAATTCCCCCTCAGCTTCCACTTACATGTTTCACCTTTCACCCTTAACCTATGACCTCTAGGTTTGGTCTTGCCTAACCTCAGTAGAAAAAGCCTACTTGTGTTTACTGTATCAATACTCCTTGCATCAGCATTTCATTTGTACTTCACTTCCTTGATACTATTAGACCTGATAAACTCATTACTGTATCTCTAGGTAGCATCAAAGGCTTTCTTTTATTAATTGTTTACTGTTCATCACAAATTTCCCCTGAATTGGTGAATACGGTGGCACATATTCACCTCACTGTGGCAGACACAAAGGCTCTACAGTGGATAGTCAAAACTGCCCAACACATTACTGGCCCCAGCCAAACCACTATCAAGGACCACCATACAGAAAGGTCCAGGTGAAAGGGGTCAGTAACGTCATGAAAGATCCCATCCACCCTGCCCATGGACTATTTGCCCCACTCCTATCAGGGAGGAGACTACATAGCACCCACATGAGGACCATCAGACTCAAAACCAGTTATTCTCCAAGCAGTAAGGTGATCAATACCTCCACCCATTAACCCACACTGCCACACCCCCAAACACCACAAGTTGCCTTATGTATTTATACTTACTGTGTACTTTATCTTTTGTGGTTTTTTTGCACTGCATCAGATCTGGAGTAACAATTATTTCATTTTCCTTTACCTGACTTGGTCTAACCAAGCAGAGTCCACTGCCAAGAAGGCCCACCAGCGCCTTTACCTTCTGAGAAAGCTGAAGAAATTTGGCCTGTCCCCTAAACCCTCACTAATTTTTATAGGTGCACTGTAGAAAGCATTCTTCTGGGGTGCATCACAACCTGGTATGGAAGTTGTCCTGTCCAAGACCAAGAGAAGCTGCAGAAAATCGTGAACTAGCCCAGCACATCACTCAAACCAATCTTCCATCCTTGGACTCACTTTACACCACACACTGTCGGAGCAGTGCTGCCAGAATAATCAAGGACACGACCCACTCAGCCAACACACTTTTTGTCCCACTTCCCTCTGGGAGAAGGTTCAGGAGCATGAAGACTCATACGGCCAGAGCTTCTTTCCAACTGTGATAAGACTGCTGAACAGATCCTGACCCGGATCTGGGCCGTACCTTCCAAATTTCTGGATCTGCCTTGCACTACCCTTATCTATTTTTCTAATTATGATATATAATTTAAATTTTTATTATATTTACTTTAATTTGGACTTCAGGGAGCGCGAAGAGCAGAAACAAATATCACTGTGATGATTGTACACTCTAGTGTCAATTGTTTGGTGACAATAAAGTATAAAGTAAAGTAAAGGAAATTAGCTTAAACAATTTTGAATACAGACCAGGTAAGAATGATGGACTCCTGAGATTTTCATGCATAACAGTCTCTCGAGTTTTCGGACAATGGGGCAAATAACAAAAAGAAAAATGCAGTCAGCAGCAGTTCTGTGGACCTTCATTAATGAGAGAGGTCAGAGGAGAATGGTCAGATTGGGTCGAGCTGACAGGAGGGTGACAGTAACTCAAATAACCACGTGTTATGACAGTGCTGTGCAGAAAGCATCTCTGAATGTACAGCATATTGGACCTTGAAGTGGATGAGCTACAACAACAGATGACCACAAGCATACACTCAGTGGCCATTTCATTAGGTACAAGTGGCTACTGAGTGTAATTTCAAGTTTATTTGGCTCAAAGTATCTCTTTCTTTATTCAGAAACCTAAAAGATCAAGATCCCAGATTGCTGCAGTTAATAAAGGCAGAAGGTGAGATCCATCTAGCATCAGTGGCTACATTGTGATGGGAAGAAAGTGGAAGAGGGACACAGATATGAATATTTGGCTGAATAACAACAGAGTAGAGCATAAAAGCTATTCCATCACTGACAAAATAAAAGCAAGAGTGACTGCTATACTGAAGCATGGTTCAGGAGCTCGAGGAAACTAATTACCAATCAGGGCGGCTTTTACCAGTTTTCTCTGCAGGAGATCCATCTAACCAGGATAGTCTGTCTGAACTGCGCGAGTCACAACATATGCAAATGTAAATATCACAAAGATATTTATGTCCTGACCTGCAGGGTAAAAGCCATGCGACATGTGGGTAGAATGTGTCAGTCCACTGTTCTACTGTCAAAAATGTAGCATTGTGCTGCAAAGCTTTCTTGAAATGGCATAGGCTCCACCCTCATTAAATAAACTCTCTCACACTGAAGGCACTCTCTTAATATTAAAAATGAATTGCACTCTGTAAAACTCTTCATTGGCTGTCCCGACGTTTCTCCCATTTCCAGTTCGGATGAGACCAAAGTTGACAGGAAATCACAGGAGTTCCCTCCATTTGCTCCACTGTTCTGCCTTTCAGCAAACTAAAATCAAATCTTGAATGGTTTTGGCCCAAAACATTCACTGTACTCTTTTCCTAGACGCTGCCTGGCCTGCTGAGTTTCTCCAGCATTTTGTGTGTGTTGCGCAGATTTCCAGCATCTGTACATTTTCTCTTGTCATAAAATCAAATCTTTTTTTTTCACTTCTACATTTCAGGTGAAGGATCCTTGAACAAAATCATTGTCCCTGCTTCTCTCAACTAAACCCCCACACCCCTTCAAACTTTGTCCTTGACCAATGCTGCCTGACCTGCTGAGTGTTTGCTGCATAGTCTGCTTTTATAATGGAAGGACATGTTCAAAAGTTCTGATAGAAGTTCATCAGCCTAAAACAGTAACTCCATTTCTTTCTCTGCTGCTAATGCTTATGGAGCTAGCTATTTCCAGCAGAGTCGCTGAGCACTACATCAGAGAAACAAGTCTTCTGGTCCATCTATTCTGTGCAAGTCTATTATTCTCCCTAGTCCCATTGAGCCTCACATAACCATAGCCCATTGTCATACAGTAGTTCCCAACAGATTTCCAGTATTTGTTGTACTTTTTTTTGATGGTAATAACAAGGCTCGATGAAGTAGGGTGGGAAGAAGGCTTGTCTGGAGCCTTGATTAATTCTATGTAATTCTAGCAACCTTTTCTTTCTAAGATTAGCTGTACTTGTCATATGTACATCAATGTGTTGCTTGGGTCAAATGACATCAGCAAGGATTGTGTTGGACAGTCTCAAGTGTTGCCACGCTTCCAGTGCCAACATAGTATGCCGTCAGCTCTCCAACCCTAACCTTTATTTCTTTGGAATGTGGGAGGAAACCTACACAGTCATAGGGGGAGGTTATACAAACCCCTTACAGGCAGCCTCAGGAATCGAACTCCGACCTTTCAACTGGTGCTGTAACAGCATGAAGCTCATCGCTACGCAACTGAGCTCTGGCAAACTCGATAATCTGTTATCAAAACTCAGCAGTTCTGGAGCACTTCAGGTCACCATTAATGATTAGCCAGTCTGGATGACTCATCATTTGGAGCCGGAGAGGTATAACTGTGAGTAGTTGCACCGATTACTTCACAAACTAATACAGTAATGGGTAGAATGATCTTAAATAGGCAAACATAGTGAGATGCACTAATGCTTTTCTGCTGATGAAGTGAATGGTTTTAGCTGTTTTAACTCCCAACCACACAGCTGTACACAAGGATGAGTTGCTAACCCCTTGTCAATATTAACCTGCATGTAGTCTCTCTGGACTTATGAAATGAAATTTATCCATAGACCATTCAGACAGTTATGTTACTTTATGTATTTTAAATGGCTTGATTTAAAGATCCGTATATATAAAATTCCACGTGCACAGTCATAAAGGGTTGAAGGACATCATTTGATCATTGTGTAACATGCTGTAAGGTTTCACTGTTAATGTAGTGGCTTCTCTGTAATGTTCACTGCTGCAGTAACAGTTTCTCTGTAGCAGCAATGTTTGGGTAATGACTGGAGATAACAGGACTGTGGATGCATGTTAGCCAATCAGGATTTTGTTGCCCCGTCTCGTGATTCTGGAAGCAGTTGGCTTCGCGGGCTTTTGCGAGAGGGAGAGAGAGTAAGAGATGAAGAGAGAAGATGTGAATGGAGAGAGTTGGTAGACCGCCGGATGGGGTGGACTCAGAGCAGGGGTCCGAAGGCCGGCGACACTTGGAGGAGGCCAATGGTGGAAGTAAGACTACTGAGTGAGCTCCAACTTTGTGCACAGACTGTTTATTATTAAATCTTATGATTTGGGCCCTTTTTCTTTTATATTTTGTTTTTCTACTAACCATATAGCCGAAGTAAGAGCTATAAAGCTTAATTGTTTAATCACATATTGTGTACTGTTTGTTATTTCGGGGTACTGATTTGTAACAGGCGACACATCGTGCCGAATCCACCCAAACGAGATTTCTTAAGTTGGCTGGGCAGGGGGTTATCACCCCTATATTAAGATGCTAGGTGAAGCAAGTGTTACAATTGTGTCTATGTAGTCTTTGAAAGCAATATCCAATGGGTCCATTGTTCTATCTTGCCCAGTGGCCTTGCAAATTTCTCTATTTCAAACTTAGTTCCAACTCTCTTTGAAAGTCACCATGTGATCTGCTTGCATTAACTTTTCAGGCAATGATTACATCCAGATGATGAATGAATTCACTATATTAAAAATAAACACTCTTTATTGTTCACTGGAATTTTTGACAATTGCCTTATAATCTGAAAAATTAACTTTATGCTGAATATGTCGAGATCCAAAGAACTAAGAAAGTTTGCACTATCTTTGTAATCTTTTTTTGTACTTGAATGTATATTACACTCACATTAATAGTCTCTATTAATGCACACATTGGATTACACATGTCAAAAGCAGGCTCAGTTATAAATGCACACTTAATTCTAAACTTCAATGATGAAAACTAGAATTAAATAAATTCCCCAGACAGAGGTGAACTTCAGACGTTCATTTAGTTTTTTTTTACTTCAAATAAATAATGATCTATGACTCCATTAATACCCAAATGCAAAATATTTTCTACATCACTACCTTCTATATGAAGAAATCTTCTAATCTCTCCCCTATGAACACATGGAATAGAAGATTGTGAAATTCCATCCTTGCTATGCCCATATTTGCTATCAATTTACATAGATGGGATAAAAATATAAGCTACCATACACTCAGTTTTCCAGAGGTCCTTCACTTTTTTATTTATTTAGAAATAACAGCACGGCAGCAAACCTTTCTGGCCCATTGAGCTCACCATGCCCAATTACACCCATGTGACCTACTCACCTACAGACTTAATAAAAACCATAAGACCATAAGACCATAAGACAAAGGAGCAGAAGTTGGCCATTCGGCCCATTGAGTCTGCTCCATTATTTTATCATAAGCTGATCCATTCTCCCATTTAGTCCCACTCTCCGGCCTTCTCAGCATTATCTTTGATGCCCTGACTACTCAGATACCTATCAATCTCTGCCTTAAATACACCCAATGACTTGGCCTCTACTGCCGCCCGTCGCAACAAATTCCAAAGATTCACCACCCTCTGGCTAAAAAAATTTCTTCACATCTCTGTTCTGAATGGGGGCCCTTCAATCCTTAAGTCATACTCTCTCGTACTAGACTCCCCCACCATGGGAAACAACTTTGCCACATCCACTCTGTCCATGCCTTTCAACATTCGAAATGTTTCTGTGAGGTCCCCCCTCATTCTTCTAAACTCCAAGGAGTACAGTCCAAGAGCGGTCAAACATTCCTCATATGTTAACCCTCTCATTCCCGGAATAAACTACTAACCCATACGTCTTTGGAATGTGGTAAGAAATTGGAGAACGCCAGGAACACGTGGTCACAGGCAGAATGTATAATCTCCTTATAGACACTAGTAGAATTAAATCCAGGTTGCTGATACAGTAATAGTGTCATGCTAACCATTACACCACTCTACTGGCATGTCTACAGCAAAACCAGTCCACAGGCTTCAAACATTTGCAAAAGATTTTTTTTTAATTGTCCATTGTTAAAATAGCGTAAACAAATGTTTCCAAAGAGAAAACATTGTGTTATTTAGACCACAAGACATTGGAGCAGAATTAGGACATGCAGCCCATCGAGCCTGCTCCAGCACTTGATCATGGCTGATCCATTTCCCTCTCTGCCCCATTCTCCTGCCTTTCATGCCCTGACTTCTATCAACCTCCACCGCAAATACACTCAATGACCTGATCTCCACAGCCACCTGTGCCACTGAATTCCAGAGATTCATTGCCTTCTGGATAAATAATCTATCTAGGCCATCCTTTCTAGGCCTTTCAGCATTCAATAGTTTTCAATGAGATTTCACCCCCCCCCCCCACCCCATTCTTCTAAATTCCAGTGTGTACAGGCCTAGAGCAATCAAATGCTCCTCATATGATAAGCCTTTCAATTTCTGAATCATTTTTGTGAGACTCATTTGAACTCTCTCCAATGTTAGCACATTCTTTCTTAGATAAGGGGCCCAAAACTGATCACAACACTCCAAGTGACGCCTCACCAGTGCCTTATAAAATCTCAGCATTACATCCTTGTTTTTATATTTTAGTCATCTCAAAAAGAATGCTAACATTGCATTTGCCTTCCTCACCACCGACTCAACGTGTAAGTTAGCCTTCAGGGAATCTTGCACGAGGACTCCCAAGTTCCTTTGCACCTGAAATATTTGAATTTTCTCCCCACTTACAGTATAGTCCAGGCTTTTATTTCTGCTACCAAACTACATGACAATACACTGACACTGTATTCCATCTGCCATTTCTTTGCCCATTCTCCTAGTCTGCCTAAGTCATTCTGCAGCCCCCCGAGCTTCCTCAGCGCTACCTGCCCCTCCACCTATCTTCATATCATCTACAAACTTGGCTACAAAGTCATCAATTCAATCATCCAAACCATTAACATACAACAAAGGAAGGATATACTGGCTTTGGAGGAGTTGCAGAGCAGGTTAACCAAGTTGATTCCAGAGATGTGGGCTTAGACTATGAGGAGAGATTGAGTCGCCTGGGACTGTACTCGCTGGAATTTAGAAGAATGAGAGAAGATCATAAATTATGAAAAGGATAGATAAGATAGAGGCAGGAAAGTTATTTCCACTGGTAGGTGAGGCTAGAACCAGAGGACATGGACTCAAGATTTGGGTGAATCAATTTGGGACAGAGTTGAGGAGGAACTGCTTTTCCCAGAGAGTAGTGAATCTGTGGAATTCTCTATCCAATGAAATAGTGAGGCTACCTCCGTAAATATATTTCAGACAAGGTTGGATAGATTTTTGCATAGAAGGGGAATTAAAGGTTATGGGGAAAAGGCAGGTAGGTGGAGATGAGTCCTTGGCCAGATCAGCCATGACCTTATTGAATGGCAGAACAGGCTCTACGGGCCAGATGGCCTGCTCCAGTTCTTATGTTCTTATTATGTTTTAACATAAAAAGAAACAGTCCCAATACCAATACCGACCCCAGCGGAACCCCACAAGTCTCTGGCAGCTAATCAGAAAAGACTCCCTTTATTCCAACTCTTTGCCTCTTACTCAATCGATGTTAGTATTTCTTCTTCTAATACCATGTGCTCTTACCTTGCTAACCAGCCAGATAATCTGGCACCTTGTGGCACCTTGGCAAAGGCCTTTTGAAAATCTAAGTACACAACATCCACCAATTCTCCTTTGTTTCTCCTGCTTGTTATTTCCTCAAAGAATTCCAGCAGATTTTGTCAGGCAAGATTTTCCCCTGTCCCACAGAACTGAGGATTCTGGACAGTGAGTGGTGGGAGGGGCCCGTTAGATACCATAGTCACACTTTCGAGGTGGCTCTGGAAGTCCAGCCCCAATAGCACAGGTGCGCACAGATTAGGCATGACCAGCAGCGCAAAGTTCCGATATTCTGTGCCTTGCACCACCAATGTCGCTACACAACCCCCCCCCCCGGATGTCTGTGGAATGCGACCCAGAAACCAAATGGATCTTCTGACTTACTGGCCGTGTTGCGAGTCCGCAGCGTTGCACTGTGTCCGGGTGAATAAAACTCTTAGTGCTGCCCGTATCAAACAGGCATCTAGTCCTGTGCCCCTCCACCCGGATGTCCATCATGGACCTTGCAAGCTGGTGTGGGGCGCTTTGGTCGAGGGTTACAGTGGCCAGAATTGAATCGCCGTCGGGGTACCCGGTAAGCATTGGAGGGTCGAGGGCGTGGCGTGCTGACGCCGACAAAGATGGCCGCCCACATCCGGGGTACCCGGTAAGCATCGGAGGGTCGGGGGCGGGGTGTGCTGACGCCGACAAAGATGGCCGCCCACATCCGGGCATGCAAGATGGCGGCCCCCACGTTTCACCCTCAGCGCTGCACTCCGCTCGCAGTTTAGACTTACAGACCTTGGCGAAATGACCCCGCTTTCCGCAGCTGGAGCAGGTCGTTTCTCGCGCTGGACAGTGTTTACGAGGGTGCTTTTTGTGGCCACAGAAATAACAAAGCACAGGCTTCTGACAGGCCATCGCCATGGTCGGGTTCGGGGAGCTCGTGGAATCGCGACTGGCAGCGGCGATTTCGCTTGTGGGAGCCAGCGGTGGCGGGGTCTGAGGTGTCCATGGAACCGGCGGGGAATCGCGCGACTGGACAGTGTCGGCGTAGTGCAGCGCAGCTTCCAGAGCGTTGGCCGTCTCGATCGCCGAGCGTAAGGTAAGATCGGAGTGTTCCAGCAGTTGCTGGTGCATGTACCCTGACCTCAGTCCCGTCACAAAGGCGTCTCGCACTAGCAGCTCTGCAAGTTGTTCTGCCATGAGCGTCTTGCAGTCACAAGCTCGGACGAGTGTCTGTAGTGCTCGGAGAAACTCAGCGCACGATTCTCCAGGCCACTGTCGCCGGGTAGCTAAACGATGTCTTGCGTAGACGGTGTTCACCGGCCACAGGTACTGTCTTTTGAGGGCATCCAGTGCCCCATCGTAGGTCGGCAGGTCCCGGATAATGGAATAAACTTTTGGGGTGACCCTCGAGAGGAGAATTTTGTACATAACGGCAGGGTCAGTCACACGAAGCTCCACCAAGTATGATTGGAAGCATGCAAGCCAATGTTCAAAAGCAAGAGCTGCTTCAGGGTCTTGAGGGTCCAAATCCAACCTTTCCAGACGTAAAACGGTTTCCATGTTTTAAAACTTCTTCAGTCAATAAAAATAATATTTATCATGTGCTTCCAAGTACCCTGAAACCTCATCCTTAACAATTGACTCCAACATCGTCCCAACACTGAGGTCATTCTAAAAGGCCTATAATTTTCTTTCTTCTGCTTCCCTCCCTTCTTGAAGAATGGAGTGACATTTGCAATTTTCCAGTCCATAAGACCACAAGACAAAGTAGCAGAATTAGGTCATTCGGTCCATCAAGTGTGCTCTGCCATTCCATCATGGTTGATTTATTTCACCTCTCCATCCCATTCTCCTGCCTTTTCCCTGTAACCTCTGACACCCTGATTAATCAAGAACCTATCGACTTCCATCTTAAATACACCCAATGACCTGGCCTACACAGCCATCTATGGCAATGAATTCCTCAGAATCACCACCCTCTGGCTAAAGAAGTTTTTTCCCTCATCTGTTCTAAATGGACATCCCTCTCTGAGGCTGCACATACTGGTTCTAGACTCCCCTGCTATAGGAAACATCCTTTCCAAATCCAATCTATTAATGCCTTACAATATTCAATATGTTTCTATCAGATCTCCCTTCATTCCTCTGAATTCCAGTGAGTACAGGCCCAGAGCTGTTAGAGAATAATCCAGGGATTATTCTCATGAACCTGCTCTGGACTCCTCCCAATGCCGGCACATCTTTCAGACCACAAGACACAGGAGCAGAATTTGGCCATTCAGCCCATCGAGTCTGCTCCGCCTGTCCATTAAGACTGATGCTGGACACCACTCAACCCCACACACCTGCATTCTCACCATATTCTTTGATGACCTGACTAATCAGGAAACCATCAACTTCCACTTTAAATATACTCCCAGACTTGGCCTCCACTGCAGTCTGATCATTCCACAGTTCAATATCTCCTTGGGTCCTCAATTTCCTCACCTGCAGACCCCAGTCAGTTTGGATTGGCAATACCTCCTCCACAATCTCCATCAGCACAGGTGTTCCTCCTCGAGGGTATGTGCTTAGCCCCTGCTCTACTCGCTTTACACTTATGACTGTGTGGCTAAACACAGCTCTAGTGGCATATTCAAGTTTGCTGATGACAGAGGCTGAATCTGAAGTAGTGATGAATCAGCGTATAGGAGGGAGACTGAAAATCTGGCTGAATGGTGCCACGACCCGATGTCAGCAAGACCAAGGAGATGATTATTGACTTCAGGAGGAGGAATCCAGAGGTCCATGAGCCAGTACTCATTGGGAATCAGAGGTAAAGAGGCTCCGCAACTTTAAATTCCTTGGTGTTTTTATTTCAGAAGACTTGTCCTCACCCGACACGGAGGTGCAATTATGAAAAAAAGCATGGCAGAACCTTTACTTCCTGAGGAGTTTGCGAAGATTCAGCATGATATCTAAAACTCTGACCAACTTCTGTACATGTGTGGTGAAGAGTATATTGACTGGCTGCATCACAGCCTGGTATGGAAACACCAATGCCCTTGAACAGAAAATCCTACAATAAGTAGTGGAATCGGCCCAGTCCATAATGGGTAATCCCTCCCCACCACTGACCACATCAACATGTAGCATTGTCACAGAAAAGCAGCATCCATCATCAGGGACCCCCACCAACTAGGTCATCCTCTCTTGTCGCTGATGCCATCGGGAATAAGGTACAGAAGCCTCGTGGATTACACCATCAAGTTCAGGAACAGTTATTAGCCCTCAGTCTTCAAACTTTTGAAACAAAGGGGATAACTTCACCTGCCCCATCTCTGAAATGTACCTGCAATCTATGGACTCACTTTCAAGGACTCTTCATCTCATGTTCTCAACATTTATTGCTTATTTATTTATAATTATTTTTTCTTCTTTTGTGTTTTCACAGTTTGTTCTCTTTTGCACATTGGTTGTACACCCAGTTGGTGCAGCCTTTCATTGATTATATTATCATTATTAGATTTATTGAGTATGCCCACAAGGAAATTAATGTCAATGTTGTATATGGTGACTACATGTATTTTGATAATAAATTTACTTTAAACGTTAATAATAAAATCCAACATCTTCCCAGCCACTGAGGTCAGGCTAAATGGCCTATAATTTCCTTTCCTGCAATCTCTCACTGCTGCAGTGGGAGGTTTGCAACTGTTTCATTGGGGCAAAATCATACTAGTCCCTTAGAAGATTAGGGTGAGCTCCCTCAACAACTATTGTCCAGCTGCACTTACATTTACTGTGTTGAGTGGTTGGTCAACACTAAACTCTACTCCTGCCTAAGCAAAGACATAGATCCACTACAATTTGCCTATCACTGCAATAGGTTTACCAAGGATGCAATATCAGTGGTTCTCCACTCAGCCTTTCATCAACCTTGAAAAAACAATACCAACATCAGGCTGTTGTTTATTGAACACAGTTCAGCGTTCAACACCATCCTATCCCTCAGTACTAATCAACGAGCTCTAATTCTTGGACCTCTGTACCGATCTCTGCAACTAGTTCTTTGATCTCCTCATCGAGAGACCACAGTCTGTGCAGATTGGAAATAACATCTCCACCTGGTTGACAATCAACAGTGGCATACTTCAAGGATCCACTGCACTACTCTCTCTACACCTTTGACTGTGTGGCTAGGTACAGCTGAAACACCACATATAAATTTGCCAATGTTAACAGAATATTGTTGACAGAATTTCAGATCATGAAGAGGTGTACAGGAGTGAGATAGATCAGTGGGTTGAGTGGTGTCACAAAAACAACCTGGCATTCAACATCTGTAGGACCAAAAAACTGTCTGTGGACTTCAGGAAGGGGAAGTCGAGATCACACACCAATCCTCATTGAGGGATCAGCTTTGGAAAGAGAGGAAGTAGTCTCAAGTTCCTGATCAATATTTCTGTAGATTTATCCTGAGATATGCCCTTTTCTCATTGCTATCATCAGAGACAAGGAACAGGAGCCTCAAGATACACACACAAAATTTTAGGAACAGCTTATTCCTCTCTGCCGTCAGATTTCTGAATTGATAATGAACCAATGCACACTGCCTCAGTTTTATCTCTCTCTTTTTGATCTACCTATTTAATTTATGTGATTTTTCTCACCCCTTATGGGTGGTGTGTAGGTGTATTTTTTCTTTCAATCTCAGGAGCTCAACCAGAGGCCTGGGAGCTGGAGGGGTCAATGCAGTATCCTTGCAGTTCCTAGTAGTGTGTTCTTCTGGACCAAGATATCAGAAGTTGTTCCTGAGATTTGTTGGAATGACTCTCCCAGTCCAGGTGTCACAGCTCCAAGTGTTCCTATCACCACTAGGATTACTCTGGCTTTAATCATCCACATCCTTTCCATCTGCTCGTTCAAGCCCTGGCATTTCTCCAGCTTCTCATATTCTTTCTTCCTGAAGTTACTGTCATTTGGGATTGCCTCATCTATTACTATTCCTTTCTTCTGTTCCTTGTCCAGTATTACTATGTCTGTTTGGTTGGCCAGTACCTGCTTATTAGTCTGTACTCTGTTAAGCAAATTTCAGATATTTAATTATAGTCATAAATTTATAGTTATTTTTATTATGCATTGCATTGTACAGCTGCTGCAAAACAGCTAATTTCATGAAATATGCCAATGATGTTAAACTTGATTCTTATTCTGGATGTTCTAATTAGAACATAGAATACTACAGCACATTAAAGGCCCTTTGGTCTTTGATGTTGAGCTGATCTTTCAACCTACTGTAAGATTAATCTAACCCTTTCCTCGTACATA
Organism: Hypanus sabinus; assembly: GCF_030144855.1. Lineage (NCBI taxonomy): Eukaryota > Metazoa > Chordata > Chondrichthyes > Myliobatiformes > Dasyatidae > Hypanus > Hypanus sabinus. Next base: position 80,440,166 of record NC_082719.1, read on the forward strand.
GCCCTAAGTTAGTGCCTAATTTGAATGCCCCTCCAATCCAAAAAGATCCAACATAGAAATTTCATAGAAATTACATAGGATGGCATGGTAGCTTTACTTCACGCTTTACTATGCCAGTGATCTGGGTTCAATTCCTGCTGTTGTCTGTAAGGAGTTTGTACATTCTTCTGTAACTGTGTGGGATTCCTCTGGGTGCTCCAGTTTCCTCCTACTGTCCAATGACGTAGCAGTTGGTAGGTTAATTGGCCATTGTAAATTGTCCCGTGATTAGGCCAGATCGGGTATTGCTGGACAACGTGGCTCAAAGGGCAGGAAGGGACCATTCTGTGCAATATTTCAAAAGTTCAAAGGTTCATCTATTATCAAAGTACACAACTCTGAAATTCTTCTTCTCTTGGTAGCCATGAAAACAAGAAAGAAATGAAAGGTAGCAGAAGCAAGAAATTTTATAAAATAACTAAGTCTAAATCCAACTCTGTGATGAAGAGCTCTAGCACTAACTCCATGCACACCTCAAGATGAAGCTAAGAGAATCCTTTACAAACTGAGATAATGTTTCTGCTTTAGCTATTTAAAAAAAAAATATGGTCAGCATACTCTTCAGTTTCCAGCCAGAATTCACCCACATACTCAAACATAAAATCTTCCATGAACAGTAAAACAGTTATTATTGATTATTTTATTTTATTTTTATTAAAATAAACTTTTACATATGTGGGGTGATATCAATCATCTGGAGAATCTATGCTGAAAGACTCTTTGACTCCAAGCAAACAACAGCCTATATCATTCACAAGAGGTGAAATCAATCTTCAAACAGACAATTTTGTAAAATCATGCACTATTTTCTAGCTTTCCATTCTTGTTGGCCTTAATAAACATATTGTAAATTTGGGGGTCTTGGACAACTAAGTTTTCCTACCAGTATCAAAAATTTGCAAGATTACACTCATCATTTTTTCCAAAGTATATACTTATAATATAAATCAGCACTGGTTTTGCAGCCACCATATACTCTGTCCTACACTTAAGTTATTAAAGAAATTATTTCACTGTGTTAAAAGATGATGAAGTAACTCTCAAATATTGTTTTGTCTGGTTCACTGTCCTTCTAGTCTGCTGCTGGATACATTCACAAATCAATCTAAATTGATTCTATCATTCACCTTCCAGAACCAAGTGTCTGTTAGAACAATAGAACAATTAAATTTCTTTAAATTAAATGACAGACTTACGTACATTATCATCTTCATATGTCAAATCATAATGATGGAGAGATCTGTTTTTCATATCAGCAGCAAACTTGTGAAACTCTGGCTTTGCTGTCTTCAGTAGAGTCACAGTTTGGAGTGACTGGTAAGCTTGTTTGGCTTCAAGATCAAATTTATCTCCTTGTTTCCATGAGCCATTTCCTAAGAAGAAAATAAAGAATTTTACTTTATAATAATACCATCTTACTTTACTGTTTTGACATAATTATCTAACATAACATCAGTTATTTAAAATAATTAGAATATAAATATTAATGGTATTTAAAATTGGCTATGATATTAGCATTGGTGTTACACCTAAAGCTGACAAAAAAGTGTAAAAAATTGATTAACTATAAATGTGATACAGGGTCCATTACTGCTGGCAACAAAATTACAATAAGTAAATGTTTTACTTTAATGGTATAGAATAGACATAGAAGATAATAACAGGGCTTCAATGTATGACACTATTTTACAGAAGGTCAGTTGGTTTGGCAACTGCTCTGCACAGGACCACAAGAAACTGCAGAGAGAGAAATGGATGCAGCTCAGCACATCACAGGAACCAACTTCCCCTCAGTGATAACCAGCATAATCAAAGACCTTACCCACCAGCTCACCCATTCTCTCTTCCCCCATCTCCCATCAAGCAAAAGGTACAAAAGCCTGAAAGCACATACCACCAGGTTCAAGGGCAGCTTCTATCCTACTGTTAGCAGACTTCTAAAAAGGCCTCTTCCACAATAAGATGAACTCTGAGCTTCAGAATTTAACTGTTGGCCTTACAATCTACCTTGGTATCATCTTGCACATTATCACTTACCTGCAATGCACCTTTTTGGTAAATATTACAGTTCATTCTGCTTTGTTATTGTATTAACTTATGCTAGCATAATGCATTGGCGCACGACCAAGTGGTTAAAGTGTTCGTCTAGTTATCTGAAGGTTGCTAGTTCGAGCCTTGGCTGAGGCTTGCGTGTGTGTCCTTGAGCAAGGAACTTAACCACACATTGCTCTGCGATGACACCGGTGCCAAGTTATATGGGTCCTAATGCCCTTCTCTTGGACAACATTGGTGGCATGGAGAGGGGAGACTTGCTGCTTGGGCAGCTGCTGGTCTTCCATTACAAAAAAAACCTTGTCCGGGCTTGTGCCCTGGAAACTTTCCAAGGTGCAAATCCATGGTCTATCAAGACTAACGGAGGCCTACACTACTACAGCACAATGCACTATGTGTGATATATTCTGTATGAATAGTATTCAAGACAAACTTCACTATATCTTGGTATCTGTGACAATAATAAATCAAAACCTTGGTCATTTTAATAGAGAACTAGATCAATTTGTATTTTTTTTGTGCAAATTGCTCAAGAATCAAATTGACCACAATAGGCTAATGCCAGCTTGAAATCACTTCCAGGTGAAACAGAACCTACTGGGAATCAGTGTCAACTACTTCCTGGTGCTAATCATATTAATGGATCTGCTGCTTTTCTATTGACAAATTTTCACCTCATGACCTATTAGCATAATGCCTTCACTGACAAAAACTGGAGCTTGAGAGTACAACCTAGGACAACAACTGTACCACACCAATTTGTTGCTTATTTTATCTGCTAGCATCAGTCCCTTTAAAACAGGGTTGGGAAGGAATTTTTAGCCAGAGTGTTAAATCTGCGAAATTCATTACCACAAAGAGCTATGGAGGTCAAGTCATTTGGCATATTGGGTATCACACCACCAGGTTCAAGAACAGCTACTACCCCTCAACCATCAGGCTCTTGAACAAAAGGGGATAACTACACTCATTTAAGGACTCTTTTATCTTATCTTTTCATGTTTGTTATTTATTGCTATTTATTTATAACCTGCATTTGCACAGTTTGTTTACAATTTACAGTTTCTAATTTTTGCAGTGTACAGATCCTGTTTACAGTTACTATTCTATAGATTTGCTAAGTATGCCCACATAAAAAGAAACTCATGGTTGTATGTGGTGACATATATGTATGTGTGCTGATAATAACTTTGACCTTGAACCTCGAACTCTTAGAAGTTTTTATTTAAAGCAGAGCTTGATAGGTCCTTGATTATTAAGGGTGTCAACAGTTATGGGGAGGAGGCAAGAGAATAGGGTTTGAGGAAGATAATAAATCATCCATGATGAAATGGCAGAGCAGCATTAATAGGTTGAATGGCTTAATTCTGCTGCAATGTCTTTTTATCATACAGCCATCAGGAGCCTAGAAGAAGCAACTTGGTAACTCTCATCAGTCTGCTTAAATATGGAGTCTAGTGCATACTAAAATTAGCAGGCGATGCATTAAACAGCACGTAACTGCTGAGGTTCTCAGTGCATGGCAGTACTCTACTGCTACAGACTATATTATGACCATACTTCGTAGATCTGGAAGTGACTTTTTTATTGAATCATGGAATGAAGGTAACTTTGGCAAGAGCAGTTTTTATTGCTCTTCTGTAGTTGCCTTTGAACTGAATGGAGAGCAGTTAAATGCCAGATGAAATAAAACACATTAATAAACCAGATGAGTTTGTTTTTACTGGTCCAAGCTTTTTAATCCCAGATTTAATTCACTGATAAATTTGAAATTCCTCTGCTGCCATGAATTTCTGTCTCCAAATTATTAGTCCAGATCTCTTGACTATGAGCCCAGTGCAGTAATAGTCTATAATTAAACCCAAATGAGCATATAGAAAAGAGATGCTTTCTGTGAAGGCTGATTAACTGCTTAATACCTAGTCTTGTCTATACCTGTACTGTCATTTATTGGATAGCATTAAAATTTTGGCCCTTCCATTAAAATATCCATATAGAACTTTCAATAGAGATCATTATCATTACAAGTTCCTCGCAGAAACTGAATATAACTCTGCTTCGGCCACACCCAGGATATGCCCTCTTCTCATTGCGGAAGCCTGAAGACACACACCCAATGTTTTAGAAACAGCTTTTTCCCCTCCACCATCCTATTTCCGAATGGACAACGAACCAACCCCTAAACACTACCTCACTATTTGTGCACCAATTATTTAATTTTCTTTAAATATATTTCTTATTGTAATTTATAGTTTTTAATGTATTGCATTGTAGTGCTGCCACAATACAACAATTTTTTGTATTAATATTAAATCTGATTCTGACTGTAACCTTCTCTGCAGTTCCTTCCACAATGTACACAAGTGTGTACACATGAGCTGGGGTTAGACTGAAGGAGTTGTCTATTGTCTGCTGGACATCTATTGTATGAGATTGATTGGGTTTCCAGTGTGCATCAAAAGAGACAATTGCTTCTGTTTGGAAGGTTCAATTAAAGATTTTCTTTAACGTGCTTAATACTTTACTCTCAAATATTCTTCCTCACTCCAAAGTAGGTGATTCCTGAACATGTGCAAGTTATTTAAATTCATGCTTCAAGAAAGGGCATTTGAGAAATGACCTCAAAGGCAGCTGCTTGCACTATATTTTCACAAAATTAGCATTAACAGAGCAGACAGCATTGGAAGACAACTAACAAAATAGGTCCACATCAAAGTGAAAAGAGGTGAGAGGAGAGCTAAAGGTGGAATAAGAAATTCCTGAGACCACGGTACTGGGACAATTTACAATTGTATTAGCCATTTATATTATAATTTTGTAATCAATAAACACTTATATCTGTGGACAATAATGAGAGCTATGAAAATCACCACAATATAATACAGGATCTCCACAATGTACAAACACATTATGCTCCTGAAATCTGTTTATAAATTGGGAATATGCTCTTATTTGTCGGTCATTGTTTATGTATAGATTTGTGGCATGAATCCTATTGTACTTCTTTATTTTCCTGTAAATGCTTTTAAGAAAATGAATCTCAGGGTAGGGTACGGTCACAGTTATGTACTTTGATAATAAATTAATTTGAATTTTTGACTTGAGAGCAAAGGAGGATGATTTCTTTCTCCACAAGATGGGGCTGCAAAGAAATTACAGCCACTACCTGAAGATGGGAGGAGGAAAAGAAGACAGAGCATGGTCTGTAGACATCTTCAGGAATCCATTGCTTCGTGCTTCACTATCAAGATGCTCATTGTAAATTATTTCATCTGGAGATACTCCAACAAGTTACAATATTTAGTGATTTTTTTAATAGTTACTCCATCTATTAATGTAAGGGTTTAAATTATTAAACCCTTAAGTTACTATGTTATTAAGAGCAATTTATTTCTAAAGGCTGTGAATTGCTAAAGAAAGAATTTATGATAAACTTACAGAATATTAAACTCTGGTAAGACATGGATTGTCTTACACATTCTCAGGATTATACAATATGGAAGCAGTAGGTACAAAGGTGATTTAAATGGGTAAATCAGAAATTTAAAAATGAGATGAAATGTTTATAACTCTTCTCACCGAAAAGAGGGAGGTTAGCATGTCATCCTGAATCTAAGGCACAGAATTGTTTAAATTTTGAAGAATACTAGTGTAACCCCCTGGTAAGCCTCAGGCTCGATCAGCTCGCTTCCGTCTGGGTGGAGCAGTAACATAAAGAAGGAACCCCTTACACTCTGCCCCCACCAACAAAAGTCATGTCCTCATGACTGCTAAGTAACTCGCCAACCCTTCCTGCAAAAACAAGAACCCAATTCAGGCACAAACAGTGACACTACTCCCCAAACAGTAGACCTCATGCCCTGTTCCTCAGGCGCTACTTAGGCCAACTTATCTGGGAGTTTCCTAACCCTCCGAGACCTCCGTACCCCCTCACCTAAACCCTTCAGGCTCGGACACAACTGGGGATACCTCGGGTCTGCTTGGCAACTCCTCTCTCAACCTCTCACTCGTGCCCTCACTGCAACTGGGAGCCCCCTGTCCCGTGTCCAGGGGCCCGCTCCTTTTCCTTCAGGGTCCTGCAGTAACCCAGGCTGCCCACAGCTAGCCCTCCCCACTACACCTGACTCAGTGGGAGAAGGGCCAAAGGTCTCTTCCTCAATCAAGGGGAAGATAGAAAAGGGCAGTATGTACCACCCATCCAGCACTTCATCCTTCGAATCTGTATTCTTCCTCATTTCCGCCATCGGTAGCTGCTGTTTGATTTTCTCCAAACTGAAACACTTGGCCTGAACTGTTCCTGCAGACTCTTCAGCCTCCTGCAATTGAGACATCAGCTTCTCCTCTGCTTTCTCCAACTCTCGCCACAGTCTCACCAGTTCTGACTCACGTTATATGTTCATCTCCATTTGGGATGCAGTTACTCCACCAGCTTCTTGCACCTACCCGAAAAGCAGCAGTTAAAAATAGGTCAGCCTCCAGCTTTTTCTTCCTAATGACTTCTTCCAGGTCAACTTTCAGGTTTTCCACTTCATTTGGACTGTCGATAGTCATCTTCAAGTTCCCTTCAAGCTTCCGCTTCCCTCTCCTGAGATCTGTCCGCAATTGCTTCACCTCCGCAAACTTCTTTCTCCAGGCTCTCGGTTTGCTGTTGCCCTTAGTCAGACAACTTCCTTTGTCTTCCCCAACTTGCAAGTCTTCCAACTGGTTCCGGATCACTTACTCCAGTCTCTGTGGAGAATTCGGTCTCTCCGTCTTCACTTCAAACTTGATCCCGTAGAGACAGTCATTCACGGGCTGCGACCTTCATCAGACCTGGCATGTGTCCAGAGAAAGCTTTAGCTCTTTAGTTCTCAACCACTCCTGCAACAATCTCGCTTCAGATTGTTCCGAGGCAGATCCAAATACTATGAGATCATCCACGTACACCAAAACTCCAAACGCTTCCACATCCCCCAAGGTCTTCCCCACGCCCTGTGGGAAGGTTGCAAGGGCTCCGGATATGCCTAGTGGCACCTTTTCGGACTGGAAGAATCCTAGAGGACCTATAACGGCCGTCTTCTCCGTGTCGGCCCCACTCATCGGGATCTGGCAACATCCACTCCTCAGATCCAGCACCTTAAACCACTTTGCACCACTCAGACATTCCATTGCCTCTTTGGCCCTCAAGGCCGTATTCTGGTCACTGACAGTGCACCTCTTCAGAGCACTATAATCCACACACACGCTGCCTACGTCTCCCACGGCTGCACGGGCCAGTTGCCGCGACCTCTCTCTCACCGAGGTGTCTTCAGCAGTCAACTCCCCTCCCTCGTGGTATTTCAGAGCATCCACTAAGAGTGTCTCACCCTCAGATAATTCCCCCAGGCCATACCACCACCGGCTCTCGTTTGAATTCGGTACCGGCCCAATGCTGCTACACATGTCCGCACAAGCAGCTCGAAACTCTGGGTGCATCGACAATGCCTCCCAACAGTGCTCACCCACCTCCTCCTGGCAGGCCCCCAGTCACCTCCTCACCAGCAGGGTGTTGGTCCCCTCCAGAATCGAAACGCTGCCCGTCTCAACAGTGTCCGGACACATCAGCATTAAAGATTCATGAACTTCAATCACGCCCACATTGGCCTCCAAGAGCTCCAGTTTCACTGACCAATAATCGTTGTCTGGATAGTCACCAGAACTGGTACCCCAAATCTCCAGTGCCCTTAATGTTGTCAAGGGTAAATGCTTCAAATACCGGTTGTAAAATGAACCGTACAGCAACATGACCTGCGCCCCGGTGTCGTGGATGTCTTTAGCATGGCTTCCGTCTATCTGTAATGACACCCAAGTGCGTGGTCCATCTAAGCCTTCCTAGGGCCTGTTCCTTTGGGGAGTTCCTTGGTACATTGCTGGGAACGTGCTCCCCCAAAGACCTCAAGCCGTTCCCCCACTGGGCCTCCTCTAAGTTTCCAGACACCTCTCAGATCAGCTGAACAACTGAGGGAGGGGCTGATCCCCCGGCACCGCAAGCAATTTATCTCCCCCCTAGCCAAAGAAGATACCTTGAAAACTTTCCACCAATCTCCTGCCACATATATGGTAAGCCCCCCAGCTGCGGCATTTGACTTCCAGTTGAACCAAACAGATTTTCCCACACTTTCCCATAACTGGCAACTGTCACTTCGAGGTAATTGCACCCAACAGTTCTAACAACGCCACCAGCCTGCCTGCTCAAACTTTCAACCCATCCCTGTCGCTTTCCCTCAGCCGAGCACTGCCACTCACCCAACAACTGAGAGGCCCGCTCTGCCCAGGCCTCCGCCCCTTTAGGGCTGGACATTATTCCAACAACCGGGCGGAGCCTACCATAGCTGAAACATCCCGACCTGTCATTCCTCGCTCTCCTGACAATAGGGATAGCCCATGGTCCCACCACCATTTTGTCAGCGCTAGGCTGAACTTGAACAATGACCTGCGGGCTACTAACAGCCACCCCACCCAACAGGCATGCAGTGATAACCAGCAATCGCACACCAGCAGAGGCACACCAACTTTTCGTCAACCCTCAGCCTGCATAATTTATAACCATATAACAATTACAGCATGGAAACAGGCCATCTCGGCCCTTCTAGTCCGTGCCGAATGCTTACTCTCACCTAGTTCCACTGACCCGCACTCAGCCCATAACCCTCCATTCCTTTCCTGTCCATAAACCTATCCAATTTTACTTTAAATGACAATACTGAACCTGCCTCTACCACTTCTACTGGAAGCTCGTTCCACACAGCTGCCACTCTCTGAGTAAAGAAATTTCCCCTCATGTTACCCCTAAACTTTTGCCCCCTAACTTTAAATTTAAAGAGGGTGATCACACAGAATTCCACAGAATACAATCCCGGACCAAGCACCCCACAATGTAACCCCCTGGTAAGCCTCAGGCTCGCTCAGTCATTTACGTCTAGGGGGAGCAGCCTTCAGCCCCACCAAACTGGGTAATCAGCTTGTGTAGATGCTGTGTGATGTCCCCGCTGATGGGTGAGTCCAGGACGAGAGGCCACAGTTTAAGAATAAGGGATAGGCCATTTAGAACAGAGATGCAGAAAAACTTTTTCACCCAGAGAGTGGTGGATATGTGGAATGTTCTGCCCCAGAAGGCAGTGGAGGCCAAGTCTCTGGATGCATTCAAGAGAGAGTTAGATAGAGCTCTTACAGATAGCAGGGTCAAGGGATATGGGGAGAGGGCAGGAACAGGGTACTGATTGTGGATGATCAGCCATGATCACAGTGAATGGTGGTGCTGGCTAGAAGGGCCAAATGGCCTACTCCTGTGCCTACTGTCTATTGTCCCCACCCTGCCAAATATCAGACAGTACACCATATGCAATTAAATGATTATACTTTATAGATCTTATTGAAACTATGTACTTAATAGAGATACAATACAATATAAAAGGAAAAGTAAAAGGCGCCAAACTTATCAAAGTCCAACCACTTCATGCACAACCATTGGAGCTCAGTTAACGAAGTCTTCTTGCCACCATTCGATCCCCTCCAACCTCCTCGACTCGTAGCTCAGGACCACCCGAAGTGATCAACCAAGCACCCCTGGCACGTCTGTCTTCGTCTCCTCTCCTCGCCGAAACCCTGGCCCTGGATCCCTGCTCAGGGTCCATTCCATCACCCAGCTTACAGCATCACATCCTCTCTCTCTCACCACCTTGCGCCGACTCCCCAAAAGCCCGCCAACAATAGCTTACAGACCCAGAAGAGAGAATAACGTCTATCCTAATTGGTTAACAAATGAATACAATTCTCGTTACGAGTAATTTTAACCCAAACAAGCTGCGTGAGAGAGCACTCTCTCTTCAGTTATCATAACAAAGAAGCGTTCTTACTTTTAACAAAACAAAGAAGCCATTTTGAATAACATACGCAGTAACATAAAGAAGGAACCCCCTTACACTAGTTATCCCATTGAGTTCACAATGTTCCTCTGCAAGAACATCTGGTCTGGCTTCTTCCTATAACATTTTCCATCTCAAATATTTATCCAACTTTCCTTCAAAAGCCATTATTGAATGTAATTCCATCACTCTGATCCAGATAATCACTATCCATCCAGAGAGAATGCTAAGAATTGTGAAGAACACAGAAACTATAAGCAAAACTGTAAGTCAGTCATACAAGAAACATCAAATAGGAGATTCTGAGGAAATCATTTTATACATTGAGTGATAACAATCAAGAATTCAGTACCACAAAAAAGTGGCTGAAACAAATTTTATAAGTATACTTAAGGGAAGACTACATGGACATATCAGTGAAAGTATAATTTAAAGAGGAAAGTTGGAAATGCTAGCATGGATTGGATGGGTCAAAATATATCCAAGTAAAAAGTGAAAAGGCATTAAGGAAAGACTGCATTATAAAATTTAGTTCACATTTATTGCTTTTCTTTCTTTAGTTTTTCAAGGCAACGAGGAAAGAGAGGATTGAGTTACCACAGCAAATCAGTAAATATAGAGAAACAGAAATACTTAGGGGAAATTTTTACATACCATATAAGCTGCTGTTGAAGAGCTCGATGTTGAAGAATACATAGTCTCCGTTGGTCATTCCCTGGCGGTGGGCTGCGAGCATAATCTTACGGATGGTGTGACTACTTGCACACATAATCACAACTGTGGAAACATAGATAATGAAATCACAAAGTTAGGTTGGAAAATACCAAATGAAGCAATATTCACCTTGATGGTGCTAACTCTTGTCACAGATGCTGATAGCTCCTGCAAACAACAATCTTCACATGAAGAAATAGGTAGAGGAAGATATCAATCAAGGTAACTGCCACAACAAGCCTGAATATCTTCTCCCTCAGTACCTCTGCACCTTTTCAATGATGGTCTCAGGATAACTATAAGGACAATGAAGCATAATCCTCATAACCGGTCTGACCTTCACCATCTGCCAGCTATGATCAGAGTTGAGGTCAAAAATTGTATCTCGGGTACATACATAGTCCAGATGACTAAAAACCATTACAAATTTCAGCACAGAATTTTATGTTTACCCCAAGATATTTGTGCTTGCCTTGTTTTGAAGCAATCCACACTCATCCATTGTTCTACTTTACCTACCCGTTACTTGTTATGAAATAGTTTTCAACAATTACTTTAAAGTGGTGAAACAATCCAAAGTGCCAGCAACTGGAAATTTACACTAAGCAAAACTGAGATTGTTGGAACTGATCAGTACCTGAGATTGACAAATCTGACAGCTTGGCAGATCTCTGGATCATCCAGGAAGCTGAGAGCTTCATAGAGTTATAGTCATAGTAAAGTACAGCACAGAAACAGGCCCTTCAGCCCATCTAGTCCATGCCACACCAGTTAAGACTTTTACTAAGGTGGTCACACCCACCAGGAGAAGTAAGGGGAATAGGCAGTCAGGGCAGGGTTACCCTGTGGTTATTTTCTTAGCAATAAGCTTGCCCCTTTGGGTTGATGCCCTATTAGGGCACAGCAGCAGCAGCCAGGTCAGTAGTACTGTGGCTGAAGCTCATGAACTTCCTGAATTATAGACTGCAAGGGGTTTAGTTGGAGAAGAATTTGTCAGGTGCATAAGACCATAAAACATAGGAGCAGAATTAGGCCATTCAGTCCATTGAGTCTGCTCTGCCATTCAATCATGGCTGATCCTGGATCCCACTTTACTCCATATAACTGCCTTCTCTCCATATTCTTTAATGCCCTAACTGATCAGGAAATGATCAACTTCCTCCTTAAATGTATCCATGAACTTGGCCTCCACTGTAATCTGTGGCAGAGCATTCCACAGATTTACTACTCTCTGGCTAAAAAACAAAATCCTCCTTACCTCTCTTCTAAAAGGTTACCCCTCAACTTTGAGGTTGTGCCCTCTAGTTCAGGATATCCCCATCTTAGAATACATCCTCTCCATATCCACCCCATCTAGTTCTTTCAACATCTGGTAGATTTCAATGAGATCCCCTGCATTCTTCTAAATTCCAGTGAGTACAGGCCCAATGCTGCCAAATACTCTTCATATGTTAACCTCTTCATTTCCAAAATCATCCTCGTGAACCTCCTTTGGACTCTCTCCAATGACTTTTCTGAGATACGGGGCCCAAAACTGTTGACAAAAGGTGCTAACAGAATTAAAATTTCATAACAGACTTAACAGATTAAGTTCATCATTGCCCTTGGCTATCTTCTTCCATTTCTTAAGAAACCTAGAAATTTTATTCCTTCTTTTGGAAAAAATACCACCTCGCCTGCTAGGCGTCAAAAAGAGTTTATGTCTTCATTTTGTTTCCAGCCTCCACAGTGCTTGGTTCTTGAGTTCGTAAAATAAGACATAGGAGCAAAATTAGGCCATTTAGCCCATTGAGGCTGCTCCACTATTCTATCATGGCTGACTTATTATCCCTCTCGGCCAATGTTCCCTCAAAGGTGGGTTTCTTAAATCAATATGTAAATGACCAAATTAGAGGAGGAGCCATACTGCACCTGGTGTTGGGTAATGAGCCTGACCAGGTGACTGAGCTTTCAGTGGGAGAACTGTTAGGAAACAGTCCCTATGACTCCTCAAGTTTTAAGATGAATTTAGTTAAGGATAAATATTGGACTTACAGGAAAGCATTAAATTGGGGCAGAGCAAATAATAATTGTATTAGGTTGGAACTAAGGAGAGTTAGTTGAGAATATTTGATTATGATCAAGTTCACATCTGACAAATTGAAGGTGTTTAAAGACCGACTGTACAGATTACAGGACAGGATAAAAAAAAATCATTTTCTGAACATGGACCTAATACAATCATCATGTACCATGAGTCTGCAATATATTTAAAATACAGTTTACATTTTATATTTGTATTTATCCAACAATGCATTATGCACTTGCAAAATAACATCTGAGTCAGACTGTGCTATACATATTACATTCTGCAACAATAAAGCAAACTTAGCAGAAAGAGGTTACTTGCTTGGAGTGTACCGTGTGCAAGGTAAATACAATTACATTTATTTAGCAGCGAATTTGAAGCAACATTGGCCTGACCCTCTTCCGTAATCAGTAATTTTAAGGTCTGAATACACATCTTTTCATATGGTAAAATACCAGGCAACAAATTCACTGAATCAAAAACCAACAAGCACCCTCTATCAAGCCCAAGGACAGCTTCTATCCCACTGTTATCAAACTCTTGAATGGACCTCTTCTACGATAAGATGAACACTGAGCCACAGAATTTACCACGTTATGATCTTACATTTTATACCTTATTGGTTCCTTAAGGTTGCCATAGCTGGGGGTGTGGGTTTGGGGGGGTCGTTAGTGGGGATTAGTCATTAGTTCCCACTACTTATTAAATGCTCCCAATGGTGTGTATCTCAAATAGCCTCTGACAACCAAGTCCATCTCCTGGTCTTCACATTGGCTTAGTTACTATACCCAGTGACACTGTCACTACTGACATGAGAAAGGGCAAAGATAGGTTACTGGTGTCCTAAAACCAGTAGTCACTTCAGTCAGATGAGACTCATCAGCTGCAGTTGGCAGCTCATCTAGAAGGAAAACTCCGCTGTCTTGAGGCTATGCCCACTCATGGGAAAGGTTTCAGGAGTAAACCTTGAGGAAATGTCCAAAGCTGGAGGCAGTCTGACGTTGAGTTCAGTACTGACTCGCAACTCCTGCAACATCACTGGTGCCAAACTATACCAGTCTGCTATTCTTTTGGATTCATCAGGTGCATGGAGAGGGGGAACCTGCTGCATGGGCAACAGTTTGTTCTCCATATTGTACTGATATGGCTTGTGTACACAGCTAAGATGCACCATCTATAATGAACTCCAATCAACAGAGGGCCTACATTATTCTAACTCAATACACATGATTATACACATGTGATGATTTAATCTGTTTTAACAAAATGCTATACAAGCTTCTCATTGCACCTTGGTATATTTGATAATAATAATAATGAAAATCAAATCAAACCTTGAATTTATGGCATCAGCATTAGGAAACAACCTCTACCTAGGGGAACAGTTTCACTCTACCTTTTGGTCCGTACTTTTAATGATTTAAAATATCTCACATTCAGTTCCTTCAGATTGTCTTTTTTAATGGATTTTTTTAAGGTATAGATTCTTTGAAGACACAGCTATGGGTGTATTTGAACTTGACATTAAGATCCTGGTGTTGGGTCATAAAGATGGGTTGCTCAATGGAGCTTAAGAAGAATCAAGATAATGACTTTATGTGATATCTCCTGTACCTAATAAAGTGCCACTGTGTGTATATGTGTGATCTGCTGCTGTAGCCCTTCCACTTCAAGGTCCAACATGTTGTGCATTGAGAGGTGCTCTTCTACACACCACTGTTGTGGCACTTGGTTATTTGACTTACTGTCACCTTCCTGTCAGCTTGAACCAGTCTGGCCATTGTCCTCTGATCTCTTTAATTAACAAGATATTTTCATCCATAGAACTGATATTTTTGTTTGTTTTTTTGAACTATTCTCTAAAAAGATTGTTGTGCGTGAAAATCCCAGATCAGCAGTTTCTGAATTACTCAAGCCACCCTGTCTGGCACCAATGGGCAAAGTCACTTAAATCATATTTCTACTCCATTTTGATGTTTGGTCTAAACAATAATTGAACCTCTTGACTATATCTGCATGCTTTTATGCATCAAGTTGCTGCTATATGATTGGATGATTAGATAATTGCATTAACAAGCAGGTATACAGGTGTACCTAATAAAGTGGCCACTGTGTAAATATTTATATAGTGAAGTAGTATAAATGGAGAATAACTTCCATTTCTCTCCTGATTTCACTGAAACATGCTGTAACAAATTGTAACCAATGCTGTAACCAATGCTGTAACAAATTGCCTTCTTTGCTAATAATGCATTGGATAATCTGCATAATAATTTGGTCCTGTTTTTAAGCTATGGAAACAATTGCTGAACTATTATTCCTGTATATTAAACATTTGAGTCTCTTTTGTTAACAAATGTATTCTATTTCATGATAAAAGTTATGTATTAGTAATTTATTTGTTCAGTTTTAAGATAAATGTATGGTAACAATTTAGAAAGATTCTATTTAACTTTAGATGCCATTCAATGTGAACAGATTAGATGTTCCTGTACTGTTAGCAACATCACATATTGACTGCAATTAACTTACAGGGAAATTCCTTTGAATGTAATGAAGATATAGAGGCAAATAATTTCCTTCTTTAATACACTTCAGCTATTAAACATATACATCTTGCCTTTCAGAGTAATTTGCCAGGATATATTCTGAATCTTATAGTGGACCATGTTCTCACTACTTTGCATCTTCAGCAAGTATCCAATAATTCCACGCTGTTAGTTTTCAGGTGATGCAAGTACTATCCATAAAGTATACAGTCCAGAAGCAGGCCATTCAACCCAGCCAGTTCATGCTGGCATTATGCAAGTTCTTTCTCATCTTTCATTATCTAAATCTGCCAGCGTAGTCGTCTATTCTGTTCTCCCTCATATGCTTGTACTACATCTATGTAGCTAGTTTCAACTATTCCCTGAGACTGAGTTTCACATTCTCATCACTCTATAGATAGGGAATTTTCTTCCAGATTCCCCGTTGGATCTATTGATGGCTAGCTTTTCTCTGTGCCTTCTGGTGGTGCTCTTCCCCACTTTATTCTGTCCAGTCTATCAAAATATTCATGGGTTTTAAGATGTCCACCAACCACTTTTTTCCCCCGTGAGAGAAAGGAAACCCAGTCTGATTAATGTGGCTGGCACCATCATTGTAAATCCTCTTTGGACTCTCTTTGGTCACTGCAAGAAATGAATTACATTGTTATGTTGCAGATTAGAAGGTTTGACAAACCATGATTAATTGCACCAAATTGTACCAATATTCTTTATCTGTGATTTCTTTTTCAGAATGTCCCAAAGTGCTTTGTAGCCAGAATTTTTTTTCAGTTACTTATGTGAGGAACATAGCAGCCAACCTTGCTATTAATGGTGATGTGGTGATAAAGCCTTCTTTCAGATATGTTGATTAACAGGTAAATGATAGCCTCTGTTGGTTGGGGTCATCCATGGACGTTGCATCCTAGCTGTCTACGTGATACGCAGGCCAGTATGCAAGCCAGGGCAGTACAATATGGAGAACAAGCTGTTGCCCCTGCAACACTCTCCATGCAGCCAATGAATTCAAAGTGACAGCAAAGACCAATACAATTTGGCACCAGCAGCTTCACGGGGTTGCCAGTCAGCATTGAACTCAATGTAGGGCTGCCTTAGGGATTCCAGCTTCAGATTTTTTCTCAGGGTTTACTCTCAATGCCTTCCCATGAGTGGGGATAGCCGCAAGTTGGCGGAGGTTTGGGATCAGAGTTTTCTTTCTCCTAGAAGAGCTGATGAATCCCATGTGCCCAAAGCGATTGGTTTTAAGACACCTGTACCCTTCCTTTGCCCCTTCTGCTGTCAGTAGAAACGGTTCTGCTGGACTTAGTAGCTAAGCCATACTTGAAGGGCAGAAGCAATACCTGGTTATCGGAGACCATTTGAGATGCATGCAAATTAGAGCATTTAATAGGTGGTGGGAGCTTATCCGCACTATAGCACCCAGCTTTAAGGAATCAAAAAGTAAACATTGATTAGGATATTAGATTAAAATGTAGATATTTTGCCTTTTTATATATATGTAACAAAGTGAGCAATTGAGACTTAATTAAAAGTCAGAACCTAACTGAATAATTACTGTCCTTCATGGGAGGAACTCAGCCCTCCTTAATTGGTCTGGCACAATGCATCTCCAAATCCATCCCATGTGGTTGACTCTTAAATACCCTAGCAATGTACTTTGAAATGACTCACCACTACTTTCTCAAGTACAGTTAGGGCTGGGGAAAAAATGTTGCCTTGCAGCAATGCCCAAATCCTGAAAAATAGATAAATTAAAACAAAAATCTCTACCACTAAAGCATTCCCTCAGTCCACACTGGAGTATCAACTGACCTTTGTGGCAAATACCTAGAGATCAATCCAAAACCTCCCATCTCAGAACCCACTGTGGTACCTATTGGTCTACAACTGAGATTTGAGGGCCAGTTCTGATCTCAGTTCTCCTTTGGCTCAAGGCTCAGCCAAGTTCTTCTCCTCTTCAATAGGTCATGGTTTGCTATATCCTCATTCAGGCATTTTTTTTTATATAGGTAATTGAGGTTTCAGCCTCAATCACACATTCAAGCAGTAAGTTCCAGGCTTCCATTCCCAATTGACTGAAATAATTTTCTCAACTTCCCTTCTGCCCTCCTCCTAGTTTTTATAACTCTGTCTCCTAAATACTAGATGACTTCTATCAATTTGAATATGACGTAATGTGGATCAAATGAAATCCAAAGGACAAGATTATCTGGATAATATTTTATTTGTTTATATTTTTTATTTTTATTTTATATTTTTATAAAGTGGAGAACACGCCAATGAGCCATACCTACCTACTTAACACTACTCTAATCAAAGGACAATTTACAATGACTAATTAACCTACTAACTGGTACATCTTTAGACTGGACACCTTTGGAAACCCATGGAGAATCACATGGAGAATGCAGAAACTTCTTATAGGCAGCGCTGGAACTGAACTCTGAAAGAACGCCCCGAGCTGTAATATTATTGCGCTAACTACCATGCTACTGTGGTGCCCAAAATATATTTGACAGCTGCAAGTATTTACTCTTTAGGAGGAAATGTAAGATACTGACAGAGTAGTAGGAAGTTGATGTGGCAGAAGAAAATTAATGACAGTGTTTCGGCAGATGGATTTGTACTCTGCCTGATTTTCTTCTCCATTAAAATCCACCCACGTGTGACAAAGACAGCTTTCCTCCACTGCTCATCTACTGCCTGAGGCAAATTTCATCCCTAATAAATTCAGATTAAGGATCAAAAAAGGGGTAAATGTCTCAATAAATATCATGAAAAAACAACTTTTTTATATATTGAGTTATCACTGACAACCGTTTTTTGATGAGGGATTATGCTCAAGTAGACTTAGAAGATGCCATGGCATTTGATCGAGGTAGATTTCCTGATGACCATACCAAAGTACAGGTACAGTAAGCAATTAAGAAAACGAATGGCATGATGACCTTTATTGCAAGATAATTTGAGTGTGCAAGATTGAAAGAGGCTGAAGAGGGTCCATCTTGGCAACAACCTTCTCCACTATTGAGGTCATCTTCAAAAGTTGGTGCTTCAAAAAGGTGGCATCTATCATTAAGGACTCACAGCATCTGAGACATGTCCCGCTTTTCAACACCTCCATCAGAGAGGAGATACAGGAGCTTCCTGTATACAGTTTGCTTTCCCTTCCGTCATCAGTATTCTGAATGGTCCATGGGCTCATGAACACTATCAGAATCAGAATCAGGTTTATTATCACTGACATACATTGTAAAACTTGCTGCTCTGCAGCAGCATTTAAAATAATCTATAAGCTACAATAAGAAATATAAAAAATAAGTAGAGCAAAAAGAGAATAAACATAGTGAGGTATTGTTCAAAGGTTCATGGACTATTCAGAAACCTGATAGCAGAGGGGAAGAAGCTGTTTTAAAAATCTGAAGGTGCATCTTCAAGTTCCTGAGCCTCCTCCCTGATGGTACCTCACCTTTTTTGCACTAGAGACAAAGTTCTAGAAAAGTACAGCACAGACAGAGGCCTTTTGGCCCAGCTAGTCTGTGCCAAACCATTTAAACAGCCTACTCCCATTGACCTGCATTGAGACCACAGCCCTCCATACCCCTACTATCCATGTACCTAGCCAAACTTCTCTTAAATGTTGGAGTGGGAGAATGAAGGAAAATTTGATAGATTTATGAGGGGTATAGTTAGGGTGAATACATACAGGCATTTTCCCTTCAGGTTGGGTGGGATGAGATATGAGGTCATAGGTTTAGCATGAAAGGTGAAATACATAAGGGGAATCTGAGGGGGAACTACTTCACTCGGAGGCTGGAGCAAGTGTGGAACAAGCTAGTGCCTTGGAACTTTGGAGGCCAAGTCACTGATAAATTCAAAACGGTGATAAAGCCTTTTGGACTACAAGTGAGACATAGATTATGGAGGCAAGCAGGAATGTAATACTTCATGGACATGATTTTTTTTGTCATGGTTCCCACTGAAAAGCGGCAGGCATCCTGGTTTCAGCACTCCAATTCCCCAGAGTATGGGGAACTGCTACTGCTGTCTCTTTAAGACTGCCGATTATTGCCTGCGGCATTCCTTCATGGAAAGTCTGTATTTAAAGGCCTCATGGTGAGCACTCAGTGCTCAATTGTAGGAGTTCCATTTCTACTACTACTGTTCGGAGTTGGAATCGACCAATCTTGATAGCTCTCTCATTATCATTACAGATTTTTACTGAAGAGCAAAGCAATTTTGAAGGAGCATATGCCTGACTCTGGCTCCAACTTTAAAGCTTGAGGTTAAAATAAAACCTGTTATTCATTGAAGCAAAGTATTGTGAAATCAAGCCATAAGAGTAACATTCACAGGAAACAGAATTAAAATTAGGATGAAATCTTATAACATTGTCAAATCAGGGATAGTTAGTTTGGAATTAGTTTTGAGAAAAGTTTGGCTTAATACCCAATACAGGGCTAGCAGCTCAGCACCACAACAAACAGAATCAATCTGTTATCAATGAAAGAGACAGGAGCCATAATCTGCTGGAAATGAATACACAGCAAATGTTGTGTAAATCAATAATAAAGACAATTTTTTGAGGCAGATTGGAACATGGCAAATAACTTTAAATGCAATAAAGGAAGCAGGATCAAAAGGATTAAACATATGGGGGATGATATCATGTTTCAAAGGAATTTGCATGTAATAATTTGGAACTGCAGTCAGAGTAGTTATATAAGTGAATGCAACAACCTTAACAATGAGGTAAAAATAGACATTTATCAGTGCATATGTGCATTTGTTAGCATCGAAGTTTCGCAAGTATAGCAGAGCTCCTTCCTGTAAACATGTTGGAGTTAGAAGGATGGGGGGTATCTCATTGAAATTGGATACTGAAAGGTTTCGATAGGGTGGATGTGGAGAAAATGCTTCCTATAGTGGGAGAGATTAGGACCAGAGGGCACAGCCTCAGGTTAGAGGGATGTCCATTTAGAACAGGGATGAGGAGCAATTTCTTTAGCCAGGGTATCATGAACATGTGGAATTTATTGCCACAGAAAGTTGTGGAGGCCAAGTCATTGGGTATAATGAAGGCAGAGGCTGATAGATTCCTGATTGCTAAGGGAGTTGAAGGTTACGGGAGAAGACAGCAGGAGAATGGGGTTGACAGGGATAATAAATCAGCTGTGATGGAAAAGTGGAGCAAACTTGATGAGCCAAATAGCCAAATTCACCTCCAATGTATGTCTTATGCATTTTAAACGATGAAATTAAATATCAATATCTATTTGACAGACAAATGAAATATTTGATTTAAACTCTGCATCTTAGATATTGCAGCACTGCTTCAGCAATAATTGACTCCCTGGAATTGCTGAGAATATGAATACTAATACTGGAGAGGGAATTGAAGCCAACATTTAGCTTTGAACCATTTAACTCAGAATGAAGATGCTACTAATTATGCCAAACACAGCTAGAAACCACATTGAGACAATGCGAATGAATAAAGCTTTGTATAATATTTCGAGCAAGGTCTGAACAATACAACTGAACCTTTAGGATTTTCCACATATTCAGTCTCACTGGCAAAACTAGAATTTACTACCCAGAGTTAGCTGTCCTTTGACAGCTGAAGAGTTTGCTCAGCTGCTTCAGAAGTCTGAACAGTGGCAACCACAATGTTTGGAGCAGAGTCCCAAATTAGCCACATGAAGCAACGGCAGTAGTGTTCCCTTCCTCAAGAAATTAACGTTGCTCCTTTCCACGCCTTGTGACGCATCAGGTTGCAACCTTGCCACTTCTTCAGCATTTTGGTCTGTTTTGTTACATTGTCGAGTTGCTAGCTCGACACTCGACCCAGCACGGATGGAAAGCGTGCAAGGAGCAAGCTGGATTTGAATCCAGGAGGACCGGAGTCAACGTCCAGTACCGCTGTCACTACACCTTGGCCAACAAATAGAAAAACTAAAGAGGCAATTAAATTTTATATGGACCCACCTGACTGTCATCCCTTAACAGAATTAGCAGTGTCAGTAATACTGCAGAAGTTAGCTTTCATTTCAAGCACAACTTACAATCAATTGGTATGTCACAGCAACAATATCAAACAGAATCTAATACTGAGTTCAGGAGTTATCAGGTTAAAGCAACAGATTTTGGGCAATAGGAAGCGTGATTATGGATGGTGGAACAGTGAATATTAGGAAAGGGTATAGGTCCAGATTTGGGAAAATGGAGATAGACTGGACAGATTACAGAGAGAGGGAAGGGCAAGACCACAAATACATTTGAGAAACAGCATGAGAACATTGTGGGCCGAAGGGCCTGTAATGTGCTGTAGATTTTCTATGTTTCTATGTTAAAATCGAGACACTGTTAGAACAGGAAAACACAGGGCGCTTTGATGCTCACCAATTCTTATTGATGTGTCATGGAAAGATTTGGTTTGTATAGTTAAGCTAATTTATGAAAATACAGAGTAACACACACAAACAAAATGCTGGAGGAACTCAGCAGGTCACACAGTATCTATGGAAAGGAATAAACAGTGATCTTTCAGGACAAGCCCCTTCATCGGGTCATGAAAAGGGACTAGTCCTGAAATATCAACTGCCATTACTCTCCATAGATGCTGCCTCACTTGCTGAGTTCCTCCAGCATTTTGTGGACTTTACCCTGGATTTCCAGAATCTGCAGAATCTCTTGTGTTTATGAAAGCACAACTCTTCATAACAAAGCAACTGGATGTTGTGGTTGGATGTTACATACTCCCATACACCTTATGCAATTCAAAAATAAAACAGTACATCCTTACTGTGGACAGTTGAGAAAGAGTTGAAGGCAAGCATTATGTTACAAAGATGGGTTTTCAGAAAAACTTAATTTTTGTTACGATGCAGAATGGAGATTTCTCAAATAGAAGTTACACTAATGTGTAATTCATCTTAGGTTATGAGTGAAAACAATGAAAATTGACAAGACACTGTGTGGAAAATATCTAAGTTTGGTTTAGCCATTGAAACTAAGAGAGCAATTTTTAACAGAAGATCTTCTCTCTTGCCCAAAGCTGCATACTCTGCACTCTACCCTGCCTTGTTCTCATGATCCTTTTCCTGTCCAGGGTACTTAGGATCCTGCTTTATAACCGTTCACCCAGCTGCTTTTGCCTAAGACGGTGCTACATCGCTTACAAACTGTTGCATCGATTGCATGGCCGAGGAATTCATATTCAGATTATTTTCATCCAGTAAATTGAACAAAGTCACATCATTACGCACCTATCTGTTCTGGCAGGCAGTTTTATCCAGATCGTTGGGTCTGACAAGGCTTATTTTTTTTTACATGCACTTACTAAATTACGTCAGGTTCAGTAAATTTCTTCGATCACGTCGCCGCATTCTATTGATCCGATCTAAGGTATTGTCCTTTTTGATACATGAAGCGACAGGCGTGTCTAGGGTTACCTTGAAAGTTTTGCGATGCCTGTACCACAGATATCAAAGATTGGAGTGGAAGTCTTCAAAACACTCCAAGTATTTTTACAAGGTTTATTATTTTAACTGGCTATAGATTTCAAACTCAACACCGATGAAATCATTTAAATAAATCACCATCAACTTAAGACACTGGAATAAATTGGACCCAGGGATATCAAAATCACCCATCGCTGGCAAAAGTTAATGTTCCGTGACTTATGCGTATTCAAACAAAATGTAGACAGGTTCGTCGGAGTAGGCACTTTGGACAAATTCTTAATTACTTCTCCCACGCTCTTTTATGGCAAAACAGATATTCATTACATTAAAGAAACGAGTCTAAACTTGTTTACTTTGCTATGCTGTAATGGAACCGCTTGAGTAGTGCAACCTAGCAGGAGAAACTTTCTCTCTCAGGCTCTCTCCCCCCTCTCTCTCCCTCTCTGCTTCCCCTCTCTCTCTCGTTTGCTCGCTCGCTCTCTTTCCGTCTCCCTCTTGAGTTTTTTTTTTAACACGCCCCCTGATACTTTTACATCTCAGAAACCGAATATAAAGTTTTAAGAAAGTGTTTAAAAGGTGTCGGGTAGATCACGCCTGTTTATCCCGGTAGTCCTTCTCCCAGGTACACCAGCTTCGTTCATGTTGCCCATCTAACAATTCAGTATCCTGATTTATCGGTTCTTTATTATCTACAGCTATGTACAAACTGATTTTCTTTTCTCTCACCAAACTCACCTATACGAACAGAACATACTGCTCTGATCAGAATCTAACATTGGGTTTAACCTGTTGAATTTACGCCCGAATTAATCTTTCTCTTAGTAGCGGTCAGGTGATAGGAGTGAAAAGATAGGAATGAATGGATTTCGTAAAGTTGTTATTTAAAAGTACACTCACTCCTGGCATGGTTCCGGATATCCTGCACGATGTCGTCAAACTGATCGTCCTTATCAAAGACACTAATAGAATGCATGTGATAGTCTGCACCGAGGAAAGCGATATGGACCCCTTCCACTGTGAAGAAGCAGGTCCTCTCCTCGAAATCTTCGGCGTACACCAGGGATACCCTCTTCCACCTGTAGCGCTGGAACATGGCCAGGAACATCTCGCCCATCTTGGAATAGGACGGGGAGACCCGCGTGAGATGCGAGTACTCGGGGACTTTGTGAACGAAGCCGGCCGCCAAAGGACCGGCTGACACCATTGGGATGTTCCAGTGGGAAGCCAGCCTGGCGACCGGCGCCGCCGCGTAGTCGCACACGGGACCCACGATGACATCGGGTTTCTGTAGCAAGCTGGTGTCCACCAGATGAAAAAGAGCCTTGTTGCCACATTCAGAGTCCAGGTAGCGCACGCTGAAGTTCAGCTTGGACTGCGCCAGGTTCTGGATGGCGTAGTCGATGGCAGGTTTGACTCTGTTCATGGAGAAAAGGTACGTGCTCTCCACCGGCAGCAGCACCAGCACGCTGACATCCACCGTGCTGCCAAGGACGAGGGAGACCCACGTCAAGTACAGCAAGACTCGACCGGTTGAAGCAAATATCATCTTTGGGAGCAGTTGAGTGGCTTACCCGTGCGAGAGATGGGGAGAGGAGAGGCGGGGGAGGGGGGGAGCTCAAAGCAAGCCAGAAAGTTGAACGGGGGAGGAAAACTAAAGTTTGCAGAAGTTGAGAGGAGATGGTTGGGATCTTGAACACGATCGCACACCGCGGAAAAACGGGTTGCTTTTCGTGTTGAGAGTGGCAAAGCCGCCGTTTAAATAGCGGGTTAGCCAAGACTGTACCACAGGGAGCCGCAGGGAGGAGGGCTTGATGTTCCAATTGGTTCCCTGCGTCAGCCCGGATTCATCTCCCTGTTCAAAGGCTTTTTTTTTTGTTTACACTGCAACATCTATTCTCACAGCCAAAAGAATTAAAGTATTGGCGGCTTGACTTTTGAGGGTGGGAGTGTGTTCAACATGAAAGGTTTAAATTCTTCAGCCTGGTTTAAAGTTACTCCATTTTATTGTTTCTGAGGGGAAAACTTTTTTCTTTATCTCTGGAGGAAATTTCTTCAGTAAAGTGAGAAGAATTCAGAAAATTTTGTGACACGATCGGTGACAAAGTTCCCGTTTATGCAAAATCCAGTCCTTAGAGTAAACCACAGCGTGGATGAATTCAGAACACCGCCATCTGTCGATGTGTGTGGCACAGGGTTTCAGTCCCGGCTGCGCTTCATGAGTTCCCTCAGGCGACCTCATTCCCTGCAGCATAAACCAACGTCTGCAAACAGATGGAATCTGCTCCTCCACCAGCCTGAAGCCTGGATATGCTGCTCTCCCCGATCCGCGACTGTACATTTTCATTGAAAGGGTGCCGACCTTAGAGCATTTCATCGCAAAAGAATGAAACAAATTCTTAACTAATCTTACGAAGGACTGACACACGAAGCATGATGCTGTCACACATAGTGCGGTATTGAGAGTCACCGGATGCAGGAAAACCCCGAAATATCGTCACAGAACTTTGGCTGAAAGGAACACACCATTTTACAAGTAAAGCAAACCACACGCTTCAAAATTGACTCAGTTCATTGAGCAGAGTTCCAATTTAATACATTGAAACACGGTGTATACCATAACACGAAATGCAGGTTGTCCTTGAAACTCCAAAGAAGGCCAATTGGCGGAAGAAACATGGAGACCACAGAAAAGGTGTTTTGTGTGTAAAAGTGCTGGAGGAAATCGGCAGGTCAGGCAGCATCTGCCGGGAGAAACGGGCAATGGATGTTTCAGGTCAAGCAAGACCCTTCATCTGGACTGAAAGAGGGGAGATAGCTGGAATGAAGAGGTGAGGGGGATGAGTGGGGCAAGCGCAGGCAAGCAAAGGGTGGATCCAGATGAGCAATGCTCAAAGAACACTGGAAGTCAGACAGAGGAGAATAAAGACTGCAAATGAAGGGGGCAGAAGTTTGGGGAGGGGAAGGAATACAAGCTGGCAGGTGAGCGGAAAGGGTGGGTGGGTTGGAGGCTGGGAGGTGATCGCTGGAAGAGGTAATGGTGTGAAGAAGGAGGAATCTGATAGGATAAAACAATGGACCATGGAAGAAAGAGAAGGAGGCGGAGAACCAGAGGGAGGTGTTGGACAGATGAGGGGAAGAGACAGGGTTGGAGAGTGGCTAGAATGGAAAATAGAAAAAGAGAGTAGGAGAGATGGCTGGGACAAATTGCCAAAAGTTGAATAAATCAATGTTCAGGTTTGAGGCAACCCAGACTGTATATGGTGTGTTGTTTCTCTAACCAGATTTTGACTCATCATGAGGCCATGTCAGAATGGGAATGGGAATTCAAATTGAAATTGCTAGGAGCTCTTCTCTGTGTATGAATTCCCGTACCAGCCAAAAGTTAGAGAAATTGATGTTCATGCTATCAGGTTGGAGGTTTTAACTATCTAGGGAGAAATTAATTGATGTTTTAGATCAGTGATCTTTGATAAGAATCACTGACAAATTAATGTATGATTAGGACTGATAGCACAAGATTTCAATTACTTTTTAAATTTATTCACAGTGTTGAGACAATATTTTTGAGTCAGATGTTTGTTGTTAATTTGCGAAATGTAGGAGTGGCCTTCTCCAGCCCATGCAGCCCATGTGGTAAAGATACTCTCACAGTATATAGTCATGTTGGTACAACTGAAGGACTTGCTTGCTTGAGTTTACCATTAACCATATTGCAGTAGATCCTGGGAGACATGATGGATTAATGGAAAACTTAAAGGTTATTAAAGACAAGTTATTTTCTAATAATCAATTAATGTTGTTAGTAATAAATAAACACAATTATTATTTTTAGCTTAGTTAATTATTGCCAAGATGGATTTTGGACTTATGTCCCCAGATCAAAATGTCAAGTGACAAGCAGGCAGCCCATTTATTCAACGTTCCAGCTACTTTGCGTTGACAGTTCAGACCTTATTGTCTGCACCTATGTTGCAGTCTCATTGAACAAGTGATCATTAACACAAGAAATTCTGAATATAAGCTGGAGGATCTCAGCAGGTCAGGCAGCATCTACGAAGAGGAATAAGTTTTGATGTTTTAATATGAGACCCTTCAACAGGACTGGAAATGAAGGGGGAAGATGCAGAATAAAAAGGTGTAGGAAAGGGAAGGAGGAAAACCTAAGCAAATGATCAGAGTCAGAGGCAGTGGAAATCCCAGAGGGGGAGCAGTCAGATAGGGATTTCACTGAACTTCTGTCAAAGAGAAGATTTTATCTTCTTCAGCATAGGCATACCTTGAAGAAACTTCACAGTGAGCTACAAATCATAAACACAAGAGATACTGCAAGTGTTGAAGATCCAGAGCAACACACAAAAAAGCTGGAAGAAATTGCAAACACAGTAAATTTTACATAAATAGTTAAACTGGCAGACCAAATGTTTCTGATAAAATTGTTAAGGTCTCAAGTTTTGGGCCTGTACTCATTGGAATTTAGAAGAATGCAGGGGGGATCTCATTGAAATCTACAGAACATTGAAAGTACTAGATAGGGTAGATGTGGAGAGGATGTTTCCTATGGTGGAGAGGATGTTTCCTATGGTGGAGGTATCCAGAACTAGAGGGCACAGCTTCAAAACAGAGGAATGACCCTTTAGAACTGAGGTGAGGAGGAATTTTTTTAGCCAGCGATTAATAAATCTGTGGAATGCTCTGCCACAGACTGTGGTGGAGGCCAAGTTCATGGGTATATTTAAGGCAGAAGTTGATTGTTTCCTGATCAGTCAGGGCATCAAAGGATATGGTAAGAAGGCAAATGTATGGTGTTGAGTAGGATCCAGGATCAGCCATGATGGAGTGGCGGAGCAGACTCGATGGGCTGAATGGCCTAATTCTGCTCCTATGTCTTATGGCCTTATGGTCTAAGGACTGCAAATGTGCATTTACTTTTATGGAAAACTTTTTAAAAATGATTTGGACACATTTTCCTCAAATTATCTTACCCTTGTAATTTAAACTGCCACTTTTAACCAACATGAGTTTGGATTTCCTTGACTTTCTCCCAAATGCACAACTTGCAAATGTTTGTCCAACCAGCTGAAGACTATGCAATACATTGTAAATCAATGTTCCCTCTAAGGTGTGCACACAAACATCTTCTGCTACTAGTGCACAAAGAAACTTAAACTACGCACAAAAGGTTGCCACCCTTTACCTCGTTGGCATGTTAAGTATATTTCACGATTGTGCACATTCACGTTTCCTTTTCCTGTTTCTGATGCGATAGTGTTTACACTGTCTGCAGATTTTAGAACTGGCTTATTTATGCTGTTTTTATTGAAGAAATTATTCAGAGAGCGTATGTTGTTGTCACTGAGCAAAACACTGCACAGGACAAGATTTTTGTGTGCACTAGTCATTACAAATTAGAGGGAACATTGTTGTAAATGCATGTAAAAAAAACTAGGAAATGAAACCAGAAAATAATGGAAATATCAGCTGGTCTAGGCCATACTAGTTACAGTGTTAACCTTTCATTTGATTTGCTGAACTTGGATCAGGCACCTAACTCTGTATTTTATCACAGACACTTTTTCACCTACAACTCTAGCATTTTCTTTTTAGGTTTCCAGCATCTACAGTATTTTAAATATTTTCAGAGTCTTTTTTTGCCAGCAGTGATGTGTTAGGCTTATGTATATATAATTGCTCCCCCAACCAAACAGCTTGACCCAACTTTCATTAGACACTGGGGGGGGAAATCCAGCAGCCAGCACCAAATCACTTCCATAATCCAATTTTACCAGTACTTCATTACTTCATTGGAGCATAAGCCTTGATTTATCTTTGTGTTCAAGTTCCATTCTAGATTCTTAAATACAAAAATCTCTTGTCATTTACAACAGCATATAGATGAGTCTCATGAGTGAAGAATGACAGAAAATTGTCATTCAATTTCTTGCACATGTCTTTGAGTATTTCTTCTTTAAACCCTAATTTTCATTTTCATAAAGAATCCCTTTTTTTGAATGAATTAATTCCTCAATATGCATTAGACAACCTGCATACTTTCAGTTTGACTGATCATGGTCACAGTATTTAATATGCATTTCCAAGAATATCTAGTTAATGTTTTTATAAGTTTGTTTACAGTGTGAGCAAAGGGCAAATAGTAGTAATTGGTGACTGTAGCCTAGCAACTCAGAGGTTGCAAGATCAAATCCTCCCCGTGGCAAGTTGTGAACTTGAAATCCAGAAATCTGTTCATTATTATCCAGCATCATTTTCATTGCTAGATATGAGGGACTCTTACTCCCTTCTCAAAGAGACAGGCAGCCTGTCCAGCTTATGCCCCAAAATCCAATAAAGTATAAACTACGAAGGGTCTCGGCCCGAAATGTCGACAGCGCTTCTCCCTATCGATGCTGCCTAGCCTGCTGTGTTCTACCAGCATTTTCTGTGTATTGTTGTTTGAATTTCCAGCATCTGCAGATTTCCTCGTGTTTGCTAACTATGAGTGTTGCTTTCTTTCCTACACTTGCCTATTTGGACACTATGCATTGTGGTGTGGATGTGCAACAAAGGTTATCCATAGCCTGTGATGATGAGTCGCTGAGTCCAGAGTTCGAGGCCTGGAGTTCAGCGTCCATCATTGGTCAGTTCTGAAGTTGAGGCCTGAGCCTGCTGGGAAAGACAGAGACCCAACGTCTGTGAGTCCAGTGTCCCGGGGATGGAGGGTGTGTGTGTGTGTAAGAGAGTGGGTGGGTGAGAGAAGAGGGTGTTGCTTTGCTGTTATTTTATTCTTGGTGTTCTCCTAATGTTGTTGCCTATGTTGTTCTGCTGAACATTGTTGGCATGCTCTGTCTGTGCCAAAATGTCTGGCATAACTTGTTGGCTGCCCCCAGCACATCCTTGAGCTGTCATAGTTGTTAGCTCAAATGACACAATCCACTGTAAGCATCAATGTATACGTGATAAATAACTTAACCTGAATCTGGTCTTTTTCCGAAGCAATAAGATTTCAAGTCCAGTTAAGAACCTGAAGATCCCTATGAGGACTAGAAGCTTGCAGATGCAGAAGTCAATAAAAAGTTGGCACTATTAGATCATTTCTTAAAAGATGGCAAATGGAATCCTAGGTCTGTATAGTAAGGCAGTGAATCCAAGATGAAGGAGGCAATGTTCAATTTGTTATTGGAATTATGCAGGTCCTAAAAAAACAAGCTTTTTCACTGGAACCAAAATATTTAGAAAATCCGATGAGATATGATCAAGGTCTTTGAAATTCTGAGATGCCAATGAGATTGTAATAATGAAATTTTAAAATAAAAATACAATAAAAATGCAGACAACACACACAAAATGCTGGTAGAACACAGCAGGCTAGGCAACATCTATAGGGAGAAGCGCTGTCGACTTTTCGGGCCGAGACCCTTCATCAGGAATGCAGAAATGCTTTTCATGAATCTCCCCTGAGAGTTTATCATTTATCCATAAAATAGAATATGAGTTAATTAACAACAGTAGTATCCTTGTTATTTTTTATGTCTTTAGAGATTTATTTAGAGATCTAGCTTGGTAACACCCTGTCTGGCCTAAAAAGCCCATGCCACACAATTACACTCATGTGGCCAATTAAACTACTAACACATACATCTTTGGAATGTTGGAGGCAACCAGTGCACTGGGAGGAGACCCACACTGTCACAGGGAGAGTGTACAAATGCCTTACAGACAACAGCAGAAGTGAACCAGGTTTGCTGTCACTGTAATGGTATTACACCAGCCACCATGCTACTGTGCCACCTTAAGGATATTCTCTAAGGATTTTGCATTAAGATTTAAAACAATTAGCTATCCTAAAGGTCTTTAGGATATACAGTTATTAGCTTAACACCAAGCTTTATATTTCTGGATGGGGGCAAATATTCTGTAAAATATGGAACTGCATTAAAAGTTAATGTAAGGTCTTTGTGGTTTATTTTTAATTGTATGAAGGGATTGATGAGCTATTTTGAACATGTACATGCTGATTTTTAGCAGTCCATCATTTTCATTGGGTCCAGACAGTATTCGACCCCCATCTCTGAAATTACACTATGGAATGCAAGGCAGAATGCGTTTGCAACTGACACCACATTTATATAATCTAAACTGTAGAAGTTAGGTGACACCATATCAATATCACATAGAGTGTAACTCTGTTGCCAATTTAGAGATTGAGTGAAAGGTTCTCCTCAAGGAATGTCATTCAATATACTTGAGTGTGTTGTCAGGCCCTGATGTTGGATTTGGGCTGTACTTAAATTGCAGTATTGCTACATAGCTACTGACAGTGTACTGGCATGAAAACGCCTTCAGATTCCCAAAGTTTAAACTAGCCTTTCATAATTATTCACTTTGGTTATTTTTATTTTGCAAGACAATAAAAGGCGACATTGTGAAATAGTTAATATTTTTGACTTACACTTTAACATTTCTTGAAACATTTAATGTCAGGCAATAAAGAAGCAAATATAAAAGGGGGGGGGGGATTTCAAAATTCCTGACGCCTCTGAGAGACCTTATCACAACAAACTAAATAGGATTTTGAGTGCCTCGATGTATGCCATTGAATTTACATAAGTGTAAGAAAGATTCCAGTTTTGTGAGTCACTTTGTCAACAATGAAGTCCTGTGTACTCTTCACCCAGAGAAAGGTACTGCAGTGGTGGAGAAAGTCAGAATTGCTTCTATGCAAACATCCTGACTGCCCTCTAGGGGAGAGAGGAACACATTAACTATAAATACATTCTTCTATTAACCGAAGATAGTGCTGTTTTTGTTTATTTTCAGGTAAGTCGTGTTGGTGTCATTCATATAAATTTGGTATGTCAATGTTTAAATTCTGATATTAGTCAGTTAATTTTCCAAGGTTCCTCTAACCAATTAATCCAATTGAAAATATATTACAGAAATGATAAGAGTTTAATATGTGCCAAGTACCAGGGTGGGGGTGCATTAATTTAAATTTGTTGGCTTTCAAAATAATATGCAAGTGCAATCTTAACATTATGGGTAAACAAATGTATACTTATCTTTAATCTTTTATTTCGTCATGTCCACCCTTCCACCCATCTCTACAGCTTTGCTCACTCCTCTGCCACAAACCCATGGCACAGATACAAAATGCAAAAAGTCCTATTTCTGCTGGCCAGTTATTGACAATTGGCCTTTACTTGATAGCTGACAACTTTCTGGCTGAAAGACATTGTTAAACTGATTTTTATAGGTTTCCTAGCAATCAGGTGAATAAAAGGAAATAAATTTGCATGTGATGGATAGTACTTACAAAACGAATGCATATGTGTACCAAATAGGTACACACTTGGGTGTACCAAAAGATGGGCCACTGTGATAATGTAGCAGTTAGTGTAATGCTATTACAGCCCAAGGTCTTCTGGAGTTTGGAGTTCAATACTAACCACGCCTGTAAGGAGTTTGTACGTTCTCTTCGAGGGATTCCTTCAAGTGCTCCACTTTCCTCCAACAGTCCAAAGACATACCGGTTAGTAGGTGAACTGGCCATTGTAAATTGTCCTCTGGTTAGGCTAGTGCTAAGTAGGTGGGTTGCTTGGCAGTGTGGCTCGTTGGGCTGTAAGTGCCTGTTCTGCACTGTATCTCTGAATAAAATGAAATACTAAATCTTACTCCTATCAATACAGTCTAGCTAATGTGTCAATAGGATAGCGACAGATTTGATTTTATACTTGGATGATAAATTTGCATATTTGCCCTTTCAGCCTGTGGCTTTAGGTACAGTTGTTTGCTTCTATATTTCCATCTAGATCAGGGGTTCCCGATCTTTTCTGTGCCATGGATAAATACCCTTAAGCAAAAGGTCCGTGGACCCCAGGTTGTAAACACCTGATTTGGATGAAGATTAAATGTGATTTAATGTCAAAGTAAAAAGGATTACTTTTTTAAGATGGACTTTTTGAATCCTAGTTACTCTAAATATAAACGAGCATGATTTTCAAAAGAATACAGAGAAGTGTTCAACAACCCCACATTGCAATTCATCTTACAAAGGGCCACAGTCAGGTTTAATATCATTGACATATGTCATGAAATTTGTTGTTTTCAACAGCAGTGTTTTGCAATACATAATAATAAAAACTATAAGTTACCTGTAATGTAAAGATTCATGTAAAGACCTGTAATGTATTCAACATTCATTCAATCTTTACATTTCTGTTTGCTTCTTACTTAGCATCTCATTATTTAATCCCTGTTTTAGATAATGATACTCTTAAGCAAAAAGCTGAGTTTGGGGCTCTGCAGAGAGGAACTCAGCATCGAATCGGGTTTTCAACACAGTGAGGTTTTATTGGAGTTTTTGCTGATTATTTCCAAAAAAAAAGTTTTTCTCTGTTTTAGTCTCGATCCCCAGCAGATTTTGGTTTATCATCTGATGCTTCAACTCAATCAAAATATACAATTAAACTTAGTGTCTTGCCTTTTGACCTCTGCAAGTTTCTGCCTAACGCTTCCAAGTTTGGCCCTGATCCAAGTTAGGACCTTAACTCATATCAATTTTAAAATTAACAGAATTGTAGGCTTTGGTCACAAAATGCTTCTCCATTGACACTTCAGTCACTTGCCCTACTTTCGTCCCTAAGAGGAGATGCAATGTTGCACGAGGGTTTTTTGATTAAGGAAGTTTTCTTAGACACAGCTGACAAACTCCATGCTGTCCAAACACTTTGCACTGTGGGTGAAGCAATTAATATTAAGGAAGATAAAAGTCTCCCACTATTGCAGCCTCATCAAAGTAATCATCGTGTCGAAGGGTTTTGGCCCGAACATCCAGTGTACTTCTTCCATAGATGCTGCTTAGCCTGCTGAGTTCCTCCAGCAATTTGTGTGTGTTGCTAGGAACCCTTTTTTGTTTTAAGTTCCACTCAGATAGCCTCATTGGCCAATTCTCTAGAAAAATCCACTCTAAGCACTGTTATGTCATCCCTCATTAAAAAGGTAACGACCCCCCCCCCCACCACCAATCCCTAAGCTCCTCGCTACCTGCACCTCCATCACACCAGTTGCAGCTGTATCCTGGAACATTGAAGTACCAATTCCGCCCTTCTCTTAGCTAAGTTTCTGTTATAGCGATAATCCCCGGAACCAATCCACACACAGAGTTTGGCCACCTTACCTGTAAAGCCTCTTGCATTGAAATAAATGCAGTTTAAACCATTGTTCTTTCTTCTCTCTTTGTTGTGTTTTTGACCGTCCTTACAAATGAACCAGCTCTCATTCATTGCTGTACTTATTCCCAACTTCTCAACTGTCTCTTTTCTACTAAGGGATACCACCCCTGCCAATGTAGTTTAAACACTAGGTTAAAATAAGGAGTAGAGACCAGAATTGGATATTCTACCTATTGTGCCAACTCTGTAACTCAATAAGAACCGATGTTTACTTTTTTTTTTAAACTTGGAGATACAGAACAGTAACAAGCCCTTCTGGCCCAATGAGCCCAAGGTACCTAATTCCACTTGCGTGACCAATTACCCTACTAACATGTAGGTCATTAGTATGTGGGAAGAAACTGAAGCACCCAGAGGAAATCCCTGCAGTTAGAGAGAGAACGTACAAACTCCTTACAGACAGCAGCAGGAATTGAACCCTTGTTACTGTAATGATGTTACACTAACCACAATACTACTGTACCACACCAAAAGGTCAATAGCTCCAAACTATTTTCCAGTGCAACCCTTCATTACCAGATTCACTATTATCCAAAGAATCTTGTGGTCTCTATTCTGATAGACTCTTCAAATGAAACTCTACAGCCATCTGGGTGAAAAGAATTCTTCTCATCACTGAATTGCATGGCTAATCATTATTTTGATAGCATAAATCCTGGTTCCAAAGCATCCCAGCCAGGGCAAAATTTGCTAAACTCCTGAATAATTTTGGACCTTTCAATGACATGGCCTTTTATTTTTCTGAACTCCAGTCTATTTAATCTTCCCTCATGCAATAAATCTTATATCCCAGGGATCGATCTGCTGCACTCCCTCTATCTCAATATCTCATATACAGTCTCACCAAGACCCTATTTATATAAAGAAAGACATAGAGTCATACGGCACTAAAACAGGCCTTATAGTCCAATCAGTTCACACCAACCAAGATTCCTATCTAACCTAGTCCCATTTGCCTGTATCTGTCTATATCTTTTTTGTCCATGTATCTGCCCAAGTACTGTTTGTTAATGTACATTCCTCATGATTGCTTTTGGCAGCTAATTCAAAATACTGACCATCCTCTGAGAAAAAGTTGTTCCACAGATTCCTATTAAACCCCTCCACTCTCAAACTTAACCTATGCCTTCCAGGTCCTCTTTGAACAATCCTGGAGAGAAGGACTGTGCACATTCACCCTATCTCCTCCATGATTTTATACAGCTCCTTAGAAGCAGCCCTTGTCCTCCAACACTCCATTGAATATAGACCCAAACCTGCTCAATCTCTCTCTATACATACATCAGTTCCTCAAATTCTGCCAACATTTGTATAAATCTCTTCTGGCTTAATGGTATCTTCCCTTTGGCATTGTGATCAACACTGAACACAGCTTTCCAAATGTGAATTCACCAACAGCTTGTGCATCATTGCTCATATACTCAAATCCTCTTACCAAGAGGTTTACAAGGATGCTGCCCAGATTAGAGGGTTTGTGCTATAATGAGAGATTGGGCAAACTTTGCTTGTTTTCTCTGGAGAGTGGAGGCTAAGGGATCTGATAAAGATTGATAATATTATGAGAGGCATAGATAGAGTAGATAGACAGCATCTTTTTCCAGGGTTGACATGTCTAATACCAGAGAGGGGATATTTAAAGGACACAAAGTACACTGCAGATGCTGTGGTCAAATCAAGATGTACAAAAAAGCTGGATGAACTCAGCAGGTCGGGCGGCATCTGTACAAAAAAGCTAGATGATGAAGGGTCTCGACCCGAAACGTCTACTGCTTCTTTCAACGGATGCTGCCCGACCTGCTGAGTTCATCCAGCTTTTTTGTAGGTATTTAAAGGAGGTGTGAGGGGGAAGTGTTTTTAACTGAGGAAGGTGTGTGCCTGGAATATGCTGCCTAGGTAATGGTAGAGGCAGGTACTTTAAGTACTTAAGAGACCTTTAGAAAG
The DNA here is from genome assembly GCF_030144855.1 of Hypanus sabinus. Classification (NCBI taxonomy): domain Eukaryota; kingdom Metazoa; phylum Chordata; class Chondrichthyes; order Myliobatiformes; family Dasyatidae; genus Hypanus; species Hypanus sabinus. The sequence continues at coordinate 80,476,106 of NC_082719.1, forward strand.
GCACATATATGTGAAGAAAATGGTAGGCTAAGGACATAGTGTAAGCAAAAGGGTTTAGTTTAATTGGCCATGTGATTACTAAAGTATTTGGTTTAGTACAACATTGTGGGCTGAAAGGCCTGTTCCTGTGCTGTACTGTTCTTTGCTCCATGTACTACGTAAACATGGCTAACGTGCTGCATGACTTTTGCTATGTCTCCATGCTTTCAGTGATTTGTGTTCAAAGCAACCTATTTCCCTTTAAATGTCAACACATTTCAAATCTCACCATTCAATAAAATATAAAATGATTCCATCTTTTCCTACCAGATTAAATAACCTCACATTTCTCTACAGTATTGTCCTCCTCTCAGGTCCTCAGTTATTTACTTAACCTGCCTATTTTGCTCAGAGGTTTCATAACACTCATTGCAGCTCAGCTTTGCATTATCTGCAAATTTGAAAAAACTAGCTATATTGCACTTGATCATTTCATTCATGTTGTTGGTGTAGGTGCTTCCAGTGCCAGATAAAGTGGCCTCTGAGTGTATGTGCAGCTGGAGCCAATCCACTTCAACAATCACATGTTGTACATTCAGAGGAGCTTTTCTGCACAGCACTGTTCAAACATGTGGTTATTTGAATTATCATCACTCTCTATCAACTTGAACCAGTCTGGCCACTCTCCTCTGACTTCTCTCATTAACAAGGCATTTTCACCCACAGAAATACTGCTCACTTAATGTTTTTCTGTTTATCACACCGTTCTCTGTAAATTAGAGACCGTTTTGCATAAAAATCCCAGGAGATCAGCAGTTTCTGAGTTATTTCCACACTCCGTCTGCCACCTACAATCATTCCATGGTCAAGGTCACTTAGATTAATTTTCTTCCCTATTCTGATGTTTGCTCTGAACAACAACTGAACCTCTTGACCGTGCCTATATGTTTTTAAGCATTGAGTTGCTGCCACCTGATTGGCTGATTAGATACTTGCAGGTGTAAAGTGGTCACTGAATGTATATTCTAGTCCCCTGAAAATTAATGTTAACATTGCATTTGCCTTCCTTGCCACCAACACAACCTTCAAGTTAACCTTTGGGGAATCCTGCATGAGGACTCGCAAATCCCTTTGCACCTCTGGTTTCTGAATTTTCTTCCTGTTTAGAAAATGCTCTTAGGTGCGTGACCCTGTACTTCCCTACACGATATTGGATCTGCCACTTTGCTTCAAGAAACATAAGATGGTGGCATGCTTGGACTCAGAAGCCACTGCAAGTCCAATTAAAGGTGCAGTTTCATCTTTTATGTCTTTTTTTATTATTTCAAGTCACTGCTATTCATGAAGATCATCAAGTACTGCAGGTCTACCCCTTTAGCAAATTAATGGCTAGTGATGGGGGTGGACTTGTTATGTGTGGTAGTTGTGTTGTCCCCTGGTCTTGTTGCATACCATTCTTGTGCATAGAGGCAGTGCATGATACAATAGACAGAGTGAGTAATCGTCTTGGATGTTTTTCTTGTGATCACAAGACCCTATTGAACATTGGCAACATTGAATATTGCAAGGCCGGTTCACTGGTTCATTGGTATGTCCAACGGTGGGAAAAGCTGCGTTGTCTTGGTTGTGGCAAGGACTAGTCCTCAGACCGCGGTATTATCTGCTGGAGCCACCCAGGAGTGGAGATACCAAGGTGGTGAGAGAGAAAGCAAAGGCCTCTATGGTCCTGCCTGCTGGGTTGGATGTTGACCTATCCATCGGTGCTGCTGTCCAATGTTCAGTTGGTGGAAGAACAATCTGGACTAGGACAACATCTCATGCACCATCATTCTACTGGCCATTCAGGGAGTTGGAATATATTATTTTTTGTGACTGTATGTTTTCTGCTATTATAACCATATGTCCTATGTGTTGTGTGCTGTTGGTAATGTGTTTTGCACCTTGGCCCCAGAGGAACACTGTTTTGTTTAGCTATATTCATGTGTGATTAAATAATGAACTTGAATTTGAACTTGAACCTCCTTGTCTAGTCCCTTAATTAGTCTAAATCCTTTTGCAGATGCCCTGTTTCTCAACACTACCTGCCCCTTCATCTTTCTATGTATCATCCTCAAACTTGGCCACAAAGCCATCAATTCCATCATATAACATGAAAAGAAACAGTCCCAACACTAACTCATGTGGAACACCACTAATCACTGGCAGCCCACCAGAAAAGGCCCCGTTTATTCCCACTCTTTGCCTCTTGCCAGTCAGTCAATCTTCTATCCATGGCAATAAATTTCCCTTAGGAACAAGTGGTCTCCTACCTTGTTTAGTAGCTTCATGTGCGGCATCTTGTCAAAGGCCTTCTGAAAGTTCAAGTAAGCAACATCCATTGACTCTTCTTTGTCTATCCTGCCTGTTATTCCTGCAAAGAATTCCAACAGATTTGTCAGGCAAGATTTCACCATGACAGAATTATTCTTAGCTACTTTGCTCTCCTTGGTACATCTATAGAAGTTCTTAAGTGTATTTGTTGATATGCCAAATCTCTTCAAACTCCTAATAAAGTATAGACGCTGTCTTGCCTTCTTTATAACCACATCGATATGTTGGGACCAGGTTAGATCCTCAATGATCTTGGCACCCAGGAACTTGCAGCTGCTCACTCTCTCCACTTCTGATACCTCTATGACGATGACATACTTAATTATAGATTCCAGTAATTTTCTCTCTTGTATTACTAATCCATTTCATATCCCAAAGATCTTTACAGAAAACCATTTTTGAACTGTAGATGCCATAAATATCTTTGTACATGTAAATGCACACTCTCCCAAGAGGACAACAACTTTGTCGTAGTTTAGCAGTTTATGACCCTCAGTGACCCAGAGTGCTATGTTGGCTGGATTCAGGGCTTCATGCTTTAGCTCTTGGTAGGGTCACCCAAGCCGAACAGGTCAAGGGTGGAGGCCAAACTAAGAGCGGCCCACTGATCCTTCAGGTTCAAGGGTTCAGCTCGGGGCTAACAATGCTGACTGATAAAAACAAAATAGTTATGCAGACAACAATGAAGAATCCTTCTATATCTGAATGTGATGGAGTTCTTATTCTCATCCCTGGTCTTGTATGTCAAACAGTAGGGGAAACTGAGGAAAGTGGAAGCTACTGACATGATTAAGGAAGCCCTGAACACCACCGAAGATGGAAACTTCATTGCTTCCCTAAATGCCAGCAGCATAATGTGCAGTAAGTAATTACACACTGAGTCAAACAGTCTGTTATTAGGCATCGTTTGAAGGATCAGTATTGGCAAGAAACTGAGTATAACTTTCCTACAATTTTTCAAGATACAGTGGGGATTATTAATGCCCAACCTGGAAAATAGACGAGTTCTATGCTTGATATCTATACTAAAAAATTGGGAAGGGGAATTATGAGGGTACAAGGCTAGAACTTGTGGGTGTGAATTGGGATGATGTTTTTGCAGGAAGATGTACTATGGGCATATGGTCAATGTTTAGGGATCTCTTGCAGGATGTTAGGGATAAATTTGTCCCGGTGAGGAAGATAAAGGATGGTAGGCTGAAGGAACCATGGGTGACAAGTGAGGTGGAAAATCTAGTCAGGTGGAAGAAGGCAGCATGCATGAGGTTTATGAAGCAAGGATCAGATGGGGCTATTGGGGAATATAGGGTAGCAAGGAAGGAGCTTAAGAAGGGGCTGAGGAAAGCAAGAAGGGGGCATGAGAAGGCCTTGGTGAGTAGGGTTAAGGAAACCCCCAAGACATTCTTCAATTATGTGAAGAACAAAAGGATGACAGGAGTGAAGGTAGGACCGATTAGGGATAAAAGTGGGAAGATGTGCCTGGAGGCTGTGGAAGTGAGCAAGGTCCTCAATGAATACTTTTCTTCGGTATTCACCACTGAGAGGGAAATTGTTGACGGTGAGGACAATATGAGTGAGGTTGAAGTTCTGGAGCATGTTGATATTAAGGGAGAGGAGGTGTTGGAGTTATTAAAATACATTAGGATGGATAAGTCCCCAGGGTCTGACCGAACATTCCCCAGGCTGCTCCACAAGGTGAGGGAAGAGATTGCAAAGTCTCTGACTAGGATCTTTACATCCTTGTTGTCTATGGGAATGGTACTGGAGGATTGGAGGGAGGCAAATGTTGTCCCCTTGTTCAAAAAAGTAAGCAGGGATAGTCCAGGTAATTATAGACCAGTGAGCCTTATGTCTGTGGTGGGAAAGCTGTTGGAAAAGATTCTTAGAGATAGGATCTATGGGCATTTAGAGAATCATGGTCTGATCAGGGACAGTCAGTATGGCTTTGTGAAGGGCAGATCATGCCTAACAAGCCTGGTAGAGTTTTTTGAGGAGGTGACCAGGCATATAGATGAGGGTAGTGCAGTGGATGTGATCTACATGGATTTTGGTAAGGCATTTGACAAGGTTCCACACAGTAGGCTTATTCAGAAAGTCCGAAGGCATGGCATTTAGGGAAGTTCAGCCAGGTGGATTCAGAATTGGCTTGCCTGCAGAAAGCAGGGGGTCAGGGTGGAGGGAGTACATTCGGATTAGAAGGTAGTGGTATCCCACAAAGATCAGTTCTGGGATCCAGGGAAGTTTGGCCAGGTGGATTCAGAATTGGCTTGCCTGCAGAAAGCAGGGGGTCATGGTGGAGGGAGTACATTCGGATTAGAAGGTAGTGGTATCCCACAAAGATCAGTTCTGGGATCCAGGGAAGTTTGGCCAGGTGGATTCAGAATTGGCTTGCCTGCAGAAAGCACAGGGTCATGGTGGAGGGAGTACATTCGGATTGGAGGGTTATGACTAGTGGCATCCCACAAGGATCGGCTCTGGGACCTCTACTTTTTGTGATTTTTATTAATGACCTGGATGTGGGGGTAGAAGGGTGGGTTGGCAAGTTTGCAGACGACACAAAGATTGGTGGTGTTGTAGATAGTGTAGAGGGTTGTCGAAGATTGCAGAGAGAAATTGATAGGATGCAGAAGTGGGCTGAGAAGTGGCAGATGGTGTTCAACCCAGAGAAGTGTGAGGTGGTACACTTTGGAAGGACAAACTCCAAGGCAGAGTATAAAGTAAATGGCAGGATATTTGGTAGTGTGGAGGAGCAGAGGGATCTGTGGGTACATGTCCACAGATCCCTGAAAGTTGCCTCACAGGTAGATAGGGTATTTAAGAAAGCTTATGGGATGTTAGCTTTCATAAGTCGAGGGATAGAGTTTAAGAGACCCGATGTAATGGTGCAGTTCTATAAAACTCTAGTTAGGCCACACTTGGAGTATTGTGTCCAGTTCTGGTTGCCTCAGTATAGGAAGGATGTGGAAGCATTGGAAAGGGTGCAGAAGAGATTTACCAGGATGCTGCCTGGTTTAGATAGTATGCATTATGACCAGAGATTAAGGGAGTTAGGGCTTTACTCTTTGGGGAGAAGGAGGGTGAGAGGAGACATGATAGAGGTGTACAAGATATTAAGAGGAATAGACAGAGTGGACAGCCAGTGCCTCGTCCCCAGGGCACCACTGCTCAGTACAAGAGGACATGGCTTTAAGGTAAGGGGAGGGAAGTTCAAGGGGAATATTATAGGAAAGTTTTTTACTCAGAGAGTGGTTGGTGCGTGAAATGCACTTCCTGAGTCTGTGGTGGAGGCAGATACACTAGTGAAATTTAAGAGACTACTAGACAGATATATGGAGGAATTTAAGGTGGGGAGATATATGTGAGGCAGGGTTTAAGGGTTGGTACAACATTGTGGGCCAAAGGGCCTGTACTGTGCTTTACTATTTTATGTTCTAAAATGACAATACCTCTGCACTAGAGTGTTTGCATATATTTCATTAAAATGTAATTACTAATGATGCCTTGCATTGCTTTAAAATGCAGTTAGACCACTTCATGCATCATTGTTTACACTTGTTCATTTGCCTTTAACAGGATCATGGAGAGCAATGTGTCAGTTTTCTTGCCCTGCTCCCCATAACAGAATCAGTACTAGTGCGGAACCTGAGAAAAGCAGGTGTAACTAAACCGACAGCAATCTAAGCCCAATACAGTTCTCATAACATCTCAACAATGTTTTCCATCTCTGGAGACAACCTATCTATTGACATCTTTTATAAAGCTACCAGTTCCCACGGCTGTTTTGACAATACCTCTTCCCACCATGTCTCCTGTGAAGATGCTAGTTCCCTTTCTCAGTACCTTTGTTTCTACTACGTCTGCTCCCAGGATGAGGCTTTCATTCCCAGGATTACAGAGATGTGCTTCTTCAAATAACAGGGTTTCCCATCCTCGATCATTAAAGCTGCCGTCAAGAGCCTTAATAGCCCTGTTGGAGTAAGTGCTTTAAGGGCTGGTATTTCCCTATGTATCATTTCTTTATTTGGAAGGCCCTGACTCTTAAAAGTGATTTCCCCACCTGACAGAATGTTGGTGTAGTTAACATGTTGAGTACAGGTACAAGGTGCAAGATGAATGGCAAGTGTGAAGAGGGACAGTGTCCTGGGATGGCTGTGTCTATGCCAAATTGTGTTGTGAAGCTGAGCAATTGTTAGACTCTGAATGTCACTCCCTGGATATTCAGTTCCTAACCCTACCCATGGTTCCCAAGGGTGGTGAAGTTGGTATGTGGTGCCGTATGTGCTCTGGATGAGTTCCTTGCCCATGCTGGTTGGTAAAAGGGGTATTAAAAAGGTAGCAACACACACAAAATGCTGGTGAAATGCAGCAGGCCAGGCAGCATCAATGGGAAGAAGCACTGTCAACGTTTCGGGCCGAGACCCTTCATCAGGACTTCTATTAAAAAGGAAAGATGTTTTGAATGATAGCCTTTCTCAACATAGTGTGCCAAACTGTCCTGGGAACTGATTTTGATGGACTTAGATTACCTGCTCACTGTGGAGATTGGCACTTGTACCGTCATTGGCCAAGAATGCTGCACCTACATTCCTGAAGTGTCAGGTAGCATCACATCAGAGAGTCAGTGTATAACATTAAGTAGGGGATCCAGCTCATAGGCTATCATATTCCAGGGTGTGGCTAGTGGCCTGTGGGGGCATAGAGAGGCTGGTGGAGTACTGTAGTATACTGGGAGGTGATTATTAGGTTTACAGTATTGGGTATTTGTTACTTAGGGAGTTTGTGAGAGTCATACTAGTCTGAGAGATCGTCACGTTTGCAACTTCCAAGGGGTGGAGTGTCCTGTGGGGGCGCGCTTTATTCTGATTGATGAAAATCACTTTGTCATGATTAGCTAGTTTACAAGCTGCAGTTGCTTTCCTATTGGTTAGCTGCCTGGTGTCCAGGTTCAATCATCCTGGGTATATAGAGAGCACATGTGGGGTGTTCTTTCTTTTCCTTTGTTTAAGGCAAGCATTGCACATGACCATTGGGAAGGTATGCTCGGCTAAGTATGTTTGTTGAATGTACATATGTTTGTTAAATATTCAGCTTTGTAGTGTGATGCACCATCAATAATTCACACTGAGACGTAAGGCGAGATATCGGCTTTTATTGACTGGAAGAAGGAACCAGGAGTGAGTGTCCATCATACTATGTCCTGGAGACTGAGGCCGAGCGTCAGGCCTCAGATCGCCTTTATACAGGGGCCTGTGGGAGGAGCCACAGGAGCAGTCAGCAGGGGGCGTGTCCAGACAGGCACATAGTTCACCACATTCACCCCCCCTTCGTTTGAAAGAGTCCCATGTGGCGAAGTTTCTTACAAGTCAAGTCTATCAGGTGGTCGAATCTGTCGCTGCGATCTACATAGCACCGGCTGTGACCGCATGGATGCCGGCGACATTGGTGATTGCACAGGGGACGGAGGTTGCGCTTGTTCCTGCCCACTAGGCGCCGGTGATACCTCACGCATGTGCGAGGCGCCTGGTATAAATGCGTACGAAACGCCCGGTATACAAGTGTCGTGAGGAGTCTGTGTAGGGCCTGGTGAGTACGGTGTCACTTCTGGTACAGGGTTCATAGTTACCGGAGAGCCTTCAGGGTAGTGGTCTGCTGCACCTGCGGGTGCCAGGTCGCGGATGGAGACCGTGTCCTCCCGCCCATCAGGTAAGACCACGTAAGCATACTGGGGGTTCGCATGTAGAAGGTGAACCCTCTCTACCAGTGGGGAGTATTTATTGCTCCTCACATGTTTCCGGAGCAGCACTGGCCCCGGGGACGTCAGCCAAACTGGTAGGGTGGTCCCAGTGACAGACTTCCTGGGAAAAGAGAATAGGCGTTCGTGAGGGGTGGCATTGGTGGACGTACATAACAGAGAGCGGATAGAGTGCAGTGCCTCAGGGAGGACCTCCTGCCATCAAGAGACCGGCAACCCTTTCACAATGTGGCCTTCCACAATGTGGCATTCTCCCGCTCCACCTGGCCATTACCCCGGGGATTATAACTCGTGGTCCAACTGGTAGCAATGCCCCTAGCTAGCAAGTACTGGCGCAGCTCCTCACTCATAAAGGAGGACACTCTATTGCTGTGGATATAGCAGGGACACCCGAACAGAGTGAAGAGCTGGCGCAGGGCTTTTATGACGGACGTGGCAGTGGTGTCGGGGCAGGGGATGGCAAAGGGGAACCGTGAGTACTCATCGATAACACTGAGAAAATAGACATTGCGGTCGGTGGAGGGAAGGGGGCCCTTAAAGTCAACACTCAGTCGTTCAAAAGGGCGGGTGGCCTTGACAAGTTGTGCCGTGTCAGGACGGTAGAAGTGTGGTTTGCACTCAGCGCAAATTTGGCAGTCCCTGGTCATCGTCCTGATGTCTTCCAGGGAGTATGGCAGGTTCCGAGCTTTCACAAAATGGTAAAATCGGGTGACCCCCGGATGGCAAAGTTGTGCATGAAGGGTGTACAGCTGGTCGAGCTGTGTGCTAGCACATGTTCCCCGGGATAGGGCATCAGGGGGCTCATTGAGTCTGCCAGGCCGGTACAGGATATCATAGGTGTAGGTGGAGAGTTCTATTCTCCTCCGCAAAATCTTATCATTTTTGATTTTGCCCCGCTGTTGGTTGCTGAACATGAACGCAACCGAGCGCTGGTCGGTCAGCAAGGTGAACCTTTTGCCAGCAAGATAGTGCCTCCAGTGCCTAACAGCCTCCACTATGGCTTGGGCTTCTTTCTCCACCACGGAGTGCCGAATTTCGGAGCCTTGGAGGGTGCGAGAAAAGAATGCTACTGGCCTGCCTTCCTGATTGAGGGTAGCAGCCAGAGCAAAATCGGAGGCATCACACTCCACTTGGAAGGGAGTGGTCTCGTCCACGGCACGCATCGTAGCTTTGGCAATGTCCTCTTTAATGCAGCTGAAGGCCGCGCGGGCCTCAGCATAGAGGGGAAAAGAGGTAGACTTGACCAGGGGGCGTGCCTTGTCTGCGTAATGGGGGACCCATTGGGCGTAATAGGAAAAAAAACCCAGGCACCGTCTGAGGGCCTTGAGAGTGGTGGGAAGAGGGAGTTCTAACAGGGGGCGCATACGTTCGGGATCAGGGCCAATAACCCCATTTTCCACGACATACCCAAGTATAGCAAGGCGGGTGGTACCAAACACACACTTGTCCCTGTTATAAGTAAGGTTCAGAGCTGCGGCCACTTGGAGAAATCGTTGGAGGTTGGTGTCGTGATCTGGCCTGTCGTGACCACAGATGGTGATGTTATCCAGATAGGGAAATGTGGCCTGCAGTTGGTACTGGTCCACCATCCGGTCCATTTCCCTCTGGAAGACAGAGACACCATTCGTGACACCGAAAGGGACGTGCAGGAAGTGATAGAGCCTGCCGCCCGCCTCGAAGGCGGTGTAGGGGCGGTCCTCTGGGCAGATGGGGAGCTGGTGATAAGCGGATTTCAGATCTATTGTCGAGTACACCTTGTACTGAGCAATCTGGTTGACCATATCCATGATGCGGGGTAGGGGGTACGCATCAAGCTGCGTAAACCTATTGATGGTTTGACTATAGTCCACCACCATCCTATTTTTCTGCCCAGTCCGAACAACAACCACCTGGGCCCTCCAAGGGCTTGAGCTTGGCTCAATGATCCCCTCCCTGAGCAGCCGCTGCACCTCCGACTGAATGAAGGCCCTGTCCCCCGCGCTGTACCTCCTGCTTTTAGTTGCCACAGGCTTATAGTCAGGGGTCAGGTTGGCGAACAGCGGTGGGGGAGGGACCTTGAGAGTGGAGAGGCTGCAAGTGGTGTCGGTAGCGCAGCTGTCGGCCTGGTTCTGGATGGGATGTGTGTGCCCGTGTGTGTGTGTGGTCAGTAGCGGGGTATGTGAAGAAGTCCCACAAAACTGAGGATTCCAGACAGTGAGTGGTGGGAGGGGCCCGTCGTACACCATAGTCACACTTTCGAGATGGCTCTGGAAGTCCAGCCCCAATAGCACAGGTGCACACAGATTAGGCATGACCAGCAGCTCAAAGTTCCGATATTCTGTGCCTTGCACCACCAAAGTCGCTACACAACCCGCCCGAATGTCTATGGACTGCGACCCAGAAGCCAAATGGAACCTCCGACTTACCGGCCGCGTTGCGAGTCCGCAGCGTTGCACTGTGTCCGGGTGAATAAAACTCTTAGTGCTGCCTGTATCAAACAGGCATCTAGTCCTGTGCCCCTCCACCTGGATGTCCATCATGGACCTTGCAAGCTGGTGTGGGGCGCTTTGGTCGAGGGTCACAGTGGCCAGAGTTGAATCGCCGTCGGGGTGCCCGGTCAGCATCGGAGGGCCGGGGGTGGGGCATGCTGACGTCGACAAAGATGGCCGCTCACATCCGGGGTACCCGGTCAGCATCCGAGGGTCGGGGGCGGGGTGTGCTGACGCCGACAAAGATGGCCGCTCACATCCGGGGTACCCGGTAAGCATCGGCGGGTCGGGGGCGGGGCGTGTTGACGCCGACAAAGATGGCTGCCCACATCCGGGCATGCAAGATGGTGGCCCCCACGTTTCACCCGCAGCGCTGCACTCCGCTCGAGGTTGAGACTTACAGACCTTGGCGAAGTGGCCCCGCTTTCCGCAGCTGGAGCAGGTCGCTTCTCGCGCTGGACAGCATTGTTGAGGGTGTTTTTTATGGCCACAGAAAGAACAAAGCACAGGCTTCCGACGGGCTGCCGCTGTGGTCGGGTTCGGGGAGCTCGTGTAATCGCGATTGGCAGCGGCGTTGGCGAATTCGCTCCCGGGAGCCGGCGGTGGCGGGGTCTGAGGTGTCCATGGAACCGGCAGGGAATCGCGCGACTGGACAGCGTCAGCGTTATGCAAAGCAGCTTCCAGAGCGTTGGCCGTCTCCATCGCCGAGCTTAAGGTAAGGTCGGCATTTTCCAGCAGTCGCTGGCGCATGTACACTGACCTCAGTCCCGTCACAAAGGCGTCTCGCACTAGCAGCTCCGCATGCTGTTCTGCCGTGAGCGTCTTGCAGTCACAAGCTTGGACGAGCGTCTGTAGTGCTCGGAGAAACTCAGCGCACGATTCGCCAGGCCGCTGTTGCCGGGTAGCCAAGCGATGTCTTTTGAGGGCGTCCAGTGCCCCATCGTAGGTCGGCAGATCCCGGATAATGGAGTAAACTTTGGGGGTGACCCTTGAGAGTAGGATTCTGTGCATAACGGCGGGTTCAGTTGCACGAACCTCCTCCAAGTACGATTGGAAGCATGCAAGCCAGTGTTCAAAAGCGAGAGCTGCGTCAGGGTCTTGAGGGTCCAAATCCAACCTTTCCGGACGCAAAACGGGTTCCATGTTTTAAAACTTCCAGTCAATAAAATTGATGCACCATCAATAACTGACACTGAGACGTAAGGCGAGATATCGGCTTTTATTGACTGGAAGAAGGAACCAGGAGTGAGTGTCCATCATACAATGTCCTGGAGACTGAGGCCGAGCGTCAGGCCTCAGATCGCCTTTATACAGGGGCCTGTGGGAGGAGCCACAGGAGCAGTCAGCAGGGGGCGTGTCCAGACAGGCACATAGTTCACCACATAGTGTCTGTAACTTGGGGAACATGAATGTTTGGTCAATTTGTAATGTTTGTAAATAAATGATTAATATACTAATTCATAGTCAGTGCTTTCTCTCACTTGGTAGACCAGCGAACCTGATTTAGCATTACACCCTATGAGCCTCCACATCCAGCATATCATTCTTTGCAACTTCTGCCATTTTCAGTGGGATCCTACCACCAGGCACATCTTTGCCTCTTCCCCCCCACCTCCCCACACTTTCTGCAGGGCTCCCTCCATGATTTTCTTGTCCATTTGTCTCTCCCCACTAATCTTTCTCATGGCACATGTCACTGCAAGTAACAGAAATGCTACACCTACCCATTCATCTCCTTCCTTACCTCCGTTCAGGGCCCCAAGCAGTCCTTCCAAGTGAGGCAACATTTCGCCTACAAATCTATCGGGGTTGTCTATTGTACCTGGTGCTCCCAATGCAGCCTCCTCTACATTGGTGATGCCTGATACATTTGTGGGTTCCTCCACTCCAATCACCAAGGGTGGAATTTCCTAGTGGCCAACCATTTAAAATCCTACACGAGGAAATCTGCAGATGCTGGAAATTCAAACAACAACACACACAAAATGCTGGTGGAACACAGCAGGCCAGGCAGCATCTATAGGGAGAAGCGCTGTTGAGGTTTCGGGCCGAGACCCTTCCTATCCCTGTTCTGATATGTCAGCCCATAGCCTTCCTTTTTTGCCATGATGAGGTCACTTTCAGAGTGTAAATATACCTCATATTCTGTTCAGGTAGTCTACAACCTTTGAACATCAATTTTTCCTTCCAGTAACTTTTCCCCTCCCCCTTCCCTCTTCTTCTATTCTCCATTCTGGCCTCTTACATCTTCTCCTTGCCTGCCTATCTCCTCTGCCTGGTGGCCCTCCTTCTTCCCTTTACTCTATAGTCCACTTTCCTCTCCTATCAGGTTCCTTCTTCTCCAGCCCTTTAACTTTCTCACCCTACTGGCTTCACCTATCACCTTCTAGCTAGTCCTCCTTCCCCTCCCTTCACCCTTTTTATTCTGGTGCCTTCCCCCTTTCTTTCCAGTCCTGAAGAATGGTTTCAGCCCAAAACTTCGACTGCTTATTCATTTCCATAGATACTGCCTGACCTGCTGAGTTCCTCCAACATTTTGTGTGTGTTGCTCCAGATTTCCAGCATCTATAAATATCTTACTTTCCTGGTTTCATGCCTTTTTTTGTCAGGACATGTGCAACTTAATGTTACCAAGAACTTACTGGACCCTGATTTTTGTTTGGATCATTTCGATCATTTGGAAACAGGATGTCTTCCTGTTTTGGCTGATAGTCCGACCTCAATATTGCAAGGATAAGGCCCTACAATTCCAATAGTCCATGTTGCAGCTGCTTTGTATACTTCCATGGAACTGAACAGAACAAAGCAAGGGAGGTTTTAAATTTGCTTTGCATTTACTTGTGACCATTGAATGAATAGATTTTGCCTTCTATCTCATCTGTAACTTCCCAATGGTTTTCTGTAGCTAATCACCAGATACTTCCATTTAACCACCATATACTCCATGACAAAACCCAGAACTGAACCTGGGATGTTTGAATGGGCTAGGAGCAGCAGGCCACAACTAATCATATCAAGAAATCCTCATGGAACTATTCAGACTGCAAAGTCGGAATCAGGCATCATGAAATAGGAATTATACTAAAATCAGTCACAGGAAACAAAATAAAGATTGGAATGTCTGGAAGAGGCAATACATAGAAGAAAATAGAAGAAATTGTAGATTTTTTTAAAAATGGTCCCCAATGTTAATTTCATTCCAAGAGAATGAGATTCCACAGTCACAGAATTAAAACTTCTGGGTCTAGTTCAACAGTAATTATCCATTCACATGCCATTAAAAGCTCAATTACATCACATTCCTGAAGCCCAAACTCTTCCTTCTGTCCTCAGAGCAAGAATAGCATTGCAAAGCAGTGATTTCTGTACATGTTCCATCTTAGAAAATAAATTGGTAAATAGTTTTATTAATGTGACATGAACCAAGGTACAGTGAAACATTTGTCTTGCATACTGTTCATGCAGATCAATGCAGTACAGGAATGCATTGTGGTAGTACAAGATGAAATAATAAGAGCACAGAAATAAAGTGTTAGAGAAAGTGCAATGCAGGAAAAGAGTAAGATGGAAGGCCATAATGAGGTAGATTGTGAGGTCAGGAGTGCAGTTTATTGTATACGCAACCATTCAACAGAATGGATAGAAGCGGTTCTTGAACCTGCTTTTATGCTTTGTATCTTCTGTCTGATAGGAGGGGAGGAGGAGAGTCTGCCTTAGGTCATATGTTGACTAGCTCCATCACAGCCTGGTAAGGAAAGACCAAAGCCCTTGATCAGAAAATTCCACAAAATGTAGTGGATACGGCCCAGTCCATCATGGGTAAAGCCCTCCCCCTCATTGAGCATATCTACACCGAATGTTAGAGCAGAAAAGCTGCATTCATCATCAAGGAACCACCACCCAGGACATGCTCCCTTCTCACTGCTGCCATCAGGAAGAAAGTACAGGAGCCTCAGGACTCACACCACCAGGTTCAGGAACAGTTACTACCCCTCAACCATTAGGCTCTTGAAGAAAAGAGGATAACTTAAGTCAACTTCACTTGCTCCATCATCGAAATGTGTCCACAACTTCTGGGCTCACTTCCAAAAACTCTTCATCTCATGTTCTCAATATTTATTGCTTATTTAATTGTTATTATTGTTTGCTTCTTTTTGTATATGCAGTTTGTTGTCTTTTGCACACTAGTTGAAAGGCCGAGTTGGTCCAATCTTTCATTGATTCTATTATGGTTATTATTCAGTTATGGATTTATTGATTATGTCTGACCTGAGGGTTGTTATGGTGACATATCCAGTTTGTACTTTAGTAAGAAATTTACTTTGAATTTTGCTGATGTCTTTGGTTATGTTTTGGTTGACATGGCAACTGATCAACTGACAGCACCTTTATATTTGCATGCTTCATGGTGGGATCATCGGGTACCAGCGTGGGGGTCTAAGACACATTTTAATGGCTGTGTAAACAGAAATCATTACCAGTGGAGCAAAATCTACACCAGTATCTGAACAAACTGAAGCTTGGATAACTTTGATCAGAACCAGGATGGAGCTCCAGTACTGATGATGGATGGAAACATCAATAATCAGAAGGGCCTGTTATCATGATGAATCTCTGTGGTAAACTATGTATACCTGTCTGGACACACCCCTCTGCTGACTGCTCCTGTGGCTCCTCCCACAGACCCCTGTATAAAGGTGATTGGGGCACTGCTCCTCCCTCAGTCTCCGAGATGCTGTGCTCCATTTTGCTGCTAATAAAAGCCTATCGTTCACCTCTCGTCTCCGACAGTTATTGATGGTGCATCAATTTTATTAGCAGCAATTTTAAAACATGGAGAGCCTTTTACGACCAGACAGATTGGATCTTGACCCCCAATCCCATGGAGCCGGTGACGCTTTCGAACTCTGGCTAGCATGCTTCGAATCGTACCTGGAGGAGATTCATGTGACCGATCCTGCCACAAAGCACAGGGTTCTCCTCTCCAGAGTCAGTGCAAGGGCCTACTTCATGATCAGAGACCAAACGGACTACCAGGGTGCGATGGATGCCCTCAAAAGACAATACCCGTGACCGGTGAACACCGTCAATGCAAGACATCGCTTAGCGACACGGCAGCAGCGGGCCAGAGAATCGAGCACTGAGTTTGTCCGGGCCCTACAGACACTCGTGCGGGCCTGCGACTGCAGGGGACTGACGGCGGAGCAGCAAGTAAGAGACACCTTCATTATGGGGATCAGGCCAGTGTACGTGCGCCAGTGGCTGCTGGAACACACCGATCTTATATTACATTCGGCGATCGAGCTGGCCGACATGCTGGAGGCCGGGCTGCACAATGCTGATGCTTTCCAGGTGCGTGATCTCCCGCGAGCCCCATGGATGCAGAACCCGCAACCTGCTGGTGAGACGACCACGGCTGCTGCCAGAAGCAAGTCTGCACTGTGTTACTTCTGCAGACTCGAAAAGCACCCCCGAAAACACTGCCCGGCCTAAGAAGCGACCTGCTCCAGCTGCGGAAAGAAGGGTCACTTCACCAAGGCCGGTAAGTCCACACCATGAGCGGGGTCAGGCAGCGCCGCGTGCGAGGCATGTGGGTCGCCATCTTGGTCGCCACCATCTTGCCAGCCCGCCGCGTGCGAGATATGGGGGCAGCCAACTTTGTCGGCACGAACTCACCCCGCCTCTGACCCATGGGTGCTTACCGGGCACCAAGAGAGCGATTCAACTCTGGCCTCCGTGACCCTCGACTAAACGCTCCACACCAGCTCGCAAGGTCAATGATGGACATCCTGGTGGAGGGGCACAGGACTAGATGCCTGTTTGACACGGGCAGCACTGAGAGTTTTATTCACAGTGCAACACTGCGGACTCGTGACACAGCCAGTAAGCCAGAGGGTCACCATGGCTTTGGGATCGCATTCCACAGACATCTGGGGGGTGGGGGTGTAGCGACATTGGTGGCGACAGAACATCGGGACTTTGAGTTACTGGTCATGCCTCAATTGTGTGCCCCTGTGCTATTGGGGCTGGACTTCCAGAGCAACCTGAAAAGTGTGACAATGGATTATGACGGGCCCCTCCCACCAATCACTGTCAGAAATCCTCAGTATTGTGGGACTTCGTCACATACCCCGCTACTGACCACACACACACACACCGACCCGCACGTCCCACCCAACATCATGCCAACGGCCACGCTACTGACACCACTTGCAGCCTCTCCACCCACAAGATCCCTCCCCCACTGCTGTTCGTCAACCTGACCCCCGACTGTAAACCTGTGGCAACTAAAAGCAGGAGGTACAGCGCGGGGGACAGGGCCTTCATTCAGTCGGAGGTGCAGCGGCTGCTCAGGGAGGGGATCATTGAGCCAAGCACAAGTCCTTGGAGGGCCCAGGTGGTCATTGTTCGGACCGGGCAGAAAAATAGGATGGTCGTGGACTATAGCCAGACCATCAATAGGTTCACGCAGCCTGACGCGTACCCCCTACCCCGCATCGCGGATATGGTCAATCAGATAGCTCAGTACAAGGTGTACTCGACCATAGACCTGAAATCCGCTTACCATCGGCTCCCCATCCGCCCGGAGGACGGCCCCTACACTGCCTTCGAGGCGGGCGGCAGGCTGTATCACTTCCTGCACGACCCCTTCGGTGTCACGAATGGTGTCTCTGTCTTCCAGAGGGAAACGGACCGGATGGTGGACCAGTGCCAACTGAAGGCCACGTTCCCATATCTGGTTAACATCACCATCTGCGGTCATGACTGGCAGGATCACGACACCGACCTTCAATGATTTTTCCAAGCGGCCAAAGCTCTTAACCTCACCTATAACAGGGACAAGTGTGTGTTCAGAACCACCTGACTTGCTATCCTTGGGTATGCCGTGGAGGATGGGGTCATTGGCCCTGACCCCAACCATATACCCCCCCTGTTGGAACTCCCTCTTCCCACCACCCTCAGAGCCCTCAGACGGTGCCTGGGCTTCTTTTCCTATTACGCCCAATGGGTCCCTCACTACGCAGACAAGGCCCGCCCCCTGGTCAAGTCCACCGCATTTCCCCTCTCAGCCGAGGCCCGCACGGCCTTCAGCCACATTAAAGGGGACATTGCCAAAGCAACAATGCATGCGGTGAACGAGACCATTCCCTTCCAAGTAGAGAGTGACGCCTCTGACTTCACGCTGGCTGCTACCCTCAATCAGGCAGGAAGGCCGGTAGCATTCTTCTCTCGTACCCTCCTTAGCTATTAGGCACTGGAGGCACTATCTCGCCGGCAAAAGGTTCACCTTGCTGACCGACCAGCGCTCAGTTACATTCATGTTCAGCAACCAACAGCGGAGCAAAATCAAGAATGATTAAATTTTAAGGTGGAGAATAGAACTCTCCACCTACAACTATGATATCCTGTACCGGCCTGGAAGGCTCAATGAGCCCCCGATGCCCTATCCCGGGGAGCGTGTTCCAGCACACAGCTCGACCGGCTATACGCCCTCCATGCAGATCTTTGCCACCCGGGGGTCACCCGACTTTACCACTTCGTGAAGGTCGGAACCTGCTTTACTCCGCTGAGGATATCAGGACGGTGACCAGGGACTGCCAAGTCTGCACTGAGTGCAAACCGCACTTCTACCATCCTGAAAAGGCACAGCTTATCAAGGCCACCCACCCCTTTGAGTGACTGGGTTGACTTTAAAGGACCCCTTCCCTCCACCAACCGCAATGTCTACTTTCTCAACGTCATCGACGAGTACTCGCGGTTCCCTTTTGCCATCCCCTGCCCCGACACCACTGCCACGTCTGTCATAAAAGCCCTGCGCCAACTCTTCACTCTGTCCGGATATCCCTGCTATATCCACAGTGATAGTGGGTCCTCCTTTATGAGTGATGAGCTGCGCCGGTACCTGCTGGCTAGGGGTATTGCTACTAGTAGGACCACGAGCTATAATCCCTGGGGGAATGGACCAGTGGAGAGAGACAATGCCACTGTGTGGAAGGCCATACTCTTAGCCCTTAGGTCAAAGGGATTGCCGGTCTCTCACTGGCAGGAGGTCCTCCCCGAGGCACTCCACTCCATCCGCTCCGTTAAGCACGTCCACCAATGCCACCCCTCCTGAGCGCCTCTTTTCTTTTCCCAGGAAATCTGCCACTGGGACCACCCTACCGGCTTGGCTGACATCCCCAGGGCCAGTGCTGCTCCAGAAACAAGCGAGGAGCAATAAATATTCCCCGATGGTCGAGAGGGTTCACCTACTTCATGCGAACCCCCCAGTATGCCTACGTGGTCTTATCTGATGGGCGGGAGGACATGGTCTCCGTCCGCGACCTGGCACCCGCAGGAGCACCAGACCCCTACCCCGAACACTCCATGGTGACCCTGTACCCACCGAGATATATACCCACGAGACACCGCACACGCCAAGCCCTACACAGACTCCTCACGACACTCCCATACCGGGCGCCTCGCACACGCATGAGGGATTACTGACGCCTAATGGGCTGGCACCTCAAGTCAGGCCGGAGCCAGCACAACCACCGTCACCGGTGCAATCACCACCGGTGCTATGCAGATCGCAGCGACAGACTCGACCGCCTGATAGACTTAACCTGTAAATATACTTGTAAGAAACTTCGCCCTGTGGGGACTCTCTTTTAAAACAAAGGGGGGGGGTGAATGTGGTGAACTACATATACCTGTCTGGACATGCCTCCTGCTGACTGCTCCTGTGGTTCCTCCCACAGACCCCTGTATAAAGGCGATTGGAGGAACTGCTCCTCCCTCAGTCTCCAGGATATCGTGGTCTCATTTGCTGCTATTAAAAGCCTATCGTTCACCTCCCATCTCTGAGAGTTATTGATGGTGCATCAATCTCTAAAAGATTTCTTCCTCCTACAGATGCTGCTTACTTCAACAACATATTTCATGAGATATGCAAGTGATATTAAACCTGATTCTGATTGTTTATTGCTCCAGATTCCATTATCTGCAGTCTCTTGTGTCTCCTGCCTCATATTTGCTTTCAATAACTTGTCAGGAAAAGTATAAGGAGTGCTGCACATCATCAAAGGAACATTCAGGGGTGGCATTCATGGGCATTGGCTCAACAGGCTTCAGTGAGAACAGGAGGAGGCTCTAAGTAAGTTTCAAGTAAATTATTTTTTCTCCTTCTTTGTTTAGCTAGTGCATTGACGATAGATTGAGGGTAAGTGGTATGTCTTTTGGGTGTAATGTGGGAACTCTGGGAGACCTCTGGTCTCTCTAATAAATACAATTGCATGAAGTGCATTTGAGCTGCAGCTCCTTAGAGACCATGTTAAGGAACTGCAGCTGCAGCTCGATGATCTTCAGCTCATGAGGAGGTGATAGATAGGAGCTACAGGGAGGGAGTCACCCCTATGTTGTGAGAGACTGGTAGCAGGCTGACTGAAGGAGAGGGAAGGGGCATAGGCAGTTAGTGCAGAGTATTCCTGTGACCATTCCCATCAATAACAATTTTATCAGTTTAGAGACTGGTGTGGGGAGGGGGTGGATGACTTAGCAGGGGGAGGTGCAGCAATTGGGTCTCCGGCATTAAGTCTGGCTTGGTGGCTCAGAACGGAAGTGGGGAGAAGAGGAGTGCAGTAGTGATAAGGGATTCCATAGTGAGAGGAACAGACAGAAGATTCTGTGGATGTGAAAGAGACACCCAGATTCTGTGTTGCCTCCCAAGATCCAAGGTCAGGGTTGTCTCAGATTGGGTCCATAACACTCTAGAGGAGGCGGGTGAACAGCCGGAAGTCATGGTACATATAAGTACCAACAACATAGGTAAGGAATAGGAAGTGGACCTGAGGAGATAATATAGGGCGTTGGGTAGAAAACTGAAAAGCATAACCTCTAGGGTGAAAATCTCTGGATTGCTGCCTGTGTCACATATCAGTGAGGGTAAGAATATGATAATTTGGCAATTGAATGCATGGCTGAGGAATTGCTGCAGAGGGCAGGGTTTCAGATTTCTGGATCATTGGGACCTCTTCTGGAAAAGATGTGACCTGTGCAAAAATGACATGTTACACCTGAACTCGAGGGGGACCAATATCCTTGCAGGTTGGTTTGCTAAAGCTACTGGGGATGGTTTAAAATAATTTGGCAGGGTGAACGGAACCGTAGTAATAGAGCTGAGGATCGTGAGGTGGTATGCAAGTAGATAGAATGTGTACTGAAACTGTGAGGAAGGACAGAGAGATGATAGGACAAATTGCAGTCAGAAGGATGAGTTGAAACGTAATATTGAGGCAAAATTGAACTGGTTAATGAAAACAGAACTGAAAGTATTATAGTTGAATGCACACAGTATATGGAATAAGTTAGGTGATCATGTAGCGCAGTTAGAAATTGGCAGGTATGATATTGTGGGCATTTTGAGTCATAGCTGGAAGATCAAACTTCGGAGCTTAACATCCAAGGATAAATATTGTATCAAAAGCAGATAGATGAGGTGGGATGGGTCTATTTATAAAAAACTGAATTCAAATCCTTAGAAGGAAGTGACATAGGATCAGAAGACATAGAATCCTTGTAAGTAGAGCTAAGAAACTGAAAGAATAAAAAAAAACCCTGATTGTGAGTTATATACAGGCCTCCGAGCAGTAGCAAGGATGTGGGTTACAAATTACAAAGGGAGATAAAAAGGACTATCTTACAATAGTCATGGGGGATTTCAATATGCAGGTAGACTGGGAAAATCAGGTCAGTGCTGGACCCAAGGGAGAGAATTTGTTGAATGCTTACAAGATGGCTTTTAGAGCAGCTGGTGGTTGATCCCACTAGGGAAAGGCAATTCTGTGTTGTGTAATGAAATAGATTTGATTGTGGAGCTTAAGGTAAAGGAATGCTTAAGAGACGGTGAGCATAATAAGATAGGATTCACCCTGCAGTTTGAGAGGGAGAAGCTAAAGTCAGATGTATCACAGTGGAGTAAAGGGAATTATGGAGGCATGAAAGAGGAGCTGGCCAAAGTTGATTGGAAGAGGGCAGGGATGATACTAGTATGGCTGGAGTTTCCGGAAGTGATTAGGAAGGCGCAGGATAGAAACATCCCAAAGACGAAGACGTATTCTAAAGGGACAATGACACAACTGTGGCTGACAAGCAAAATCAGAAGCAGCATAAAGGTAAGTGAGAGGGCATATAACATAGCAAAATTTAGTGGGAAGTTAGGGAATTGGGAAGATTTTAAAAAATAACAGAAAGCAACTAAAAAGCCATGGGAAGGAAAAGATGGAATATGAAGATAAATTAATCAATAATATAAAGGAGGATGCAAATAGTTATTCAGATACATAATAAGTAAAAGAGAGGTCAGAGTGGATATCGGACCACTGGAAAATGACGATGGTGAGGCATTAATTTGGGACGGATTAATGGCGGATGAACTTAATAAGTATTTTGCATCAGCCTTCACTTTGGAAGACACTAGCAACATACCAGAAATTCAAGAGTAGGTGGGGCAGAAATGAGTGTAATTGCTATTAATAAGGAGAGGGTGCTTGGGAAGCTGAAAGGTATGAAGTCACGTGGACCAAATGGGTAACACCCCAGTGTCCTTGAAGAGGCAGCTAAAGAAATTATGGAGACATTAGTAGTAATCTTTCAAGAATCATGAGATTTTGGAATGGTTCCAAAGGACTAGAAAATTATAAATGTCACTCCACTCTTTAAGATGGGAGAGAGGCAAAAGAAAATAAATTATAGGCCAGTTAGCGTGACTTCAGTGGCTGAGAACGGGTTGGAGCAGTAGATAGCTCTGGGTCTGTACTCACTGAAGTTTAGAAGAATGAGGGAAGTCGTTCAAATATTGAAACCTATCAAATATTGAAAGGCCTAAATAGAGTGGATGTGGAGAGGGTGTTTCCTATAGTGGGGGAATCTAGTACCAGAGGGCACAGGCTCACAGTAGATGGACATCCATTCAGAAGAGAGATGAGAAGGAACGTCTTCAGCTAGGGGATGGCGAAGCTGTGGAGTTCATTGCCAGAGATGGTTGTGGAAGCCAAGTCATTGTGCAATCATAAAGCAGAGATCGATCAGTTCTTGATTATTCGGGGTGTCCAAGGTTATTGGGAGCAGGCAGGAGAATAGGGTTGAGAGGGATAATAAATCAGCCATGATGGAATGGTGGAGCAGAGATAATGGACCGAGGGGTCTAATACTGCTCCTTTGTCTTCTGGTGTTATGGCACAGTAGTCAGCATAGTCAGCTGGTGGTGCAGTGACATCAGTGCCGGACTCTGGGTTCAAATCCAGTCAGGCCATCCATTCCCGAGTATGCTTTCCATCTGTGCCAGGTTGAGCGTTGAGCTCGCAACTCGAAAAATACTGCGAAATGTCTGTGTGAGGAGTGGCGCAACACACAGTCTATCGTTCCGCGCCTTGTAAGGCATGAAAATGCCCGACTCTGGCCTCTCAGGCCTGAGTCAACATCGTCATCATTTATAGCATCAGTGACTCAGGTTCAATTCCTGCCGCATTACCTTCTACAAGGAATTTGTAGGTTCTTCCCATGAGCATGTGGGTTTCTTCCTGTTTTCCCAGTTTCCTTCCACATTCCAAAGATGTATGGGTTAGTATTAGTAACTATGTTTGCCTCAGAAGCATGATGGACCTCCAGGACTGCCCCAGAACATCTTGGGACTCTGTTGGTTATTGACGCATTTCACTGCATTGTTTCAATGGTTTGATGTGTATATGACAAATAAAACTAATCTTTATAATGCCTTCAATGCACATCTTTTACCCCACGCTCATTCCACCAATGTAACTGAGACTGACGCCATAAGTTATTGCTAGGTCTTGTGTTCGTGTATTTGTAAATGATCAATATGTTTTCTGTATTGGTAGATAAAATGCCAAAAAAAGGGACTCCTGAAAACAAATGAAATTTCCAGTACATAGAAAAATCGCAAGAAAGCCAGGAATAGCGAAATTCATTCATTTTTAGCCCCTGAAATTCGTTTAGTTGTTTAGGGAGTTGTGAAGCCATTTCACTGAATACTTTCAAAATTCCTTAATTTGTTTTTCCTTGAATTCTTGTCTCTTCCAGCAGATTAATTTATGGCTTGGAGGTCATTTAGTGGTTTGCCTGGCTATGCAGTAGTAGAATGGGGAATTCCAGATGGATTGAATTGCTTTTCCTGTCCTGATTTTGAATGCTTGCAAAAGAAAAAGGGAAGTTAAGGGTAGTCGTAACCCTTTTAGATGATGTAAATGAAATTTAGAACTTACCCAGAAGTTTGCACAATGACAGTAGCTTTTGATTCGTGGATTTGCTAATGCTACAATATATATGTATCAATTAAATTATTTGCAGATTAAAGATAACAATCTTTCCCCAAGTATTCAAAATTGATCAAGAGGAGAGGAAGTACTGTATGTGAATAGGCTTTTATGAAGCACCATCATATTTATGAAGCTCAGAAAATACGAACTTGATGGTAAATGAAAAATATTGCAGATACTGAAAATCAAAAATAAGAACAGAAAATGCTGAAAACCCTATAGCTGGTCTGAGAGCATCTATGAAGATAGAAATGAATATTCTAACATTTCAAGTTTGACTCTAGTCAAGATAAAATATTTCCTGGCTGGAAACTAGCAGCTGTAAAATAAGTGGAGCATGAAAAGTATCTTTATAATAATATTTATCACTAATGTTGACAGATTAATTGGTGGTTTTCAAGCTGTAGTCAATGGCTCCCTGGAAGTGCAGTCCTGTTTTCCTAGAGAGCATACAATGTCATATTTCTACCCAATCAGTTTTATTAAGATCAAAGTCACAGGCAATTACTCCAGAGATAAACCAGAGAAACAACACTGAATTCGGTAATGAATAAAGCCAAGAATTCAACGTCTTAGAGAAAATCACCAAGAAGAGCACCCTAGATTTAATCTCTCCATATGACAGGTTGGCAAGTGAAATCAACAGTGCATTTCCTCAGACAGCACTTGAGGGATAATCTTCAGTCTCTAAGGTCAAGATCATTCAGCCACGTAGCAGCTCTTCTCCCTTGTTATTCCTTTATTTTAACTCTTTACTTTTGTAATTTTATGACTTTGTGATGCTGCTGCAAAACAGCAAATTTCATGTCAGTGATAATAATTCTGATGCTGTTTCTAATTTTGCAACAAGTCACAAAAGCAGGAATGGATTTTGTTAAATTAAATAATCAGTACAAATCAGTGTTTTCAGCAGTGTTGTAGGTGCAAGTAAAATTTTTTTTAAAACATTCTTAGGTCACGTTGAACCTATAGCTGCCATTGTATAGTATCTTATAGGGGAATGGGTTTACAGAAATGTTCAAATATGTTCACTGAATATAAATTACTGGATTTAACCAAATGAGAATATAAATGTTACGCAGATCTGGAGCCGCCTGGCAGAGAAGTTGTAGTACAGTATCTTTATATATTTAGAAGAAACTAAAGCCTTAATAATCTACCCAAGAGTTATAGACTTGTAGTATTTGTGACGATTGTATAAACTAATGCAGCACTGGATTGCAATATTTAAAAGCTTTAAAAAACTTTTAATGTATTACCTATATTTCCTTGGCTCATTATCATAGCAAAGTGGAATTTACCTGTTTTTGAATCAAAAGAAAGAAGTGTTATTACATTTTTAAGTTCTTGATATTTTTTATCCACCTGGAAATCATTAGTTTTACCAGTGACCATGAGAAATTCAAAAATAATGTTTAAAAAAGACATTTATAAGGAGTAGAAAATAAGAAAAGTTTGATAATCCTGGTTTGATTGTCATTTTGTTAATATATCCAAGAATGATCGAAGCAGGCTTATTGGTCCAAATGCACCAGAAACTGTAGTTACATTTCAAATTTCAGTTAAATCCAAGCACAACAATTTGAATAAAACCCAGTTCCAGTGGAAAACTGATCAGTACTCTAACCCTCCTAGTGATTGGTTGAAGGTAGCAGGATTGTACAAAGTACAATATCAAAATGGATTGCACAGTAAAATAAATTGTGACAGTAATGGAACAGAACAGTATATGACTGTAGAGTATATAATTGAATTGGATTCAGAATCAGAATAACTGATGTATGATGTGAAATTTGCTCTGCAGCACTGGTACAGTGCCATACATAAATAGTTTAAATACAGGAAAATTGAGGTAATCTTCGGGGATCCATGGACCATTGAGAAATCTGGTGACTGATGGGAAGAAACTGTTCCTAAATCATGGAGTGTGGTTCCTGATAGTAGTATGAGAAAAGGGCATGACAGGACAGTGAGGGTTCTTAATGATGGATGCCAACTTCTCGACGCACCATATATTGACATCCTTGATGGTTGGGGAGTATTGTGCACTGATAGCCTGGCTGAATCAATAAGCTTCTGCAGCCTCCTGCGATCCTGTGAACTGGAAGCTCCATACTTTGTCAGGGACCTTGCTGATGTACAAAATCTCCACCAACTCCTAATGAAGTAGTGCCATTAGTGTGCCTTCTTCATGATTGTATCAATGTGTTGGGTTGATACTCTGAGGTTTTGAGGTCCAGGAACTTGAGTCTGTTTACCTTTTTCGTTGCTAACTCCTCAATGAAGCTTGGTACATCTTTTCTTGACTTCCCATTCTTGAAGTCTCTGATGGTTCATTCAGTTCCTTGGTCTTGGTTGTAAGGTAAGGTTGCCATTGTGAGCCCACTCAACCAGCAGATCCTTCTCACTCTTGTAAGCCTTCTCCGTGCCTTCTGAGATTCTATGAACATTGATGTTGTGTCATTGATGAATTTATAGATAACGTTTGAGCAGTCCTGAGCCATAGAATTATGAGTGTAAAGAGAGCAGAGCAGTGGATTAAGCATGCATCCTTGAGGTGAGCCTGTGCTGATTGTCAGTGAGGAGGAGGTGTTCTTTCCAATCTGCATTGACTGTGGTCTCCCAGTGAGGAAGTCAAAGATCCCAGTGCAGAGGGAGGTACAGAGGCTCATGTTTTGAAGCTTGGATATTAGTACCGAGGGAATGATGGTGTTGAACACCAAGATATAATCAATGAACAGCAGTCTGACTTATGTCTTATGGTTGCCTAGCCACTCCAAAGCAGACTGGAGAGCCAGTGAGATTGCGTTGGAGTCTCACCTGTTGCAGTGAGCACAATGCACAAGTGCAGCTTAGAATAAGGAAAGCAAGATATACAGGAAATGCTGGAAGAACTAAACAGAATAGGAAGAATCCATGGAGTGAGGAAGAAAGAAATCATAAAAATGAATAAAACAGGAAAAATCAAATGGCAAGAAGCATATTATTGAACACTTTATATTGCACGGAGATGTACATAAGTAGTCTGGTCAGTTGGGCAGAATGATGGCAAATAGAATTCAGTTTAGAGAATTAATTGTGGTGGATAAAGCAGGACAAGATAAGGATTAAAAGATAAAGATGAACTTTATTTCTCAGATGTTCATCAAAACATAGAAACATATAGTGAAATACTTCATTTTGTGTCAAGGATGTGTTGACTGATCTCTGAGACTCCAGATACTGCAGGGATTTACACAGGTGTAGTTTTATTTTCCCTTTCAAAACGTGCATAAAAGGCATTTAATTCATATGGGAGAGAAGAGTCTCAGCAATTCATGTTGGGTTTCATTGTCGGAAGTAATGGCCTGCAAATCCTGCCAGAACTGACGTGTATCCGATTCCAACTCAATTGGAATATTTTTTACACTCTTAAAATAGCTTTCCATAGTTCCCACCTGGAATTCTGATATAGTTCTGGATTACTGCTCCTGAATGCCACAGAGGTAGCCCTCAGTAGACTACAAATCTTGCATTTCATCCACAGCTTTTGGTTTGGGTATGCTAAGTATGTTCTTGAAGGTACACACTCATCCATACAGGGCTTGATGAAGCTGGTGAAAACAGTGGCATATTCATTCAAATTTGAAGATGATTCCCTGGGTATTGTCCAGTCTAATGACTCAAAGCAGTCCAGTAATCATTCCTCTGCCTCCCTTGACCACTTCTTCTTGGTCTACACCTCTGCTGCTGTGGTCTTTTGTTCCTACCTGTATGCTGGCGTCGAAGTACAATCAAGAGATTGGACTTTCCAAAGTGTGGGCGTGGGATGGGATGGCATGAATTCTTAATGGTCTTATAACAATAGTCAAATGTGTGGGCTCCTGGGGTCATGTTGGTGGTAGCTGCTCAGAGACTTCATCAAGCTGGCCTCGGTGAAATCCCCCACAATAACAAGGAAGGCATCCTGGTGCACTGCTTTGTGGCTGCTAATCATGATGCTCTGCTCCCCTAATGCCTGCTTGGCATTGGCCTGAGGTAGAATATACACCGCTACCAGGAAGATGGTGAAAAACTCACTCAGCAGATAAAATGGACAACGTTCGACCACCAGCTGTTCCAGGTCAGGAGAGCAGGCTGAAGTAGAACTGTCACGTCTCTGCACCACTATGAGTAAATCATAAAGCGTACTCCACCACCTCTACCTTTAAAATTCTGAACTGTCCTGTCTTTGTGTGGCAAGGACAGTAAGGACCTAAGTACTGGAGTAACAGAAACAAGGATCAAAACACGATACAAGACTGAAATGAAGACAGGGTTCTAAACTAGATGCAAGATGAGAATACAAAGTTCAGCTGACATTAGAGCACTGAACCTCAGGTGCATGTTTTAACAGGAACCCCGAACCTACAGCTGACTGCCAATGGACCTGTCTACCCAGAGAGAAGATGATGGTAATTATCTTATTAGGGTATTAGGTATTAGGGTTAGAGCTGGATCCAAGATGTCCCTGGGATCTCAGGAACCCAGCACCGTTCCTCTGGTCCAAATCTGTCCCAGTCCACGAGGAAACGCCAAACACTCTGAACCATTTATGAATGCAGAACTCTTTTTACAGTGAAGATCAGTACCCCATCGACAAACCTGAATGACTACAGGACTGATGGTGGTCGGGTGAAGTGACCGGTGCTTATAGGTTTTAATCTGGAAGTGTCGAAGGTGAGATTGATCTTGAGGGTCTTAGAGAGCTGCAAGGTGTAAGCCACTGGGATTACTTCCTTAAGAATATTGAAAGATCCAAAGAACTTAAGTGCCAACTTCACAGACTCCACCCAGAAGGCAAATCCTGAGTAGACAGCCAGACCTGTTGCCCAAGCTGCAAAGCTGGTCCCTGTCTTCTGTGGTTAGCCTTATTTTCATTCATCCGAGTAGAGGCCAACAAAATCCCACTTGCCCTAGTTTATTTCTCCTTGCAGCACTGGATGAGATTTTTGGCTGTGGGTCCGCAAGCTCAGCCTCCTGCTCCAGGAAAAGTGATGGAGAATACCCACATCAAATGGCTGCAACACTTGTTTAGTTTTTCTGAGGCCAGGCATCTCCTGTTCCATAAACTGGTTCATCTGGCATTGGACTGTGGGCAAAACCCTGAGGAAAGACTCGTTGTTGGTCCAATCAGCGTACAGAATGCCCTCCAAAAAAGTGATGCAAATTGAGTACCGCAATTTGACAAAATGTCCACTGGAAACTCGTGGATCCCCAAGACCTGGTGCAGGACAATTTCGGACACCTCAGCCATAGAAGGTAGTTTGTCCAAGGCAATGAATTTGCCGGCCTTCAAAAAAATGATCTACAATCACTGTGATGACAGTCTTCCTCTTGGAAGGTGGAAGACCCGTGATAAAGTCCATGGAGATGTGAGCCCGTGGTCTGTCCACAGCAGGCAAAGGGTGCAGGAGCTCTTGAGGCTGTGTGTGGGGCTCCTTGTTCTGAGTGCATGCCTCACATGCCTGCCTGTATTGTTGGACCTCTCTCACCATTCCGGGCCTCCAATATCTTCTCTTGATGAACTCGAGGGTCCTGGCAATCTTTAGGTAGGCTGTAATTCTCGATGCGTATTCCCATTGAAGTACCTGAGACCTGACAGAACTTGAGACAAACAGACGACCCAGTGGACCATTCTTAGGAATCTCCTCTTACACCTGGGCCTTGAAAACATGTGTGTCGCTTCCCTCGTGAAATGGTACTAACACCTTGACTTGGGGCAAGATGATGGTAGGGTACTTCTTACCTTCCGGTTTGTCAAACTGACAAGCAAGGCATCCAGTTTCTGTTTTTTTTTTACCCCAGGAGATAGGTCGGAATGAAATTGAAGTGGTTAAAGAAAGTAGACCACATGGCTTGCTTGGAATTCAGTCCCTTGGCCTTCTGAATATACAATATGTTCTTGTGATCTGCCCATACAATAAGTGGGTACTTGGCCCCCTAAACCCAGTGACGCTACTCCTCCAGAGCCAACTTGACCATGAGCAGTTCTCTACTTCCAATGTTGTAGTTCATTTCTACAGGGATAGTAAACTGGAGAATGCACACAGGTGCAATTTATTGTCCGAAGGTGTTGGCTGAGACAGCACTGCACAATTCCTGTCGGATCCACGTCTATGATGAAGAGAAGGTACAGGTCAGGTGCAACCAAAATGGGAGCCATCATGAACCTCTGTTCGATTTCTGCACAGGCACCCTCCGCTTCAATAGTCCAAACAAAAGAGCCTGTGGATTCCTTGCTTAATGCTGTTGGCAGAGCCACCACTGAGCTGAAGTTTCTGATGAACTTTTGGAAAAAGTTGGCAGATCCCAGGAATCATTGGACATGCTTCTCATTGGCTGGTTGTTACCATTAGAGATGATAAAACCCAAAAATGAAATGGTGGTTTTGTGAAATTTGGCTTTCTCCAGCCTGACGTAAAGTCCATGATCAAGAAGCCTCTTTAAAATATCTCTGACATGAATAGCACACTCCTCCATGGACATGGAGGAAGTCCTAGCACATGTTTACTGAGAAGATAAGTGGACACCCGGTAGAATAGCTACCAGAACTGGACCACTGATGTACACGGTGTATGTTGGAGATCAGACAGGGAGACATCATGTGCACCAGATACTAAATACTCAACCGAAGAACTCAGCTGTGTCGACTGCATCCAACAAGACGGTCACATTACAGTCATCGGCGTTACCTCTCAGTGATGATGTCACTGACAGCAACGTGACACCGGAAACCAAGAATGCTGTCTTAGACGAGACAATCACCAAACCTGATGCCAACCCACAGGTCCAGAGGCGCTATCTTGAAAGAAAGAGAGCGCTGCCCAAAAGACTGAATCTTCAGAACTGTGAAGTTAGATATGGACTGCTATTGTGAAAGCATCTTTATTTGGAATATGCGTTAAGAAAGGGAAATTGAATGTTTTGTATATACATATACAGTTTATGTTGCAGTAGTCTAAAGGGAGAGGAAGGAAGGATCTATTTCTTTTAGAGCAATGACCCCAATCCCAGCACTATATGTTGTAGTGTTGTCTGCGCATGTGTATTGCTCTCTCTCTCTCACTGCAATATGAATACACCAGTTAAAACCACATCCCATGTACGTGCTTTTAATTAATTGATATGTAGTTGTGCACAGACACAACATTGTCTAGAAACCTTCTCACTGTGGCTGGCCATAGCGGACAAGAGGCTTTGATAGCAGCTGGGTCCATGCTCAGCTCAATCACACGGTGACAGGAGACTGAGGCAAGGATGGTTAGGACCCAAGTGCTGGTATATCCGAGACTAGGATTGAAACAAAATATGAGACTGAAACAAAAACAGTGTTCTGGCCACCAGAAGAAAATCCAAAGTTCAGCAGACGATTGAGCGTCAAACCTCAGTGCAGCTGCTCTTCAAATATTGAAATCCTGGTACCTAAACATGACTGCTAATTAGCAGGGCAGGCCAGAATCTTTAAAGGGTCTGCACCAGCTCTCCATACTCTGGAGAGTTAGAGCAGCTATACCCTGGAGGCAGGCACAATCAGGTGTATCTCATAACACTTTGCAGAGAATGGTGAAGTAATTGGGCTGCAGTGCTGTGTTCAAAATGACATGCATGAGCTATGCTTCCATGAAGCAAAGTACACTACAGTCTCTGATGTTCATCTGGTACTGCCATATTCCTCAGAGATCCTGAATTTTATTTCCCAAAGAATGCTCAGTCAGCAGCAGGAGAATCAGGACTCCTTGCAGATTCCCCTTACAGATAATGGTTAAATTGAACCCTGCCATTGCAAGGTGTTATGCAAACTGCTATGCTACTCTGCTGAGTACACGTGAATTTAAAAAAGATGCCTTAAATGAGAGCAGCAGAGGAACTAACAATCCCAGGAATGTATGCCCAAAGATCCTTGAAGATGGTTAAAATGGTCCATTTTCTTCATTTACTGAGGCACAGAACATAAGCATATAAGTTGTGGTAGAATTTAATATAACACTACTCGGACACCCCTTACTGATTATTGAATACAAATCTGCTCATTATAATACAGGAAAGATGCATTGGGGAATATCCAGAGTAGATGTACAAAGATGTTGATAGGACTGGAAAATAAGTAGCTATAAGACTGGATATAGTAGAGTTTTTTTTCTTTTGAGCAGACAAGGGCGAGACAGACAAAATGAAAATACATTAGATTGTGAGAAGCCTTGATAAAATAGGAAGGAGACAGTTTTCTTAGTAAAGAGTTCAAAAACAAAAGGAAATAGAGAGAAGATAATCAATAAAATAATTAGAAAAAGAAGAACCTAAATTATTTCACCCGTGGGGTGGCAGCATTTTGGAACTCATGGCCTGAAACAGTTGTCAGAGCAGAAAGCTTCATCACAATAAAATATGCTATGGAGTCGGGTTAATTGGGACACATTGGGACCAGTACATTTTGCCCAGTTGAGCAGCTGCCCCAGTTAGCTGAAGTTTCATGGAACTAGGTAAAATGTATTAAAAAGACAAACCACTGAGTACCAAATTATGTATTTAAATGAAATACAGAATAATTTAGAATATTATCAATACTACTAGGGTTCTATGAAACTGTATTAGTTTCCTATAATTATCGACAGAGGAATTATGCTGCCATGTTCATACGATTGATCATAAATGAACAAAATCAGTGCAAATACCGAGTGAAGATAATGGGACTGCCTTCATACAATTTTCAACAATTGCAGCCTCCATATCTTTATTTTCATTTTAGCATTCAAGATGATTTTCGATGCCTTCAAATTCTTTATAATGCCTAACTCATTTTCACAACCGGCCATTTCTGCCATCTCCAAGCCTGAATGCTTTAAACCGCACGGCAAGCAAAGCAGTTCTGAGTTGGCTTGCTGCTTATTACTCGCTAACTATCAGAGACGAAAATCACTGCCTTTTGACCACAAACACTCATAACTGATGCCATTTAAAAACTGTTTGTTCTAAGCACTGTGAAGTGACCAACATCCACACAAACGAGTACATCTGATGTTGGTTATAAATTGTATGGCAATAGTCTCCTGTCTCAATTAAGTGGCATAGTGTCCTAAATATGTAAAGGGAATATTGTGTTTTCTTGGTTTTTCTTGTTCTTTAAGAGTAATCCCAAATAAGCAGCTGCCCAATTAACTGATGGCTCAATTAGCCAAAATCCATTGTGTATGGATGTGTATTGAAAACCCATTATCTGCAGAGTCTTAGACTAATTGTTAGAAGGAAGGATTAGGGTGGGTGTACCTTTTACAGCCAGCATGGCTGAAATGCATGAAACAGCTCATTTCCGTGTCCAAAATTTTCCATGATTCTATAATGCTATGAAAATGTTTTGGGTTGATAGCCTTTCATGGAAAGAAAACACACAAGCTCTTCCTGTAATATTTTCTTTAATTAAGATGCCTCCATTAAAAATAAAATAGTTTGTTTTCTGACATTTTTTGAATAGTATATTGAGCAAAGAACTGCACGGCATATTTTAATATCATTGTTCGAAAGAATGGGCAGCTCTGTGTACTGAGTTTGACAGCTGCTTTTCATTAAACTCATGACTGGCAAACTATTTAACAAGCATCCCAGGATAGTGCTTGTTTTTCTACTCCTTTCATAATAAAATTACACCCTTGTAAATTGATCAATTAGGAGCTCAGTAGAAGCTATACTGTATGTTAATCAGTTGACCAGTGGGTTCCTTTCCTCTGTTTCTTAAGACATTTTATAGTAACGTAATAAGATCGGATTTCTGGCCAAAGCCATGGCAATACCTAAATATTTGACCACAATCCATTCCATTGTGTTGGTAAAAATACTGCCATCTGTTTCAGGATGTCATAAGTTTGTGTATGTTTACAGACCAGTTTCCGTCAGGAAGTAGTCAATGTTCCCAAAGTTGTCAATCACTTAGCCCTGTCGGGAAATTTAGATTTGAAAAAAAAAGTAATATTGTGGCGACCCACTTTCTGCGCAGGCGAACCGGCTCACAAATAGCCAGCGCCGCAAAGTTTGAATAAACTAGTCTCGAAACGACTTACCGACTGCGTGTCGTTATTTCAGCGCTGTGTATAGCACATCGCTACATTGGTGACCCCGACGGTCCAAAAGGGATTTGGACCAAAGATGACCGACTCTTCATCTGTTCACGCAGCTTTGCTAAAACTGCCAACTTTCTGGACGCTGCGACCACGTGTGTGGTTTAGCCAAGCAGAAGCCCAGTTCCAGATTCGGCAGATATCCTCTGATTCCACGCATTACTACCACATGGTGAGTGCCCTTGACCAGGAGACGGCCGCCCAGGTTGCGGATTTCATACAGTCACCCCCGGAAGAAGGCAAATATGAAGCATTCAAGGCACTGCTCATTGGGACCTTTGGCCTCTCACGGTGTGAGCGGGGTGCCCGCCTGCTTCACCCGGACGGTTTGGGAGACAGACTGCCGTCAGCGTTGATGAGCGAGATGCTGGCCCTGGCTGACAGATACAAGCCCTGCCTCATGTTCGAGCAAGTGTTCCTAGAGCAACTGCCTGAGGACATACATCTGCTGCTGCCCAACGCAGATTTCAGCAACCTCCGGAAGGTGGCGGCCCGGGCAGACGTGCTGTGGAAAGCCAAGAGGGAGAGCATGGCATCCGTCGGTCAGATTACCAGGCCATGCGCCCAACAGTGGACCAGACCAGGCCCGGCAGGGGGGCGCACACAACACAAAGGCAGGAGTGAGGAGAACAGTGAACAGTGGTGTTTCTACCACCAGCGGTGGGGCACAGAAGCCCGCCATTGTCGCCCGCCCTGCAAGGGCCAGGGTCAGGGCCAGCTACTGCTAATGACTATGGCGGCTGGCCACCAGGACAGCCTCTTGTATGTCTGGGACAAACAGTCGGGACGCCACTTCTTGGTCAACACCGGAGCAGAAATCAGCGTCTTGCCCCCGACGGGGTACGACACCCGCAACAGGAAGCCAGTTTCCACCCTGAGGGCTGCAAACGGCAGCACGATACGCACCTACAGCACCCGCACAGTGCAGCTGCAGTTCTGCGCCAGCCGGTTCACGTGGGACTTCACACTGGCCGCCGTGGCCCAACCACTCCTGGGGGCGGACTTCTTGAGAGCTCACAGCCTGCTGGTCGACTTGCAAGGGAAAAGACTGGTACATGCCAAGACTTTCCAGACGTTCTCCCTGGGTGAAGCCAAGTTGCCGGCCCCACACCTGGACTCCATCACGCTGTCGGACAATGAATTCACCAGAATCCTGGTGGACTTTCCATCGATTCTGGCACCGCAGTTCACGGCAGCCATGCCCAGACACGGGGTTCAGCACCACATACCGACCAAGGGACCACCCCTCCACGCCCGCGCATGAAGGCTCCCCCTGGAAAAGCTCTGCCTGGCGAAGGAGGAGTTCAAGAGGATGGAGGAATTGGGGATCGTACAGAGGTCCGACAGCCCATGGGCCTCCCCCTTGCACATGGTGCCCAAAGCAGTTGTGGGTTGGAGACCATGCGGCGACTACCGCAGGCTGAACGAGGCTACAACTCCAGACCACTAACCCGTGCCGCACAGGGCAAGAATATTTTCCAAAGTAGACCTCATCCAGGGATACCATCAAATCCCGGTGCACCCTGAAGACATCCCCAAAACAGCAATTATCACCCCGTTCGGCCTATTCAAGTTCCTCCGAATGTCGTTTGGCCCGAAGAATGCCACACAGACGTTCCAGCGGCTAATGGATGTGGTGGGATGCAACCTGGACTTTGCGTTCATCTATTTGGACGACATCCTTATAGCCAGCAGTAGTCGCCAGGAGCATCTGTCCCACCTCCGCCAGCTCTACTCCCGCCTGAGTGATTTCGGCCTCACAATCAACCCAGAAAAATGCCAGTTCGGTCTCCATATCATCGACTTCCTGGGCCACAGGATTACCAAAGAAGGGGCAACACCTCTGCCCGCCAAGGTAGACATGATCCGCCACTTTGCCCGGCCCAACACTGTCAACGGCCTACAGGAGTTCATTGGTATGGTGAACTTCTACCACCGTTTCCTCCCATCAGCAGCCCGTATCATGCGCCCTTTGTACACCCTGATGTTGGGTAAAGGCAAGGACATTACTTGGGAAGAGGAGGCCGCTGCCGCTTTCGTTAAAGCCAAGGAAGCCTTGGCAGATGCCACGATGCTGGTGCACCCCAGAACGGACATTCCAACCGCACTCATGGTGGACGCATCCAACACAGCAGTCAGTGGGGTGCTGGAGCAGCTCATCGAGGGGTGCTGGCAACCCTTGGCGTTCTTCAGCAAGCACCTACGACCACCCGAACTCAAGTACAGTGCTTTCGACCGGGAGCTGTTGGCACTGTATCTGGCAATCCAGCATTTCAGGTACTTCTTAGAAGGCAGGCCGTTCACCACGTTCACAGACCACAAACCATTGACCTTCAAAGGGACACAAAGGTGTCCAATCCCTGGTCGGCTCGCCAGCTGCGACATCTGTCCTACATCTCCAAGTACACGACGGACATCCAGCATGTCTCGGGAAAGGACAACGTCGTGGCGGACGCACTGTCCAGACCAGCTGTCCAGGCCCTGTCCCTGGCAGAGGTACAGCAGGCAGATGACGAGATGCCCAGCTACAGGACCGCAGTCTTGAGTTTGCAGCTGCAGGACTTTCTCGTAGGCCCAGGTGAGAGGACCCTCCTGTGCAATGTGGCTACTGGCCAACCTCGCCCCATCGTCCTGGCAGCCTGCAGGCGGCGAGTTTTTGACTCCATACACGGTTTGGCACACCCATCTATCAGGACAACCGTCCAGCTGGTCTCCAGCAAGTTCGTGTGCCACGGACTTCGCAAGCAGGTCAGTGAATTGGCCAGAACGTGCACGCAGTGTCGAACAGCCAAGGTGCAGCGGCAACCTAAAGACCCGCCGCAGCAGTTCGAACCCACCCACTGGAGGTTCGACCACATTCATGTGGATATCGTGGGCTCCCTACCAGTGTCCCGAGGAGCGTGGTACCTCCTAACGGTGGTAGACTGGTTCACGAGGTGGCCAGAGGCAGTCCTGCTCACCAACATATCTGCCAATTCCTGCGTCCGAGCACTGATTGCAACCTGGGTAGCACGCTTCAGGGTACTGGCCCACATTACCTCCGAAGGAGGCGCCCAGTTCACCTCCAGCCTGTGGTCGGCTGTGGCCAGCCTGTTGGGAACGCAGCTACACCACACAACTGCCTACCACCCACAGTCGAACTGACTAGTGGAACGCTTCCACCGTCACTTGAAGTCGGCTCTCATGGCCCGACTGAGAGGACCTAACTGGGTAGACGAGCTTCCCTGGGTCCTGCTTGGAATTCGCACAGTGCTCAAAGAGGATCTGCACGTCTCGTCGGCCGAGTTGGTGGATGGCGCACCCTTGGCCGTTCCGGGGGAGTTCATACCAGTCCCAAGGGGGCAAGAGGAAGAACCCGCAGCAGTCCTGGACAAACTACGCAAAAGGCTCGGCAACCTGGCCCCCATACTGACTTCACAGCAAAGACGGACCCCAACCCATGTACCCAAAGACCTGCAGGACTGTATGTTTGTACTTGTACGAAGGGGCGGACACTGGGCACCGCTACAGCGGCCGTACGAGGGGCCGTTCAAGGTGATCAACAACAACGGGTCCACGTACGTTCTGGACATTGGGGGAAGAGAGGAGGTTTTCACTGTGGACTGACTCAAACCAGCCCATGTGGACCTGGCGCAGCCGGTCGAGGTTCAGGCACTGCAGCGCAGAGGCAGACCTCCCAAACAGAGGCTGATCCAGACTGTGGACATTGAGGGGTGTATCACCGGTTCTGGGGGGGGGGGGTGGATTATGTGGCGACCCACTTTCTGCGCAGGCAAACCAGCTCACAAATAGCCAGCGCACGGGGGGAGACTTTGGTAATGCACCTCTGATGTCATTTCCGCCCGGAGAGGGCAGGCGCTAGGGATTAAATGCCAGCGCCGCGGAGTTTGAATAAACTAGTCTCGAAATGACTTACCGACTGCATGTAGCACATCGCTACAACATCAACATTTGCAGGAACAGGCAGCTCAGATTCTAAATTTACCATGTGTATTGGAATCAAAATACTTTGCATTTTCCCTCATATCTGAAAATATCAGTTGCAGTCATAAAACTTTTCCTGAATCACTGAGAACTACTCAACTTTTTTGTTCCTTCTTATTTAATAGATAAACAAACAGCTAAGTTGGCATCATGATTGTGGCACTTTGCTAATAATGCAGAGAACTGGACTAGCTGTACAGAGATAAAAGTTTAAATCCCACCTCACCACCTGGGATATTTCATCTTATTGAACCTAATAATCTTAAAGTAAAAAGTTTCTGTCAAGTCATGAAGCTAGAAGATGGTTGTAAAGCTTTAGTTGTCTCACTATGCTTCCTTGGGAAAACAAGTCTGCTGCTGACAGCTTATCCGGTTTATATGGACTACAATAATGTGGTTGATTTAATGTATCCTTTGCAATAGTTGACAAACCACTTAGTTGTGCAATAGGAAATTACAAGAACAAAACCAGATAAACTGCCTAGGCACTGGTCATGACAAAGACATTTAAAGCCTTCTTGCTAACGTCCAATTCAGGAAAGTTGTTCCACAGACTAAACAACTGACTCCTCCAAAACCATCACTGGATAGACCCTTTTCCTCCAGCCAGACAGACCCATCAGAGGTAGCAGTGTGAATACTGTTAGTATAAAATTATTCTGGGGATCCAAAATGTGTTATGGAGTCATAGAGTTATATAGCTTCCAACTTGTGCATGCTGTTGTCCTGAGACAGTCCCATTTCCCTTCACTTGGCCTATTTTCTTTGAACCTTTTCCTATCCATGAACATGTATAAACGGCTTTTAAGTGTAGTGTACCTGTGTCTACCATCTCCTCTAGCAGCTCAATCCATATGCCCATATTTGTATGTGTGGAAAACCGGCCTCTCAGTTTCTCCTTAAGTCTTTTTCCTCACGCCTTAAGTGTACTGTATTTTGGATCCCCCTAATTTCCCTTAACCTGGAGTAAGACTGTGTAACCTTCCAACATATCTATACTCCTCATGATTTTTTAAACATCCACGTTCACCCGTCAGCCTCCCTCATCGCAGAGAGAACTGTCTCAGCATATGGCAGTCTCTCCTTATAGCTCAAGGCCTCCAGATAAAGAACCATTCCTCACTGATAAACAGAAATGCTGGAGGAAGTCATTCAGTCAAGCAGCATATATGGAAAGATAAATAGCAAATTCTTCCTCAGAACTGGGATGGTGTGCGGGGCTGAGTTTTTAAAACAGAGCTGAGAGGGAGGAGTAAGGTGTAAAACAAAAAATAAGACAAATCAGGTAATAAGCAGTATGAGTACTGACCAATTCTGTGACACTTTAAAGAAACAGACTTAAAGAACAGAGAGAGTACAGATGCTGGAGTCAGGAACAAAACTGTAGTTCTCCTTTTGCCTCCACAGATGTTGCTCAATCCTCTGAGTTTCCAACAGTTTGTTTTTATTTTTGCTTAGAGAGCAACAGGTTGAGAAAGCAAAGCAATGATAAAGAGAAAGATAAGGGAGAGGTGTTTACCCAAAGTTTACACAAAACATTGATTGGTTTCTCCTTCTGTAGATGCTGATTGACTGGGAGTTCCTCCAGCATTTCTGTTTTTTATCTGATTCTTACACCTGCAATTTTATTTGTTAACCATTCCTCAAAAATTGGTATAGAAAAATGAATATATTTCTGAAATTTTGAATATGACTTTCCCTGTAATTAATGGTTAGAATCTACTTATCCTGTTGGGAGTCAAATGTGTATACAATAAACGTCTTCTATTCCATTGGAAATCAATAGCAGGATATTGCATCTGAAGTGAAAGTTATTGTATATTGAGTATTTCTTTTGCTATAATTGCTTGGTTAACTTTTAATTGCATAATGAGATTTCACTGACAGAGGACACAACCAAAGGTTCTGAGAAGGACTTTAAGCAGTTGCACAATTAAGTAGCTAAAAAACGTGGCTAACCAAATACATTCTAAAACAGTAGTTGACATACATATTCCAAAAATATTTTAAGCAATTATATAAGAATAGGGAGATTCAAAAGTCGAACTTATTGCAAGTGATGGCTCAGCAGATTCAAAGCTTAAGCAATGTAGCAGAGTAATAATAATGTAATACTGTGCTGAAATAAAAGTTCCAGACAAGGACAATCAATTTACTAGACTGAGGCTTTATTGCATCCTTAAGCAAAGTGTGACCAACATAAATTACACATTATAGCCATGTTATTAGGTACAAGGATGCATTCAGGTGTGGTCTTCTGCTGCTGTAGCCCACCCACTTCAAGGTGCAACATGTTGTGCATTTAGAGATGTTCTTCTACACATCACTGTTGTAACACATGGTAATTTGTGTTACCATCAACTTCCTGAAAACCTGAACCAATCTGACCATTCTCCTCCGTACACTTCACTAACACGGTGTTTTCATCCACAGAACTGCCACTCACTTGCACCAATTCTCCGTATACAGTTACAGGCTGTTGTGCGTGAAAATCCCAGGAGCTCAGCACATTCTGAAATGCTCAAACCACTCTGCCTGGCACTAGCAATCATTCCATTGTCAGTCACTTAGATCACATTTCTTCCCCATTCTGACGTTTTGTCCGAACAGCAGCTGAACTTCTTGACCACGTCCTGATGAAGGGTTTCAGCCCGAAACGTCGTCACTACCTCTTCCCATAGATGCTGTCTGGCCTGCTGAGTTCTGCCAGCATTTTGTGTTTTTATTTATTTCCAGCATCTGCAGATTCACTAGTGTTGACCATGTCTGCATGCTTTTATGCATTGAAACATAGAAACATAGAAAACATACAGTACAATGCAGGCCCTTCGGCCCACAAAACTATGCCGAACATGTCCCTACCTTAGAACTATTTTGGCTTTACCCATAGCCCTCTATTTTTCTAAACTCCATGTAGCCATCCAGAAGTCTCTTAAAAGACCCTATCGTATCCGCATCCACCACCGCCATTCCACGCACTCACCACTCTCTGTGTAAAAAATTTAACCCTGACTTCTCTTCTGTACCTGCTTGCGAACACCTTAAAACTATGCCCTCTCGTGCTAGCCAATACAGCCCTGGGGAAAAGCCTCTGACTATCCACACAATCAATGCCCCTCATTATCTTGTACACCTCTATCAGGTCACCTCTCATCATCTGTTGCTCCAAGGAGAAAATACCAAGTTCATTCAACCTATTCTCATAAAGCATGCTCCCCAATCCAGGCAACATCCTTGTAAATCTCCTCTGCACCCTTTCTATGGCTTCCACATTCTTCCTATAGTGAGGAAACCAGAATTGAGTACTCCAAATGGAGTCTGACCAGGGTCCTGTATAGCTGCAACATTACCTCTCGGCTCTTAAACTCAATCCCACAATTGATGAAGTTCAATGCACTGTCTGTGTTCTTAACCACAGAGTCAACATGTGAACCAGCTTTGAGTGTCCTATAGATTCAGACCCCAAGATCCCTCTGATACTCCGCACTGCCAAGAGTCTTACCATTAATACTATATTCTGCCATCATATTTGACTTACCAAAATGAACCACCTCACACTTACTTGGGTTGAACTCCATCTACCACTTCTCAGCCCGGTTTTCAATCCTATCAATGTCCCACTGTAACCTCTTACAGCCCTCTGCACTATCCACAACACCTCCAACCTTTGTGTCATCAGCAAATTTACTAACCCAAACCTTC
The DNA here is from genome assembly GCF_030144855.1 of Hypanus sabinus. Taxonomy (NCBI): domain Eukaryota; kingdom Metazoa; phylum Chordata; class Chondrichthyes; order Myliobatiformes; family Dasyatidae; genus Hypanus; species Hypanus sabinus. The sequence continues at coordinate 80,517,807 of NC_082719.1, forward strand.
ACTTCCTCATCCAAGTCATTTATAGAAATCACAAAGAGTAGGGGTTCCAGAACAGATCCCTGAGGCACACCACTGGTCACCGGCCTCCATGCAGAATATGACCAGTTTACAATCACTCGTTGCATTCTGTAGGCAAGCCAGTTCTGGATCCACAAAGCAATGTCCCCTTGGATCCCATGCCTCCTAATTTTTTCAAAAAGCCTTGCATGGAGTACCTTATCAAATGCCTTGTTAAAATCCATATACACTACATGTACGGCTCTACCTTCATCAATGTGCTTAGTCACATCCTCAAAAAATTCAATCAGGCTCATAAGGCACAACCTGCCTTTGACAAAGCTATGCTGATTATTCTTAATCATATTATGCCTCTCCTAATGTTCATAAATCCCACCTCTCAGGATCTTCTCCATCAACTTACCAACTACTGAGGTAAGACTCACTGGCCTATAATTTCCTGGGCTATCCCTACACCCTTTCTTGAATAAGGGAACAACATCCACAACCCTCCAAACCTTCGGAACCTCTCCCATCCTCATTTATGATGCAAAGATCATTGCCAGAGGCTCAGCAATCTCCTCCCTCCTTTCCCACAGTAGCCTAGGGTACGTACCTTCTGGTTCCAGTGACTTATCCAACTTGATGCTTTCTAAAAGCTCCAGCATATCCACTTTCTTAATATCCACATGCTCAAGCTTTTCAGTCCACTGCAAGTTATTCCTACAATTGCCAAGTTCCTTTTCCGTAGTGAATACTGATGCAAAGTATTCATTAAGTACCTCTGCTATTTCCTCCGGCTCCATACACACTTTTCCACTGTCACACTTGATTTGTCCTATTCCCTCATGTTTTATCCTCTTGCTCTTCACATACTTGTAGAATGCCTTGGGGTTTTCCTTAATCCTGCCCGCCAAAACCTCCTCATGGCCCCTTCTGGCTCTCCTAATTTCATTCTTAAGCTTCTTCCTGCAAGCCTTATAATCTTCTAGATTCATATCATTACCTAGGTTTTTGAACCTTTTGTAAGCTCTTCTTTTCTTCTTAACTAGAATAACAACAGCCTTTGTGCACCATGGATCTTGTACCCTACCATCCTTTCCATGTCTCATTGGAATGTACCTACTCAGAACCTCACACAACTATCCCCTGAACATTTGCCACATTTCTTCAGTACATTTCTCTGAGAACATCTGTTTCCAATTTATGCTTCCAAGTTCCTGCCTGGTAGCCTCATAGTTCCCCTTACCCCAATTAAATGTTTCCCTAACTTAACTGTTCCTATCCCTCTCCAATGCTATGGTAAAGGAGATAGAATGGTGATCACTATCTCCAAAATGCTCTCCCACTGAGAGACATGACACTAACCAGGTTCATTTCCCACTACCAGATAAAGTATAGCCTCTCCTCTTGTAGACTTATCTACATACCGTGTCAAGAAACCTTCCTGACCACATCTAACAAACTCCACTCCATCTGAACCCCTCACCCTAGGGAGATACCAATCAATATTTGGGAAATTAAAATCTCCCACCACAACAACCCTGTTATTATTACTCCTTTTCAGAATCAGTCTCCCCATCTGCTCCTCGATGTCACTGTTACTATTCAGTGGTCTATAATAAAACACCCAGTAGAGTTATTGACCCCCTCTTATTCCTAACTTCTACCCACAGAGACTCAATAGACAAACCCTCTATGACTTCCTCCTTTTCTGCAGTTGCTGTCACATGATTGGATGATTAAATATTTGCATTAATGAGCAGGTGCATGTGGCTCTAATAAATATATGCAGGCTAGTAGGTCAATTGGGCACACAGGTGTAATTGTGTGGCATGGACTCATTGGACCCGTTACCATGCTGTATCTCTAAATTAAATTAAATTAAATTGAAGTGGACAGAATATATGTGTCTAACTAATCTGTTTGATCCCTTGATTTGAGTGCCAATTCAGTGTGGATTTAAAACTGAAAAGAATGCAAGTTATCACAAATAACAAGACAAAAAGCACAAAATGCTGAAACCAGCCAACAAATCAAGAAGCCTCGTGGAAAGACAAACTGAGTTAACGGTTCACATTGAAGAGCCTTTGTCAGAAGGTGGATCTGCACTTCCAGCACAGACTAAGGCAATGCATAGATGAGAAACGTTGCTGCACCCCGAATTGTAACAAGAATGAGCCTTAAAGAAAGGTTTCAAAAAAGACATCAGAGTGCAAATAAATTGAAGAAAATAATCAGGTAAAATTGTAAATATTTCATAGGATAAAGCATACCCAAAATACAATAGACAAAAGCCAGGAAGTTCACAACAAATTACTGGAAATTGTTTAAAAATAATCATCAGAGAAAAAGTTTTTTTTTAACCAGGAAACCAGCAAAAAGAAATATTTTGTTGTTGTTGAAAACACAACAAAATGATAAATGATTTTAGAACAGATTTGATGCAAATAGTTGAAGACCCAACCAACAGTGTTTCTATTCCCTTTTAATAAATAAAACTGTTGGTTTCTTTTTATGTGAGGGTCAAATTTTCTGGTGTTTTCTGGCTTGTTTCTGGCTTGTCTCTTACTAGCTCAACACTCTATTTCCAGATTTTTCCTGTCCATTGACAATATTGAGCTATTACAATTTATAAACTTACTCTCATTGATGTAAAATACACAATACAATTATTGAAAACAAATCCAAAGAACAAATTCAGATTTATATACCAACTTTCCGTACATTCTTTAAGAATATTTCAGAAGTACAGTATTTTGGGGAAGAACATAGCAATCTGTCAGTTCAGTGTCAGCCCAAGTACACAGGGAGAAACGGGAAGAAACATAGCAATCTGTCAGTTCAGTGCCAGCCCAAGTACACAGGGAGAAACGGGAAGAAACATAGCAATCTGTCAGTTCAGTGCCAGCCCAAGTACACAGGGAGAAACGGGAAGAAACATTGCAATCTGCCAGTTCAGTGTCAGCCAAAGTACACAGGGAGGAATGGGGAGAAACATTGCAATCTGTCAGTGATGCACCATTAATAACTTTCGGAGACGTGAGTCAAGATAGGCTTTTATTAGCTGGAAGAAAGCACCATCAGCAGCGTCAGCAGCAAGAGCCCACCACACAACATCCTGGAGACGGAGGGAGTAGCAGTGCCCCCAATCGCCTTTATACAGGGGTCTGTGGCAGTCAGCGGGGGGGGGGGGGGGGGATGTCCAGACAGGTATATGTAGTTCACCACAGTCAATTCAGTGATGGCCCAAGTACACAGGGAGAAACGGGGAGAAACATTGCAATCTGTCAGTTCAGTGTCAGCCCAAGTACACAGGGAGAAACAGAGAGAAACATTGCAATCTTTCAGTTCAGTGTCTGCCCAAGTACACAGGGAGAAACAGAGGCACAGACTGAACAGTTTACTGTGTTTTGATAATAACAATACAGAACAAAGGGAAATAATAAACGCTAGACCAATAGGGCTGTTAGCTAAAAACTCTCAAAATAATTAAAAATTAACGCTGTCACTGTGATTAGTAACCTAGAACTAAATTAATATGGTTCCTTTAACAGTGGCTATCTGAATCATAATCTTCTTCCCTCAAATATGGACCGAGGTAATCAGAGAGAGTATCATCGCTGTGCTTTGATCAAGACTTGATAAGACCAAAACAAAAAGAAGAGAATTAAATACCATTACAAAGAAAATCCTAATCAGAAAGGGTGAATACAAGACTGAAGGTGTTATACTTGAATGTGTGATGTATAAGGAAAAAGGTAGACAAACTTGCATCACGGAATCACAGCTGAAAAAGATTATAGCTGGGAGATTAATGTCCATGGATACACGTTGTATCAAAAGGACAGACAGGAGGGCACAGGGGGCTGCATTGCTCTTTTGGTAAAAAATTAAATCAAATCATTAGAAAGAGGTGACTTAGGGTCGGAAGGTGTTGAATCATTGTGGATAGAGCTAAGGAACTGCAAGGCTGTAAAGACTCTAATAGGAGTTGTTTACAGACTCCCAAACAGTAGGAAGGATGTGGCCTACAGATTACAATGGGGGACAGAAAATGCGTGCCAAAAGGACAATGTTACAATAGTAGTGGGGATTTTAATATGTAGGTAGATTGGGAAAATTGGGTTGGTACTGGATTCCAGGACAGGCAATTTCTAGAGTGCCTACAAGTTGGCTTTTTAGAGCAGCTTGTGATTGAGTCCACTAGGGGATCAGCTATTCTGAATTGGGTGTTGTGCAGTAAACCAGAAATGATTAGAGAGCTTAAGGTAAAAGAGTTTTAGGGGAAGATGATCATAATATGATTGAATTCACCCTGAAATTTGAGATGGAGAAGCTAAAGTCAGATGTATCAGTATTACAGTAGAGAAAAGGGAATTATAAAAGCATAAGAGAGGAGTTGGCCAGAATTGATTGGAAAAGAATATTGGCAGGGATAATGGCAGAGCAGCAATGGCTGGAATTTCTGGAAGCATTTCAGAAGGCACAGGATATATACATCACAAAGAGGAAGAAATATTCTAAAGGAGAGATGACACAGTGGTGACTAACAAGAGAAGTAAAAGCCAACAGTAACATCAAAGAGAGGGGATCTAATAGAGCAAAAATTAGTGGGAAGTTAGAGGATTGGGAAACTTTTAAAAACCAACAGAAGGCAACTAAAACAGTCATTAAGAAGGTAAAGATGGAATACAAAGGTAAGCTAGCCAGTAGTATTAAAGCAGATACCAAAAATGTCTTCAGATATATAGTGTAAAACAGAGGTGAGAGTGGATATTGGACCGCTGGAAAATGATACTAGAGAGGTAGTATTGGGGGACAGTGAAATAGCAGACAAATTGAATAAGTATTTTGCATCAGTCTTCACTGTGAAAAAAACATTAGCACATTGGTGGAAGTTCCAGATGTCAGGGAAGTTACCATTACTAAAGAGAAGGTTCTTGGGAAACTGTAAGGTCTGAAGGTAGGTAAGACATCTGGTCTAGATGGTGTACACCCTAGAGATCTGAAAGAGGTGTCAGAAGTGATCATGGATAGATTAGTACTGATCTTTCAAGAATCACTAGATTCTGGAATGGTTCTGGAAGACTGGAAGACTGCAAATGTCACTCCACTCTTCAAGAATGGAGAGAGGCAGAAGAAAGGAAACTATAGGCCAGGTAGTCTGAGTGGTTGGGAAGATTTTGGAGTCAATTATTAAGAATGATGTCTCAGGGTACTTAGAGGCACATGATAAAATAGGCTGTAGTCAGTATGGTTTCCTCAAGGGAAATCTTGCTTGATCTGTTGGAATTCTTTGAAGAAATAACAAGCAGAATAGACAAGGGAGAATAGGTTGATGTATATTTGTATTTTCAGAAGGCCTTTGACAAATTGCCACACATGAAGCTGTTTAACAAGCAATGAGCCCATGGTATTACAGGAAAGATTCTAGCATGGATAAAGCAGTGGCTGATTGAAATGAATTGACTTTATTTCTTACATCCTTCACATACATGAGGAGTAAAAATCTTTACATTACGTCTCCGTCTAAATGTACAATGTGCAATCATAGCAATTTATATACAATTTATAATAAATAGAACAGTCAATGTAATGTAGAGTACACTCAAGTCAGCGTGAGTTCATCAGTCTGATGGCCTGGTGGAAGAAGCTGTCCAGGAGCCTGTTGGTCCTGACTTTTATGCTGTGATACCGCTTCCCAGATGGTAGCAGCTGGAATAGATTGTGATTGGGATGGCTTGGGTCCCCAATGATCCTACGAGTGCTTTTTACACACCTGTCTTTGTAAATGTCCTGAATCATGGGAAGTTCACGACTACAGTTGTACTGGGCTGTCCGCACCACTCTCTGCAGAGTCCTGCGATTGAGGGAAGTACAGTTCCCATACTAGGTGGTGGTGCAGCCAGTCAGGATGCTCTCAGTTGTGCCCCTGTAGAAAGTTCTTAGGATCTGGGGGCCTATACCAACCGTCTGAGTGAAAGAGGTGCTGTTGTGCCTTTTTCACCACATAGCTGGTGTGTACAGACCATGTGAAGTCCTCGGTGATGTAGATGCTAAGGAACTTGAAGCTGTTTACCCTCTCAACCCCAGATCCATTGATGTCAATAGGGGTTAGCCCATCTCCATTCTTCCTGTAGTCCACAACCAGCTCCTTCGTTTTTGTGACATTGAGGGAGAGGTTGTTCTCTTGACACCACTGTATTAGAGAGATGACTTCTTCCCTGTAAGCCTCCTCATTATTGTTTAGATAAGGCCAATCAATGTAGTGTTGTTGGCAAATTTAATTAGCAGATTGGAGCTGTGGATGGCAATACAATCATGGGTATACAGGGAGAAAAGGAGAGGACTCAGTACACAGCCCTGAGGGGCTCTTGTATTGAAAGTCAGAGGGTTGGAGGGGAGGGAGCCCACTCTTACAACCTGCTTGTAATCTGACAGGAAGTCCAGGATCCAGCTGCACAAGGCAGAGTCAAGGCCGAAGTTTCTGAGCTTGTTGTTGAGCCTGGATGGAATTATGGTTCCATCCTAAAGGATACAAAGTGTGGGAATAAAGGGAGCCTTTCCTGATTGGCTGACAGTGGTATTCCACAGGAGTTGTGTTGGGACCAATTCTTTTTACATTATATGTCACTGATTTGGATGATGGAATTGATGAGATGAAGATAGATGGAGGGGTAAGTAGTTGAGGAAGTGGGGACGCTACAGAAGGACAGACAGATTAGGAGAATGAGCAAAGAAATGGCACTTGGAATACAGTGTCAGGAAGTGTTTGGTCATGCACATTGGTAGAAGAAATGAAAAGGTTGATTATTTTCTAAATGGAGAGAAAATATGAAAAAACTGAGCTGCAAAAGGTTTGGGGAGTTCTTGTGCATGATTCCCTGAAGATTAACTTACAGGTTGAGTCTGTAGTGAGGAATGCAAATGTGATGTTAGCATTCATTTCAAAAGGACTAGAATATAAAAGCAAGGATGTAACATTAAGACTTCATAAAGCACTTGCGAGACCTCATTTGGAATATTGTGAGCAGCTTTGCATCCCTTACTTTAGAAAAGATGTGCTGAATCTGGAGAGGGGGTCATAGGAGGCTCACAAAAATAATTCCAGGTTTGAACAGCTTGTCATATGATGAGTATTGATGGCTCTGGATCTGTATTCACTCGAATACTGAAGAATGAAGGGTGACCTCATTGAAACCTATCGAATGGTGAAAGGCCTTGATAGAGTGGATGTGGTGAGGATGTTTCCTATGATGGGAGAGTCTAAGACCAGAGGACACAGCCTCAGAATGGAGAAGTCTCCTTTTAGAACAGTGATGAGCAGGAATTTCCTTAGCTAGGGAGTGCTGAATCTGTGGAATTCGTTGCCACAGGCATCTGTGGAGATCAGGTCTTTATGCATATTTAAGACAGATGTTGATAGATTCTTGATTGGTCATGGCATGAAGGGATATGGGGAGAAGGCAGGAGAATGGGTCTAGATCAGCTATTATGAAATGGCCGCGCAGACTCGCTGGGCTGAACAACCCAATTCTGTTCCTATTCCTTATGGTCTTATGATATAATTGGCTGGAATACGTGCAGTCTTGTGCGTGTGATTGCTGTTTTCTTTCAGATGCCACCCTGCGAGAGCACCCAGACTTTGTGATGGTGTCCACGGTTGTGACAGCTGCATGGGAAGAATGTTGCATTTAACATCTCAGTGTTGAAAATTACATTCATGTGTTTTTTTAATCACAATTATTCAGTCACCTAATATTTCAATCAGATTTGGTTTGTTGGTATTACTAGCAGTGTTAATCTTTGTTGCCCATTTCTAGTTGAGAAGATGGCAATGGTGCGAAGGTGATTTTCCACCATGTTGTTAAATAGGGAATTCTAGTACTCAAAGCTGGCTCTCTTAAACTTCTGAGTGATTCATTTTGTGCGACTTGCTTCCAGATAAAGCTTGACATGATTATTTCTTGCATTGCTAGATACACCCCTGCTGTAAGATTATGATTGCAATAAGTACATCAGATATTAAAATAAATCCTTATCAAATGGTCACCAGCAGAAATGTTTTGCTAATTACAGATATGCTTATGGGAATACACATCCCTTCTCAGAAATTCAATCCAAAACAAAGTGAAACACACAGCAATTTAACTCTTTTAGGATACAATAAATGACAGTTAAGTCATTTCCATTTAATTATTTTGTCAAATTTAATGAAAGAAACTGATTCCAACTGGAGCATTCCTTTCGGAGAAATATTATTCTAACCCACTTGGTGATGGTTAAGGTTACGAGCCTTATAGGCTCATCAGGCCACTGCTTATGCCAGTTTCCATGGCGTAGAGCAACTGAGAGTATGACACTCCCCCCAGACAGGATCTGGATGCCAGTCTATTGCGAGGTTAACCCCCAGCACTTTGCCGGTACCCATTTTCAGCTGCGTGGACTGGAGCAACGTGTAGTTAAGTCTCTTGCTCAAGGACACAACATGCTACCTCGGCTGGGGCTTGAACTCACGACCTTCAGATCGCTAGTCCGATGCCTTAACCACACGCCACACACTTGGTGATAAAGTAACCAAAATTAATTGTTTGCCCTTTAAAAGCCCTAGAATGATAAAGCACAGAATCAGGCTACTTGGCCCATCAAACCCCTGCCAGCCATTAGCCAGTCGTTTTATTGTCCGTTGACTCAGTCTAGAGTACTATTCATTGAGATGCAAAGAAAATATCTAAACTGATCCCCATTACTCTAACTGATGTTGTTATTCACTTTCTGTCTCCAATATTCTTGATGGATATTGGATTCTCCCAGATTCTCAGTGCATCTGTCAATAGATTCAAATTACTCTGATCAAAGTCTAACAAAAACTCTAGAGATGGGGAGGGGGGTAAAGGGTGGCAATAGTTATATGGCAGAATACCTTATTCCCCAAATATTTTAAGGATATTAAAGACCCAAATGCATACACTTACTGTACACAAATACTTACAATTCCTTCCATTACAGATCAAATTTAAAAATATGTGCATGTCTCTGTGTGGAATTAGTGATAAAAGAAAACTGTTTATCCTCAGGAGGGTATCGGCCAAAAAGGTTCTTTCCTCTCTTATTTCCACAGATGCATAATTTCAGTAGTGGTCACTGGATGGTGATCATGAGCAGAAGCAATTCTCTTTCCCATTTCAGAATATAATGACCAATTATGCATCAATTTTGCTATTCTGTGGATCAGACATGCCTCAGCCTCTCTGTGAGTAAACGGCTACTGTTTCACAAGAGCACCTAATGTTTCACAAGCAACTAAAACAGAAGAGTTTTGGTTATCCAATGCACCATTGGTAATAATTCCTTAACAGGGAGTCCACTCCAAGAATAAAAGTTTCAATTACATTGAAAACAGTCCTTTAACTTTCTCCTTGAAACCCAATTCCTTGAGCAACCCTTGATGCTCAGATTTCCTTCATTAGTTTCCTTTCCCTCCATCTCAAGCACTCAGCTCAGGTTCTTTTTAATGTTTGAAAGTGGTATATAAAGGCAAGTTGTTGATCTTCCAGGCTTCATTGACTGCAATTAAACTGATTATAACTTGCATTGATTTCTCCATCATGGAAAGCAATAAACTGTGATATGAAACCAATTAAAATACCTTTAAATCTTGTGCAAAAGCACAGTCATGTATAAATGGTTTCCTCCACTGCAGGATTTCAATTTAAGGAAAATATATTTAGTGAAAGATCCACAGCATCTTTAAACACCTTGTCCTTTATTCACATGATAAAGAGGCTGTTCATTTTGCAAACAGTATGCAGTGTGGGAAATTTTCCTTGCCCAGGTTTCAAGATTTGTGAAGCTTTAAAAACAACCTTGAAAGTCACACTTTTACCTATGGCCTCAGGGTGGTGGCAGATTACATAAGTGCTACAGACCATCACTACTGGGGAAACAGGTTGGAGACAGAATTAATGTTGTAGTTGAACAGTGATGGAGAACTATCACCACCACTGTCTGTTTCAGTAATTCAGAAATCAATCCCTTTCTGCCTTCAGTTTATTTGGACTAAAAGGAGATGGGGAGTTTGTCAGGGTCTGCAGCACAGATTGAAAACGGAGGAAAGGTACATTGTGCAGTGGGAGCACAGAGTCATTCAAAACACAAATGGTCATGTGGATCAGGCTCCTGAGAATTGCTGCTGAATATGACCAGAGCTGTTGTCAAAACCCAGTCTAATAAAACATACATGGATGTATAACCCCAAGAGATTGTACAGATCCTGGAATCCAGAGTAACACATACAAGTTGCTGGATGAAGTCAGCAGCACAGGCAGCATCAATGGAAAGGAATAAACACTCGATAGTTCAGGCCAAGTCCCTTTATCAGGTTAGTTTCAACCTTTTCATAAATGCTGCCTGACATGCAGTGTTCCTCAAGCATTTTGTAGTTGTTAATGTATAAGCCACACCTTTTTTAGGTATGTCAAAAAATTCCTTTAAAAGTCACTTTTACATTAGATTTATGTTAATCCTTTCTCAGTCTATTCTGAATATGTGATTGAGTATATAAAAAGCTGATGAAATACTGAATTCCAATTAGATCTATATGGAAAATGAAACATTCATAGAGTGCTTTTCATGACCAAAGAGCACTTTGGAAATACTATCACTGTTGCAGTGTAGAAAACTGTTCAGGAATTTAGACACAGCCAGGTCCTGTGATGCAGATAATCAGCTTTAGTAATGGTACCTAAAGGCTAAATATTGATTGAGTATTAAATCCCCTGTCTTTTGAAATTGTACCATGAAACTTCTATTTCCACCTCAGAGAAGAGGTTATACCAACAGCCCAAAATGTTCTCGATACTTTGTCTATGTATGTCAGCCTAGATTATTTTAACTCCATAACTTCTGCCTCAGGGGCAGACATACCATTAATATGGTCACAGCTCACAAAATCAATGATGAATGCTCATGCTGCTTTCCTGCATATTACTTATAGCTTGTCATTAAACCATTTAAAATAAATGGGTCATGGCCCATTTGAAAGTAATATGAAAAGTAAAGAAAGTCTGTTAACTGTCAGCAAGGAACTTCATTGATTGGAAATTTCATTCCATGGTTTACTATTTAAAATAGACTTTTGTGGTATTCCAAGTCCCATTAACGTCCCATGTGCTACAAATCGGTGTGCATAATTAATTTTAGTTAAATACCATTGTGCATTTTCTGTCACTTTAAGAAGAAGCTGGTGAAAGTGTATGCCATTCTTTCTGCCTGTGTTGCTTCAAAGATCATAAATGTTGGCACTTCATTTGTCGATCCACATTCTTACAAACATGCTATCCTTGTGTGTCCCAATTTAAACTGAACTCAAGTGTAGTAATGTACCATTTTAAGTTAATGAGGCTTTTCTGAAAATTTGTTGAATGGGTGGCAAAGTCCACCCATATACATTGTTGATTAACCCCTATAAATATTTTCCATTTCAGGAATTCCTGTTGTGCAGAAAAACACAAGCAAAAGATTAGAGAAAAAAGCTGTTTGTCACCTCCTGCTGTGGTCGGTGCCATTGAGGTATTATGTCCTGTTGCCCCAAAGTGAAGTAAAATGAGAAGAGATTGAACTGGGTTGACTTTATAATTGGAAGAATGCAGTTTAAGTCATGCTTACTTTTAGATTGTTTACGTCAGTTGTGTCTCATTATACATTGTGTAGGGAGTAAGATATCAATGCGCCTGATGGAACAGAGAGAACAACCACCACATTACCACATTCCAGTTCAGTTTGAAATAAGTGAAAACACACGGCAGTTTCTGCAGACAATTATGATTTGAGTAAACTGTGCTGATCTAGTTATCAGTGTTGTTTTTACCAAAGATCAGCTAAACTGTTGGAAAGTAAGAGCAGTACATGCTAAAGCTCTGAGATTGGAACCTGCATGCTTCTGATTTTTAGATCCGTGAGAAACAGGCATTTTCGAAATTGAGATACTCATGAGCTGAGAATTGAGCAAAAGTTCCCCCAGTTTTTATTTTATTTCTTTAATATCATGATTAAACCATCTCATCTACAATACCATCCAGTAAATATATAATCACTGCATTCCTTTGTTCTCCTTTATATTCTATTAATACTCCATTCACCTAGTAATTTCAGTCCCAAATGAAGTATTGAGGTAGAAATGATGGGGCCAAAGCCAGGCTGGACTGGCACATGGAGGAAGCAATTACAGAATTCTCAACTCTGGAATCAGACATTTAGCCCAACAACCCTGAAAGAAAGCAAATTTATTCACTTACTGAGTATGTGAATTACCACCAAGCCACTCCTAGTTGTCCTTCAAAAAGTAGTGGTGTGTCATCATCTTGATCCACTGCAGTCCAAATGGCAGTATCATGAAGCAACAACAATATTTGTCAGTCAAGATATTGTGTGACTTTGAAGAGAACTTCTAGGTAGTCGCATTTTCATATGGATTCTGGCTGATGGACTTACCAAATGTGCCAGAAAAACATTAACAAATGCTGATATTTACATTCCACATAATGCTTTTTAATGAATTCATGCTTTGTGCACGACTTACTTGACATAGAACATAGAAATTTATAGCACATTACAGGCCCTTTGGCCCACAATGTTGTGCCGACCATGTAAGAGACTGCTGAGAATTTCCCTAGCACATAGCCCTCTATTTCTCTAAGCTCCACATACTTATCTAAGAGGCTCTTAAAAGACCCTATTGTATCCGCTTCCACCACAGCCACTGGCAGTGCATTCCATGCACCCACCACTCTCTGTGTGAAAACTTACCCTGACACCTCCTCGGTACCTACTTCCAAGCACCTTAAAACTATGCCCCCTTATGTTAGCCATTTCAGCCCTGGGAAAAAGCCTCTGGCTATCCACACGATCAGTGCCCCTCATCATCTTATACACCTCTATCAGGTCACCTCTTATCTTCTCGTGATCCAAGGAGAAAAGGCCACACACTCACTGTAATTCACAGTTTCTTTCTCTCTGCTATCGCATTGTACTGCTGCCATAAAGTTAACACATTTCACAACATATGCCGGTGATACTAAACTTGATTCTGATCTGACAACTACCTAAGAATTGCTTCTGACATTTGTAATGGATCTACTGGGAAGTAGTCTCAGGTACTGGGATACTGGAATAGAAAGAAGAAGAATTCTGTGGCCCACTTGTGTAACTGTTCCTACTATGGTACTGTCCTTTTGTTGTTTCTCGTGCAATAAGCCACACAGCAGCTGGCAACGAGAGGCCAGGTGGAGAGTAGGCAGAGGAAAATGCCATTCAGGCCTATTCTGTTATACCGATTGTTTCAATTGCAATCTCAGACTGTACAAAGCAAACTCTGTAATTTTAGTCTTATCAATTTTAATACTTTATATGCTTTTATATAAAATTTTATTATTAAATTTAATTTGCTGTGAGAAGTGAAGATTTGTAGTTTTCTTCAAGACTGGAAAATAAGTACGAAGTGTAAATTCAAACTGAGGTGCTGAAGATTTTATGTAGTGAGTGAATAACGACAAAGGGGGAAGCATCAGATGTAGTTGTTAGCATGATGCTATTACCCAGCCAGTCACCTGGGCTCAATTCTGCCACTATCTGTAAAGAGTTTGTACATTCTCCCTGTAACTATGTGGGTTTCCTCCGGCTCCTTGCAATTTCCAAAGACGTACAGATTGGTAGGTCAATTGGTCATATGGGTGTAATTGGGAGGCATGGGTTTGTTGTGCTGGAAGTGCCTGTTACCGTGCTCTATCTCTAAATAGAAACAATAATAACACAAGTATTTAAATCTCTGAATGGGCTATGTAGAACCTGTATGAATAAATGGTGAGAAAACCCCTGGTGCTCATCAGTGAGTGACGTTTTAATGCACACTTGCCAACAGGGGGATTATACATACAGTGGGAGCATGGGCACCTTGGCATTTAGCCATGTGTCCAGCAAAATCAAAGGCATCAAAAATCACCTCTGCTGATTTCCATAGTTATACTGCAGTAATATTACAATGATACAGGAAGAGGACATTCAGCTCACTGGGTGTACACCAGAGCAGTGGGGAGTAATCCTTTGATCACATTCCCCTTCTCCTTATATCCATGTGCACACGGAATTTAACTCTCTCTCACACATGCCCAACAAGTCCATTTTGATTCTGTGGTCTTTAACCCATAGGTTACTGTTCACAATTGTCCTACCATTACACCTTTGAAATGCAAACTCGAGCACCCAGAGAAAATTATCCTTATAATTACTTCACTATAACAACAGTATGGCAACTTTACATTAAATGAACTTCATTTTATCTTGTTCAGATTGTACTCCTTCATGCAAAGATTTTTGTATAGTTTATGCCCACTGTAATTTATATTTGAATCTTGTGTATCTGATACTGTGTGCCTGTAATGCTATTGCAAGTAAGCTTTACATTGCTGCTGCGCATATCTGTACTGGCTCATATGAAAATAAACTCGACTGTGAAAGCACAAACTCCACACAGACATGAACTGAGGTCACAATCAAACCTGAACAACTGCTGCTGCAAGATAGCAGCACTAACTGTTGTGCCGCACCCTGATTCACTAAATACTGTGGGTTCCATTAAGGGGACACATTGAAAGTAGTACATTTGGCCCAATTAAGCTGCTACCCCATTTAGCCAAAGTTCCATGGTAATTGTTTAAAAGGTATAAAAAAGACAAACTACCATTTAAGTGACTAATAATTTATATATTTAAATGAAATACAAAACAAATTGGAGTACTACCAAAACACAACACTACTATAAAACCATATATTAGTTTTTAATAGTTAGTGATGGAGGAATTTGTCAAATGTACACTGTGTGTTCTTTTCATTGACTGTAAATGGACAAAATCAGAGAAGACACCCAGTGTAGATAATGGTCTGCTTTCATGCAATGCTTTCAATGATCCCATCCTCCAAATCTTCATTTTCATTGTAACTTTCAAGATGATTGTTGATACCTTCAAATGTTTCATAGTGTCTATCTTGTTGATGTAGTGAAATTGTTTCATTTCCACTCCTGGCTTCTCTGACATCTCCAAACCTAAATGTTTGAAACTGCAGTGAGCAAAACAGTCTTGAATTATCTTACTGCTTATTTCTTACCAACTAATATTGGCAACAGTCACAGCGTTTTGAACACAAACACATATAAGTGATGCTATTTAAAAGCTCTTTACTTGGAGTATAGTGTAATGTCTTATGACCATGCAAGAGCATACAACTGACACTAGTTAGAAACTGTTCAGCAACAGTCTCCTGTCCCAGTTAAGTGCCATAGTCTCCTAAATAATTGCAGGGAATCCCAACTATTTTCTTAATAAGTTTATGTACTTTTAGATTGGTCCCATATAAGTGGCTGTCCCGATAAACTGATGGTGCAATTAATCAGAATCCACTGCACTGATATATTAAATTCACAAACTGATTAATGAATAGCATTGATATTTAACACACACAAGTCAACGAGCTAAAGATTGAAACATTAAAACATAGAGGGAAATGTGCTGTTTGTGTCAACAAGCAACCAAGTCTAAGGTGCCACCATGCTTCTGGTGCCAACATAGCATGCCCACAACTTACTAACCCTATATCATACATCTTTGGCACGTGGGAAGAAACTGGAGCACCTAGCGGAAACCCATGGGGTCACAGGGAGAATGTACAAACTCCTTACAGACAGCAGTAAGAATTGGACCCCGATTGTACAGCCAGCACTGTAAAGTGTTATAACCATACATATATAAATCACAGCACGGAAACAGGCCATCTCGGCCCTCCTAGTCCGTGCTATCTACTACTCTACCTTGCCGCTCACTGCTGAGATATTTACTTGTCCTTAGGCTTGATCATTTGTCAGTTATTAATGCACTCAGAATTAAAAGATTGTGGTTTCAAATCCTGTTCCAGAAACTTCAGGATGTTATCCAGGCAAATACATCAGAACAGTATAGTACTGATGGAATCCAGCTAGTGACAGAGGTGCTATATTTTTAGATAAGACAATAATCTGAGGATGGGCAGGGTCCTTGTGGAATTAAAACAAAAATCTGTGATTGTTCTGGAATAGGAAAGGAAGTGTCTGGTTAGTATTTATACATCAACCATGGAATATCTGGTTATCATCACATTGTGGGGCCTTGCCATATGTCTGTGTGGGTGTTCTCCAGAGAACAAACAGACTGGGTCTTCGAAACAGCAGAGATTGCATAAACCACGGATTCCAGTGCAGGATGCCAGTTGTGGGAGGAGACGTAGAATGTTTGCTACTTTGCATATCTTGATCTGATTAGAAGGAACTAAAATCCACATGGTACAGCTGGTTACTGTCAGTTAATAAAAGCAAGAGGGAGATGTAACAGAATTATGGCAGATGAAGATTTTGCAGAGCGATGAGCAGGAATGGCAGAATTTCAACCAAGTTCTCAGGGAAAATGAAATCCTAGTGAGGGACAACTAGTTTTTATGATATGCTTTTTCAGAAAGTTAAGAGATGCAGGAAAGCTTCCTGCCCAATGGAAAAATACAGGCTGAGGAAAAACCGTGGAAATAAATGGATTTGTTTTTTGAGATGTTTGAGAGATTTAGAAGAGGAAGAATTTAGGTGAATTGGGAGAAGGTGTAGGTGATTTTCTGTTTTTAGTTTTTAAGGTGGGCATCAAGTTGGTTTCAGTGTGGCTTCTGTGTAGGTGTGGAGGGGGTGTTTAGTGGAAAATTACTCAAAGCTATAGAATTAATCACTGGATGTTAGCGAGCTGTACTGTTAATAGCATCCTTGCAAGACCTTCATAACAATATTAGGGTGTAAGAGATTTGAGAATGGGCTATTCATCCTTCTTTGTGGAATCTGCCATTCACTAATGCTACAGCTTACCTTTTACCTCAGATGGTTCCAAAGATTCACTTGTCTTTGGGTTTCTACTCAGCTCGGTCTTGAATGGCTGAAACCTTATTGTCAGATTGCACACCTGCTTCTAAACATGACAACCAGGGCAAACATCTTCTTTGCATTATTTAGGTTTATTTATTTTATTTTGTTTAGTGATACAGTGAGGTGTAGGCCCTTTGGCCCTTCGAGTCACACTGCTCCAGCAACATCTGACAAATCTGATTAACCCTAACCTCATCACAGGATAACTTACAATGACCAATTAACCTACCTGGTATATCTTCAGACTGTGAAGGGAGACTGGGGAACCCAGAGAAAACCCACACATTCTAGTGGAAGGTGTACAGAGAATCCTTTCAGAATGGTGCCAGAATTGAACTCCAAACTCTGGAATTCCCTGAGCTGCAGTAGCATCGCGCTAACCATAACAATATCATACGACGTGCATTTCTGGTCACTGCACTGCAGAAAGGATGTGGGGATAAAGAGTGTAGAAGAGAGTTGCCAGGATTTTGCCTACAATAGATGTCTTTATTTATAAAGAGTACTGTATAAAACCCTTAAGATTCATGTATATTTCAATTCTTATAAACTCTATAGAGAAGCTCTCATTCTTTCTATACTCTGTGCTTAACGTTCCTCTTGGAACAACCCCCACTTCAACAATAAATCCATTAAACCTTTATTGAACTTTAAATTCTTCCTCGGCATTCAGGAGAAGATGGTGCTATGAAAAAGACAACCAAAGAGTAACATCCTCCAGACGATTCACACTTCAAATGTGGTTCTGCTACTGTTGGAGCCTGTGATCTACATTTTCGTGGTGTGTTTTCTGGCCAATTGAGCAATCTAATGCTCTGCTTTTTCCAAGGGCTTGTTTGGTGAGGTTTCAAGCCAAGCATACGGCCTTGAGGCCAAGAAGCCTAGAGATGGGGCGCAGACTCATTATACACTCTATTTCTCACTGACTTCACCATTAAGGTGATTAAAGCTTCAAGGAAGATTGAAATCATTGAGTCGAGAGTGGAAGGTGAGCAGGTGTTCGGCACCGTTCACCAACCTCTTGCTCGCTGCTGCAGAGGGAAGGTGTCTGCATGTGAAGATCTCTCTCTCTCTCTCTCCCCCCCCCCCCCCCCCCCCGGGTCTTCAGCAAGGTTTAATCGATGCTGTTTGTGGATTGGACGCTGGAATACACATTAAGATGTCTTTCTAGTTTCTTGTCACTCCTATTGTTGCTGTTTTGGGTGATTTTGAATTAGGGCTGACTGCAGGTAATGAATTAGATTGAACTGAACTAAGCTGAACTGAATATGACTGGACTCTTTCAATTTTGTATTTTATATTCTGTGTTTTTCACTCATTTTTTCCTATTTTTCCCATTTGCACGATTTGTTATTTTTGCGCGTGGGGTAGGTTGATGATTTCCTTTGAATGGGTTCCTGTGTTTTCTTTATTTTGTGGCTGGCTGTGGGGAGGTGAATCTCAGGGTTGTATACTGTATACGCTCTTTGATAATAAATGTACTTTGAAACATTGATCTGGTCTTCTGATATAGATATGAAAAACATCTGCAAAACATCTGCAAAGCAATAGACAAAAACAGCTGGAGAAACTCAACAGCCCAGGCAGCATCCATAGAAAGTAATAAACTGTTGACATTTCAGGCCAAGACCCTTCATCCGGACTGGAAGGGAAGGGGAGAAGTCCGAATAAGTAGGTGGGGGAGGGGAGGGGAGGAAGAAGTACAAGGTGGCAGGTGATCGGTGAGAGGTGAAGTAAAGAGCTGGGAAGTTCATTGGTGTAAGAGATAAAGGGCTGAAGAAGGGGGAATCTGATTGGAGAGGACGAAAGACCATGGAAGAGAGGGAAGGGGGAGGAGCACCAGGGGAAGGTAATGGGCAAGTAAGAGGAGAAAGTGTGACAGGGGATCAAGAATGGGGAATGGTGAAGTGTGGGAGCAATTACAAGAAGTCTGAGAAATTGATGTTCATGCCATCAGGTCGGAGGCTACCCAGTTTGAGTATAAGGTGCTGCTCCTCCAACCTGAGTGTGGCCTCATCCTGCTGGTAGATGAGGCCATGGACTGGCATGTCGGAATGGGAATGGGAAGTAGAAGTGAAATGGGTGGCCACCAGGAAATCCCACTTTTTGTGGCAGATGGAATGAAGGTGCTTGACGAAATGGTCTCCCAGTCTATGTCAGGTCTTAGAGGTATACAGGAATCCACACCGGGAGCACCAAATTACAGCCCCTTCTTCAATCGACAATAATAAGGTTCAAATATAGAAGTATTTTCCAGTGTATGGGAAAATGGAAGCAAGCTTTAGCACTAATGCAACTGCTATTGTTCCCTGTGAAATAAACAAAAGTTTATTGCAGCTACCAACTCAATTGTTTCTGACAGTGTATCTGATCATTGCAGATATCAAAATGAGAAAATTAGTGTAGAGAGACACTCTGAATACATCTGGTAGTCTACTGGGATCATCAAATGCCCAGGAGAGATGTAAACGGGAACACGTTTCATATGAGAGGGAATTGCAAAGGAGTTGGGTACACAGGATGGAGGTGCACCAGAGATGACGGGTTGCAGAAGAGAGAAGATTAACAGGGAGTGAAGTTCAGTGGACATGTTGTAGGCTTTACAGATTTTCAAATTCTTTGATCTCTTGGGTGAGTATAATAAAGTGTTATAAAAATATATCGATTGTTGTAAATAGAGTCAAAGGAGACCCATGTGAAGCATGCTTATTTTATAGGGTGAATGGTCTTTTAATCTACTATATAACGTTATATGAACATAGAACATAAAACATTACAGTACTGTACAGATCTTTCAGCCGATAATGTTGCACCAACCTTTCAATTTACTCTAAGATTAATCTAACCCTTACTTCCATCATAGTCTTCCATTTTTCCATCATCCATGTGTCATGTAAGAGTTTCTTAAATGTCCCTAGTCTATCTGCTTCTACCACCTCTCCTGGCAATGTATTCCACATACCCACCACACTCTGAGTGGAAAACCTACCGCTGACCTCCACCATTCTAAGCAATGAAACTAGAAACTAAATGACAAATTCAAACAAGGGAACGGTTGAGTGTTGCTGGTATTTTCTGGGTTGCTTTTTTGTTTCAGGTCTCCAACATTTGCAGATTATTGGGTTTTGATTGATTAGGAAAGGGTTTCAGAGTTTGGAAAAGTTGCTCCATATGCATTTGGTGCTTTTTGACCTCACTACTGATGCTCTCAGGTATTGAAAAAGAAAGAATGAGGTGAGGAACGAAGTTACTGAAACGATTGGCATGATGAAATATTCATATCTAATGCCTCACTTTACATTACCAAAGATACTCACATAACATCACTGAACCTAATCCTGAAGCATCTTGGGATATCAAACGTCACTATTTGATATCCCAAGATGGTAGTCTGGATATTCTCTTCAGGTCTCCATCAGAAGGTAGATTCTCACCCACACTGCTAATCAATATACATCCATAGGTTTATTCTATGTGCCCCAACCTTCTTTCTTTTATTTTCTGTGATGACATATTGCCCTTTCACTGGATACACCTGTGTTTCCTTTCTCACAGCTTTGATTTTCTAGCCTTAGAACTGGTACACGGGTCATAGTGAAGACTGCAGACAAGCATTGTACCAGTTTAGAAGGAGTGGGATGGGGATGGGGGTAATGGGGTGACAAAAATAATGGGAGAAGGCGACGACAGCAAAAGTCTACTAAGAATACATTTTCAAGGTTCCATATAATCTAAACCCTCTAGAAAATGAAGATATTACAACAATAATTTTTCATGCATTAATGAAGCCGACAGCCATGATATTCCAAATATGTTCAATAATATCTTTAACAACAAACATAAATTATTAAATTTTATGTGATACCTTGGAGTGTTATATATTACACAAAGCCTAAATCTAATAGCACTGGAATCAAATTGAAAATAATCGAACAAAATTTTATTTTTCACAAGTTACTCATTTAGTCAGAAACACAGGGAAGGGCTACATATGAGCAATTTGCAACAATGCCCAAGGTATCAAATAGCCATTATGTTGAATAATTTTGCCATGCCATGATGGATTTAGCCTCATTCATTCTCATCTGTTTTCACTTCTACATTATTGAGAACAATTCCATGTATGACGTTGCAAATTACAGCAAGAAAGAATATACAAATTAGTTCAGTGGATAGAAAGACTCACAAACGATGTAGAAAGCAACAAGGGGGATTTGTGGTAAAATAATAATATAATAAATATCTTGAGACAGGTCAGTTTGCCTATGGCCCTTCCAACATCTGTGAGGACCCTTCAAAACATTGCTCATAAAAAATACTTTACATTCTTTCCCTGTGAATGGCACATATTTGTGATTATTCTTTTGGGCTGATTCTGGACAGGGTTTGAATCTGTTGCATTTATTTCTGTCTCACTGCTAATGCTGGAGAAAAATTCTGATATGAGCTTATTTCATACCAAATAGCAAACTCCCTGCTGTGTTTCACTTGGGGGGAAGATTCCTTATACTTTTGTCAGTCATCCTTTCAAATGTGGGCTTCTGGCAAAGATACCATTCATTACCCATATCCAACTGCTCATGAACTACCTGGCTACCAGTGAAAGCAATTAAGAGATAACCACATTGGTGAGGGAGTGGATTGGTTTACAGCTCACACCAAGTAAGAAGAACAGATTACTTTCCTTCCCTAAGGATAATTAATGACCAGATGGGTTTCATGTTTTTTGTGGTGTTCTACCTGCTGTTATTGATACTGGCTTTCAATTCCAGTTTCTTTTTTGTATTGATTAGGTGCATTTAAAATCCTATTTAAATTTAAATTCAAAGTTCAATGTAAATATATTATACTACCTTGAGCTTTATTTTCTTGCAATCATTTACAGCAAATAAAAATAAATATGATACAATTTAAGAAAATCTATATATATAAGCAAACAGAAGAACGCTGACAAACAGTGCGCAGAAGAAGAAGACAAGCTGTGCAAATAAAAAACAATAATACTGAAAACTTGAATTGCAAAATGTCCCTGAAAGTGAATCTGTAGGTTGTAGAATCGGTTCAGTGTAGCAGTGATTAAAGTTAGCCACTCTGCTTCGGGAGCCCAATGGTTGTAGGCTAATAACTGTTCCTGAACCTATAATGTACTACATCAGACTGACAAAACCTCCTTACATTTCTCTATTGTGTGGTTTGCATTTACTTTGAGTTTATGATCCATCATCGATATCCCAGCAACGAACAGTCTGCTGGACAAACTTAGCAGATCAGGTAATGTCTGTGGGGGAGCAGGAACTGTTGACATTTCAGGTCAAAACACTGCATCAGGGTTGATTAACAAGTTGTTCTTCACATTTCCAACATCACTTGTGCTTCCATTTGTACCCCAGCCCAGGGAAATGTGTCTGTGCACCCACCTTAGCAGGCTCAGTGAATATTTCCATGGGATGACCTCTCAGTATTTTAAACCCTAGGAAGTATAAGAGCAGATTGCTTAATCTCTCCTTGTACAATGAACCCACCATCTCAAAAATCAAACCGTCGTAATGTCTCAATCATATATACCTCTGCTTTCAGGCATAAACCAGATCTATACACAAAATTCCACAAGTCATCAGGGTCACATCTGGAATCAGGAATAGTCTTGTACTTAAATCCTTTTTCAATAAAAACAGAGCTATTATTTGCCTGCTGTGTTATATAATTCATGAACAGGAACACTCCTTCTGAACATCCAAACTTTTCAAGCTCTCACTGCTCTTTACCTCAAATGACATCACACGTTTCTCTATTATATTCCCTCTTCCATGTCCATACCGTTTATATATACATAAACATATTAATCTAATAAAATATTATCATATTAATATATGTTTTAAAATGTAATATTCAAAAATATTAAAACTTTATATATACAAACATTTGTATGTGTGTGTGTATATATATATATACACACACACACGCACACATACTGTGCCAGTTTGTTGTGTGTTTGGAGAGCCCTTCTGCACACCACTTTTGTAATACATAATTATTTGAGTTACTGTCCCTTTATTGCCAGCTTGAAGCAGTCTGGGCATTATCTTCTGACCTCTCTCTCATTAACAAGGCAATTTCACCCACAGAATTGCCACTCACTGGATTTTTTTTGTTTGTTTGTTTTTCTCACCATTCTCTGGAAATTCTGGAGACTGATGTGTATGAAAATTCCAGGAGATCAGCAGCTTCTGAGATACTCAAACTACCCCATCTGACACCAGCAATCATTCCATGGTCAACGTCACCTAGAACATATTTCTTCCCCTTTCTGATGTTTGGTCTGAACAACAACTGAATCTCTGGACCTTGTCTGCATGCTTTTATGCATTGAGTTCTTGTCAGCTGATTGGCTGATTAGATATCTGCATTAATAAGCAACTGTACAGATTTACCTAATAAAAGTACAGTGTATATCTTTTTCTTTGGGTGATATTTCCTTTCAAAAATCCATGCTAACTTTGCCTAACCTAATTATTATTTTCCTGCACATTGTTTTTTTAGGGTGGCAGGTCCACAGCTCACAGAAAGTATTGGCACGGCTGGCGAGTGGAATGAACAGGGCATTCGGTATGCTGGCCTTCATGGGTAGAGAGCTTGCATATAAAATGTAGGATGCCTTGGTCCAGCTGTACAAAATATTGACTAGACCACACGGAACATTGTGTACAGTTCTAGTCACCACACTACAGGAAGGATGTGGTGAGAAAGAAAGAGTGCAGGAAAGATTCACCAGAATATTACTTGGAAAGGTTGGCTATAGTTACTTAGAGAATTGGAAAAACTGAGTGTAGTTACAAAGAGAAAATGGAGAAACTGGATGAGGTATGCTTATCTTCATTGCAACACTTAAGGTTGAAAGGTGACCTAATGGAGGTATATAAAATCATGTGGGACATAGGTGGGGTAGATAGCCAGAGTCTTTTCTCCATACCAGAGGAGATCAGGACAAGTTTAAAGTGAGAGGATAGAAATTTAAGGAAGGTCTGAGAGGTACATTTTTCCATGCATAACAGAGTGAATATCTGGGACAAGCCAACAAATGATGCAGAGGAAACAGATGCAATTTCAATATTTAAGGGGCATTTGTGCAGGTACTTGGATAGAAAAGACAGTGATAAATATGGGCAAATGGGATTTAAATATATCAGTATCGCTCTGCATGGGCAAGGTGGAGCTAAAGGGCCTGCTTCTATAATTCCATAACAATAATAGTGAGTGAGATATGCCAACTATTGGGGTAGTGCCGCAGCAACAACGTGGCACTCAACGTCAGTAAGATGAAAGAGCTGATTGTGGACTTCAGGAAGGGTAAGACAAAGGAAAACATATCAATCCTCATAAAGGAACCAGAAGTGGAGAGAGTGAGCAGCTTCAAGTTCCTGAGTGTCAAGATCTGTGAAGATGTAATCTGGTTTCAACATATCGATGTAGTTATAAAGATGGCAAGACAGCTGTTATATTTTATTAGGAGTTTGAAGAGATTTGGCATGTCAACAAATACACTCAAGAACTTCCATTGTTATACCGTGGAGATCATTCTGACAGGCTGCATCACTGTCTGGTATGGAGGGGCTACTGTACAAGACCGAAAGAAGCTGTAGAAGGTTGTAAATCTAGTCAGCTCCATCGTGGGTCCTAGCATCTTTACGTCTCAGAAAGATGGTGTCCATTATTAAGTACCCCCAGCACCCAGGGCATGCCCTTTTCTCACTGTTGCCATCAGGTAGGAGGTACAGAAGCCTGAAGGCACACACTCAGCGATTCAGGAACAGCTTCTTCCACTTTGTGATCTGATTCCTAAATGGACATTGAATCTTTGGACACTACCTCACTTTTTTTTAAATATATAGTATTTCCGTTTTTGCACATTTTTAAATCTATTCAATTTATGTAATTGATTTACTTGTTTATTATTATCATTTTTATTTTATTTATTATACTTATTTTTTTCTCTGCTAGATTTTGTATTGCATTGAACTGCTGCTGCTAAGTTAATAATTTCATGTCACATGCTGGCGATAATAAACTTGATTCTGATAATAGTGTTGAGCATTTTCCCAATGACTGAAGTCAAAGTACCAAGTTTATAGTTCCCTATTTAGTCTTTGTTCTTCTTCTTTAAATCATGTGATACTACTTTTGTTGCTTTCTGGTGTGTGGGAATCATTTCAATTCCATGGAATTGTGAAAGATAAAAATTGGTATATCCATTATATATCCACTATTTCCACAGCTACTTCCCTTCAACTATTAACATAAGAACATAAGAGATAGGAGTTCTGGGAAGTTCTTACCTTTCAGACTTACTAATTACTCCAATATATTTTATACTGATTCTAACCCATCTACCCTCCTCATTCACCTGAGGTCTGTGGTCCCACACTACTTCCAGGAGCTCTTCTCCCTTCTTCCTTGAAATTAGGCACAAAATATTTGCTTATTTTCACTGTTATTTCCTTAGTTCTTAATATAATTTCTACATCTTATTCCACAAGGGACCCACATTAACTTCCAATAAGCTTTGCCTTTTTACACATCTATTTAAAATTTTTACAGCCTATGTTTATGTTTCTAGCTGGTTTATTCTCCTAATTTCCTTTCCAGATTAATTCTTTTGACCTCTTTTGCTAAATTCTGAAAAGGTCTTACTCTTTGGGCTTTCTGTTTTATAACAATGTTACAAGACTTTTCAATTGATTTCCAACTATCTTTGTCTTCACTTCATAGTCAGAGGTAGACACTTTTTTGTTGCTTTTGTTTACCTAAAAGGGAGAGATATTATTTGTGAACTATGTACTAATTATTTAAACATCAACTATCATTGTCCACTGTCATCCATTTTATGTAGTTTTACAAGTTATCATATCACTTTGTAGTTTTCTTTATTCAGATTTTAGACCCCGAATTCAAATTAACCAAAATTTATATAAAAATACTTTCCTATTATAATCACTGCTCCATAAGGGTAACTTAACTCCAAAATCTTTCCACTCAGATGAAGAATCTCAACCCAACATGTGAACTGTCGATATAGCTCCATGAATGCGGCCTGGCTCACTGAGCTCGCCCAGTGTTTAGTCTTCCCTTTATCTTTCCAGTCAGATGCAGGATCTCAACCCGAAACATTGACCGTTCATTTCCCTCAATAGATGCTGCTTGACCTGCTGAATTCTTCCAGTGTTTTGTGTGTTAACTACTAGACTGTTACGCTTTCTCCTTACACAATACTAGAACTAAAATGGCCTGTTTGCTTGTTAGTTCCTCAAAAAACTGATTTTAGAAACCAAATGATATGTACTCAATGAATTCATGTTGCTGTTACTAGTATGTAGGTTTGCCCATGTTATATGGAAACTAAAGTCCCCCAGAACTATTGCATTATTTTTGTCATAATCATCTCTATTTTCCAGCTCTATACTATGCTCTGCATTATCACTACTGTTTGTGGGCTTGTTGACAACATATTGAGATGCAAGTACATACGCTTACTGCCACAAGCAGCACAGTGTACTGTTAAAAAAGTGGCCAAGACTATGTTTCTTTTATAATCACACAATATACCAATGAAAGGTTCTATTTCTTTTCTGATAACTCACAGCAGTGTCTTCTTCCCCTTGATTTCCCTTAACTGTGTCCAAGCTTTTGGATTTCTGAACAAAGAATATTCTTATAAACGCTTCTCAGGCTTCCAGCTGGGTACAGCTATCAATTTTAACTGACGTTTCCATGACAAAGTCTGCCATCTTCATCGGGAAAGATGACAGAATGTGTCATCGAAATAGCGGTTAAAATTGATACTTGCACCCGGCTGGAAACCTGAGAAGAGTTTATTTGTTAGATATGCCAGGAAAGTACTAGATCCTTTTTCAAAGGTTATTCTTCTGCTCAACATTTATCCCATGTTTCAAAAACAGGGCTAACTTGCTCTCCCTGTTGAAAGACATGAAACCTGGTATATTTAATTCTCTACATCGGTCTTTCTGCAACTATATCTAAAATGACTTTTAAATCTATTTATATTTGTGCCTTTAATTACCTGTCAGGTTCCAATTGTTTTCTACACTCAGAGAAAAAGCCTTAATTTACTATTTCCCCTGCTCTGACTCTAACCAGGCTTATTCCTGTTTCTTATGCTTTATCTTATTCTGACAAGTTTCAGAAACCACTCCCACTATGTTGCCTGAATTATGGCTTTATTTTCATCACACCACTTCCTTACTGTCCCCACCTCATCTCTTCTCCCCACCATTTAGTTCAGGACCTTATTTACATTCCCACTATCCAATTAACTAGGACGTTGGTCTCAGTGCAATTCCACTGAAGAGGCACTGGAGTTGAGGTATCAGACGTACAGCTGAGGATGATAAGCATCAAATGGACTGAGGCAGGGCAAACTTGAATAACATAATGGAAGTGGAATTTGCTTGCCTTTATGATGATGAAGATATCACATTTAAAATTCAGCTCAGGTTGAATATGCCTTGCTGCACTTGAGTATGTAGTTCAGGTTACCACACTACAGAAAGAATGTGGGGGGAGAAAAAGTATAGAAAAGATTTACCAGGATGTTGCCTACAATGGATGTCTTTACGTTTAAGGAGAGATTGGAGAGTTTGGCTTGATTCCCACAGGTCATAGGAGGATAAGGAGCGACATTACAGAGGTTTATAAAATTATGAGATGCATGGATAACATAGATGGTCAGAGAGACATTTTCCTCTGGTGGAGTCTAAACCTAGGACACATAGTAGATCTGAGGTGAGAGGATGCCAAGTTTTTCCACACAGAGGGCGGTATCTGGAATGAGCTGTTGGACGAAGTACTAGCAGTAGATAAGCTGGTAATTTTTTTTTTATTTTTTATTTAGCAATACAGAACAGTTACAGGCCTTTCTGGTGCCACAAGCCCATGCTGCCCCATTCCACCCACGTGACCAATTAATCTACTAACCTGTAAATCTTTGGAATATGGGAGGAAATCAGAGCACCTGGAAGATAGTCACGTGATCACAGGTAGAATGTAGAGTAGCAAAATTGAAGTCGAGTCACTGGTGCTCTAAAAGTATGATGCTGACCACAACACTACCATGCCAAAAGGCATCTGGACAGGAAATTAAATTCGGTAAGAGTAGAAGGATATGTGCCTAATGCAAGCAGCAGTTGGCATTGGTGAGCTGTGACAAAAGGGCCCATTTCCACACTGTACTTCTATTAAACCTAATTCCTCTATTTTTGTTCACTGCGTCTTTTTGGTGCTTGTATTTATTTACAGAAATTTTAAGCTTTTGAGGCATTTTATACATTGTGCCATTTTGTGAGATGTTTCTGAGTAAAATTTCACCCAGCTTTTTATGAAATGCTGCCAACTCTGTGGCTCACCTCCAGCACTGCTGTTTGTTTAGATAAGTCTAAGTGTTTTAAATGCCTACATAAATCAGAATGTTTTGAATTGTCAATGGAGACCATGTGTTTGTAATTGCACGTTAAATAATTGCAGATGTCTGCTTTCAACTTCAGCTCTGTGGTTGTCCCCTCACCTGCAAAGCACAAGGTAGTCAATTTAAGTTCGGCTCCAAAAACCAGAACACACAATCCAGGTTGACACTGCCATAATGCTCTAAAGCACGACCCGGACTGCCATCTCAGATGGATATAAACCTACAATTACATCATTAGAAAAGAATAAGCAAAGCTTCCTTCATTCTGGTCAATATCCCTCAGCCAACACCAAGCTAACAGATCATTTTCCGCTGCTTTTCAAATTTACTGTTCAATTTTCTACATTAAAACGGTGACTGCATTTCAGAAAAATTTCCTGATGCGGCAAGAATCTGAACATTAAGACGTTTATGGTGAACTATAAGGCCCCTATAAGTTCTCTATGACTTGGTCTTCTTTCTATATTCCCCAATAAAAAGAAAGGGTTGTATGGTGATTCTCACATCTGTAAAACATCACAATTTGATTTACAGACAATAAACTCTCTTTCTTGTTGTAAGCCATATAAGCCATGTGCAGTTTCAAGATTCTAATGGCACCTCCAGTGGGCTGATTTTTTGTCAATGTTGTCTGCCACATCTTTCACAATAAGAATAATAAATTGACATCACTTCCATCAATTAAAGACTGTCGCAAAAGCAAAGCGAACCCCACCAACCCAATGGAAGGGTTTTAAGGATATTTATTCATTTTCTTCCAGAATAGACGGGAAGGCTTATGTAATGATATAAAAGTCATCTAGATAAGTACGTGCATTGAAAAGGTGTGGAGAGCTGTCAGCTAAACACGGGCATGGTGACCATCTTACTGGGCAGCACAGTTGGCAAGGATGAGTTGGGCCATAGGGCCTGTTCCAATGCTGTATGACCCTATGGCTATTTCTCCAATTAAAGACTTCCTCAAAGGATTGCACTGTGAAATGTTATTGATAGAGTGTGGACAATGTGTTGGGCATCATGCCTGACCAAAATTGGTCCAAACATTGAGATTTTTGATGGTCATCTGGTCATCACTCACCACATGGCATAGTGCCCTTTTGGTGGGTTTTGTTGCCAATGCTGCATATATCCAAAGCTCAGTTCCAAGTTTCCTGAATTTTCTTTATTAATTCTGTACTTTGCCCTTGTTCCTTGTTTCTGCTGTGTTCTAATTTCCTAAATCCATAATACTTTTTGCTACTGCCACCTGGATTAAATAAAGATGCTGATAGGGTCTTAGTAGCAGTGTAATTTGTGGATTTAACACAACCACCTGGAGTTAAACTTACTAACCTTTCTGACGCTGCAGGGAAATTATTCTGGCTACCTACTGAGAGATCTGTAATGATTTCATTACTTTGGTTAATTATTCACTTCTTAATTAATGTTGTGATTCTGTGAAGGTATTTAAATATAATGGCTTTTGGCCTTAACATTTCAGATCAATCATTGTTACCATGTCTGCAGAAATGAAGGGATCTGAAGTTGATTGATACCAAGGTGTTCTTTAATTGGCAGCTGGTTTACATTTGCTCTTTTTGACCACTGAGGACAACAAGTTTCCACTCAACAAGTCTGTTCTTTGAACCGAGTTGCAGTTTTAATAACATGGCTGTACATGTAAAGGCATCTAGACCTATAGGAGATACTTAAATTATTGTTGTTTTCTTGAAAACATACAACAGTTACTTTTATAATAAAGAAAGAGGATGCTGGAAATTTAACAGGTCTGCTTTGATATTAGATCAGATAGCAAACAATTCTAGTGCCTCCATTCAACCCTCCCAAAACACTAAAATTGTTTTGTTTACTGTTATGTTCTAATGGATTTAATAGCTCTTTTTTGGTGGGGAGGGAAAACTAGGTATCACTCACTAGGCCAGCATTTACTGCCCAGCTTGAATTCCCTCTGAGTGCTGCCGAAGGGTCTCGCTCTGAAATGTCGACTGTACACTTTTCCATAGATGCTGCCTGGCCTGCTAAGTTCTCCTAGCGTTTTGTGAATGTTGCTTGGATTTCCAGTATCTGCAGATTTTCTCTTGTTTGAATTCCCTCCCGAAAGGGATGGTGAACCATTTTCTCAAACCACTACATCTTCTTCATCAAGCAATTCCCTGATGGTGATTGGTACAGATTTCTGAAATTTAGCCTCACCCACAAGGAAAGGCCAGTGATACATTCCCAAGTAAGGACAATGTGTGCAATGTGTGATTTGGAGGGATACTTGCAGTTGTTTTGTTCCCATGTGCCTGCTGCCCTTGACCTTCCTGATGGTAGACGTTGCAGGCTTTGGAAGTCTAGGCATATAACCCAGAGAATTCCTAACCTGCGTCTTGTTGAAAGGCTTTGAGGAGATCAGGACTGAGTCATTTGTTGCCAGATACCTGGACTCTGACCTGCTTGTGGCCACCATACTTATGTACCTGGTCCAGCAGAAGAATCAGACAATGATGACAACCACTGGGATGTCGATGGGGAAGAGAAGTTGGACAATAGTAATGCCAAGGATGGGCGGTTACATTCTTTCTTGTTGATATGCTCTTTGCCTAGCACACGTGATATGAACAGACTAAGAGGCTGAGGGAGTATAAGAGCAAGGATTTGAGTGACTGAGGGAATATTGAAAGCAAAAGATTGAGAGGCCAAAGAAGTATGAGTGACAGGCTGAGAATCTGAGGGAATGAAAAGAGTGGAGTGTTGAGATATCAATAACAGTAAAAAAAACCACAAGATTCAGAGTCTGAGTGACTTCAGGAATGAGAATCAAGGAGACTATGAGCGGGCTGAATGAGAGCAGGAATCTGAGAGTGTGAGGAGATACAGACTGAGTGAGCATCCAGTGGAAATCTTTGTTAGTGGAAGAGATGTAGATCTGCTTACTAGAGAGCGATAGGCTGGTCACAACCTGTTCCTGACTGTTCAAGTCACGTTTGTATGCAGCGACCAAACCAGGTACAAATAAAATTGCAATCTTTCACATCATTTTTATAATTGCAAGACACTGGTAGATGCCAAAGACATCAAGTACTGTGGGACTTTCCCATCAATGAGTTGCTGAATAGTGATAGAGCTGGGCTTATTGTTATATTGTTGCCTGGACCTGTTGTGTCCTGTTGTTGTGCTGAGACAGTATGCGGCCTGAGTGATTGTCTAAGGCATTTTTATTGTGATCAGAAGACTCTGTTGTACATTGCTAATGTAATGTACAGCAAGTCCGGTTCATTGGTTCATGGGTGAGGAGGATGGTGAGGTAGCTACATTTTGTTGGTTGTGGCAAGGGCCAAGCCCTCAGACTGCAGAGTGGCCTGTTGCAGCTGCCTAAGGTAGGAGACACAAAGGAGGTATGGGAGGGAGCAGAGGCCTCTGTGGGCTCTCTGCAATCCATCCTGGTTTGGGGGTTGGATCCTCCCATCGATGCTGCCCTCCAGTGTTCACTCTGTGCTGCCCTCCAGCATTGCTCGGTCGAAGAACAAGCTGGACCAGGACAACTTACCATCAATTTGCAGGCTATGCCTCTCAGGGACTTGAGCTATATCTTTTCTCTTTGTGATTGTACGTTTTTCTGAAATCACAGCCACATGTGCTACTTGCAGTGTGTTGTGTGCCGTTGGTAATGTGTTTTGCACCTTGGCTGCTGAGGTGCACTGTTTTATTTGACTATACTCATGTATGATTGAATATTAATTAAACTTGATTTTGCACTTGAACTTGGCACTGAGTGGCAATGTCACATGAAAGTAGGTAGGTGACTGATGGCTGTTTCTTTCCAGACTCTTCTGAATAGTTGAGAGATTTAAATCAAGGGGCTGTCGATGCAGCTTAGAAGTTCACAATTAAGATAATTAAACCCAAACTAATTAAGTAAATTAAATGGCAATTGTTGGGCCTGTAGTGCAGCTGTAGCACTTAGAACTGGTAATCCTCACTGTGGTAAACAATGACCATATCTGCATATGTGTTGGCTCCCAACTCAGAGTTGAAGCCTGAGCTTCAGACTGTCAGGGTAGGGAGGGAGAGTGGGAAATAATTATCCTGACTGCTCCAGAGCCAGCCACACCCTTAGGTTATTAGTTTAAGTTTGATTCATTGTCAAAAAAAAGAGGTATGGGTGCGAGAGACAATTAGAGGTGCCTAGGGGGAATCTCTGAAGGAGTCTCAGCATTTACCTTTAATTAACAAATACCAGGTGTTTGCTCTGGAGAAGGTTGATATTTCCATAAAATTCTTGTTGGAGGAGATTATTGGGGTAGGGGAAGCAAAATAGGAAATACTACATAGGTGACTCCCCCCTCCTACACACACAAGGTCATGGAGATCCGTCCTTACAGAATTCACAAATCACTATCAAGAAGTCTCTGAAATTGAATAAAAATTCACTTAAAAAATTATGTGGAAAGTGTGAATAAATGAACAGAAAACCTTTTCAATTTTTAATTTTGACACATGTACAGATGAAGCATGTTTGTATTATAGGAATGCAAGATTCAGACCACTTTATAGGAATGCCACCCCTTCCTCCCCCCATAAGGTGGGGAAAGTGTGTTGTAGAGCTAAGGGACAGACACTGATCTCTCCAGCCAAAACAGGGAGTTGATAGCTGATCTGTTCCCTCAGTGACAGTGCCTCATTAATTGGATCTCATTTCTCCTCCAGCAATCTTTGAGCCATGCATTACTACTTAATATTATTTACCCTCTGTCAATCAACACAATTGGTCAGATAATCTGGAGATGATTACTTTTGTGGCTCTGTTTTTTTAAAATTTTGCCCTGAGCTGCTCATAGTCCTTTAGCAATACCTCATTCCTTGCCCTAACTCTGCCATTAGTGCCCACATAATCTGCAGAAAATGGATCTTTTCCTTTCTGTTTTAAATTCCTCTCCAGACGAGAAGTTCTTAAATTAGTACCAGACTGTTAATGGTTCCTTATTGTCACAGGTACCAAAATACAGTGAAAAACTTTGTATAGTGGGGATAGCAATAGGGAAAACACAGAGGAGAGTCACCAAGATGTTACCTGCAAAGAACAGCTTCCTTTCTCTTTTTTCCCTTCTTTCTGCTTCTGCACTTTCATCAATCTCCCTCAACCTACGTCTCTTCTTGGCCTTAACCAACTTCTAAGTTACTAAATAACTTTTTTAAAAATTACTCACACCGCATTAATGGTATTGCAAAACCATCTTTGTTTTGAAAATTGATACAAATTGGGTTAACTTATATATAATGATAAATCCAGCTATATATCAAAAACAGCATATGATGAAAGATGATTTTGGTGTTTTGGAAGGAGTGGGATAACTACAGGAGCAACAGACACTGGAATATATTAATATCTGAAATAATATAGATTCAGATCTATTGTATATTGATTCCCAATAGCTACGGTTATCTTTGAAATTGTTACAAATGAATAATTATATTTTGTAAAAATACCTCACTGCTCCAACAAAATGCTGCAATTGTCTTGTACACAACAGTCAACTTCTTTGATGACAAGTCCTCGGCCTACAACCTCTATTACAAGTGCAGCAGAATACCACTTTCTCCAAGTTCCCGTGCTGGTTACACAGTCTCTGAAACATCTTATTGTTCCTTAATTGCCAATTGACTGTAGTCCTCATGTTAAAGATTAAATCGAATGCAAGGACCGCTGTGATTTAAAAAGCCAAAACAAAAGTACAATATGTTGGAAGTACTTGGCAGGTCAGGCCATATCTATGAGG
Source organism: Hypanus sabinus (assembly GCF_030144855.1). Taxonomy (NCBI): domain Eukaryota; kingdom Metazoa; phylum Chordata; class Chondrichthyes; order Myliobatiformes; family Dasyatidae; genus Hypanus; species Hypanus sabinus. The sequence goes on from NC_082719.1 coordinate 80,552,032, forward strand.
AGAGAGTCAAATCTTCCTCAGTTTTAATAAAGACTCTCTGACTTGAAATGCTGACCTTGTGTCTCATCCCACAAGTGCAACTTGACCTCCTGAGTATTCCCAGCATTTTCTGTTTTAGATTTTGAGCATCTACAGTTAATTTTTATTTCCACTTGCTGGTCTGAAAAGGCAGCTTACTGGCTCCAGGCCAATCGTTAGTAGACATCAACATCCTGGGAATCAATGTAAAATGAAACATAAATGGCATCATGAAATTTTATAATGCCCAGCAGATTTATAATGGAATAAAATATGTAATTGGTACTTTTGGATAAATCTAGACATGTAAAACAAAACAAACCACTCCAATCACAAAGCTATTCAGTGATTTCTGAAAATAATTAAATGAAAATTCCAATGGGCTTTATGTCTTTTAGACACATAATCAAGTTTTAACAATAAAAGATAATCAAAAAATTGCAGACTCTATTTGAACTCAGTATTGAATTCTCCTATTTTAAGCAGTTCAATCTCTCTAGATCAGAAATGATAATTTCTGATCATTGGGTTATATTTTCTGATTCTGCAAAAATAATTTAGCCTACTTGGCACATCCTACAACAGGGGTGGCGAACATTGTTTTGAAAGCATGTGCCCAAATTGGCAATAATATACTAAAAAATGTACTCATGGGTCACAGTAATTTTCAGCAGATCTTATTACTGATTAACAATTTAGTTACAATAAATATGGACATTTTTAAGAAAATAGGATGAATGTTTTTGCTTATTTATGTATATTCAAAGTACATTTATTATCAAAGTATATATGCAGTATAAAACCATTAGATTTGTGTTCCCACAGAATCAGTATGGAACCCATTCAAAGAAAACATCAAACACCCTGTGTGCAAATACAAAGGGACTATTTGCACAAATGGCAAAAACGGAGGGAAAAATACCGAATATAAAACATCAAACCACAGAGTCTTTGAAACAGTCCAGGAATGTTCAATTTAGTTCAGTTCAGTTCAATCTAGCGTTGACTGCAGACCGCAGAGCTAGACCACCCTGATCAAAATCACACAAAATAGCAATTAAAAAAAAGTAACCAGAAACCAGAAATACATATAACATGAACTGCAAAGTCCAATCGACAAACCGCATTGATTAAATCTTGCCCAAGACTCAGGCAGTATCGACCAAAAGGGAGAGAGACCGGTCAAGTGCAGGCACCTTCCTCTAAATGCAGTGAGAGAGAGAAACCAGACACACACTGGCACCTTCCTCCAGAAATAGCAACTGAGAGGGAGAAAGATGAGTCAAATGCAGACAGACAATGCTAACAACTACTTACCATCTGCTCTCATCCCTGTTGACTTCAATATTGTTCGACACTTTAATCGAGGAGATTGGTGGGAAATTGAGTCGCTCATGCCCCATCTCCAAACCTCTTGGCCTCTAGGCTGCAATCTGTGCTCAAAACTTCACCAAACTCTGTTGGAGACAGCAGAGTGCCAGATTGCCCGAAAACACATAATCAAAATGTAAGTCTCAGGTTCCAGTTGCATGCAGCTTAGTTCTAATGTTCTACACACGTAGTACTAATTTCATCAGTAAGTCTACTCCTATAATTAGACTTGACCAAGTTTATCACTGGAAACAATGATTCACATGCATATGTCAATGAAAATATAGTTAATATTCCCATTGCAAAAATTTTCAGACAGTTAGAAATTTCAGGAATGGAATTCAAGAGTTTCAGAACCTCATTGTCTGGATTGTTAAGCTTTGATCTAGTCACTAACCGATCACTTTCAATATTTTCTAGTTCAGATCTCAATTTGACCAATTTTTTACTCTAAATTGTCCTACTTTATAAATCAAGCCATTGCATTTCAAAGCTATCCAAGTCAATTTGCTGCAACATTTCCAAATTCAGTTTGTCTAATGTTACACTGTCTGCATACTTTATGAATTTTGCAGTTTCTTTAAATGACCTGAACCTAGTGAATCTTAAAGAAAATTGTGCAGCCGTTGAACCAATGAACAAAAACTTACATTGGAAGGCTTTGAATGTCTGTCTTTTCAGGAATTTCAATAACTGCCATGTGTTTTATTTTATGTTTGGGAAATATGTAAAATATTTTAAAGTGCCATTTTGGCATCATATTTAATGACTTACAGTTTGATTTCAAAGGTTTTTAAATTCTCAAACATAACATCAAGTATTTTGCCAGACCCTTGTAGTTTGGTATTCAAGTCATTTTAAAATGAAGAGAAATGTGCAAAAAAAAAGTCAATCTACAAATCTACACACCATGATATAATTCTTGACAAGAAAACAATTTATTTGCGAAAACAGTCAGATTTCATCCAGATACATTTCAGGACAGAACCTCTATGAAGCCAACAAATATTGTTGTACTTAAGGAGTGTTACGTACACCGAGTTTGCCTTGCTCAGTAAATTATGAAATTATCTTTTTTATCAAAGCATGCCCTGAAATAAAATTAATTACCTTGGTTACAATATTCATCATTTCTTCATGTTCCTTAATGCCAGCTTTTGCACACAATGTCTCCTTGTGTACTATAAAATGAAAGCCTAACAGTGGATGCCCAACATATTTTGCAAACAGATTGACAAAGCCTGCTTCTTTATCAATCAGACAATTCTCTTATTGCTGTCTTACATATTTCAACCCTGTGGTGTAGTCAAGTAACACTTTCAAGTTAAGCAGTTTTTCGCATATTTCATCATCCCTACAAAGCCATGGCTAGCCTAGCTGATGATGTAACATCAGTGCACTCAACAAAAGTGGAAGGAAGTTTACATGAACATCTTGTATTAGTTTTTTTGCTACATTTTCCAATTACTAATACTTTCTCTTTTACTGTGTTTCTGCTCACTGGTAATCCGTAATGTGCTGAAAAATCTTCTCTTGTTCTGGAAAACTATCAAAAAGGAAAGGAGAACATTCTAGTCATGATTCTTTAACATATTCCCAACACTGAGTGGTTTTCCATGTTGAGCAACAATCTTTGAAACCTCAAAACTGGCAGCAACTCAGCTGTAACTACCTGAAGTAAACGCCATTAAAATATCTGAGCACGTTTTTGTTTGTTACTGATTTCTCAAGAAATGTATTCATCTGGTTCCTGCTCAATTTATTTGCAAAGCAATTTATGAACAGTTTCATAGTGTCACTTTACAAAGTAAGTTCTGCACACTACTGTTTCAGAATATACAAAGTAAGATGCATAATGCTTGACCACAAACAAGAGAAAATCTGGAAATCTGAGCAATACGCACAAATTGCTGGAGGAACTCAGCAATCTGTGGAAAAAAGTACAGTTGACAATAGTTTCACAAATATAATTAAAATATGCTTACTGCAGAAAAAAGAAATCACGGGAGCAGTAAACTACATACAGCATATACCAATATCATCACTGAATATGCCGTGTTCATTCACAAACGACAGTAGAAATATCAGCCAGGACAAAGCCAATGCTAAATGGCCCAACTGTTTACTATACAAACACTGACATGTACACCAGGTTTGCGTTGATTTCAAAACCTATCATCCAACGTCATGTTTTCGCACAACCATCTAGCTGGGTGCCAAGCTGTGAAAACTTCTCTATGCTCTCAAGTTGTAAAAATTCATTTATTGCTTCATTTGGCAGAAAGGATTATCAGGATTTTTTAACTTATGGATAGGGTTGGGGTTTAAAGAATCGAGGAGCGCACAGCTTTATACAGGCCAACAAAAATTTTTGCTCGTGCCATCTTGGGTATGCGTGCCACAGATACAACACCCCCCAACAGCTTTGTCTCACCATTTACAACATATCACACAGACAAGGAATCTTATTGTGCTTAAAAATATGTCCACTGAACCATTTAGATTTACACTATCAGAAGTATTTCCATTGTTCTATGCATACCGCCCACCAAATGCATCCCCACATCTGAAACACATGAGGTTCTGCAGATGCTGGAAATCCAGAGTAACACACACAAATGCTTGAGGAACTCAGCAGGTCAGGCAATAAACAGTGGATATTTCTAGCCTTCAACAGGAAGTCCTGATAAACGGTTTCAGCCTGAAACATTAATTGTTAATTAATTAATTAATTGTTTATCTATTAATTGTTTATAACCATTAATTGGTTACACTTGTATCCTGGGGGGACCAATATCCTAGCGGGGAGGTTTGCTAGGGCTACAGGGCAAACTTTAAACTAGTAAGATGGGGGGGCGGGAATCAATTTGAGGAAACTATGGGAGACGAGGTTAGTTCACCAGTAGAGCAAGGAAGTAGACTGTGTGTGAGGGAGGAAAGGCAGGTGATGGAGAAGGGATGCGCTCAGCCCGAAGATGTAGGGGAGAAGAAAGAAAAGGATAATAAATTTGAATGCATTGTTAGGGATGAAAAGAGAGGAGGAGATGGAGAGTATCTTAAATGTATCTATTTTAATGCTAGGAGCATTGTAAGAAAGGTGGATGAGCTTAAAGTGTGGATTGCTACCTGGAATTATGATGTTGTAGCTATTAGTGAAACATGGTTGCAGGAAGGGTGAGATTGGCAACTAAATATTCCTGGATTTAATTGCTTCAGGTGTGATAGAGTAGGAGGGGCCAGAGGAGGAGGTGTTGCATTGCTTGTCCGAGAAAATCTTATGGCGGTGCTTTGGAAGGATCGATTAGAGAGCTCCTCTAGGGAGGCTATTTGGGTGGAATTGAGGAATGGGAAAGGTGTAGTGACACTGATAGGAGTGTTTTATAGGCCACCTAATGGGGAGCGTGAGTTGGAAGAGCAAATGTGTAAGGAGATAGCAGATATTTGTAGTAAACAAAAGGTGGTGATTGTGGGAGATTTTAATTTTCCACACGTAGATTAGGAAGCTCATTCTGTAAAAGGGCTGGATAGTTTAGAGTTTGTGAAATGTGTGCAGGATAGTTTTTTGCAACAATACATAGAAGTACCGACTAGAGATGGGGCAGTGTTGGATCTCCAGTTAGGGAATGCGATAGGTCAGCTGACAGATGTATGTGTTGGAGAACACTTCGGGTCCAGTGATCACAATAGCATTAGCTTCAATATAATTATGGAGAAGGAGAGGACTGGACCTAGAGTTGAGATTTTTGATTGGAGAAAGGCTAACTTTGAGGAGATGCGAAGGGATTTAGAGAGAGTGGATTGGGTCAAGTTGTTTTATGGGAAGGATGTAATAGAGAAATGGAGGTCATTTAAGGGTGAAATTATGAGGGTACGGAATCTTTATGTTCCTGTTAGGTTGAAAGGAAAGGTTAAAGGTTTGAAAGCACCATGGTTTTCAAGTGATATTAGAAACTTGGTTCGGAAAAAGACGGATGTCTACAATAGATATAGGCAGCATGGAGTAAAGGAATTGCTCGAGGAGTATAAAGAATGTAAAAGGAATCTTAAGAAAGAGACTAGAAAAGCTAAAAGAAGATACGAGGTCAGTTTGGCAAATAAGGTGAAAGTAAGTCCGAAAGGTTTTTACAGTTATATTAAAAGCAAGAGGATAGTGAGGGATAAAATTGGACCCTTAGAAAATCAGGGTCGTCAGCTATGTGTGGAGCCGAGGGAGAGGTGAGAGACTTTGAATGATTTCTTCTTTTTGGTATTCACTAAGGAGAAGGATATTAAATTGTGTAAGGTGTGGGAAACAAGTAAGGAAGTTATGGAACCTATGACAATTAAAGAGGTGGAAGTACTGGCGCTTTTAAGAAATTTAAAAGTGGATAAATCTCCGGGTCCTGACAAGATTTTCCCCAGGACCTTGAGGGAAGTCTGTGTAGAGATAGCAGGAGCTCTGACGGAGATCTTTCAGATGTCATTAGAAATGGGGATTGTGCCGGAGGATTGGCGTATTGCTCATGTGGTTCCATTGTTTAAAAAGGGTTCTAGAAGGAAGCCTAGCAATTATAGACCTGTCAGTTTGACACCAGTGGTGAGTAAATTAATGGAAAGTATTCTTAGAGATAGTATTTATAATTATCTGGATAGACAGGATCTGATTAGGAGTAGCCAGCATGGATTTGTGCGTGGAAGGTCCTGTTTGACAAACCTTATTGAATTTTTTGAAGAAGTTACGAGGAATGTTGATGAGGGTAAGGTAGTGGATGTAGTCTATATGGACTTCAGCAAGGCCTTTGACAAAGTTCCACATGGAAGGTTAGTTAAGAAGATTCAGTCGTTAGGTATTAATGCTGGAGTAATAAAATGGATTCAACAGTGGCTAGATGGGAGATGCCAGAGAGTAGTGGTGGATAATTGTTTATCGGGATGGAGGCCGGTGACTAGCTGGGTGTCTCAGGGATCTGTTTTGGGCCCAATGTTGTTTGTAATATACATAAATGATCTGGATGATGGGGTGGTAATTTGGATTAGTAACTATGCCGATGATACTAAGTTAGGAGGTGTTGTGGATAATGAGGTGGGTTTTCAAAGCTTGCAGGGAGATTTATGCCAGTTAGAAGAATGGGCTGAATGTTGGCAGATGGAGTTTAATGCTGAGAAGTGTGAGGTTCTACATTTTGGCTGGAATAATCCAAATAGAACATACAGGGTAAATGGTAGGGCATTGAGGAATGCAGAGGAACAGAGAGATCTAGGAATAACACTGCATAGTTCCCTGAAGGTGGAGTCTCATGTAGATAGGGTGGTGAAGAAGGCTTTTGGAACGCTGGCCTTTATAAATCAAAGCATTGAGTACAGAAGTTGGGATGTAATGTTAAAATTGTACAAGGCATTGGTAAGGCCAAATTTGGAATATTGTGTACAGTTCTGGTCACCGAATTATAGGAAAGATATCAATAAATTAGAGAGAGTGCAGAGACGATTTACTAGGATGTTACCTGGGTTTCAGCACTTAAGTTACAGAGAAAGGTTGAACAAGTTAGGTCTCTATTCATTGGAGCGTAGAAGGTTGAGGGGGGATTTGATCGAGGTATTTAAAATTTGAGAGGGATAGATAGAGTTGACGTGAATAGGCTGTTTCCATTGAGAGTAGGGGAGATTCAAACGAGAGGACATGATTTGAGAGTAAGGGGGCAGAAGTTTAAGGGAAACACGAGGGGGTATTTCTTTACTCAGAGAGTGATAGCTGTGTGGAATGAGCTTCCTGTAGAAGTAGTAGAGGCCAGTTCAGTTGTGTCATTTAAGGTAAAATTGGATAGGTATATGGACAGGAAAGGAGTGGAGGGTTATGGGCTGAGTGCGGGTAGGTGGGACTAGGTGAGATTAAGAGTTCGGCACGGACTAGGAGGGCCGAGATGGCCTGTTTCCGTGCAGTGATTGTTATATGGTAATATGTTATATGGTTTATTCCTCAACTGAAAACTACTTGTATTTCTCTGTTTTTCATTCTGATGAAGGATCTCTAAACTGAAACATTAACTGTTTCTCTTTCCTCGGATGCATCCTAATTTGCTGAGGGTTTCCAGCATTTTCTTTTTTGTATCAAATTTTATCCAATTCATTTTTAAACATCCTTAAATTGCTGGTAACAGATACGGAAAAACATTGCAGAACATCATATGATTTATCAAAAAGAAAATCCAACAGGTTTTTAATAAAATTGAAAATGCATGAAAATATTAATTGTTCAAATCAGTCAGTCTTCAAACTCTGGGCTACATTTTGCTTCTCTTCAAGAAAGAAATGTCTTCAATATTGGTATAAGTTCCTGTTTAAAATGAAAAGATGATTAGCAGGATGGGAGAGAGTTTATTACAGTGACATTTGCCTTTTTCTTGATTCAGTGTTAGAGGAGAAGCAGGTATCAATTCTCATGAAGGTTAGAGAAAGGAAGGCACCTGGCTGCTGGGGAATGCAAAAGCCACTGTGCTCACTCTCCCTACCCTGCTGCTGCGCTCAACAAACATGCTACCTTGAAACTAACTCACTGATGGAACCATGAGAGAAAATTTGAAATTAAACAGTACTGCAATACTAGTCTTTTTTATAACCCAGTGAATTAAGCCATTTCCTGGAGCTTATTACATTAGCACACAAAGTATTAACAACAGTGATTTAATAGATTGCCCATCCTTCCTAGTATCTCAATGTCTACCCCTAGCCTAGATTGTTGTTTAATAGATTATGTCATTATGTATGAAGCAAATCATTTTATTTTTATTTGGTTTCCTACATTCCTTTATACTTCAACCACTTAGAAAGTGCTCACTAAATTCCTGGGGCAAATTGGAGGTGCAACACCCATTATTCTGTTTGGGTAGTCTCCAACTAGATGATATGAACACTGATTTCTTTAATTTCCGGTGACCACTCCCCTGTTTTTTCCTTACCTATCACCCCACTTCCTTTTCTTTTTCTCACCCCTTCCCACCCTCATGACCTTCTCATCATCTTCACCTTCATCCCTCTTGTTCCCCAAATTGTTCACTTATTCCATAATCTACTGTTTTCTCCCATCAGACTACCTCCCTGCCTATCATGTCTCAGCTTCTCACATTATTCCATTTTTCATCCCTCTTGCCTTCCACCTGTCTTCCCCCACTCACCTGGGTTTACAACTTGCTCTGCTCCTTTCCATTCCCCTTCTCTTTAATTCTGGCTTCTGGCTCCTTCCTTTCCAGCCCTCATGAAAGATCTTGACCTGTGTTACGAAACCCCATAACTGGGTCACTTACCAGCAAAGATAGAGAGGTCCATTGAAGTCTGATAATACTATTTTTAAAAGTATTTATTGATAAAGGGGCACAAAAATAAGATTAATGCAAGCATACAGATAATAAACGTCATCAATACTAAATCTAAAGCGCAGGTATAATAATAATCAATAAGAAATAGCTCTATGCAGGGGTCAGCAACCTTTACCACTGAAAGAGCCACTTGGACCCGTTTCCCACAGAAAAGAAAACACTGGGAGCCGCAAAACCCGTTTGACATTTAAAATGAAATAACACTGCATACAACGTTTTTTTTGCCTTTATGCTATGTATAAACAAACTATAATGTGTTGCATTTATGAAATTGATGAACTCCTGCAGAGAAAACAAAATTACATTTCTGCATGCAACAAAAACATTTTGAACTCCGAAAAAAAGACGTTGGGTTGAAAGTTACTTTTAAGTAAAATATTCAATGTCTATTTGAGTCCTTCTTGTATTTATGAAAAACGCCGAACTTAAATTTTCCGCCAGCAGCAAACCAAAAATAACATCAGCCAGCTGTCATCCTGAAAAATGAAAGGACTATTTCACTGAACAATGAAAAAATATGAATATAAGTAAAATAATAGGCAATTAAAATATTTATCATACTTGGTTAATGGGATTTCTGCTCCTGGACCTCAGCGCACAGCGTCTGCACATCAGGGCTGTATGATGTCACCTTCATCTTTACACAGGATCGCAAGCTGTCATCTGTGAGGTTTTCAATATCACTCCATTTGTGTTTCTGAGCAAGAACGGCCTTCTGACGGGCAACATCTTCAAGGTCTGCTGTCAAGCGTCTAAACTTGGACACCCATATGTCTTTGTCGGCTATGTCGGCCAGTTCCATCTCAAGATCAGGTTGACTCACACCTGCCAATGCAGTCGTATTCAGTAGGAATGGATCGATGCTTAAGGGAGTGACCGGGAAGGATAATGTGTTTTTTTCCTCTCTGAACTCACAGAAGCGTTTCCCAAACGATGTTTGCATTGCGATGATTGCAGAATGTAAATACTCCGAAATTATCATGTCGTGACCTTGTTTGAACTCTCTCAAATTGGGGAAGTGAGACAAAGTGCCTTTCTGTAAATCTCTGGCAAGCACTGTCAACTTGCGCTCGAATGCCAAAACATCCTCCAACATGTGCAGGGCTGTACGTCCTTTCCCCTGAAGAGCTGTGTTCAGCGTGTTCAGGTGCGCTGTCATGTCTACCATGAAGTGTAGCTTTTCCAGCCACTCTGGCTGTTCCAGCTCAGGAAAGGTGAGCCCTTTGCTGCCCAGGAAAGTTTTCACTTCTTCCAGACACGCGACAAAGCGTTTCAGCACCTTCCGTCTGGACAGCCAGCGATAAAAACACGTTGTAGCGGTGTCAGTAAACTGCAGTCAAAGATAGCTTTATTCGAACTAAACAGCCTTGCTTTTAAGCCTCCCTCAACCCAGCCCCCATGGACGCAGATGCTGCAAAAGACGCGTACTCACAAACCCCCGTAGGCTATCTCCCTTAGCCGGAATGCTGGCTAATTGTGAGCCGTTTCGGATGTGGCAGGAAATGTGTCGCTACACTTAGGTTGTACAAGATCACCATAATTACATTTCAAAAGCTAACAAACTAACATAAAATACATTTTAATTAAATACTGACCAATTATTTCCCAAAGCCACAGGGAGCCGCAGCACAGAGGTGAAAGAGCCACAAATGGCTCGAGAGCCGCAGGTTGCCGACCCCCTAGACTCTAGGGGATAATGTATTGTCCGATGGAAATATAACAGTCACTGTTAGTTCGTTCACGCTGCAGCATTTGTGGTTTAAGAGAGAGGCGGTTTAAAACTTGCCCAGGTCTTTATGATGCCAATCCGTTGAGTCAGGGGAGTGGGTTTCCCCGTTGTTAGCTAAAAGCCGTTTTCCGTGGTTCCAGCCACCAGTTCCAGCAACGGAACTGAATGCACGTGGCCTCCTTCAGATGACTTCCTGCTGTTACGTGGTCGCTTAACGTTTCTTCTGGTGCGTCTGAGGGGCTGTTCCTACAGACCCTCTTTTATCCTGACTCACAGGGTCGTAGATGTCAATCAGGTTGGGGGTGATACAATCTCTCCCTCAACCAGCCCACTTTGCCTGAGGGCGTTCACATAGCATCGTATCTCAATCCACAAATTTGTCTCCAAGAGACAATGGCCATGTCCTGTAGCTATACATCGCCGGGGAAACAAGACATTCTGCACGTCCCTCTCTCATTTCCTGGGCCCCTTGACCCAACCCAACAGTGATCTTGCGATTCTCACAAAGGAGGGGGCTACGGACGTAACACCTGAAACATCAATAGTTCATCTCTATGCATAGCCTGACTTTCTGAGTTGCTCCAAATTGCCATGCAAGTTGAGAGGGTAGTTAAGAATGCACACGGTTTGTGGCTTTCATTAGTCGGAGGACTGAGTTCAGATGCTGAGTGTTAATGTTGCAGTTCTATAAAACCCCATTTAGACCACATTTGGAGTATTGTGTTGATCTTGCTCTCATTATGCTTATAATATGCAGTGATCGATATTGGATCTTGGTGATCATGCAATCCAATGGTTCGTTAGAAGTCAAGAATGACGCATAAAACTTGTTGGTTATGGCTATTTATTAAGTGTTATATGAATGAAGAATGAACAAATTAAAAGACAAAGAAGAAAGTGGTTGTGATCATCTTACACCAAAAACTATAAGTTCAAAGTAAATTTATTATCAAAGTACACGTGTGTGTATGTATATACATATAATATCTGAGTTTCATTTTCTTGTGGGCATTCATAGGATATACAAAAAACCACAACAGAATGAATGAAAAACCATGCACAGCAAAAACAATCAACCAACGTGCAAAAAAACCAACTTTGCAAATACAAAAGGGAAAATAAAAGAAAATAATGATAATTAATAAATAAGCAATAAACATTGAGAGCATGATTGCAGAGTCTTTAAAAGTGAGTCCAAAAGTTGCAGAATCCGTTCAGTGAAGTTATCCTGGTTGAGGGAACCTGCTGGTGTGAGATATGAGGCACGCAGCAGCAAGAAGAGAGCATGGCCTGGATGGTGGGGGTCTTTGGCGGTGGATGCTGCTTTCCTTGTAGATGTACCTAACAGTGAAAAGGGCTTTACTTGTGATGGACTGGGCTGCAGCACCTACTTCTTGTAGGCAAAAATAAGACATTCCAGAGATAAAAATAACATATAAAATAATCAGATCCAGGGGTACAATACCTGCTGCAGAAAAAGTTTTAGAAAAATACAGAATCAGCTATACTATAATTACTGAAAAATTCACTGAAGAGATCTGGACTCATTTACTTATCCTATGTACACTGAAGCATACAGTGAAATGCATCATCTGTGTTAATAGCCGACACGATGCAATAAAGGCAGCCTATAAGTGTTGCTACTCATTCCAGTGCCAACAGAGCATGCCCACAATGCCCAGTGAAACCACAAAGCAGAACACAGCAAGCAACAAACCAACAACAGTGAAACAAGCCCCTTTGCTCCCTCCCATCCATGCATATACACCATCCTCTGACTCAGGGACAGGCTGTCTTCAGCCTCCAGTGAACTCACAGATTCACAATTTCCATGCATAAAAGGTGATTATATAAAAAATACAATCAAGCACAGGAAAAGCTAGACTATGAGAAAAATAATGATTTTATACTCCAGTCCAACACCTCACTATTTGAAAAGGTGAAACATTATTTAGACAACTTGACTGGAGTGAAGAGATTCTCTCTCCGGGCTTGGCTGAACCCAACAGTCTAATTTCTATGTTTGCCAGCAGAGGTCAGATACAACAGCAGTCGTGGCTTGACCAGTGCAGTCCATTGGAGTATTAAACAACCACTCCAGGTCCTGGGGGGTTTCAGAGTGGTCTACTGCCTCGTGCACAACCCCTCCGCACAGGAAGCGGAGCAGCTGCTGGCAGATGAAGAGGTCAGTCTACCACATGGAGCTGACGAACAGCATGGTGGCAGCACTCCAACGTCAGCCGGCAGCCAGAACTCTGTGCCAACACCTCATTGAACTTCTCTCACCTAAACGATGCCTGCGATCACTGCAGCATCCATTGCTCACCTAGAAATTCAGTGTAACCGGCCTTTCTCCCCACCTGTAAAGAGATTTAAATTCATCAAATCACCAGTCATGAGCACGTCACCTGGCTTTGCAGAGACTACACTTCAACAACAACACTTGGCAGGCACGTTCATAAAACAAGCATTTTGAACTGTAATCATGTTCGTAAATGCCAAAAGAAATAATAATCACTCAGACTTTAGCCCATAATGGATTTTTAGGTTTATTTTCTCACAAATACTACAAAGTACTGCTAGAGGCAGCTAAGCTCCAGACTTTGAGGGGATAATATCTGGCAACTTCTTGTGGCTCGATTTTGGAAGATCTGGTCATAGGTGATTTATTTATTTTATTTAGAGATCCGGTGTGGAACAGGCCCTTCCGGCCTTCATGCCAGACCACCCAGCAGTTCCTGATTTAACCCTAGCCTCATCCTGGGACGATTTACAATGACCAATTAACCTACCAACCAGCACGTCCTTGGACTGGGGGAGGAAACCGGAGCACCTCGGAGAAAACCCATGCTTTCCACAGGGAGGATTACGAACTCCTTGCAGAGGACACTGGAATTGAGCTCCTAATCTTGACACCCCAAGCTGGAATAGCATTGCATTAACCAGTACGTTACTACCCCCTGCTGTCTTTCAAAATTTTGAATCTTCTCCCCATGACTGCATGAGTTTTGTCCAGGTGCTCGGATTTTCTCCCACAATCTAAAGACATACTGGTTGGTAGGTTAACTGGTCAGTGTAGATTGTCCCAAGATCAGGCCAGGTTGCTGGGCAGCATACCTTGAAGGGCTCAAAGGGCCTATTCCGCACTATTTCCCAATAAATAAATTAATAGCATCTTTGCGGATGCTGGGGCTGTCGACCTCAGCTACATTTCTGTCAACGTGCCAGACGCTACTTGGTGGGATAGGGATGTGACTTGCTATTATCAAGAGCCAGGGCAAAATATGTTACTAAGGCATAGAAAGTTCAAAGTAAATTTATTATCAAAGTACCTATATGTCACCAAATACAATTTCCTGCAGGCATTCACAGTAAATACAAAGAAACACCATAGAATCAATGAAAACCTACACAAAACATCACAGACAAACAACCAATGTGCAATCATTGAAGTGAAGTGGCACCATTTCACAACATATTATCGGTAAAATCCCCAGCAGATGCTCCCAGATTTGAAGATGTTGTTGAGGAAATTTTGATGAAAAGTTGAGGAGGTTAACACAGAAATGTTCGATCCCAGCTCCAGCCAATTCACAACCTCTCCTCAAATGCTCAACATTTCAGGTTGAGACCTCTCATCGGGACTGGAAGGGAAGTGGATAGAAGCCAGAGTAAGAAGGTGCGGGGATGGTAAAGAGTACAAACTACCAGGTGATACTTGAAACCAAGTGAAGGGGACTGTGAAGGAGATTACATATTTAACATTAAGTTGGATCTTGATCAACTGGGCCAGTAGCCGAGGAGTTGGATTCAGATTAATGCAAGGGGTTACAAGATTAGACAAACTCGGGCAGGACTTACACAGCAAATAGTAGGACTCTGAGAAGTGTTGTAGAACAGAGAGACTGAGGGGTAAAGATAAATGCTTTCTTAAACATTGGTGGACAATAAAGAATGAAGGAGGTATTTGGTATGCTTGTCTTCATCAGTCAGAACACTGGGAATCACAGTTCAGGTATCATATTACATCTGTACAAGACGTCGGTAAGGCCATATTTAGAATACTACATATATTTCTGGTCACACTGCTGAACGTAATTTAAACTGGAGAGGGGGCAAAATGATTCATGGGAATGTTAATGAGTTTGAAAGTCTTATGTTATCAAGAGAGGCTGGATAGACGAGGATGTTGTTCTCTGGAGTATTGGAGGCTAAGGGTGTGGTGAACTACATGTACCTGTCTGGACTCGCCCCCCCCCCCCCCGCTGACTGCTCCTGTGGTTCCTCCCACTGACCCCTGTATAAAGGCGATTGGAGGCACTGCTCCTCCCTCAGACTCCAGGATGTTGTGTGATGGTCTCTTGCTGCTGATAGTGCTCTCTTCCAGCTAATAAAAGCCTATCTCTCGCCTCACGTCTCCGAGAGTTATTGATGGTGCATCAAAGGGTTAACCTTGGACTTACAAAATCATGAAGGACATGAATAAGTGAAGAGTTAAAGCCTTTACTCCAGGGTAGGGGAGACCAAAACTAGAGATGATTGGTTTAGAGAGAGAGGGGAATGAGCCTGGGGAGCAATTTGTGCTAGTGAGCATACCAAATGCTCACAGAATAGAATCAACAGGAGGGCCTGAACTTAGCTTCACACACCAGATGTACAGTAAGTGGTCACAGGACAAAACCAGAGGAATCTACAGTTTCAGGACCAGACAGAGAAGTAACCTTAGTGAACCTTAGCTTATGGCAGGTGAGGGGGATCACATTGCAGAGACAGCAAAATGGATATTCTCAATATTTTATATTAAGTGTTCAAGTTTCTGAAAAGAACTTGAATGCACGATCTTCAGAATTTCAGATGGAGGTTAGATTGCTATATATTAAGATAGGACCTGGTCCTGGTTAGGTCCGGAGCATAAACAAAAAGCAAAGAGAACATACTTTATCTTAAAGGATGCATTTTTCATCATAAAGAAATCATATCCATTGTCTATCATGCAGTTCTGATGAAAGGTCATTGATCAACAATGTCAACTCGTTTCTTCTCTTTTCAGTGATGCAATCTGACCCGGTGGGTATTCTCTGCATTTTCTGTTTTATTTCATGGTGGGGTGGGACAACTGTAATATGATTACAGTCTCCAGTCATTACATAACTGAATGTAATTATATTTTAATATCAAATTTCCTAATTACTATTATGTTCTCACTGTTGTCAGGAAATGTAGAGGATGCTTGACTGAAACGAAGAGCAGCAGAGGCAATTCAACAGTGAACAATCACTTTAATATTGTGGCTCACAAGGAGCCACAAAACAAGAGAGAACAGGTACTAAACTCAAGGCAGCAAGGTAACTGAAGGCTAGGAGAAAATGGTTCAGGTTGGCTAGTTCAATGAGTGAACATGGGTGAGAGCTGGGTTTGAATAGGTTGCAGGTGATGAGTTGGAAACAAATGGCAGGTGTCTCCTGCCAGTTGGGTGGAGACTGCGATGTGCCTGCCTGTGCAGGACTGATAGGACTACTCTCCCATGGCCAGCACCCGACAGCCCAAGGCATCTGGGTGGGTCTGATGGAAATCCTTGAAGAGTGATGGATCCCAGATGAAACTGGATGACACCCAAGACCCCTCTTATGGCCTATTATACTCTGGGAGCAGCCCAGCATTGAATTCTGAAGCTGATAAATGAATCTCATGGCTGAACACGGTGACATAAATAGCCTTTGATAATAAATTTACTTTGAATTTTGAAGAAGGTCCTTGGATCTACCTGGTGGTGCGGTTTTCCCGGATGCAGTTGGCATTTGATGCATGGTGATCGTCGGTTCTGCAGTAAGTGCACAAATTGTTTCCCTAATGATGTTCATGATCTGGAGAGTCATTCCATGAGACATTTGTCAATTTGAAGGGCCAGAGTGACAAGGCTTTCAAAGTTGGTGGACATCTCTTGGGTAGTCAGCTCATCATTCCAAGAAGCCATGATGGTAACGGGTCAGCAGTGCTTCTCCATCCCAGCCGCACTCTGTCGCAAAGGTCCTGAATTCCCCAGTGTAATCCAGCAGAACAAGTGCTTTGGTGCAGGCAAAGTATCCATCCTCTGCCTCCCTTCCACTTCCCAGATGGTCAAAAAACCTGGCGCGACTCAGCAGTAAAACTTTCTTATTGGTTCAGATGGGAGCTTTATTGTTCTAGTTAGCAGCAGCACCGGTCAAAGCTCACTCAG
The DNA here is from genome assembly GCF_030144855.1 of Hypanus sabinus. Taxonomy (NCBI): domain Eukaryota; kingdom Metazoa; phylum Chordata; class Chondrichthyes; order Myliobatiformes; family Dasyatidae; genus Hypanus; species Hypanus sabinus. The sequence goes on from NC_082719.1 coordinate 80,568,719, forward strand.
TCAAGTGAGAAATGACTTAAGCAACCTTGGCTCAGTCTGTAACATACAGAGACGGATGGAGCTTGAAGTGTAAGGTGCACCAGGGCAGGAAGTTGTGGCATTAGGTTGGGGAACTATCAAGGCATTTGAGCAGCAGAAGCCAGGGCTCTGGAGGAGGAGGTTGACTGGGGCAGGGATGTTGTAACAAGATGGAGTGTTGGTTGAGTTTGGTGAGCAGATATTCAGTGGTTTCCTGCTGCTTCTCGATCATGTACCCTTGTGGATGGACAACGTCCTTCAGGCATGCAAACTCTGCTGGGCCAATCGCTGGTTCACTCATCCTGTCTAGAAATGTAGAGGCAGCTTGACCCAAATGTGGAGCAGTAGAGACAATTCAGCAGTGAGCAAAGATATTAATAAACAAGAAGCCACTGAAAAAGTTCAAGATCATAACGAGACCAAGAGTCCATCTCATTGTACAAGAGATCCATACAAGAATCTGGGAAGTGGTCAGTGAGATAGAAGCTATCTTTGAGCCAGGTGGTACATGCTTAAAATGACTCCAATCCATGTGGTAAAGACACTAAATTGAGACACTGGATCCACTTGCACCCAATTTTCATATGCATCGAAAGTAACTGCACTAGTGGTCTCTTCTGGGTGAAACCCCATCCACTGTAAAACAGTTCCACTCCCAAATTACTTCAATATGTCTGACTTTATATAGTATCATCCCAAAGTCATGTACAACAGCATTAAACAATCTGGCTTACACAGCAATATTTATGTAAATCTCCAGAAAGCCACAATAAACACCACTAGAATAGTTTGAAAGTTCCAGGAATTGTGTAAAGAGTGCACGTGGCTATGTCCATACTTCAGGCTTTACCAACTTGAGTTAAGAAAAAATATATAATAATGTTAGTAATGAATAATAATAGTTAATAAATTTCACAACACATGCCAGCGATATTAAATCTGATCTGATATAGAGAATATGAACCATAGCATCCTTGGAAGTGAGTACAGAGAATGTGAAATCAGTGTTGAAGTGATTGAGGCTAACCACTCTGGTCCAGGAGCCTGATGGTTGAAGGATATTAACTGTTCCTTAACGTTGTGTTGTGGGACCTAAGATTTCCTAATGGCAACAGCGAGGAGAGAGCATGGCCTGAATGGTGGGGTCCTTGATGGAGGAGGCTGGTTTTGTGGCAGTGCTCCTTGTAAGTATGCTCAAAGGTGGAGAGGGCTTTTCCTGTGACGGACTGGGTAGAACCGCCACTTGAATTGGAGCCTTTGGATGCAACCTGCAAGCTCCAGCATCTATGAACAGTCACAAAGTTATTTCACTGCATTTTTACCTGTTTAAAAGGGACACTGGTGACAATGGGATCACTGATGTATCAGCTTCCGATTTCAATGCTGAGTGTAACAGTAGGTGTTCTTTTCATTGCATTTAGCTATTCAGAAGCTTATTAAATGGATGCTTCAGTGATGCCACTGTTGGCTGTCTTCTGTGAGTAATCATTCTTTCTAAGTTGCTACTAACTCTGCATCAGTACCAGCAGCTGTCACACCAGTGCTAATTATCTCTGTACAAAGAAGTATCCTATTTGCCTTAAATGAGGATGCAGCTCAAAAAAGATAGTGTGTTTAGATTCTATTATAACAGAAAAACAAGTAAAAATCTCAAAACGTCATTTTTTTCAGGGAAGTTGTATATGCTAGCTCTTTTCATATTTTGCGACCTTGTTTGTGGTTTTGATGTCTTACTTCCACATTCCAATGTCTCCCCTGTGGCTGCAGCCGACCTACTTGTCTACACAGACAGCCCTGGAAAAACTCTTACCCTATGTTGGAAGGCATCAGGCCATGGCCCATGGCTCTCTGAGGGATTGGCTTGCTGTGAGTCACAGGGAAGAGGTCATGGTGGAAGATGAAATGCTGTGTGTATGAGAGGGGGCGGGGGGGGGGGGGGGATTGTATCAATGACCTAAAATTGACCAGTGACTTGGATGCACAAAACCATGAAGGAATCCAGCATTGAAACAGGCCATTTGTTCCATCAGTCAGGAGGTACGGAATCCTGAAGTCCCACACCAACAGGGTAAGGAACAATTAGTTTCCTTCAGCCCTCGGTGCTTGAACCTCCCTGTTCAACTCTAATCCTACCACAGCAGCGGGATGAGACAACCCACATCTGTACACTACCATGGACTTGTCTTTCATTGTGTCGTTTGTTTCCTTTTGCACAAAGTCCTGCACTTACAATCATTTTTTCCTCTTATTTTCAATGTATGGTATAATTTTATGTATAATTTATATATAACATATATTCTGTGCATCGTCTGGGCATTCATGCTATGATGCAAGTACTACACAGCGTACCTGCGCTCATCTAGCTCGACTGGGCTCGAGTTCCTGCTGGCCACCAAACATTAACCCTTTTCATCTTTCCCACATTCATCTCATCCTTGATTTTTCAACTCACCTACATTTAGGGGCAACTTACAATGGCCAGGTAAACTACCAATTTGTGCATTCTGAAGATTTCTATCTATTTATTTATTTATTGAGATCCCGCACGGAATAAGACCCTCCAGTCCTTTGAGACACATGACCCAGCAACCCACCGATTTAACCCAAGCCTAATCATAGGACCAATGACCAATTACCCTAATAAGCAGAACATCTTTGGACCGAGGAGGAAACATGAGCACCCGAAGGAAACCCAAGCTGTCTCTGGGAGAACATACAAACTCCTTGCAGACAGTGGCAGGAATTGAACGCAGGTCATCGGTATAGTGAAGCGTTGTTCTAACCACTACACTACCGTGCCAACCCCAAGATGTGGGAAGAAATGCAAGAGATCACAGGAATGTAGAAACTCCACACACTCAGCACCACAGGTTAGGAGTGAATCCCAGTCACTGGAGAGTGAGAAAGCAGGGCTGACTGTATCATCCTGACCCCTCTCTCTCTCTCTCTCTCTGAGTAGGAAGTTCTGGCATTCAGTCCACTCCACCCTGACCTCCAGACCCAGCTCCTGGAATCCTAGCCGCAGCGTCTGGTCCCTTCCCTCCTCCGAGTTGTATTTGCCCACTCTGAGCAGGACTCATGATGGTGAAGGGAATGAATCAGGGAAGGGATGGCAGCCAAGGGCATGACTCTCCTCCTTGACAAGCGGAACAAGTCTCTTACTGCAGAAAAGCAATCTATTGCCAAGTACCATTTCACTGTTCATGGGGGACAGCTATTCATTCACATGCAGCATCACCCTTACTCCTATAGAACTGTAGGATGTTCATTAATAACAAATCTATGCCTGTGAAGAATGTTGTGGCTAACTAAAACTGAGCTCAAAGTTCAGAAAGTCCAAAGCAAATTTATTACAAAATACGTACTGCATATGCCACAATATACAATGAAATTCATTTTCTTGTGGGCACACTCAATAAATCCAATAACCATAATAGAATCAATGAAAGATCACACCAACAAGGCGGACAACCAGCGTCAAAAGACAACAAGCTGTTCAAGTATAAAAAGAAAGAAAAATGAAGAAATAATAATAAGTAAACAATAAATATCGAGAACTTGAGATAAAAAGTATTTGTAAGTGAGTCATAGGTTGTGGGAACAGTTCAGTGATGAGGCAAGTGAACATGAGTGAAGTTTATCCTCTCTGGTCAAACTCCTGGAGAGAGAGAGTTTAGGGAAAACCAAAAGAATCGCGTTCTCCTGACATGATGTTTTATACTTTGTCTGATAACAAAGATAACAAATTTTTAACTCCAGTTTCAATTGCTATAACATTTGGAATATAGTTAAATTCACAGAAAATTACATATTTGCAATGGCAGCACATATTCAAATTTGTTGTCTGTTCCAAAGGCTAGATGCTCAAAATATACACAGAAGAGATTTAGCAGAAGCTGGAAATTCAGAGTAACACACACAAATTGCTAGAGGAATTCAGCAGGTCACTCAGCATCTATGGAGAGGAATAAAGGGTCTTCGTGTCAGGACCTGATGAAGGGTCTTGTCCCAATACTTTGATTCTTTATTCCCCTCCATAGGAGCTGCCTGACCTGCGGAGTTCCTCCCGCATTTTGAATGTGTCGCTCAAAATACCCATTTTATTACCGTGCTGAAGGATGGCTACACAACTAACCAGATGAATGAGAGACAATCAGAATTAGAATCTAGTTTAATATCACTGGCATAGATTGTGAAATTGATTAACAAATCTGTCCTGAGCTGTGCCTGAAGTGGCAGGGAAACACCTTCAACCATATACTAATAGCCGGAACATTAATCTGTTGTCTTTCTCTATGTAGTTTCAATGGGGCAGAATCGAATGATTGGTTTCATTAGCCACAAATATCAGTTGGAAATTGCACACTGATTTTATTTCCAAAGATTGGTGTTCGTTTTAGTTAATCCATAATTATGTTATCCATAATTTCATGACCCGAAGATGAACCCTAACAAAGGGCAACAATCAATTCATGAATAGCATCCTACTGCTCAATGAGAAAAGTGAATTGGCCTCTCCCTGCTCGAAGGAGACTCCAAGCTGCTTACTGAGAGCACATTACTGTTCTCCCAGAGCTTTGAACTGTTTGCATATGACAGAAACCAGACCTTTATCTGAATGTGGGGCAACTGGACAAAAACAGTTAAGTTCATGCAACCTCAGTCAGTGCCTCTGTAACAAATGCCCATCGAAGGCAGAGTGGCCATCTGTCTCTACAGAACCTCCTGTGAGAACATGGAGATGGATTCCTTTACGATCCATAATATCCCATAAATTTGGCGAGTTGGGTCTGACAGCTTGCTTTGCATCTTGAGCACGCTTGTGAAGCCTAATGATGAAATTGTCCCAAACATGTGTGTACCCGAGTTTTCTGGATTAGTACAGATACATCCAGCAAGCTCACACTCCTCAACCCTTTTGACTCATGTCAGACAGCTGTCCACTAACCCCAGGCAGCACAGTAGCATAGCAGGTACTACAACAGCACCAACGATCTGGGTTCAACCCCCATTGCTGCCTGTAAGGAGTTTGCATGTTCTCCCTGTGATTGCTTGGGCTTCCACTATTGCTCCAGCTTCCACATTCTAAAGACATAGGGTTAGTACGTAGTGGGCATGCTATGTTGGCACCAGCAGTGTGGCAACACTTAGAAGCTATCCCCAGCACATCCTCGGACATCCTCGGACTGTGTTGGTCTTCGATGCCGACGATGCTGGAGGAACTCAGCAGGCCACGGAAAAAGAACAGTCACCGTTTCCATAAATGCTGCCTGGTCTGGGGGGTTCTTTTAGCATTTTGTGTGCGTTGCTTGGATCTGCAGATTCTCTCGATTGTGACGTACTTTGCTGTATGTTGCAATGTTCTGATACACAGTACTTTGCAAAAATATCAGGCACATATATAAAGTTAGGGTGCCTAAGAATTTTGCACAGAACTGAAGTAGTTTTATGTATTGCACTGTACTGCTGCCACAAAAAAATACAAAGATTTCATGACATGTGAGAGATGTTAAAGCTGATTCTGACATGGGTCTCTATTGTGGACTGAAAGTGAGTGGGAAGGGGTCAGGGAGAGGGGAATCATGGTTGGGAAAAGGGGAAGGGAATGGGAAGTACCAGAGAGACAGTCTGTAATGATCAATAAACCAATTGTTTCGAATCAAATGATCTTGCCTGGTGTCTCAGGGCTGGGTGTGCCTGCACCTGCTCCACCTCTTCACCCCTGGCTCTTCTCTGCCACCAGTCCCACACCACTCCTGGAGCCCTCCACTCTCATCATTCCTAACACTTTTGCACCCGCCAGATTTAAAAACTCACTCTCCACTCCATGTTGACAAATACAGTTCTGTACAAAATCCTTAGGCACTCTTGTTTTACATATGACTAAGACTTTTGCACAGTATTGTACGTGTGACAAATAAAGTTAATCTTTTAATCTAAACCATTGTAAGCTCATTCTGTGAGGAGTCAGGCACAAAGATCCACTTTTGGTCATATTCATTTTCTCTCTTAGAGCCATGGGGTGACCATACCCAGAGTCAGAGACATGACTCGTGGTCATTATCACAGTGCTGGTGAAGGAGTTCGGCCCCAAATATCAACTGTTTGTTCCTCTCTATGGACGCTGCCTGACCTGCCTAAGTTCCTCCAGCATTTTGTGCGTGTCATCCACGTCAAGGAAGGCTCCTACTTGAGTGAGTCCATTTGCTGGGATTCAGCCAACGTCACACAAAACCTTTCCAATCCATGAACCTGCACAAATGTCTTTTAAACACTGTATCGTACGGCACAGCACATAATGAACAAACAATTTATACATATCTCTACCAGTTCCTCCATTGCTCATTATACCCTCCACCGTCTGCACAAAACATTTATTTCACATGTTCCATTAAAATATTTCCCCTCTTGCCTTAAACCTACATCCTCCAGTTTTAGACTCCCCTAACCTGGGTAAAAGACAATTCGTCTTACCTTGGCTCTTCATGATTTTATAATTATTTAATGTCGACCCTCAGCCTCCTACAGCAAATTTAAATAAAAACAGCCTATCGGCTTCTACTCGAAATGCGAGCCACCCTAGCCTGGCAACATCTTTATGAATCTTCTCCGCACTCTTTCCAGCATAGTTAACGTCTTCCAATAGCTACGCAACCAGAACTGTACACAATACTCCAAGTACGGATCACTCACAGATGTAATGATATTCCAGCTCTTGCACTTAGTGTTCTGAGCAGTGAAAAAAAGCAGTGAGCTTTTTTCATCATCCATCATGTCAACCCCTGTGTTAACACTTTCATGAAACAATGCATCCTTTAGAGTCATAGATTCATAGTGAAGTACAACACAGAAACAAGCCCTTCGGCCCATACGGCACATGCCAAACCATTCAAACTGCCCACTCCTGTTGACCAGTGCTGACTGAGACCATGGCCCTCCATACTCCGGCCATCCATGTACCTCTCCAAACTTCACTTGAAATGTTGAAATTGAGCTTGCACACACCAGTTACACTGGCAGCTCATTCCACAATCTCAAAACCCTCTGAGTGAAGAGGTTTCTCCTCATGTTCCCCTTAAACTTTTCACCTTTCACCCTTAACCCATGACCTCTAGTTGTAGTCCCTCCCAATCTCAGTGGAAAAAAGCCTGCTTGCTTTTACCCTATCTATATCCCTCAATTTGTATACCTCTATCATATCTCCTTTCAATCTTCTACGTTCCAAAGAATAAAGTTCTATCATTCAAGCTTTCCTTAGAACTCAGGCCTTCCAGTTCCAGCAACATCTTTGTAAATTTTCTCTGCACTCTTTCAACCTTATTTACATCTTTCCTGTAGGCAGGTGACCAAAACTCCACACAATACTCCAAATTAGGCCTCACCAATGTCTTATACAACTTCAACATAACATCCTATACTCAGGTCAATGTGCCATGAACTTTCTTTAGGACCCATTGTGGTAAACTATGTGTATACCTGTCTGGGCATGCCCCTCTGCTGACTGCTCCTGTGGCTCCTCCCACAGACCCCTGTATAAAGGCAATTGGAGGCACTGCTCCTCCCTCAGTCTCCAGGATGTTGTGGTCACTTTTGCAGCTAATAAAAGCCTATTGTTTGCCTCCAGTCTCCAAGAGTTATTGATGGTGCATCACCTATGATGCCACTTTTAATGAATTATGGACACATATCCCCAGATCCCTTTGTTCTACCACGCTCCTGGTGCGCTCAGTTCACGGCGTAAGATCTACCCTGGCTGGTTCTACTGACGTGCAACATCTCTCATTCATCTGCACTCCATCTGCCCTTTCTCAGCCCATTTTTCCAGCTGGTCCAGAACCTGCCTTAATAGTCTGCCTCGCTGTCCACTAACGCCTCCAACATTGGTGTCATCCGCAAATCTACTGGGCCAGTTAACCACATTATCATCCAGATCATTGGTATCTCCTAGTCTTTCGGCCCACTTATAACTAGAAATACAGACACATTTCCTGCGTGCGCCATTCGCTAAAACCTAATGGCGTAGCAGTTACTGAAACGCTTTGCAGCCCAGCTGCACGATCCGGTTGCGTCCATAAGGAGTCTGGTCGTTCTCCCCGCGACTGGGTGGATTTCCCCCCAAGTGTCGAAGATCTGCGGTTGGGGTTAGTAAGTCGTCGGCATGCCGGGTTGGCGCCAGGAGCAAGGCGACATTTGCGGCGTTACTCCGTCACATTTCGGGTCGATGACGCAAAGCGACGCACTGTGCTGTGTTTTGATGTCGGTGTGACAAATGATCTTTATCTCGAAACATTCGACATGTTGTGCTCCCAGCGACACAACACTGGATTCCGCGCCACTCATTCAGTGTGCAAAGTTGTCCCGACACTTGCCCTAGTCAAAATTCCTTAGACCTGAATCAGCCGCAGTCCCCGCAATCACCAGGAAACCAGTCCCAACTAGTCAACGAATTAACCGCGCGGCTTGTTTACCATTGACTAACACGGAAAGAAACTAAAAGGTTAAAGAATTGCAAAACCCAGAAAGATCACAGAGGCGTGAAACTCGACCCACCAGACCCCAGATTCAGTATTCTGTAAATGCAGCACTTCCTACGACAGTCTTAGTGCCATTCTAAGGTTTCTGAGCAAAAAATATCCTGTATGATGATTAACTAAATTACAGGAACAGTAATTTCGAAACATGAAGATGCAGTTATTTATACTGAAGAGGTGTTTTTTTTTATTCCTGGTGACTAAGTTTGCACTGGCCGCACCGATGCGTTCAAAATCAGTGATTTAGGACAAGTGGAACTAATCTTTAATTAAAAAGCAGCGTTTTATTGATGAAAGACGTTAGGAACGCTAGAAAATATTTTGGATTACGGCAAATAAATTTAAGAACGCCTCGTTAATTTATTCCACACGACGCGACCAGAAGTAACGAAAGTTGGTCATTTGATTAACATCCGGAAAACAATATTATTAGACACCACCAGATGGCAGGCGAAGTCCGAAAAAGCAAGCCAAGGGAAAACAGACGACTGCAAATATTTCCAAAAGTCGAGCGTTTATGGCGACCTGTTTAAAAAATCGACAAGGGGAAATATGTCACAACAATTTAAAGATAATACTTGCAACATTTTGGAGTCAAAATCCTGTTTATAAAGATCCGACGCTTCCCCGTCCTACCATTCAGAGAGTATCTGTTCTGATTTTTATGATTGCTCCTGTAACGTTAGATTTGATTCTTTTATCATGAATTATTTAATTTGACTTTCCAAACTGCACATTAATTGTGTTAGTACGCATTATTTAATTTTGCGCGTTATATCTTAGTTTTCAAAGTTTACTATTCCACGGACTCCGTCAAAAGAGATGTTCCTAGGTGCAGAGCTCCCAGTACATACAATTCCACTGCTGTGTACAAATGAGAATATTAAATGAAAATAGTTGTTAAAATATTGCTGACGACATGTGAAGAAGCGATGAAAAAAACTAAACATGCACGAGGGCAATGCAAATTCTCGTCAGTGTCCAAGCCTCGCTGATGAGTTTGCACGTTACTATATATCAGGGTTTAACTCAGCGGAGAACTATCCACTACTCAAATTATCGCAGTCTATGGTCTAGCTCAGAATTTTTTTTTAAAAAAAGCTATGGTTTAAATTGTTAGCATTTCACGTGGTAACGTGTCAAATTCAACCTGCATTGCACGAGGCATGTTCCTACCCAGATTGCTAAATCGCTGAAAACACAAACGCTTTCCCGTGCTTCGGATAAATCTAATTTGCTATCCAAGGATCCATTCGACATTTTTTTGTTTCTAACATATATATTCTTTGTTGTATCAATATACATGAAGTTTTACTGAATATTAATAAAATCGCTGTTTTGTATCGTTATCCATTGGACCCCAATAAAGTTTGTTTTCCTGCATTCTGAATTAAACTAATTGTTAATGCAAAACCCCCCTCCTCCATCAATTAGCTGATAACTAATCAATAGTTCGACCTCATGAACGAACCATGGCTACATTGGTCTACAAACCCTTCTCCGAATAAAAATATGCCTATCTTTTGAATAATTCGTTTGACACAGCATTTACAATCAGACGGGGAAAGAATTTCCAACATTCACCGTGCTTTACGCTGAAAAGTAAATGCCTTGACTTCGGGGTGAAATGTTAGACTGTGTCAGAGGGTGTGTGCTGCGGGGGGTGCGGGGCGATCTTCCTTTGGTCTTCGATCTCAGTTAAATGAAGCGTCGTCCATTCACCATTCTGTTGACACAAGCTTCAAATCCTCTTATAGCTATGTATAAATTAATATACATGTAAATACCATTAAAGAAAATTTAGCATTCAAATTCCTCCTCACATCCAAAGTGATTGACTCATACTTCAGCGCATCGAACTTAATCTGGCACAGATAATTTGCCGCGTTTAACGTGTCTGTTTCATTGTAATTTCTCAGGTCATCCGCACAATTTGCTGTCACTTGTCATTTAATCCAGTCTGAAAATTTGGGAAATATACTTTTCATTCTTTCATCCAGGAGACAGAGATCTGAAGATTCCGCTATTAATTCCTCCAAGGAACAACACATTTTACATTCACCAATCAATGTGCACTCCCTTTCAGTTTCCGACATCTCGATCAATTGCCAAACCAATTAATAATAACCTGATATAGCCTCGAGTTATTCGGTCATCACCTTTGTTAAATAAACAGATTCCAAAAAAACTGAGAAAAAAACTTTAAATATTCTACAAAATCTTTTAAAATATATTTAATATTCAATTTTTACTTGTATTTCGTGGTAGTTGAGTTCTAAAGGAGAGACGGTAATCACTGGGTAGCGCTTGAATAATAGTTATTAAATAACTTCCGTTCAACTTACTGAGAGGCTCACCGCGCACCCTTATCATCTTCAAAGTGACCTCTATAAAGCAGTGATAGCCTGATTGTGTTTCTTATAGTTACTGGCACAGAAACATTTCTTCTGGGAGGCGGGGAGGTTTACTGTGCGGTACAATACGAGGAGAGAGCGGATTATACCGTTCCGTGGGGTTAGAGGAAGCTTCGCGCAGTTCGTCGCTAAATTAAAACAGCTGCCGAACAACGAAACGCTGCAAAAGAAAAACCCGTCCGATTCCATCCGAATACTCATCATATTTTGATGACTACGTTTTGACAAAAAAAGCATTCGGAAGAACACGGGTCGCGCGCTTCCGCCGACAGTTCCGGCACCAGATTTTGTCCAAGTCTCCACAACTGTTCACGAAAGGCGCGGTCTACAACTTTCGCGGCCAATTCGTGTGATTTTAGCATTCCGCTGCAGTTGACCTTTATCCCATTGTCGCTCTGTTGCTTCGCAAAATTCTTTCAATAATTTTCTCTCCAGGTTCATTGTGTATAATGACCGAAACATCTCTTCAAAGGTTTGTCACTATTAATGCAGCAGGTGTCTTGCCTTTCGCTTAGTTACTAAATAAGCCTGGTTCGAAACTCGGTTTAACTAGTGTTGGGGTAGAAACCTTCGAAGTTTAGTCTGTAAAGATTCCACCGTCTACAAATAGTCTGCCCTGCATATTATTTGTTCCCCAGATTATTTCGTGCCCCATGCCTTTGCTTGAACAAGCAGCACAAATGATAGAAGTCAAGAGAAAATCAGCAGATGCTGGAAATCCAAGCAACATGATAAAAAAAAGTCACGACTGCATCTCCCCCCTTTTCGACGCGATTAACACCACGAGTCAGTTAGAGGGAAATTCCGACCACGCTAAAGCTTATCTTCGGCTGAACATTAATTCGTCTTAGCGGGATGGGTGGCAGATATGCTTAAAAAAAAACAGCAGAGTGTGTTCTGTTCTTGAGTAGACTGAGTTAATGTTGACAACATTTACATTTATATTATATTTACATTTTGTGTTGACTAAATTTGGCATATTTAATTATTGATTTGGTACATTAGATCCGTCCAAACGGTGCGACCGAGCAGCGAAGCCACCAAGCGGAAAAGTGTTAAAATTCCGTATCATTCTTGATAAACTTCCTTCAAGTTCCAGTAAGCTTGCCCCCCTCCTTTTCTCTATCCCTTAATTTCCTGCTAGAAATGAACATAGTAAAATCTTTGAGTGCGACTGACATAACGAAACTGGGAGGAGTACCAAATAACGGGTAACGTACGCGTTTGCTGCTGGCAACGTACTCGCCAGCCATCCGTTTATTTTATGCCGTTTTATACAGCCCTCGCGGTTGCGTGTAAGTTCTGGATGTGTTTCGCGGCAGTGAGAGGCGAAGATGCGGTGTGGCTGTCGGCTTGCACCGGCAGATGGCGCTTTAGCCCCACTTGACTCCAGCGTGGTGCCTGCCGCTGACGTGCTCGCCAAGGGCTGATCGCACCAAGTGGAGGCCCTCTATGGTAATGACTGGGGTTGGGAGGGATTCTTTCCCCCCTTAAACGATCGATGTAGATCGGGAGGCGAGCAAGAAAAAAAGATGAATGAACCAGGTCTGATCAATTGTCACAGAAACGGGACAGCTCAGAGCCGAAGAATGAAGACGCGTTGAGAACTGGTGAATGCCGTTTGAACGGAATAAGAGGTGCTGATGACCAAGTAAGTAAAACAAGGGTTTTCGTCAATTTCGTCACTTTTGCTCTTTCTCAGCAACCTTTCTCAGTTGCATGACTGCACTTTTTTGTTCTCCCTTGCAGATGCCTGCCTGGAAAACAAGGATATTGTTAAAGATACTGATTGGTTTCCTTGCCATACATTGTTCTTTCGCGCGAACCATGAAGGTGCGATGTTTCTTTATTTTATTCTACTTCGTCACCGGCACGGGCCGATCGCAAGGAGCCCTTAAAACCATCAATATGGCCATCCTGTTGCCTCACAACAACACCATCTATCCCTGGGCTTGGCCGAGGGTAGGTCCCGCCATCCAACTGGCCATAGAGAGGATTAACCAGGACAAGGAGCTGCTGAAAGATTACGAGCTCACCTACAAGTTCAAGAGCAGCGAAGCGGACGGCTCGTGTTCCAATTACGCCGCCCCTTTCAACGCCGTGGAGTTTAAGATGACGGGCGACCCCGATGTGTTTGTGGGACCCGGCTGCATGTACGCCACCGCCGCGGTGGCCCGATTCGCCAGCCACTGGAATCTACCCTTAGTCACCAGCGGTGCACCGGCTTACGGCTTTGACAACAAGACCGGAGAATACAACACCACCATCCGGACCGGCCCGAGCCACACCAAACTTGGGGAATTTGCCAGACACATCCACGAGACTTTCAACTGGACCTCGAGGGCGGCACTAGTTTACTGGGATTTAAAATTGGATGACCGTCCCTATTACTTCACAGTGGAAGGGATTTATACCTCTCTGGAGTCAGAATTTCGAAACATGACGGTGAGACACGAAAATCTTATGGACAATGAACTGCAGCTGTCGGATATCATAGAGATTATACAATTCATTAAAGACAATGCCCGGAGTAAGTGTATTTCTGGACCCCACCCCTTCTATCTACATGGTGACAGTAAAGAGGTTTGATGTTATTTAGGCGGTAGCGTCGCACCATAGTATAAGTAAGAGAAATGCGCCTAGCCTTCGCTATTTTCCCAAAGTAGATGATTCAGGGGGACAATGTCAACAAATGATGTTATAGTTTATATCCTAACCATTGAGATTGCGTCTTCTCCATTCACGCCCCTACTTCATAGCTTTTTAATAAGCTGTTTCTTTAAATTACTAAACCAACCCACTGTGATAATAGATTTCCGGAGATCCTGAGGTCCGGAATATTTCGCCGAGTCCATTTAAATCAGATTGAAACCTCGGTTTTGTTCTGCGGACATAGCGGAGATGACTCCGTTCCCGCTACCGAGAGACACGGAATCAGAGGAGCTTTAAGATGTGAGGGTTAACACTGGGTTTAAAAGGGTGGATGCAAATATAGTGTAACATTTCACTTGTTAAATAACTTGCAGTTCAGAATCAGAAAGTATCACGCATTCATAGTGGCAAAAATTGTGTTCCGCGTGGAAAGTTAAATGTAACAGCAGTTACTAAACTGTTGGCCAAAACAATTAGGAAGTTGACACTTTTGAGGAAAGGAGTTACACCGCTTGATAAATTTGCGATGAAAAATAAAACTTTTTAATGATGATAATATGAGAAATCTCTGGGAGTAGGTTAATGAACATAATAAATTGAATTGCACACTACGAGCGGAGCGCATTGCATTGGAATATAATTAAGGTATTGTGCGAGTGTTTTGGACCACAAATAGACTGCAGACCGATGTACCACCTAACGTTTACAGTTCGCAGTCACCCATTTCCAGTAATGAACCGTGCGTGACACAATCCTGTATCTGTAACAGACAATTGAAGCATTTGAACGATCGATTAAACTGCCCATTACACGGCGCTCACAAAGTGCCTCGCGATATGAATCTTAGGATATTTTTCTGAGCGATTACCTCAATTTTATTTAGAATTGCTTAGGATACTTCATCCTATTTGACAAATAATCACCCCTCTGAGTTTTTGCTGTGCTGAAGTTAAATGAACGGTTTTAGTTTAATGTATTATGTACAAATGGTGCTTTGATTTACACGGCGTCGCATCTCTTTTTTTAGTTGTGTATTGGTGTCTTCCTTTGGAAAAGTTTCGGCAGATTTTGTGGCAAGCGCAAAAAGAAGGGCTGACGGACGGCGAATACGTGTTTTTCTATGTGGATCTCTTCGCCGAGAGTCTCCGAGTGAAGGCAACCGGACAGTCCACGAAATATTGGGAAATTAAGCACAACAACGAACCCCTCTTTCCAGAGGTTTTCAAAGTAAACACAGTTTTTTTTTCAACTCATTTAACACATGGTGTACAGATACCTTTCTCGTTCTATTAGAGGTCGTTATGCCGGCAGGAAGACTGTGCAGATTGCAAAACTTCTAGTCTGTGTTAAAGCGTTGTTTAAAGTGCCGTCGCAATCTGTTTTTACCTGTCACCGAGCGACCTACATCTAAACGCCATTAAAGGAAGCAGGGTTATTAATTCAACCACCGAGCTTGTCTCCCCCCCACCCCATTTAATGGTTAATCAACCGAATTTAGCCGTTGTTTAATATCTCAAGGTTATGTTGCCTATTAAAAATAATTTTAGAGCGACAATATATAGCGAGGATATTCTAAACAAATAATAACTTTCACACAAAATGCTAGCCGAATTGTGCAGGCGAGGCTGTATCTAAGGAAAAGAGTAAACTGTCGACGTTTCGGGCCGAGACCCTTCATCGATGCTGCCTGGCCTGCTGAGTTCGGAGTGAGTGAGTGAGTGTGTGTGTGTGTGTGTGAGTGTGTGTGTGTGTGTGTGTGTGAGTGTGTGTGTGTGTGTCTGTGTGAGTGTGTGTGTGTGTGTGTGAGTGTGTGTGTGTGTATGTGTGTGTCTGTGTGAGTGAGTGTGTGTGTGTGTGAGTGTGTGTGTGTGTGAGTGTGTCTGTGTGAGTGTGTGTGTGTGTGTGTGAGTGTGTGTGTGTGTGTGTGAGTGTGTCTGTGTGAGTGTGTGTGTGAGTGTGTGTGTGAGTGTGTGTGTGAGTGTGTGTGTGTGTGTGTGTGTGAGTGTGTGTGTGTGTGTGTGAGTGTGTGTGTGAGTGTGTGTGTGTGTGTCTGTGTGTGTGTGTGTGAGTGTGTGTGTGTGTGTGTGAGTGTGTGTGTGTGTGTCTGTGTGTGTGTGTGAGTGTGTGTGTGTGTGTGTGTGTGTGCGTGTGCGTGTGCGTGTGTGTGTGTGTGTGTGTACCATTGTTGTGTGTCTTACCGCTTTATTTCTAATGGTTCGTCCCCACTCACATTGAACCTCCTAGCCATGTCGAGAACTCCACCTTCATATTTTACTGGACTCAAAAAAGGGCTTAATCCTTTTACGGTGTACGGTTTTCCTAGTTCTTTGGCAGTGGTTTCTGCGCCGTGTTGCATGTTTAAAAGACTGGAGGCGAAACGTTTTGATTATGGCGGAATCGCTATATCCGCAGACGCTGCTCTGGACGCTAACTAAACCGTTTATAACTATTTTTCTTCAGTCAGTGATGATCATTACCTACCGGCATCCCGAAGACCCTAAGTATTCTGATTTCCAAGAGGATTTACGTGAAAGAGCCAGAAATGTGCCGGGCGTTGATTTCGACAACTCTCTGGTAAGCGTTATATTGAAATAGAGACAGGGTATAGTTGGTTGTTGGTATCAAGTTAGTTGACAGTATTAATCAATTGATTAGAGGAAGACAAAGAGCTGGATGACATGGCAAGTGGCTGGAGGGATACCTTGCACTGATGCCAATGAGCATAGGGCATCTCAGATTTGCTCTGGGACCGGCGTCTGATTCTCATCATGTTGCAATGTAGCTACTGAATACGCTTGTGGTATGCCCTGTGAATGTATGTCTAAAATACCCTGGTTTATTTTTTCTTCGATCCAGTGATCTGTGCAGCACGTTGGTGTGATGTTATCTTGAAACAAATATCAGTGCATTTCTAGTATATTGCAGTCCATCTGAAAATAGCCAACTCGCCGAACCCGTTGTAACAAATATATCACTATTCAATTTCTTACGTGTTTATCTATTTCATAGAAGGATCGATTCCTGTAGGAAGTACAGTAATAGCAGAAATACAGGAAATTCTATAGTTTTAAGTAAACTAACAACACTGTTCATGTCGTCGTTGGCTCGCAAACAGAATAGACTTCAATTTATTGTTCAATTATGACACTTTTAGACAAGGTTTTCTGATACTGTGTCATGCTTAAAGTGGACATGGCTGCTCCTGGGCCAAATGAAATGCTAAGCTGACTGTTCTTTGCTGATGGTTTTGGGGTTGGGGTGCTGATTTCAGCAAAGAAGTTCCTTGCTTTAACCTGTACTTATTAAATGCTGACCCTCTGAGAAATGTCATTGTTACTTTGTTAATTTTCTTTCTCCAAGTCCATCCATTTTTTGCAGTGATGTATATACTCTTACATTTAATTACACTATATATATGTATATATTTTATGTTATTTATTTTGCTACAAAGTGTTTCTAGTGAACAACCAAAATTTAGTAATATGAATTGAATTGCTGAATGCTTTGGGGTCTGATGTATCGTACTGTTTCTGTTCAAGAATTTGTATCATTGAAAATTGTAAATTTTCTTCGAGCACTAGAGTTCTGTTTTGTTCCTCTGCTGGAGCTTTATATTAATGTATTCATAACGACACTGTTTTTGCACACCTTCATCCAGTGACCATTAGATCTAGGCCCATTCTTCCGTCGCATTATCCCATGATGTGTTATATCATGCTGCACAAATGTAATCTGAACTATAGAAGTCTTAAAACTATTGCGGTACATTCCCAGACAATGTCTAATTGAGTAATGCCATCTTTCTCACGTAATCCACATTTGCCACCACAACAAATATTCAACATCAGCGTCTCATTATTAGTCAGTGCTTCCATTAGCCCTGCTTCCTGATATTCAGTAGGTATATTCATGCCTCTGTGAAACTGACCGTGATTTCTGTTCACCACACCAGCGCATTTAAATGCAGACATCTAGAAGTTCTTCTTGGTCCTTCATACTGTGTTGCAGTCTCTGTCAAAAGAATCATAGCTTAATCAGGAATTGAAATGAACTTCACTGTTTCATATGTAATAGTTCATATATAGCAGGTTTTACAGCGATTCAATACATTAATTCTGAATACTGTAATAGAATTTAAGACAAACGCAATTTTAAAAATTCCTTGTACTTTAAGTTGATAATTGCTTTTCTCAAGTTTCTGACATGAAAGGCAAATTAACTATGGTCATGAGAAAGTGTTTACAAATCTGTGTAAATGTTGGTGCTTTTTATTTCTGATTTGGGGTATGGCAAAATTCTTAGTTCTGATTAGAAATCCATCCCAATGGGATTATTATTCTTTGACAATGTGGATGCCCCCCCCCCCATGCTTCACCCCTCAAAAAAAACTGCCTCTTGATAACTGCACACTTGGGAATAGAGAGATCACCTCACAGAGCCGACAGAAGCTTTCTGCATGATTACTTCAGTGTAAGCAATGAGCATCATTACTTTGCCATTGATTATACAATTCTGGGCAATGTACTTCATGTTAATTAATTCAGTAACATGCTAGTATTAAGTTTACAGTTCCTAAATTTAAAAATGTAACAGGCAAGGAATAATAGAAGTTTGTGACTCAAATATGTAATCCTTCAGAAAGCAAGCAACATGAAGCCAGTCACAAATATTTTTGTTCCCTATTTTCATTGTAAATTTATTTAACATACTGTATCCTATTGAAATAACTAAAGACTAGTTGTGGATAAATCTAAATCGATTTCACTTATCCACCACCACTTTCAGAGATTTTAAATTTCGGATGTAAATTCAGTTTCAGCATAAATACCAATGTATTTGTCATGTTATGAGTTTAGAAATTGATTAAATTAAACACAATATGAACAATAAAATAAGATTACACTACCAATACAAGATAGAAGTACATGAAAATTTTAAACATTATTTTAGAATAAACTTCTTTATTCCTAACCAATTCATTTGTTTTCAAAATTCAATCCAATAGCACTGATTCATGGAAACAAACATAGTCCAAAAATTTTAAATCAATATCATAGATTTAGAGTTGAATTTAACAGTAATAAAATTAAGCATAAATGCTGATAGATACATTCTTTAGACATGGTTCTATATGGCTCTTGATGGATTAAGTGCAGGCTATGCAATACTATTTTGTATAAACAAACAAATCAAGTGGAAGATAAATAATAGTTATGTCTACCAATATGTATTGTTTATGGGTGGTTATCTTGATTATCCTTTTTAATCACATTGGATTTTTCTACCTTAAAGAGCCCCAACATCTTCAGTTAATTTACCTAACATGTGGATGATGAATAGACTGGGTGTACTACTGTTAAAAGTATTAATGTGGAAGAGTCAACGTTAGCATTTTTTTGGAGTTTTGGCTGTACAACTTTTCACTTAAGTGAAAGATAAACCTCATCAGATAATTTTTCAGCTTTCATTGTCACATTCTTTAGATTGTTTTAAAAGATAGTTATTGAAAATCACTCCCTGAGAAAGTTTCAGTCAATTAACTTGTAGTTCCTGTTGCTGAGATCTAAACATACCTATTTCTGAAGCCCTCGCCAATACAAAATTCAAAGTAAATTTATTATCAAATCAAGTATAAGTCACCATGAGATTCATTTTCTTACAGACAATCACAGTAAAACAGAAGCACAGTAAATTCAACAGAAAACTACACACAGAGACTGACAAGCAACCAGTGGGCAAAGAAAGGTAGACTTTGCCAGGGGTTCTCAAACTTGTTTATGCCATGGACCCTTACCATACCAAGGAGACCACGGAATCCAAGTTTGGGATCCCTGTACTATGCAAATACAAAAAAACGATAATAATGAGTAAATAAATAATTCTGAGAACGTGAGTTGTTGAGTCCTTGAAAGCGAGTCCATAGATTCTGCAAAATCATGCAATTTAGCATGGTGAACAATTGTTGGCCTTGCCATAGGTATCCAATCACAGGAATTAATTAGTAACTCAGAACCAGAATTCGGGTTTGAAGTTTGCCTTGAATTAAACTATATTCACATCGCTGCATTATCAAGTACTTTCTCTTTTGTAGAATAATTATAGTAATAAAATTCAGCTCAGATTAATTCTCCAGACTTGTCTTTGTGTACATCTCCTGAAGGATCAAGAATGATTCATAAAGCAGAACCTAGAACCGTACAGCAATGTTGTGCCGAACCACCTCAAAAGCAAATCAAAAATGCCCAAACACTAATTCCCTTTACCTCAACCAGGTTCATGACCCACCATTTTCCTTGCATCCATTTACCTATCCAAACATCTCTTAAAAGCCTTTCACATATTTACTTCTACCAGCATACCAGGCAGCACATTCCAGGCATGCACATCTCTCTTAAAGAAAATCTTACCCCTCACATTCCCCCTGAACCAACCTCCTTTCACCTTCAATGCATGCCCTCTAGTATTAGACATTTCAGCCCTGGGAAACTGATACTGTCTGTCTATCTATGCCTGGCACAATCTTGTTAGCCTCTATCTCCCCTCAGCATCTGACATTTATTTTGAAATAGTATTTATTTACAAATAAGTAAAGTAGAATGTCCAATGAAATATACAGGAAGATGATGTTTCCTGTTTGGCATTGCTGTCTGCTGCACTTCAACAGTGCCCTTAAGTTAACTACAGGGTCATCAACCAGGGTCCACCATTCATTGATGTTTCACTCTCTTAGCCTTGGTAATGAGTCAAGTAAAATTTCAATAATAATGATGATAAATATTGTAAAATGTTCTTTCTGTTCAAATGGATCTGTGTAATTATTTGAGTGCTTAGCAATCTTAATTAGATTCATATTTGTGCTTTGAAAGTCCTCCAGTGTTCTGGCCACGACAGAGGGTCAAAGGCGCATCTGAATTTGCATTTGTAGGGATCTTCTTGGGTACTGAGATGTGATTCCTAAACCATAGATAATGGTGGCAGCTGGGAATTGCACTCTAGGCTAACTAGAATTCCATTAAGGCCAAACAGTCTGCTTCTTTTCTTTCAAATCTTCTTAATTCAAGTTACTGGTCAATAAAGTAGTGGTTAGTGGCAATTGGTTTATTGTTACATGCACTGATAAAGTGAAAAGCTTATTGGTATGAGGGAGAAACTGAATGCAGAATATATTGTTGAAGTTCCAGAGAACAAGCAGTGCAGCTTTAAAAAGGTTAGATACATAAAATGTGCAGGACAAAGTTAACTCCTGGGATCTGGAGTTTCTTCTGAATTCATAGACTGTTTTGGTGGAATATGCTAAAACTGAAGAAGGCAATGGAAAACTTACATAGCATTTGCACAGGTCATCGAAAACAAGATTCTGCTATGTTTTGTTAAGTTTACAGTTCAAAAGTTGGCAAGTTATATTCATAGTGCCATCTCCCCATCTTACTTTGTCATTGGGAATCATACAAATGGGAATTCTTTGTAGACCTACAAGAACACAAGCAAGCTTTCTTTTCGGCCATGAGGGTCTTATCTAAACAGTGCTACATACATAAAATGCTGGAAGAACTCAACAGGACAGGCAGCATCAATAGAAACAAAGAAATGAATGTTTTGGGCTGAGACACATCAGGACTGGAATGGAAAGGGGATAGAATAGTGGATGCGGGGAGGACTAGGTAGAAGCTGATGGGTGAAACCAGGTGGGTGGAAAGGGTAAAGAGCTGGAGAAGAATGAATTTGATAGAACTGTTTGGACCATGGAAGAAAGAGATGAAGGAGGGGTACTGGGGGAAGATGAGAAGATTCAAATAAAAAGGAAGGGTTTATGAGAGTACAGGAGATGAACAGGTCAATACCAGGGCAATGATTTGGAAGTGGCAGAAATATTATTATTATTATTAATATTAAATAATTTGGGTACTTATGAGATAATATAACTGGACATTGCTTTAGATTATAAGATAAATAATGTAATGTATTTAAAATAGAAAATGAATGTGTATGTAAAATCAAACCCTAAGAATTCTAGGTCTTCAGGAACAATGCCCATGCATTAAAAGAATCTAAAGGACTATGGATACCTAATTAAATAAATATATTTAAAAGGGGATACAACATGCCTGGTGAAATATTGACAGCATTCTTTCCTTCAGTGGTTAGGGTGTTAAATTTGAAAGTAGGAAAGGCATATTGTAATTGCATAAAATTCTGGTCAGCCCATATAGAAGAAAACCTACAGGATAAGACAGGCCTTTCGGCCCACAAAGCTGTACCAAACATATCCCTACCTCAGAACTACCTAGGCTTTACCCATAGCCTTCTATTTTTCTAAGCTCCATGTATCCATCCAGGAGTCACTTAAAAGACCCTACTGTTTCCACTCCATTACTGCAGCGGGCAGCCCATTTCCACGCACTCACCAATCTCTGCGTTTAAAAAAAAACTTACCCCTAACATCTCCTACTTCCAAGCACCTTAAAACTAGGCCCTCTGGAGCTAGCCATTTCACCCATGGGGAAAAGCCTCTGACTATCCACATGATCAATGCCTCTCAATATCTTGTACACCTCTATCAGGTCACCTCTCATCCTCCATCGCTCCAAGGATATTTGGAGTATTGTGTGCAATTTTTCTTGCTGTGAAGAATGTGGAGGCTTTGGACAGCATGCTGAAGAGGTTCTCCAGGATGTTTCTAGAATTAGATTATTTCATGGAGTTGAGATGTTATGCTGCTGTTATATGAGATGCTGGAGTGGCCAAATTTAGAGTAATCTCTGCAGTCCTGGTCACCTATCTGCAGGAAAGATATCAATAAGATTGAATGAGCACAAAGAAAATTTACCAGGATGTTGCTGTGATTCGAGGACCCAATAACAGTAAATACCCCACAACCATCATGTTCTTGAACCAGAGGGGATAACTCGACTCAATTTCACTCATCCCATGACTAAACTGTTTCCATAACCTATGGATTCACTTTCAAGGGCACTACATCTCATGTACCCAATATTATTTGATTATTTATTTATTATGTATTTATTATTTTTTTCCTTTTTGAATTTGCAGATTTGTTTTTCGTTCACACATTATTTGTTTTTTTTTGGTCCTGTTCGGTGTGGTCTTTAATTGATTCTTTTGTGTTTCTTATATTTACTTCGAAGTGCTTTGATAATAAATTTCCTTTGAACTTTGAAACTTTGAGGTTTGAATACGTCCCTGGGATGTAGGAGAATGAAGGGAGAAATTGAGGGGTAAAGATAGGGTGAATACAAACAGGCTTTTCCCACTGAAGTTGAGTAAGACTAGATCTAGAGATCATAGGTTAAGGGTGAAATGTGAAATATTTAAATGAGAACCTGAGCCTCTTCAGTGAGAGGGTGGTGCAAGTGTGGAACTAATAAGTTAGGACTTTATTCCCTGGAGTGGAGGAGAATGAGAAGAAAACTGAGGTATACAAAATTATGAGGGAGTACAGAAATGGTAAATGATCAGCTGAACATGTAAATGCGCCTATGATCCACGTAGAGATAATCTAGTTTGATCTGATAGACCTTATGGAGACATTTACAAGGGGATCAAAACAGGGAACTCAGTGTTCAGGGATATTTGATAGGTAGGAAGGAAATGGATGTTGGATTTGTTTGCTAATGAAAACATAATGAATTCAAAGTGAGAATTACTTTAGGTGTAGAAGGTGCAGAAACCCTTTGGGTGGAGATAAAAGCTTCTAACAAAAAGTTGATAGTGGTAGGAGTGGTGTTCAAGCCCAAAGCAGAAATCACCAAGGCTGTAAATGAAGGAATAATGAGGAGGAGGGCAAGGGAGTAGAGTAGTGCACTGGTTATTGGGTTACCTTAATTTTCATGTAGATTGAGTTAATAAGTTTGGGAATGTCTTGAGAGTGAACTTGAAGTGCATTTAGATTAGTTTAGATTAGTGTTGGTGGAGAACATTCTGAGTGGTTGCATCACCATCTGGTATGAAGGGGCCACTGCACAGGAGCAGAAAAAAGCTGCAGAAAGTTGTAAACACAGCCAGCTCCATCATGGCACTAGCCTCCCTAGCCTCCAGGACATCTTCAAAAGGTGAGGTGATGCCTCAAAGAGGCAGCATCTACCATTAAGGACCTCGATCACCCAGGGCAGGCCCTCTTCTCATTGTTACCATCAAGAAGGAGGTACAGGAGCCTGATGACACACACTCAATGTTTCAGGAATAGCTTCTTCCCCTCCACCATCAGATTTTTAGATGGCTATTGAACCCATGAACTCTTCCTCAGTATTTTTCCCTCTCATTTCCCACTACTTACTTAATATTTTAATATACTTTCTATTGTAATTTATAGTTTTCATTACTCTGTATTGCAATATAATGCTGCTACAAAACAATAATATCACGACATATGCCAGTGATATTAAACCTGATTTTGATCACTGACTAAACCACCAGAAAACTGGTTATTTTGGATCTTGTAATCTATAAAGAGACACATTTAATAAATGATTTCAGAATAGTGTATCCCCAGAAATTGATAATCATAACATGATGAAATTTAGCAACCAGTTTCAGAGTGTAAAATCTGAGTCCCAGGTTGAGTGTAAAACTTGAGCCTGAAATACTTGTCTTAAAGCCACATAAGAGAAGAGGGACTGCACAGTATTGTAGTGGGTAGTGTAACATTTTACAGTGCCAGCTGGTCTGTAAGTTCCCCCATGACTGTGTGGGTTTCCTCCTGATGCTCCGGTTTCCTGTCACATTCCAAAAACATCTTGTGCATTAGAGTTAGCCTACAACACACCTCGAATTGATGCGAACATTGCATTTTACTGTATGTTTTGAGGTGTGTGATAAATGAAGCTAACCTTCAGAGCTTTAGTCTGAAACGACTATGGAATGAAGATGGAGTTGGCGAAAGTGTACTGGGCAAATCTGTTAGCAGGTAAGACAGTAGACAGGCAGTGACAAGTATTTTAAGGAGGTGATTCATGATTTGCAGCAAAAGAAGTAGCAATCCCGATGGAAAGGGAAGTTTCAAAGGGGGTGAGAGGAAAGGACAACCCATGGCTAACTAAGGAGGAAATTAAAGTGAAGGATAGAATGGCAAAAGTTACTGGTAAACTTGAAAATTAAGTGAAAATCCTGTAATGAAGGCAAAAATAAAAGTGAGGTCAAATTAGCGTGTAATATAAAAACTGACCTTCAGCAAAGGAGGAGAGAAGTTATAGTTATTTGGAGAATGTACCAAAGGAAATAATTATGGGAACCTAGGATATTGCAGAAAAATTGCAAAGATACATTGCCTTAGTCTTTACCACAAGAGACACTATGAACATTCTACTAATTCTAAAAGTACACCTCAGTAAGTTCCTAATACATGTTCAAATGCATATGGTGAATAACGTTGATGCTTGAAATGATAGGGTAATAGCAGATAAGATTAACTACCATCACCATCATTAAAGGAATAACATTAGGTAAGCTAATATGTCCTCTGGACTAAAGGTTTGTATCCTCAGATCTCAAAAAAAAATGGGTGTAGAAATAGTGGATACTGTAGCTGCAACCTTCTTAAAATCTATAGGAGACAAATCGAAGGATTACAAAATGCCACTGCAATATCCTTATTCAAAACAAAAGGTAGGAGGAAATCAATGATACATCATAGGAGGTAAGAACAGAACCTTTGGAAGTTCATAACCTGAATTTCCAAAAAGACAAACAAGAGAAAGTCTGCAGATGCTGGAAATCCGAGCAACATTCACAAAATGCTGGAGGAACTCAGCAGCCCAGGCAGCATCTATGGAAAAGAGTACAGTTGACATTACAGGCAAAGACCCTTCAGCAGGACTGGAGAAAAAGAAATATGGGGAGTAGATGCTGCCTGGCCTGCTGAGTTCCTCCAGTAAAGGCACCATGGTTTCATGGATGTGAAACAATTTTATTTTAGGCAGCTAGACTAGACAAAGAAACCAGCATAAATTTTGTATTTGGATCTTCTTAAGCTATTTGACAGAGATCATGTTCTGCAGTGTTGGAACTGATTAATGATTTAGAAAGAAGGAAGTTAATGTTCTGGAACCAGATTTGGAGATAACTCAAAATTAGGAGAGAAGAGAAACTGTATGAATACAAACCATTTACAAAAAAGTCTTGATAGAGGGGGAGAAAGTTAGCAAGTGGATTAAAAAGTGGCAAAGTAGGAAGCTGTTCATGTTCTGATAAATTATTATTTTTTTTCCAAAGATTATTTATTTTTCCAAAGAATATAGGTTGTTGATAGCTGAAGGAAGAGTTTTGATAGAATGGATTCTGAGAGAATGCTTCCACTTCTGCAGAGAAAATAATCAAATATATTAATCAAAGGAGAATCATGCAGAAATCCAATGGGGATCTCGGGGGAGACTCTTTTTTACTGCAAAGACTGGTAAGGATGAGAAACCCACTACCCCAGAAATTATTGAAGAAGATCATTGTATTTATGGGGATGACTATGAAGGTGAAGGGAACAGCTAGAGATGTAGGATGAGGTTTGGACATATAACCTTTGTGCCACAACTCCATTGTAAAAACAAATTTAAAACCTACTTTTATTGTAAATGTCTTTTTCCTCTCGACCTTTACAAAAACAAGTTTACAATAAGACAAAGATGGAAAATGTCCCCATGAATGAACTCCTAAGAAGTGGCTCAGATGTGCTTAGAATGCACAAACCTTAAAAGCATTTTAAAGATTTTCCTTATCGATTGCTGAGCAACGCAGAGAAATTTATAGCAGCCCGCGCTAATTGCATTTATTTGTTTTTGACCAAGGACTGTCATGCTAAGGAAAAGTAATAAACTGACAGCACAGTTTTTCTTGTCACAGTTTCTGATTTATTTCTGCTGGGTTGTCCAGTATGGTCAGTTTTGCTATGCTACAATGCAAAACATTATGTTTTGATCAGCATTGAAGCTTAACTACCTTATTAAATACCTGTATGAATAGAATGAAAATAGATGTTTGTGAATCTGCCAATCTTCTATTAGCATCAAATATCTGTGAGTTATTTTGATATGCTTCCCAGCTGATATATTACTTAGGAAATTCAGTGGCCATTATGTGAGCAAACAGATCCCCATTAACTTCTCCATTATTATGATTACTTAGGTGGGGGGGGGGGGTGGATAGTGGAACACATTACTAGGTATGGAACAGTTCCTGAGTAGAATTTCATTCTCTGCTGCTTGATCAAGTGCAGCAAATACAGTTAGCTGCCCAACAAACCATGATATTAGAACATTGACCACTATGACACAATACAGGCCCTTCAGTCCACAATGTTAAGCAGAACTTTTAATCTACTCTGAGATCAATCTAACTCTTCCCTCCTACCTAGCCCTTCATTTTTTCAATCATCCATGTGACTATCTAATAGTTTCTTAAATGCCCCTAGTGTATCTGCCTCTACACCCCATCAGGGGCATTCCACACACACACATGTGGAATATGTGTAAAAAAAAACTTACCTCTGGCAACCTCCTATACTTTCTGGAAATCACATTAAAATTATGCCCGGTGGAATTAGCCATTTCTACCCTGGGAAAAGATTTCTGGCTGTCCACTTGATCTATGCCTCTTATCATCTTGTTTGCCTCTCATCCTCATTGGTTCCAAAGAGAAAAGCTCTAGCTGATTCAACCCAACTCCGCTCCCACCATTTAGCTACTTCTATTCTGCCTGTTTAGTGCCTGCAACCTGAACAAATTTCTTCCACGTTTTGTTCTGAAGAATAACAGCTGGTTATGTCAAAGAGCACGGGACCTTAAATAGCTTGATCTTGGCTGAGGGAGACGTCCTGGACTGATTACTGGGTGAAATTCCTGCTGCTCATTGCATGTTGTTACAAGATATTCAACGGAGTAGCTAAGTAATATTCAACTTAATGTTCCAGTTGACATGTCAAGTTCTGAGCCGGAGGCTTGAACCTTCAATGTCCCTATACTGGAAGTTTAAGATGAACTCCTGAGCCTAGAAGGCATTTAGAAACTCATAATGAATAACTATTCATGTCATATGTGAATTAAAGTTCCATGCCATAACTC
The DNA here is from genome assembly GCF_030144855.1 of Hypanus sabinus. Lineage (NCBI taxonomy): Eukaryota > Metazoa > Chordata > Chondrichthyes > Myliobatiformes > Dasyatidae > Hypanus > Hypanus sabinus. The sequence goes on from NC_082719.1 coordinate 80,596,400, forward strand.
TGGCAGAACTGAGATCATTCTGCTGGACTCTGATGACAACTGTCTTCCTCTGTCTTCAGCATTATCCTGTTCTTTTGACTGATCTAGTGCCACATTTACATTTACCTTGCTCTTTAACCTTGTGTTGCACCAATTCAGCAAGAATACTTCTTCCTATAAGCAGGGTACTTTTACGTTTCTGTTTAATCCCTCTCACAGGTTAAAACTCCAACTTCCATTCTCTCAATTTAATATACTTCTCCATCTTTATCTTTTACACATTTTAACAACGTAGAACTTTGCAGCATGAATAAATTCTCAAATTCCTTCTGAGCCATCATCGCCAGATCGGCCTAGGTCCCATTGTAAAGGAAATTAACATTGTTCTCACTTGCATTTTAAAATCACTCCATGCTCTTACTCAATTCTGTGTGGAAAACTATCTTCAGTAGTGACACACAGCCATTTTCATTTTGTACTCATTTGATTCCAGTTAATGCCTTTCAAAACTCTATCTTCTTGATAATGCATTTTGCCAGTTACTTTTCCTTGCACCCTACTTGGTGTCAAGTTTTACTTCCACTGCAAAGTGTTCTGTCATGTTCAAACGCACTGTGCATACAAAAACTTATCCATTAACACCATTGAAACCAATGCTATATATGTTAATGGCCGATGGTCATCTTGGGATTCGCTGCTTTCTCTGCACGCATACACTCAATGGTCACTTTATTAGGTACACCTGCTTGTTAATGCAAATTTCTAATTAGACAATCATGTGGCTGCAGCTCAGTGCATAAAAGCGTGCAGACATGGTCAACAGGTTCATTTGTTGTTTAGACCAAACATCTGAAATGGGAAGAAATGTGACCATGGAATGAATGACTGTTGGTGTCAGGCAGTGTGGTTTGAGTATCTCAGAAACTGTTGATTTCAGGGGATTTTCACCCACAGCTTAGAGTTTATAGGAAGTGGTGTGACAAACAAAAACTTCCAGTGAGCAAAACATTCTGTGGACAAAAAAGCCTTGTTAATGAGAGAGGTCAGAGGAGAGTGGCCAGACTGGTTCAGACTGACTGGAAAGTTACATTAACTTGAATAATCACATTATAGATGAAGAGCATCTCTGAACACACTTGTCTAACCTTGAAGTAGATGGGCTACAGCAGCAGAAGACAATTAACATACAGAAATACACTCAGTGGCCGCTTTGTTAGGTACCCCTGTGCCTAATAAAGTTCTGACTATTAAATCACTTTAGTAATAAATGTTATACTGCTCATGTTATTCACTCATATAGTGCTACCTCAGCTTTGGTAGAGATATATAGAAAGAGCTTTCATCAATACAGCAAAGACTCATTCATAATCAGAACACAACACCATGGATGGAGAGATGACTAATGCAATAGGGACTGCTGTGACCTTGCTTAGAGAAAGTTATGAATTTCTCTGAATTTTTCAGCAGCAAAGGCAGAATTAAAAAAAAAACTTGGTGTTGGTCTGCTGCAATGCCCTGGTGAATATTTGTTGCTCAGGAAACCTCAATAAGTAACAGACCATTTGGGCATTACCACATTGCTGTTTGTGGGAGCGTGACCAGTTTAAGTTTGTTGCTATGTTGCCTGTCTTGCACTGGCAGTCATCTGCCACATCAGTGACGGTTTTTAAAATTTATACAAATGAGCATCTGCATTGATAAAGCACAAGAAGTGCTGAAGGAACTCAGCAGGTCAGAAAGCAGCTATGGAGAGGAATAAACCATTAACGTTTCAGGCTGAGACCATTTACCATGACCTTGAAGAACTATGAATTCGGAGCAGGGTTAGACCAGAAGCTTACTCCAGCCTCTTTCACCATTTACAATGATCACAGCAGATCAGATTGTAACATTCACTCTGCATTCTTGTCCACAAGTCCATCATTCCAAGTGCAGATCAAACCTCTGTCTTAAAAAATTTCAATTTCTTCCATTGCTCTTTGAAGAAATGAGTTCCAATGACTAACAGCATTCTGGGAGAGTACAAAATGCCTTGTTTGTTTAAATCAGGGGTTCTTAACCTGGGGTCTGTGAACTTGGATGGGAAAAAAATTACATCTTTATTTTCACTAACCTCGAACTGCAGTTTAGCATTTCCTTCAATTATGAATTCAGGCAACAAACCAGAGTAGTTTCAGCAGTACCTGTGACTTCGTCAGCAACAGAAGTCACAGGTATTTTCACTTAGCATTGCAGTTGATACAAAATATCTCAAATAAAATGTAATTTAACTTGTCTATATTTTAAAAGCATAGTCTTGTTATTTAATGTTATAATAAAAAAGCACATATAGTACTATATCACAATTTTAAAACTATTTTGATAACGGTATTTCAGTATGATTGGTTTCTTTTGTAATTATGTATATTTTATTTTATATATTTAAAAATACATTATTTAGAGAAGGGGTGCATAGACTTCACCGGACTGCCAGAAGGGTCCATGGCATAGAAAAGGTTAAGAACCCCTAGTATAAATGGTGATGCTGTGGCGACCCACTTTCTGCGCAGGCGAACCGGCTCACAAATAGCCAGCGCCCGGGGAGAGACTTTGGTAATGCACCTCTGACGTCATTTCCGCCCGGAGAGGGCGGGCGCTAGGGATTAAATGCCAGCACCGCGGAGTTTGAATAAACTAGTCTCGAAATGACTTACTGACTGCGTGTCGCCTCCAGCTCTGTATGTAGTACATCGCTACAATACTTTATTTTTAAACTCTGACCTCTAGGGGCAGTAGAGCAATGTAGCAGTTCACAATTGTTTTACAGCACCTGCAATCACCTTTTGAGGCTGGATTCCTGCTACTGTTTGTAAGAAGATTGTATAATCTCTCCATGACCATGTGGATTCCTTATGAGTGCTTTGGTTTCCTCCCACATTCCAAAGTGCGTAGTACTGTTAGGGGTAGTAAGTTGTGGGCAGAAGCTGCCCCCAGCACATTACTGATGTAATTCAAAGCAAATGTATGTTTCAATGCACATGTGGTAAATAAAGCTTATCTTTATCTTTACTTTGGGATTCTTCCATAAGAGATATTAATCATTTAGCACCTTTTGAGCTATTCCAACACCAACCCCATTTTATTTTCCCACATTCCCATCAATTCCTTCTGGCTTCTACGACTCTCTGATGTGCCAGGGGAAATTTGCAGTGGCCAACGAGCCAACAAAGGGGCAGGCGGAAGCAGACAAGATGACAGGGAGAACATTCAAGCCCCATGTCGACAAGCAGCGATGCTTACAGCACCAGCAATACTAGTGTTTTCACTGCCCTCGGAAAGGACCCAGCAAGCGGGACAAAGAATCAGACAGGAAAATTATTGTGGACATTACTCATCCAGCAAAAAACTGCCTTTTCCTAAGGCTCCCTTCTGCTAAGTGTGATTGGGTTATTAAAACAAAAACTTCACACCATTTTAAATGTCTCTTTTCCCTAGGCAGTTAATCTCATTAACTGTTTTAGTTAGACACCCTCCTATCTATTGCCTCAGTCACTGTACTGTACTGTAACACTTTAAACCACGTTTCATAAATTTGTTTACATTGTAAATGTCCTGGTATTCATGTATTTATGTACATTTTATTCCATATCTGTACTGCTAACTTTATTTTTATATAATTCAACAATTATACATAATAAAGAATGTTCCCTTTTTGATGCAATTCACAGTAACACAGCATAGCAATTTCCTAATAAATGTATATGGTGAATAAAGTTAGTTCTTGAAGATAGTTGATTGCATCACATTACTGACTATGTATGCTGCAGTGATTTAAGTGCAACCAAAGATGGACACAATGTCCATATCCTGTAAGTAAACAAAAATAAACTGTAGGAGAATTAGCATTTAGGAAGAGTTTGCTGTATACCTGCAGTTGCATAGTTGATAATGATGCCACTATATGCTCAGGTTCTAGCTAGCTTAATGAAATATAGAGAATGTGCTCCAATAAGCATCTTTCAGGTGAGACATTCATCTGAGGCTCTGAATGTAGAATATAAAAGATGCATATGTACATTTCTGAAGAACAAAATATTATTCCTAAAGAGAGGCATTATCTGTCTGTCACTCAACATAGCTTTATGGATATTTCTTATAGATAGTCAAATTTGTTGTTATTGTTTTTAAGGTTATGATGAGCAAATTTCCTGCTGCATTTCTTATACTGCTGTCATGATTAAACTTTTAAAGACCTTCATTAGCTATAAAGTGCTTTGGGTAGACTGACTGTGTGGAAACTTTTAGTGTGAATTTTTTTGTATTCTTTACTTATATTAAAGATAGGGCTGGGAATCCAGTGGGGGAGGATATGAGGTTCCCCTTTATTTTGTAGAATTGGAAATACCAAGTCTCTGGTCTTTTCACATATTATCTCCTTTGAAAATGGTACTGGACCTAAGGAAATATCCTATAGTTCCAAGCACAAATGATCTCACCAGTAGGCTAGAAACTGTAGAAACGACTATGCTTTAGCTATATAAGTATAAAGATATACATACGACATTTTAGATCTAGCCATTATTCACGCAAACGATAGAGCAAGAACAGGCAGGCTACCTGGCTCCTTCAGGTAATGTAGCCAGCATATCCTTCTTGGGTGGATAATTCCAGAGGTTCACTACCCTCTATGAGAAATTCCTATAGACATCAACTTTCAATGACAATCTCCCAATTCGGTAACTACATTCTCTGGTGTCTCCTCATTCCAATTTTCCCATCGGTGGAAACATATTAACACCTACTCTGCTATGCCCCCTTAGGTCTTTTATATTTCAATAAGATCACCCTTGTTCTTCAAAATTCTAAATAATGCAGGTCGAATTTGTTTAGCCTTTCATGAATAGATCAAGTATAGTAAAGACAACCACCTCCCAACCCCAACAATCAGTCCAACTGAAGCTGTTGACTAAAATTGCATTTTCCATTTTTACGTTTCAGGTGAATTTTATTGCTGGTTGTTTTTATGACGGGGTTTTGCTATATGCTAGGGCTCTCAATCAGACACTAGCAGGAGGAGGGTCCAAAAAGGATGGAATGTTAATCACAAGGAAGATGCTGGACCAGCAGTTCCAAGGTACGTTAGAGAATCCATTACTGATGCTTCTGATTGATAATTTTTAGTTTGCTTCTTACTGCTGCCTATCAAGCTGCTGGTTCTTAAAATTCATATATCTAATCCAAAAAGGCATGTCTTTAAAATACATTGCAGTTAATATATAACAAAATGTTTGGTAGCATTATAACTATGTGCCTAATATTGTTTTGTTTAAAAACACAAAATGCTGGCAGAACTCAGCAGGCCAGACAGCATCTATGGGAGGAGGTAGTGATGACGTTTCGGGCCAAAACCCTTAATCAGGAGTGAAGTAACATGGGATGGTTGAGGGGGGATAAGAAGTGGGGGGGGGGATGAAGTAGAGAGCTGGGAAATGATAGGCTGAAGGGAAATGGGATGGGGGAAGGTGGAGAATTATGAGACATAAAAGAGAAAGAAAGGTAGGGCTGGGGGGAGAGATTATAGTGAGGGGGAAAAAGAGAAAGAAAGAGAACCAGACTAAAATTATAGATAGGGATGGGGGTAAGGGGGGCAGGGGTATCAACGGAGGTCTGTGAGTTGAATGTTCATGCCAGCAGGTAGGAGGCTACCTAGGCGGGAGATAAGGTGTTGCTACATTGACCTGCGTGTGGCCTGATCTTGACGGTAGAGGAGACAGACATATCGGAGTGGGAGTGGTCTATTGAATTGAAGTGTGTGGCCACAGGGAGGACAGTAGTCCTCCAAAACAGCAGATTGTTTTGTTTATTCATTTTCTGGCATCTGGGCATCACTAATGAGGACGGCATTTAATTGCCATCCCTAAATACTCTCTAAGGTAGTGGTGAACTGCTATCTCGAACTGCTGAGCTCGTTCTTGAAAAGGTGCTCCCAAACTTACAGGGTTTTTACTTCAATATGGACCCAGTGACAATGAACGACCAGCAATGTATCTGTATGTTAGAATGTTGTCTTGGAGACAGACCTGCCTGGGAACATAACTTTGCACATCCTGCCTTGGTGTAGCAAGCAGAGTAAAATGGATTTTTAAAGGCCTCTGAATTCAAATTTACTGATGTCAAGTTTCAAATGGATCAGGTCCATGCTAGTAAAAAAAAAACAAAATGCAGTTTCCTACATTGCCTATTGGTAAATTTGCAGTGTCACCTTACTAAGGTCATTATATCATTCTTGAGTGCCAAAATTGAAGCAACTTGCCAGATGGAATCTGCCCAAAACTGTACAGCTGAAGTATAATTTTCATGCCTCTGTGTTCCAGCCTCATTGAGATTAATTGTTACATTCTATTTTCTTTTAGTTTTTCATATCTATGTGCAGTCTTTAATGATTTATACAAATGGATAAAAATCCATTTATTCCTGAGTTAGTTTTAATTCATTCTAAGTTACTGAGTCTTTTTCTTCAATCCAAAGTGAATCATTTAGTACTTCCTTACATCAGTATCATCTTCCACAGTATACATTACTGGAAGTAGGTTCCAATAAAGACTCAGCAATTTTGAGTGTCTCCTGATAATTGTTTCAATTGACATCAATGTCTATTGACTATGTAATTTTTTTTATCTTCTAACCTCCATCTACATAATTATTGGTCCTAACTTAATGTCACCTGTAAACGTGACTATAGTACTCCATTCTTTCATCCAAGTCATTGCTTTTTATCGTGGAAAACAAAAGCCCCAGTACAATACTGTGCCAAATTTGCTAGTAGTACTCTAATTTCTACTTCTCAACCAATTGACAATTGATGGCCCACAGTCACCTCCAAATCTATCTACTCTTATTTATAGTTATAATCTTTTGTGTTAAGCCTTGCTAAATACTTTCCAAAGGCTATATCGAAAAACATATGCTTATACGTTCCAAATAACATTCTAATGATAATCTCAAAAAAAATCCCACAAGCCAAACTATATTTCCTTCTAGAAATTCACATTGATTTGCTTTGAGAGATTTGCTTGTAATTGTTAAAATATTCACCAGCTTCCCAGTTCTAAATTGAGAGAGCTTAGAAACTCTAACTTATGCTATTGCACCTATTATTCATGATTCTTTTAATCAAGGAGTCCATTTAATTTGTTGAGATCAATAATTGCCCATTACCAGTATATGTATATAGAGTATATAAAATTCTGAGGGGCTCATGTCGGCTTAGCAGTTACTGTGGCACAATTACAGCTCAAGGCACCAAAGTTAGGAGTTCAATTCTGCCACCACCTTTATGGTGTTTGTATATCCTCCCTGTATACCCATGGGTTTCTGGGTGCTCCAGTTTCCAACCACGTTCCAAAGATGGTTAGAAGGTTAGCTGGTCATTGGAAAATGTCCCGTGATTAGGTTAGAGTTAAATATGTGCTGTCTGGGCACTTCAGCTTGCTAGGCCGGAAGGGCCTGTTCCATGATGTGTCACTAAATAAATAAATAAATAAGATTTCCATTTTCCCCCTCTTAACACTTCTGGAGCTTTCATATGCTGTTGGTAGCTTGTCTCAACTCTTGGTTTTGGAAAAATATACAGAGGGGTTATTTAGTGAGTTTGACATTTGCATGTCATCCATTATCGTCGCATCATTACTAAAGCAGCTTTTCATAAATAGCAATTCCCGTTTTGGCATCTCCCCTACAGCTTCTCAGGCCATGCCTTTAAATACCTTATTTTTGTTTTCCACGATTAGTGTCAAGTTTCTTCTCAAGATGTCTTTTTTTGTCTTACCCTATCATTGAGTAACTTGTACTTATCGATTTCATCCGTCTTTATACTCTTAGGATTTTATCACTGCAACCTCCCCCATGCCATACTTCATAACAATTTTACAGTTCATGTCATTTTACAACAATGACTGCTCTTCAAAAATGTGTTTGAAATGTATTGTGTGTGGAATACTTACTGACATTGAAAGGTGCTATAAAAGTAGTATGACATATACAGTTCCATTCTCAAGTTTATTTCAGATCTGATATTTATTTCCATTAACTAATTTTGCCACTGTAAAAGGATTTCTTTCTTTTGTCATTCTTCATCTCTGTCTTTCACTAAAATCATGGCATTCTATCTCTCTGGATCTAAAACCCCGGGCATTATTTTGGATTTCTGATTATTTTTGTAATTCTCTCAGCGTTCACAGGCCTGCTTTACTCCCATTATTATCAATTTCTGTAGCTATTATAGTCCTTCAGCAATTCACACTCCAGCTCTCAAGTTACCCACCTTTTCCCTGCCTTTCTCTTGATTTATATGCCTCCTCTCTTCAGCTTTTATATTCTATATTTTCATTCGACTAATCACCATTTCTCACACACGCAAAATGTTGGAGGAACTCAGTGGGCCAGGCAGCATCTATGGAAAAAATTACACTCGACTTTTTGGGCTGAACCCTTCAGCAGTACTGCAGAGAAAAAGGCTGAGGAGTAGTTTTAAAAGGAGGGGGAAGGGAGAGAGAAACACCAGGTGACAGGTGAAACCTGGAGGGGGAGGGATGAAGTAAAGAGCTGGGAAGTTGATTGGTGCAATAGACAGGAGGCCACGGGAAAAAGAAAAGGGGGAGGACAAGGGGAAGGGAAATGGTGAAGGGGGGGTGGGGGTTATTACAGGAAATTTGAGATATCAGTGTTCATGCCATCAGGCTGGAGGCTACCCATGTGGAATATAATGTGTTGTTCCTCCAACCTAAGTGTGGCCTCATCACGACAGTTAAGGAAGACATGGATGGACATATTGGAATGGGAAAGGGACGTGGAATTAAAATGGGTGGCCACTGGGAGATCCTGCTTTTTCTAGTGGATGGAGCGTGTGTGCTCAGTGAAGCAGTCTCACCAATATAAAGGAGGCCACAGTGGGAGCACCGAACGCTGTAGATGACCCCCCAACGAACTCACAGACGAAGTGTCACCTCATCTGTAAGGACTGTTTAGGGCCCTGAATGGTAGTGAGGGAGGAAGTTTAGGGGGCAGGTGTAGCACTTGATCCGCTTGCAAGGATAAGTGCCAGGAGGATGATCAGTGGGGAGGGATGAATGGACAAGGGAGTCATGTAGGGAGTGATCCCTGTGGAAAGCAGAATGTTGGGGGGGGGGAATTGGGGAAGATGTGCTTAGTGCTGTGGTCCCATAAGAGATGGCGGAAGTTTCGGAGAATTATTTGCTGGAGGTAGAGACTGGTGGGGTGGTAGGTGAGGACAAGCAGAACCCTATCCTTGGTAGGGTGGCGGAATTGATGGGATAAGAGCAGACATATGTGAAATGGAAGAGATGCAGTTGAGGGCAGCGTTGATGGTGGAGGAAGGGAGGCCCCATTCTTTGAAAAAGGAGGACATCTCCTTTTTTCTGTAATGAAAAGCCTCATCCTGAGAGCAGATGAGGTGGACATGGAGGAATTGAGAGAAGGGGATGATGTTTTTACAAGTAACAGGGTGGGAAGAGGTACAGTCGGCCCTCCTTATCCACGAGGATTTGGTTCCGAGACCCCCTGCGGATACCAAAATACATGGATGCCCAAGTCCCTTATTGAACTTGTCTCAGTGCAGTGGTCTTTAGGACCCAGCAGAACCTCGGGCTGTATTTAACCTGTCTCAGTGCAGTGGACATCAGGACTCGGTGGCGTAGCTCTGAATCCGCAGTGTTACTGTTCATGAAAATAATCACGATCACAATTGAAAATAAGGTGGAAGTAATAAAGTGATCAGAAGGAGGTGAAACGTTATTGGAAAAGCATTAGGCTACAGTCGGTCAACAATTGGAACAATTTTAATGGAGCATGTGAAAGACCCTGCCCTGATGAAAGCTACAATTATCACTAAGCAATGCAGTGGTTTAGTTATTGAAATACGTTTGTTTCTTAAGTGTTATATACATAGAAAGGTAAAATATGTACTATATACTAAGAAAAATGTTTGACTAACTGATGCTAAATAGTACCAGATGTATCTGTTCTGACTTCAAATGTGACTTAAAGACGGACTCAGGAACGGAACTCATTCATAACCCGGAGACTACTTGTACTTTTAAGTCATTTCTAGATTACTTATAATATCTAATACAGTGTAAATGCGATGTAAATAGTTGTTATACCGTATTGTTTAAGGATTAGCGACAAGAAAAAAAGTCTGTACATGCTCAAACAACGAGTGCTGGAGAGAGAACTTCCGGGTTTTCCTGATCCGCGGTTGGTTGAATCCGTGTATGCGGAACCCGCAGATAAGGAGGGCCGACTGTATAGTCCAGGTAGCTGTGAGAGTCCGTGGGTTTATAATAGACATCAGTGGGTAAGCTGTCTCCAGAGATAGTGAGATCAGGAAAGGGGGAGGGAGGTGTTGGAAGTAGACCAGGTAAATTTGAGGGCAGGGTAGAAGTTGGAGGTGAAGTGGATGAACTCAATGAGTTCAGCATGGGTGCAGGAAGCAGCACCAATGCAGACATCGATGTAGTGTAGGAAAAGTGTGTGACGGTCCCCAGTGTAGGCTTGGAACATAGAGTAGACTGTTCCACTTAGTTGACAGGCAGCCATAGGCGTAGCCCATGGCTACCCTTTTGTTTGAAGGAGTGGGAGGAGTCAATGGAGAACTTATTTTGAGTGAGGACAAGTTCTGCAAGGTGGGGTATGGTGGTGGTGGAGGGAAACTGGTTAGGTCTGGTGTCTGGTAAAAATGGAGAGCTTTGAGGCCTTCCTTGTGGAGGATGGAGGTTGCTACTGAAAATGGATTTTAATTACTATGATGGTGGTGATCTTCATTATTAGTGGTTAGTCTAGCAGTTGCTTGTAATATTTTCCAGTTACTTCCCCCTCTTTTCTCATGCTTCCAATGCCAGTGAATGAAAAGCAGTGATCCCACGGTTACTTTTAATTTCTTGTTCAATGTAGATTTTCAAGAATCTATGCTTGGCCATCTTCTTCCTCCTGCACTTTTGGAGACATCAATAAACATTTTTATTATTTTTTAAGACATCAATCAGATGGAAAATATCTTGCTTCACCCCTTGACTTAAGACTTTACTTTGTTAAACTGGAGAAAGTAGATTCTTTTACTCGCAATTTAAGTTTGTTCTTCTTGTTTGACACCAAGTGCTAAATGTGTCCAACGATCTCCAGATAACCATTGGAAAATGCATATTGGTTTCATTTACAGTCTGTTCCCTTGCTTGTATTCCATTTTCATCAATTTCTTAACATTTGGATACAGCATGGAATTGGCCCTATCAGCCGTTCAAGCTGCACTGCCTAGAAATCCCCCAACTTATCACTAGCCTAATCATGGGACAATTTACAATGACCAGTTAACATACTAACCAGTACATCTTTGGACTGTGGGAGAAAACCAGAGCATCCGGAGGAAACCCGCACAGTCATGGGAAGAACATACAAGCTCCTTATAGCCTATGGTGGGAGTCTTAACTAAGATGTTGCAAGAGATTTGTAGTTCGGGTTGAGGATATTGTTGTTGAGTGGCTCGTCAATCTGGCTTATTAGCTTGCAGATGTTTCATTATTCAGCTAGGCAACATCGTCAGTGCAACTTCGAATGACTTGTTGGTGATCTACATTGTTCATCGTTTATGTGTCCAGTGATTTTTATGCAATCAATGATGACAACATTAATCCTACATAACGATGAACTAACACAGCCCGGACAACAATGATCACCTAATCGGATTTTAACAAACAAGTCACAGATTACGTAATCAGTAACGAATAGAAATGGCACATATACCCACACACACACACACACACACACAAATGGACTAATCACAGGACACATATAAGACGAACAATGTAGATCACCAACATTTCATTCGAAGTTGCACTGACGATGTTGCCCAGCTGAGTAACGAAACATCTGCAAGCTAACAAGTCAGTTCGGCAAGCTACACAACAACAATGTATTACTGTAATTTCCAGGCTATTGCTATAGAAAAAATCTGCTATTGACCTTTTTAATCATTTATGGTTCGTCAAAATTGTTGGTAGAGCCAGTAGTTGTTGGCCTTTCATAATCATTGAGCTGCCAACTTGGAGCATCACTGTTTTTGTGGTGAAGATACCCACAAGCCACTGACATGTAAACTTTAAGTACTAAATTTAGGTGATTGTCTTGTCTAGATCAGTGCTGAGCACTGTGAATACTTGCACTCACCCGGACAAGTAAAAATTATCCCATCACAGTCTGCCTCAAGCATGGAAAAAGGCTGAACCATTAGGATCTGAGTCAATTTCTGCAGAATGCTGAGGCTCCAATTTGCCCTTGAAGCTGGAACATTTGCAGTATATGAATGGTCCAGGTAGATTTCTGATCACTAGAGATCTTTAAATGTTGATGTTGAGGAAAAATGGTGAAATGGTTGATGTTTAGAGAAGGTTGTTATGGAGATAGTCATCAGTTGTTAGTTGCCATTCTTAAATGTTGTTTAGGTCATAATGCAATTAGATACAAACTGTTCAATTTCTCACAACTTTGTGTAATCTTCTCCAAACTTTCTTCTTGCTCCCTGAGCTTATGCCAAAAAGGTGGTCACTGCTAATGCCATTTAACATGTTGAGGATTAGGATGCAATACCGAGGAAATCACAGGGCTAAGAACACACCTCTTCAAGTAATAATCCTTTTCCTTTGTGTGAGTTTTGACTCTGAACTGTGAGTTTTCTTTTTCTTTCCCAGAGACTTTCAATTGCCAGGGTCATTCATACCTCTTTCAGGAAAATGTCACCAGCATGTAAAGGACAATCTCTCATCACATCCCAAATCCAGCTCTTCCACTGGCATTTGACAAAGGGCTGGAGTGGGCCTGGTGCAGAACTAATTAACCATTATCAGTAATTGAGGATTGTTGCCACATGGCCAAGTGGTTAAGGCTTTGGGCAGGCGATCTGAAGGTCGTTAGTTCAAGCCTCAGCTGAGGCAGTGTGTGTATCCTTAAGCAAGGCACTTAACCACACATTGCTCCTGCATGTTTATAGCCTGGTGGTGGCGGTTGGTGCAGTATGGACAAGAGACTGTGGAAGCTAGAATCTGGATCAACAAACCACAGGACCACAAAGCATAGGAGCAAAATTAGACCATTCAGCCCATCAAGTCTGCTCCACCATCCCATCATGGCTGATCCTAGATCCAACAATCCCATCCACCAGCCTTCCCACCATATCCTTTGATGCCCTAACCGATCAGTTAACAATCAACTTCCACCTTTAATATACACATGGACTTGGCATTCACTGCAGTCTGTGGCAGGGCAATCCACAGATTTAATACACTCTGGCTAAAAAAATTCCTCTTTACCTCTGTTCTAAAGGGTTGCCCCTCAATCTTGAGGTGTGACCTCTAGTTCTGGATACCCCCACCATAGGAAGCAACCTTTCCATATTCTCTCTATCTAGTCCCTTCAACATTTGGTAGGTTTCAATAAGATCCCCTCTGCATTCTTCTAAATTCCAGCGAGTACAGGCCCAAAGCTGCCAAACGCTCCTCATGTTAACTCCTTAATTCCCAGAATCATCCTCATCAACCCCCTCTGGGCTCTCTCCAATGTCAACACATCCTTTCTAAGATATGGGGCCCAAAACTGTTCACAACACTCTAAGTATGGCTTGACTAGCATCTTATAGAGGCTCAGCATTATCTCCTTACTTTTATATTCTATTTCCCCATGCACTAAATGCCAACATTGCATTTGCTTTCTTTACAACAGACTCAACTTGTAAATTAACCTTCTGGGAGTCTTGCACAAGGACTCCGAAGTGCCTCTGCACCTCTGATGTTTGTACCTTCTCCCCATTTAGATAATAGCCCACACAGTACACTGGAACAGGAGTTCCAAACCTTTATCATGCTATGGAACCCAACTATTAACCGATGGTCTGTGGACTCCAGCTTGGGAACCCGGTACTAGAAGAACTCCATGGGTTGAGCAGTATCCAAGGAGAGACAGAGGAGGAATTATTGATATCTGGACTCAAAACCCTGCATTAGGATTGGGGGTTGGTGGGGAGATGGTCTGCATGAAGAGGAGAGGGGAGGTACCATCAGGTGATTGGTGGGCCAAGGTAGGTTGAAAGAAGATGGGCAGCTGGAGCTCAATAGGGAAGGTGAAGAGGTTCACTGGCCATCTCCTCTATCCCACCTTCAGTTCTGATGTAAGTTTTTGACAAAAAACATTAGCAATTTCCCCTCCTATTACCACTTGTCTGCTAACTTCCTCCAACATTTTGTGGGTTGCTCAAGATTGCCAGTATCTGCAGAATCCCTTATATCCTCCAGTAAATGATTTGTAAGTACAATTTGATAGTAATTTGAATAAATCCTTCCTTAGTTAATTATTCAGCTGGTAATTAACTATACACAGCTGTGGCTTGTTCTGATTTTTCCTCTCAACAAACTCCAACTTGTGCAGAGTCCATTCATTGGATACTATTAACACATAATAGCCTTTAATAAAATTGAAGGACTGCAAAACAATTGGTCAAGGGATGGAAGCAATTTTTTTTTGCCCAAAGGAGTAAATGCTGCTGTTCCTAGTACTTGACAAGAAGATTCTGGTTATTGCTGATGTAAACAATGTGTGCCTGGGCCATAATTTCAGTCTACAAATGACCTAAAGCTCTGAAGTGTGACAAAAGGTGATAAGGAAAGCAACAAATTTTCAGAGAACTTGGAAATGGAATTGGTTTATTGTTGTCACAGACATTCAGTGGCCACTTTATTAGGTACACCTGTACACTTGCTTGTTAATGCAAGTATCTGATTGGCCAATCATATGGCTGCAACTCAATGCATAAAAATATGCAGACATGGCCAAGCAGTTCAATTGTTGTTCAGACCAAGTGTCAAAATGGGTAAAGAAATGTGATCTAGGTGACTTTGACTGTGGAATAATTTTTGGTGTCAGAGAGGTTAGTTTGAGTATCTCAGAAGCTGCTTATCTCCTGTGATTTTTCATGCACAGCAGTCTCTACAGTTTGCAGAGAATGATACTAAAACAAAAAAAGTCTAGTGAGTGGTAGTTCTGAGAATGAAAGTGCCTTGTAATGAGAGAAGTCGGGGCAAATGGCCAGATTTGTTCAAAGTAAGTCAATAAGATTTAGGAGTAGAATAGGCCACTTGGCCCCTTGAGTTTGCTCTGCCATTTCATCATGGTGGATTCATTTTTGCTTTCAGCTCCAATCTCCTGCCTTCTCCCTGTATCCCTTTCTGCCCTGACCAATCAATAATCTATCAACCTTTGCCCTAAAAATATGTAAAGGCTTGGCCTCCAAAGCCACCTGTAGCAATGAATTCCACAGATTCACCACTCTCTGTCTAAAAAATTTCTTTCTCATCTCTGTCCTAAAAGGATATTCCTCTATTCTGATGCTGTGTCCTTTGGTACTAGACTCTCCAACCATAGGAAACATCCATTCTATTAATGCCTCTCAACATTTGATAAGTTACAATTAGGTCACCCCTTGTTCTTCTGAATTCCAGTGAATATAGTCCCAAAGCTATCAAATGCTGTTCCTAAGACAAGCTGTTCAGTCCTGGAATCTTTTGTGAACCTCTTTTAAACTCTCTCCAGTGTTGGGACATCCATAAGAGGCCTAAAGCTGCTGATAATATTCTGTGAGGCATCACCAGTGCTTTATAGAGCTTCAACATTAGCTCCTTGCTTTTATATTCTAGTCCTCTTGAAATGAATGCTAACATTGTCTTTGCCTTCCTTACCTCTGACTCAACCTACCTATTCTCCTAATCTGCCCAAATATTTCTGTAAACTCTCTACTTCCTCAAAGCTACCTGCCCCTCCACCTATCTTCGTATCATCTGCAAACTTTGCAACAAAGCCATCAATTCCATCATCCAAGTCATTGACATATAATGTAAAAAGAATCAGTCCTAACACAGCTCCCCTTGGAGCACTACTCATTCAAGCTGACAGGAAGGTGACAGTACCTCAAATAAAAATGTGTTACAATGTTGGTGCATAGAAGAATATCTCAGAATGCAGTACACCTCAATCCTTGCAGTGGATGGGTTGCAGCAGCAGAAGACCATGAACCCCACAAAGTGGCCATTTTATTAGCCTCAAGAGGTACCTAATACTGACTGTATTTTGAGACAGTGAAAAACTCAGCTTTGCACCATCCATGTAGGTTATTTCAATACATTAGTACATTGAGGTATTACAAAGGAAAATCAATAACAGCATACAGGATATTGTGTTACAATTAAACAGAAAGTGCAGTGTAGATGTAGAATACAAGGTTCAAGAGCCTTGATGGGTGTTTTGGGTTCCCTTTGCCCAATTTTGTTGATAGTTTGTATATCTTTGGATACTCATTGCCTCTTGGAAATTTTCACAGACTCCATTCCTCCACTTCAGTTTATAATCTCTCTTGAGAATGACCAATGTATCAGTATTGCATACTTTCTAGTTTTTTTTATATAGTTCAGTTTTCAAAACAAAAATGATGGTCCAATTAACAGCAAGTAGGAGGACAGCAGGAAGCATTATATTACACTCAGTACTGTTGACTCAAGCAGTTGTCTCTGTTGTCTTTCGAGCAAGGTTGCTGCACTCGCTAAAGTGGCCATAATTTATTTTAAAGAAAAGGATGGAAGGTCAGTCTGAGAACCACTAACATTTCTCTTTTAACTGGTCAATAATTATCTTGAAGAAGGATATGGTTGCAGCTTATAAAAGTTAATGTTGTGTAATCAGCAGTATTTATCTTGCTGTATTTCTTAATGGTATTAAATAATCCATCTTAGAACTAAACTCCATAAATATTTAAAATTGTTAGGTAACCGGAAATCTAGAGTTGAAAATAATGTGCTTTATATCTGTATTTAACCCCCAAAGCACTCATCACGTTTGTGGCAGCTGCAGTCATTTCCTGTTTACTTTGCAGAGAAATAGTTTATTATTTTCTTTTCTAACTCTGTAATCTTCAAAACAACTGATTTATTTCTTGCAACATCTATAAAGAGTATAATTATGTGAGAAATAGGAGCTAGCAAATCTAAGTTGCATTGGCAGTTGAGTCACTGTTTGACTAAGGATCAGAAAAGCTGCTCTCAGGGGTGTCTGAAGGCTAAATTAGACATGTTAGGAGAAAACAGTGGAAATGGGGAGACTGTTCATTAAGTTGAAAAATATCCTGCAACTTCCTCAGAGGGGAGCACTGTTTTAAAACTCAAAATCATAGCTGCTGGAAATCTTAAATAAAAAGCAAAATAGTAGAAATACTCAGTGGGTCAGGAAGCATCTGTTGAAAGAGAGGTGGTGGTATGTTTTAGGCTGAAGACCGTTCATCAGAACAGGAAAGTGAGAAACCCTCTTGGCTTTAAAACAAGGCAGAATATTTCTTGGAGGCATCTGCAGACCTGAGCTTTGGATAACCTTACACGAAAATAGGCTGCACTGTCCACAGTAAGGCAAACAGAATTCAAGATGCAAGATTGTTGATGGTCATTCTTCAGTGCATGTGTTTAAGTGAATAGTTTCAAGCTTCTGGGTGTTTACACCTCTGAAGATCTATCCTGGGCCTAACATATTGATGCAATTACAAAGAAGGCATGACAGTGGCTATATTTCATTAGGTTCTGATTCCGATAAAGGAGAATTAAATAATTATTACTCCAGATCCGATGCAGCATAAAAAGAACACAATAAATTTAAATACACAAGATTAGCTTATGTAAATCAATGATTTTAAAAAAGCAAACAGCAGTTGAGGGAGCATTTGAGGAAATGGGTAATATTTTAAAACAGAAATCAAACTTGTTTTAAGTTTCTAGGGGTTGGAGATGTGGTGGAATTAACAAAGGGGATGTTTATGATATTGTGATGATCAGGAGAGATTGAGTTATTTGTGCAGTTGCGGTGCCAGATGAGTGAGGATGGTGAAGGATTGATTGTTAATCACAGCTGATATGTATAACCATATAACCATACAAAGGAGAACTCGATGGAAGATCTGAGAACAGAGGAAAGGGGTGAGGGGACAGAATGTTGAATATGGGTACTAAACTCTGCCGATGCTTGAAATTAAAATAAGAAGAGTTGATGGATCCACTCAGCAGGTTGAGTAGCATGTGGCGTGAGAGGAAAAATGGAGTTAACATTATTGGTTGATGACCTTCTGGTAAACCTAGAATGCTTGGTTATCTGAAATTGTTGAATCCATTATTCCCTCCCAAGAGCTGTCTTGTGCCTTTGTCGAAGATGTAATGCTATTCATTGAGCATAGGTACCATGTTAGATGTAGGATTATGAAGGAGAATTAAAGTGAAAAGCATCTAGGAAGTTAAGGTCACACATGCAGAGAGCTGCTCTGGAATGTGGTCAACCAAGCTGCCTTTGATTTTTTTCTGATGTAGAGGAGGCAACATTGTGAGCATTAAATGAAATACATTAGATTCAAAATAGTACAACCAAATTACTCCTGCACCTGGAATGAGTGTTTGGCTGGCAGAATGGTAGACCAGGAACAGATAAGAGGGAGAGTATTGCATTTGAAAGTGCCATGAGAGAGGGAATAGGTGTTGATGGAGATAGAAACATGACTCATTGAACTGGAGAGCGACCACCAATCCTTTCAAAAACCTAGTAGGGATGATTTGTACAGAGGTTTTTTTATTAAATAGGAAGAGGTATTTAGTGGAACCTAGCTATATGTAAGAACATTGACGTAAGATGTATATTTATATAAATGGAAGAGTTAAATAAGTTTTCAGTGGAAAGCATTAGTTTATCTAAATTTCTTTCAAGGCCTGTCTGCATTTGTGACATCTAATATGATGAGTTTTTCAATATGATTACACAGAACAGGTGCAGTTGAATCATTTGTGAATGTTTTATTGCTGATAATGACAAAAGTATTTCAAAAGTTCGGAATAACTGTATTGTCAAAGTACATATATATGTTACCATATATAAGCTTGAGATTTCTTGTGGCCATACTCAGTAAGTGCAAGAAGCATAATAGAATCAGTGAAAGACTACATCCAACAGGACTGACAAACAACCAATGTGCAAAATACAACAAACTGTGCAAATACAAAAAAGGCAGAAAAGAAATAATCATAATAAATACGCTTTGAGAAAATGGAAGGAAGATCCTTGAAAGTGAGTCCATAAGTTGTGGGAACAGTTCAGTGATGGGTCTATTTAAGTTACCCCCAATGGTTCAAGAGCCTGATGGTTAAGGGGTAATAACTGCTCCTGAACCTGCTGGTGTGGGTCCTGAGGCTCCAGTAGCACATTCCTAATGGCAGCATCAAGAACAGTGCAAGGCCCTTGTGATGGGGATCCTTGATGATGGATGCTGCTTTCCTGCAAGGGCTCTCTGTGTAGATCTGCTCAATGGTGGGAAGGGCATTTCCATGATGGACTGGCCACATCCATTAATTTTTGTAGGATTTTCCATTCACGGGCATTGGTATTTCCACACCAGACTGTGATGCAGCCAGAATATATGCTCTCCACGGAAGTTTCTCGAAGTTCTAGATGTCATGCTGAATCTTTGCAAACTCTTAAGGAGGTCGAGGCACTGCTGTGCTTTCTTTGTAATAGCCTAGGGCAGATCCTCGGAAACAATAATGCTAAGTAATTTGAAGTTGCTGACCCTCTCCACCTCTGATCCCCTGATGAGGACTGGGTCATGGACCTCTAGTTTTCTCCTCCAGAAATCAATAATCAGCACTTTGCCTTACTAGCATTGAGTGAGAGGATGCTATTGTGACACCACTTTGCCAGATTTTCAATCTCTCTCCTATATGCAGGTTTGTCACCACCTTTCATTTGCCCAATGACAGTGGTGTTGTCAGCAGATTTAAATATGGCATTGGAGTTGTGCTTAGCCACACAGTCATAAGTATACAGCTACTAGGGCAGGGAGCTAAGCTCACAGCCTTGTGGTACATGTATGCTGATAGAACTCTTGCTGCCAATCCAAAATAACTCGTGTCTGCAAGTGAGGTATTGAGGCCAAGGTCTTGAAGCTTATTGATTCGATTTGAAGGGATGATGGCATTAAATGTTAAGCTGTCGTTGATAAAGTGGATCCTGATACATGCATCATTACTGTCCAGATGTCCCAGGGTTAAGTGAAGAGTCAATGAAATGACATCTGCTATGGATCTATTGTGCAGGTGGGCAAATCATGTGGATCCAAGTCGTTTCTCAGTTAGGAATTGGTATGTTTCATCGCCAACACTCAAGGCACTTCAGTGAGTGTAAGTGCTACTGGATGATAACCATTAAGGCAGATTATCACATTCATCTTGGGCATCAGTATAGTTGAAGCCTGCTTGAAACAGGTGAATATACCTCTGACTGATGAAGTGAGAGGTTAAAGATATTGGTGAAAACGCAAATCAGTTGATCAGCATAGGTCTTTAGTACTTGGCAAGGTACCTCATCTAGGCCAGAAGCTTTCCCTGGGTTCACACTGCTGAGTGATGCTCTCTCATTGGCCTCAGAGACTGAGAGCACAGGGTGATTGGGAGCTGTGGGAGTTTGTGACGGTCAAAGTGAACACAAGCCATTGAGCTTATCTAGGAGCAAAGCCTTTTTGTCATCTATGACGTTTGGTTTCATGTTGTAAGAGGTGATGGTATTCGAGCCCTGCCAAAGCTGATGAGCATGCTTCAGTGATTAACATTTAGTCCAGAGTTGCCACTTCACATGTTGCCAGACCTGATGGCACCGATCTGGCTCTTAGCAGGTTGTGGATCTCATGGTTCATCCAGGGCTTCTCGGTTGGGAAGATGCTGACCGATTTTGTGGGGACACACCCATCTACAACTGCTTTTTATAAAATCTGTGACAACCCTGTTTTTTTTCTCTGAGTCCTTGAACATATTGCAGTTCACCAACTTGATGCAATCCCTTAGTCTCTCCTCTTCTGCCACCCGAGACCACATCTTTGGTGTCCTTATCTGTGGAGCCTTTCTCTTGAGCCTGTGCCTGTGTGCAGCTCGGAGGAGGACAACTGAGTGATCCGATTTCCCACAAAGTGGTTTAGGCATGGAATTGTGGGTATTCCTTATCATAGTACAGCAGTGGCCGAGTCTGTTGGGACTCATGGTGCTGCAGACCTGGTGATGGCCACATTCAATATCTTGAGGGCCTAATTAATGCTGGCCTTTGGTGGTATTGAAACCGCATTAAGGATCAAGGAGGAGAACTCTCTTAGTAAATAGAATGGTCAGCACTTAATTGCTCAATGTTCCGCATTGGGGAAATACGACAGAACTGCCCATCCAAGTACCATGAAGAGTTTATCGTGAAACATGGATCTCCAGTTTTTGCCTTCTCTGAATCAGCAGTTCAGTCCATCCTTGTATGGGGAAGCCCTCGGGTCTTACCAACACATCTGGCATGTCCGGAGTGAGCCATGTCTCCATGAAACACAGAACACAGCAGCTCCTCAGTTCCCTATGATGCAGCAACTGCAATCTTGTTCTCAAGCAACTGTGTATTTGTTAACAAGCTGCTGGATAGAGAAAGTTTCATTCCTGTGCATCTGAGCCTGGTATGGAGTCCTCCCCTCCGTCCTCTTTCTGTCTGCTTAAACGTGCTGTACCTGTACGATGGACGGTTACGTTTGCTGGGTCTTTTAGAGGATGATAAAATCACCACGTCTTTCAGAAGATCACATTTCAAAGGGGAATTGAATAATAGAAGCAGTTATGAGAAAATGATGAATGCAGAAAAGGTGAAATGATGTTTTATGCAAAAAAATGTAAATGTGCCCAAATTTGTGGAAGGTGTTATACTTTATGTGCTGTCTAAGGTTTAATACCAAAGAAAACCTATTGCTCTCACAATAGCTGCTAGGAATGCACCATAGCTTCAGTAGGCTCCAATAAAAACAGAATTAGAATCAAGTTTAATATCACTGGCATATGTCAAGGCAGTACAATGCAATACGTGATAAATAAATATAGAGGAAAAAACTGAGTTCCATTAAGGGTATGTGTGTCTATTAAAATAGTTCAGTTAAAATAAATAGTGCAAAATAACAGAAATAAAAAAGTAGTGAGTTAGTGTTCACGGGTTCAATGTCAATTTGGAATTCAGATGGCAGAGGGAAAGAAGCTGTTACTAAATCACTGAGTGTGTGCTTTGAGGCTTCTGTACCTCCTGATGACAACAGTGTGAAGAGGGCACGTTCTGGGTGGTGGGGAACTTTAATGATGGATGCTGCCTTCCTAAGGCATCCTAAGACAAAATGATTAAGGCAGGAGTTTTCTTGAAACCTCTCCCCTTTATTAATGTAATTTTTGGGAGACGTGTATGTGAACAAGTTTTCTGCCTCAGTAGTGCTATGGTCACACACGAGCACGGAGATAACCTCTTCACCTCAAAGCTTCAGTCTGTAACAATTAGCTCAGCAATTTTTCTGGACTCATCCTGATTAAGGGGTTTATTATTTTCAATACAAAAGAAAGTTAATAAACACTAATTAGTAAATTCCAAAATAAACACCGAAAAAACACTCAATTGTTCCCTGTCTGCAGAAGAACGATGTTAACTTTTTATGTCAGGTTATCAAGTTATGGATTGCTGTCAGCACTATTTTAGCACCAATAACCTGTGATAATATCTAAATTTACATAGCTGTTTCTTCCAGCAATACCTTTTTTTTCCATTCCCTGAACTAATATCCATGGTACTTCACAATGTGACACTCTTTGATATTAGATGGACTGCATATTTTATATTGAACATGATCAATGAGGAACTGGAGGTCTGCAGACTTCTTAAATTAATTTTACTTTAGAATTTCAACAATCATCTGAGAAAGCAGAATTCCTTCAAACAACTTGAGCTGGATTTGACCTTGCTTATAAATATGGAAATATAATTTTGCTATTCATGGTACCACCCGTTTCCTGATCTTGTTAGATTTGGTTTGGTTGCACCTTTGTCTGTGTCCTTTATATGAAGAAGGTTCTGTGTATATTAATTATATTATTGGACTAGCAACAAAGTCACTATTGTGCAACTATGAGCATAACCCTTCCTTTGTCAGAAGCATTTTATATCAAATTGTGATTAAATATATCCCTATTAGGGTAATTGCATCACACAATCATTAGTGTCTCAGAACTAGATGCCAGATATCTCTAGATTAAAAATGCTACCTTTAATACTGTATCAATAAAAAATACATTAAATTATTTATTTTGAAATTATTTTAAGTACTAGTTCATGAAGTGTTTGCTTTTTGTTCTATGTCTGTTAACCCCTGTGGAACAAAATCCACAGTGAACTGATTGATGGATTCTAGTCAGGTTGTGGAATATAATCAGATTTATTTTCAAGTGCACTCAAAAAAAATTCAGAAGTACGATGATCTTTTTTTAAAAAAGAAGCACATGAACAAAAACAACGATTCCTCAGAATAAAGCTTTTGTGACCATATCCAGGTCAAATCGTGACATTTTCCTAAACTTGAATGGCCATGCTTAATTGCCCTTCACCACTTCACGTCAGATGTAATATACATGTGAAACTTGCTTTCTGATGATGATAATCTCTATGCAAGGTGGAAAGCATTTCAATGTACCTTCCCCAAACATAGATTATGGTCTATTGCTTGTGTCATTACAGTTGAATTCCCACTGTGCTGCTAAGCCTTGGACACCTGAATGGTACGAGTTCCTGTCTCTTTCACCCCAGACCTGTCTTTATAGCACAGACGTTATGTCTGTAGAAGCAGATACAGCTCACTACAACTATTTTATTGCTACTCAAGTTGTAGTATGAAGTTGTTTAATTTGGGTTTGTTTCAAGCAGACAAGCTGACTCTTGATGAAGGGTTTTGGCCCAAAACGTCGTCACTACCTCCTCCCACAGATGCTACCTGGCCTGCTGAGTTCTGTCAGCATTTTGTGTTTTTATCAAACTTGCTTAGTTCAGGCTAGATAGATAACAGCATATCAAATAACTGATGTGTTTATAGATGGAAGGTTTATGTACTCAAGGAGGTTGGCTTTACAGCATTAATTGTGAACTGTTATTGTTAAGTTGAGGACTATGCCTCCAAGATGTTTTTAGACTGTTTGTGTTAAAAGGGTATCTGAGGAAATATGCATGTGAAGACATCCAAGTGAGGCAGGACATATAAGTGTAGAGAACAGTTCACACTTATTAGGAATGGGATAAGGAACATCAAAAAGAAATGTGGAAAAAAGACAGTGAACTAGCTTCAGCTTCTGTGACAGACAACTTGTTTGTCTGCATCATGGTATGTAATTTTAGTGTATAGGGTTGTACCTGTGTTCTGAAATCCATTATCTTTTGTCCTTTGTGTTTCAGAATCCTTTGTGCTTTGTGTTTTGGAAATAGTTTGTGTTTTAGAAATAGTAATTTGGAAATGTTTAATATAGAAATACTCTGTAAAGTTTAACTGTTGTTTGGAGTAAAATATATATCACTGGAAATAAATGATCTGGGTTTTATACTGCTTTCTTAGCTGAAGTATCTTCTCCTTGGTAGAATAGTGAGTTTTGGCAGCTAACCTCACCATGGAGAATAAACAGGAAAGTAAGCCAGTCTTCGACCGATTGGGCAACTGCAGTATAATATCACTTTAGTGAGAGTACTTGTGGCTATTTATGTCCCATGGGGCTTAAGATCTTTGAGTTTAGAACTCGGAAGTCAGCAAATCTAATACTATCGCAGCAGCATCCTGGTAAATCTCCTCTAAATATACCCCATCCTTCCAATAATGAGGTGATCAGAACTAGGTGGTCTAACCAGGGTTTTATAAAGCTGCAAAGTTACCTTGCAGCTCTTGATCTCAATCTCCATATTAATGAAGGCCAACATACCATACACCTTCGTAATGAAGCTTTCCGGAGTTTGTAGGACTTCTTTTTAATGGGATCCTTGACTGAAATGTTTTTATTGTCATATTGCCAGAATGCTGTCTTCAACTAACAGTTCTATAAAATTTGCAAAACATGCCATATCTGCATCTAACACAGAGAAGGCTCACTCTCACAAGTTGATTGATCATGGCAGTATCTATACTGATGACAAAAAAGGTGTACACCCAGTGTGATCCTAATGTAACTGGCAAACTTGTAATTCTGCAGAGTTTCTAGACCACTTTGTTTTAATTCTCTGTGAAATATCATAACTGTCTTGAGATTTCTCAAAGCTTCCATTCTTCTTTGTTATAAATTGACTTTGAAGCATGCAGGCAATAATTTTTGCAGATGTTCTTTTTGACAGTATGGTTTATAACTTAAATATTGTAAAGAACTTTCAGTGCTTAAAGATTAAGGATTTGTTTTTAAAGATGCTGGAACACTAAATGAATTTAAGAATATGAATAAAGTTCTAATAAAAACCTCAAATTCTGCAGCGATTTTGGGAGGGTAACTCCACTGTACTTGATAAAACTTGCTTGATTACTTTGTTGTTGACTCTTCATGGGTGTTGAAATAGTTCCAGTGAGTCCATACAGTGGTCAAATGGATTAAGCAAAAGTCAGAACATAGTTTCACATAAATTATGGTTTTGACATTGTTGGATCTGGCCTGATTAAAGTATGTTGTAATTATTGCAACATTTTAGTCTTTGGGGATTAGAAATAATGATGTTCTCTATGACCGTCTATACTAGCAAATCTTCCATGGCATTGTTCACAGAACGTCTGTAGTTACAGAGACATTTGTTTTTTTTTTAAAGCCAACAAGATGATTTACTCTTTTGTGATCAGTTTTTGAGGAAAATGGTATAATTAAGCAAACTTTAGTTATATGAGGTCAATCAGAGACCAGTTCCAACTACCTGTAAACTTATGAGAAAGTTGAGAGTGTCTGATTTTTTTTAACTTCTCCTTACCCTTATGTAGAACTTAAAGTTTGAAATTTGGTGTTCACTGGCACAGATGGGGAGCATTTACAGATGTGTAAAACAGAATTATCTATGGAATGTTAAAAATTTGCATATCTGCTTCCTGTCTACAAATATTATTTCTACTTGTCACAGTTTAGTTACGTTTTTATGTCAACATTTATAATTTAGTTTCCACTGAGTAATTATTTTCCTTTTCTAAACATTACTCTTAGGATGTACTGTTAACCATTGCCCAGAAGTAACATTTGGGTGCCAATTGCTGCCATCTTGTTTGTTCCCAATCTGTTTATCAAGAGAGTTTAATTCAATAAACTGAATCATCAGGACATGATTCTTTAGGCTTCTTCTGTATTAAAGCTGCCAGAACTACCAAATTTTGCTTGACACCATTTTTGAAATTTGTCCAGTTTATTTATGTTGTCTATCCCAAGTGAGGAAACTCCTAACAATCTTGTCTTTCTTTCCTCATAGTCCCTTTAAGGCCTGTTCCTATTTCAGCCCATCAAATCTACACTGGCTCTTGGTGCAATTCCATCAGTCCTTTACTTGTTTGTCTATAAACTTTTCTTTGTCATGTCTCTATGACTTTTCACTTATTCTCCAGCCACCCAGCTGTACTGGAGATAATCTTCAGCTAATTAATCTATCAGTGTGCCTTTGGAATGTAGGAGGAAACCAAAGTTCCTTACAAAAGCCCATTTGATCACTGGGAGAATGTGCAAACACCGTACACAAATCATCGTAAATCAGAACTGAACCTGAGTCCTTGGAGCTGTGTAATTAGTGTAGTAGTAGTGTTTACTATTGTGCCAGGTGTTAAATTGGCTATCTTCAGTTTACAACCTCTGCCTTTATGATCTTCCTTTATAATGTCCCACTGTGATCTCTCAAATTCACACCTCAAATTCATAAGCTCCAACAACAGTTACTCCTTATTTTGCTAATTTATGAATTTGTTGTTCAATCATTTCATTTCTTAACATTTAATTTCCAATTGCCCACTGCAGTTTTATTTTCAAAATCTTTCTTGTTTTCCTTGTCCCATGACTTCTGGGGATCCAATATTTCATGAAATAGTTAACACACTGATTGCTGCTTATTCGAGGGGCATCCTTTTAGAATGGAGATGAGGAGGAATATCTTTATCCAGAGAGTAATGAATCTGTGTAATTCTTTGCCAGGTCTTTATGCATATTTAAGGCAGTGATTGATGCATATTTAAGAATCTATCAACCACTGGTTGATAGATTCTTGATTGGTCAGGGCATGAAGGGATATGGGGAAAAGGCAGGAGTCTGGGGCTGAGAGGAAAATTAGATCAGTCATGATGAAATAGTGGGGCAGACTCGATGGGTCAAATGGCCTAATTTGCTCCTGCTTATTTCTGCTGTAGTATTCTTTTGTTGTTGGTGATTCATAAGACACTACTATTTGGTTACACAGCCCCAGAACTCTTCTGGCGCAGCATCATAGAAAATTTAAAGCTATGTCTGCTTTCTTTAGAGCAATCTATTCAGTTCTATTGTCTACTCTTGCATCACCTAAGGCTCTGATCACTGAGATGATCTTGGATTCTGTACAGATCAGTTTTAGTAACTGTGCTTTGTTCCAGTTAATACTGCTATCACATCTTCTTCTTCTTACTCAACTCAGGCCTAGGGGGCCAGTGTCGGGCATGATGACGGACTCTCCACTCCTCCCTCTCCCTCATCAGTGTGTTCAGTTCATCTACATTAGCTGCACCGCTATCTTCTGGAAGTGTGTTGACCATAGTTTTGGGAGAGCACCCAGGGTTCATCCTGCCATGCTTGGGCTCCCATGTGATGGCTAGGCTGGCAGGTAGCCCAGGTTGGCATAGTCAGTGCCCCGCTAGTTGCAATCTTCTCACCTCGATTTTAGTAGTGAGCATCGGTAGGTCGTCATAGAGCTCGACGTTCGTCATGTGCTGTTGCCAACTCACGTCAAGAGCCATCCGGGGCATTCGTGTATAGCAACCATCTAGTGACTTTCTCATGGTCTTGGTGAGTGTCCACGTATTGCATCCATATATGAGAATGGACTCTATGTCTGCTGTGTAGATCCTCTTTTTGAGCCCTCTGGGCAGGTTCAACCTCCAGATTTCCTTCATGTCATTCATTGCTCTCCACGCCAGCACCTTCTATATCTTTATGTCCTTATCTGAACTCATCATTCTTGACTGAGATACTTGTAGTCTAAGACTTTCTTAATAGTGTCATTCCTTATGGTCTTGAGAGTACCATCGTCGCAGTTGAACACCATGTACTCTGTCTTTTTAGCGATAAAGTGAGGTTCAACTTCGTTGCACTCAATTTCAACTTTTGTCAGTCGCTGCTGTGCTTCCTCCATCTGGCCAGAGAGCAGGACTATGTCATCTGCAAAATCGAGATCTGTGAGCGTAACTGGTCTGACCCTTTTGGTTTGTCCTGGTTTTATGGTAAAACCAAGTTTGTCATGATCTTTGGTAGCTTGATGTAGAGTGTAATCAAGGACGATTATAAAGATGTAGGGTGCCAGAGTGTCTCCTTGCAGCACACCAGCTAGGAGCTCGAAAACTGCTGTTTCTCTGTCTGGTGATACAACTTTCGCCATGGTCTTTGTATAGCTGGTAGTAGTGTCAATGCAAGTGAGACTGAGCCTGCGGCACAGGCCCAAAGCCACAGGTCCCAAGATGATAGTCAGAAGGTATTCTCCTCACAGCCTATTCTTCAAGCCCAGTACACTGTGGGAGTGAGAAATGGCTTCGGCCCACTGGAGAGGGAGGAGGAAGAGGCTGCCACTGACCACTATCAATAGCGCACTCACAAATGCGACAAAGAATCTGCCTACTGTGAAGCAAACCAAAACGAGCCACATCTTGAAAGATCCTGACGTCGTCACAGCAAGAAGCGTGGTCAATACTTGTCATACCGAACTTAGATGGAGCAAAACAGAAGAGCTCAGAGACAAGCTCAAGACAGCAAAGATGAATCTCTTTGCCACCTACAAAGGAAGTGAAACTAGCTGAGAGGATTAATGGGGTAGAGGCTGCTAATGAAGACAAGCAGCATGGCGAAGCATGGCGCCTAGTCAACAAGATCAGCAGACGGAAGAAGTCCCTGTTAGGTCAAATAAGTGGCAAAACAGCAGAGAACCATGTCTGGACATGGTTTACCCACTTCAAGAACCTGCTGGGAAGCCCTCCAACGATCATGGAAGAAGAAGAGGACATACCCACGATACTAACGCAAGTCGACATCAATGACGGCCCATTCACCATAGAGGAACTGAAGAAGGCCAGATATGCACTCAAGCAGGGCAGGAGCACTGGACCAGATGGGATACCACCAGGTGTCCTTAGGAACTGCAACCTGGACAACATCTTGCTGGACATATGTAATATGGCACTGATGAAACCAGAACAGTGGTCACTCTCAAACGTTATCCCTGTCCCCAAGTCTGGATCCCTCACAAAGACAGTTAACTACTGCGGTATCAGCTTGACCTGCATCTTAGCAAAGCTATACAATTGGATGTTCACTGCACCGCCATTGACCCTAAGCTAAGATTCAATCAGAATGGTTTTTGACAGAAGCGCACAACAGTAATGCATATACTTGCTCTCCATAAAATCTTCGAGGAAGTCAAGAAGAACAGCCTACCAGCTGTGCTTACTTATAAGATTTTCGCAAAGCATTTGACTCCATTCACCAAAGTAAAATGCTGAAGATCCTGAAAGCTTATGGAGTGCCAGACCGTCTTCTGCTAATCACAAGTGGAGCTAATAAGGTGTGGAGTTGGCTGCCCTTCCTAGATCCAAAATTAAAGCTGGTGGGACCCTTTGCAACTGATTGAATGTACACACACATTAGAATGCTCTTGATATATAGAGTTTGGTTTTTAGAGTTTGGGAGGTATTTCAGGTGGTGGTGGTGGTGTGCACATTTGATAGCCCTCTTGTGTAGATACTTTTTTCTAGATCTGATTTTTTAACATTGATCTTGAACTAGGATTAGCAGGATTAGGAATCAATGGCAAAATAATTTTAAAGTTTTTTTTCTGTGGAATGAGGTGAAGGCATGAATATTGGTACAGTGATAATGCGGGGTGGGGGGGGGAATATATATTTCCAAATAAGGAGATCTATGACTTAAGATGTGTAACTTGTACTTGTGGATGAATTAGATTACAGGTTTGGAAGTTGTGGTTGAAAAAGCTTTGGCAAGTTTGTCCAATGCATCTGCCAAACCAGGAGGATTGGAAATGGGAGGCTTAAATATTCCACCCTGCATCATAAAGTTTAAAAAGTTTATTAATATATTGCTTTGTTTTGACTCCTTATCCCCAACATTAAGTTTGAAATGTTCTGACTGCTCCTGCCTGCAAGTAGCTGTTTAAAGTTTCAATGTGAGTCTGCTGAAAATCAAGTAAAATTCCAGTATATTGAAACACTGACAGAAAATGCTGAACAAACTCATCAGATCTGGAAGAAGCTGTAAAAAGAGAAACAGGGTGAATATTTCAGACATCCTTAAGACTGATAGAGAAATCAAATTAATTTTGATCTGCATATAGGAGAAATGGATGAGACATAAGCAAATGTTGAAAGACTGAGATCAGGGCTGCCCAGTGGAGAATTGATAGGTATCCAATGATTTGTGCACTTAACGGAAGAACACTGCCAGTTATCAAAGTACAAACCTTTGAGAAAAATGTAAGATGTTGGCAAGTAAGTTCCATGAGCAATTTTAACTGGTTGATTTCTAGTGAGTAGCCAGAGTTAAAATATCCTCTGACTTGTGAGAATACATATCACAATATAGGAATTGTATACATGCTATTTATCAAAACAATGCTCGATACTTGCAAGAAAACTCTAGTAATCACTGCCAATCTACTAAAATTAGAATGAGTATTATTTCTTTAAAATGCATTAAAATGTAATGTTTCTCAACATTAAGTTATTTCAGGTGTATAATTGCTCTTCTTGCTATTATTTGCTTTAATTGCTATTATTTATTTGGGATGTTTTGTTTATTTTTAATTCTAGGTGCTACTGGACTGGTGACGATTGACAAGTATGGTGATAGACTCATTGACTTCAGTCTTTGGAATATGGTCAACACAAAAACTGGGGAATATAAAGTTCGTCCTTTCATTTTTTTTATTTTGCGTATTTTGTTATATTTGTATTGGTGATAGATTGGTGCAAGTATACAATCTTCAAAATGGTGAGCAAAATAGTAAATTAGAATTTCATAAAGGGGGAATTCAATGATTATCTTGTTCAGTGAGAGCTCAGGTTGGAAACACTGAAGTGTCACTTCTGTAGCACAACAGTGAAGTTGGAATTTCACTGTAGCACTGAAAGAACTCAGCAAGTCAGGCATCATCTATGGAGAGGAATAGATAGTCGACATTTTGGTTTGAAATGCAAAACTTTGACTCTTTATTCCACTCCATTGATGCTAAGTTCCCCCAAGATTTTGTGAGTGTCACTCTTTTTCTGGGCCTTGCTCCCAATGAAAAAAAAAAGCTGGATTAGAAAATCTATTTTATATGTATTTAAAATATGGTGGGGAAAACCTATTAATGTGGACCAGTTGTAGAGTGTTCATACTTGAAGCATATGGACTAATCAGAATTTATATAGATCTGTAGTGCACCTCAGCCAAACTCATCCAGTTGGCTAAGTGGTCTTCCTGAGCTAGTCTCATTTACCTGCATTTAGCTCATATCCCACTAAATCCCCTAATCTATGAACCTGCCCAAATATATCTTTCAGTGTTTTCAAACCAGACACAAAGGATGAACCAGGAGATCCACTACCTACTGAAGTCCAAGACTGGGGCATTCGGATCAGGTGACTCTGATCTATACAGGGTGGCAATCATACACTCCAATCAAAGTAATCACTCCCTTCCTATTTGTAAGTGCCACCCTCCAACCTTACTGGACATTCTCTCAGGAATATCATCTCTCAGTCCATAATATCCACTCAAATCAAAATTGAACACACAGACATGTCCTTTCTTCTACCTCTAGCATACTTGATGTGTATAACCTGCAACCACAAGTCCTGCCTGTCTGTTCACTAGATTTCCATAATAGCTGTGATATCACAATCACACGTTGTCAACTATGTTCTGTGCTTATCTGTCAGACTTGCATCAAAGTAAGTGCAGTGTAGCTCATCAGACCTTCCTTGTACTCTGTTGTATTCCTGCGTACTGCCAAATGGGCTTGCTTTAAATTGAATATTTCCCTCGACTTTCTCATCTGGCACACTATGACTTTTATCTACCAACCCCCTATTAGACTAGTTTAAACCCTCAGTACATAATCCATGTAGGTTTTTATCTTCCAGATACTAATTTTATGGTAATTATTGGGATCACTTCAACTTAAATTACTAGTGTGAGTTATTGTCATTATTCACAGGTAGAATGTGGCATGACTCAAATTTATTGTTCATCCTTTATTTCTGCAGGGAAGGCTGCGAGCTGCTGCTGGTGCCTTGACCCACTGCAGTCCTTGTAGTCACTGGCAGGGGGAAACATTTCAAACTGGGAACTGCCTATTTAATGCAAAGAAAAGAACTATAGTGATATTACTGGGCTACAAGCGGCCAACTTACTTTTGTCAATGTGCTATTGGCACCTGCTTGAAAACAGTTTTGTATTTTGAGAGCTATCAAAGGAATCTGGGCAGGAGGGGAGATTTGATTTGAAGTAATGTATTGGACCCCAAAGAAATCTGCTGAGAATTGTGGAACAAATTGACTGGTAGATTGAGTGCCATTGCACAGAGTATATTTAAGAGCCCTTAGCACTGGAATAAGACACCTCAGTAATATCAGTCTCCACCTTGTGTGATAAACCCAGGGAAATATATTGATTTTCAAAGGTAAGCTTCACTTGCTTACACAAGTTCAGCATAAATATCAACAAGGCCTTCAATGGTTTAAAAGTTTCCAATTAAAAGTTTCAGCAGGTTCCAATCTCCTCATTTGGACAATATGCACTTCCATTAGGCTGAGTTCTACACTGAAAGTAAGCATTTATAACATTGAATACTCTTTTTTTTTATCTTGGGGTCACCAATACATTTTCA
Organism: Hypanus sabinus; assembly: GCF_030144855.1. Taxonomy (NCBI): domain Eukaryota; kingdom Metazoa; phylum Chordata; class Chondrichthyes; order Myliobatiformes; family Dasyatidae; genus Hypanus; species Hypanus sabinus. The sequence goes on from NC_082719.1 coordinate 80,629,424, forward strand.
ATAATTTCTGGAGCAGTCGGAGAGGGTATGTGTATGCAAGTTCACATTCACTTTTATTGTGATCTCAGAATATGCACAACTACAGTTGTTAAATATTTGATTATGTCAGAATAGTGAAGGCCAAATGGTGTAAATTTAACAGAATTTCATTGCTTTGTACAGATTGTTGCTCACTATTTGGGAACAAAAAAACAGATTTACTGGATTCCCAATATAAGGATTCATTGGCCATTGGGCTCTGTTCCAGAAGACAACCCGACATGCGTGTTTGAAGCTGATGAAACAATCTGTGAACAAGGTATTGTTTCTTGCTGTGTGAAGTTTTGAGGCCTTTCAGTATCTTCAGAATCACCACATATGATTCTATGGTATAAAAGTGTAGAGTAATATATGATAAAAAAGCAGTTTGGTACCCAGTGCTGAAGAATAATAATCAAAGTTTTTTTAAATCTTATTCACTCGAGCAGCTAATTTTTTCCTAGAACAGTTTTTGCAATGGATTATTCCCCAGAGCCCTGTACTTAAGAAACAGGACATGGTGTTGAATCTAATCCCTTAAGCTTGATTCACCAATCAAAGCAGTGAAATTTATGATCTAATATCCTATCTCTACTCTTTTTCTGTCCCTTTTCAAAGTTCCAAGTAAATTTTATTTTCAAAGTACACATATGTCATCAACTACAACCCTGAAATTCATTTTCCTGTGGGCATACTCAGCAAATCTATAGAAGAGTAATTTTAACAGGTTCAATGAAAGATAAAATAGAGCATAGAAGTCAACAAACTGTGCAAATGCAAATGTAAGTATAAATAAATAGAAACAAATAACGAGAACATGAAATAAGATAAAAAAATCCTTAAGTGAGATCACTGGTTGTGGAAACATCTCAATAGTTGAGTGTAGTTATCCCCTTTTGTTCAAGAACTTGGTGGTAGAGGGGGAGTAACTGTTCTTGAACCTGGTGGTGCAAGTCCTGAGATAAAGTAGTGACTGTAAATAGTGGCCTAATCATTAATCAGACAGAATAATATAGAATCATAGAATTGATGCAGCACTGGAGAAGCTCATCTAACCTATTGAGCCTATGACAATTCCTGGAAGAAACATCTCTACCATCCAATCTCTCTGCTCTTTCTCAGTCTCCCAACCTTATTCTCTGACAAATGTCTATCTAACTCCTTGATTTATCCCATTTCTGCCACCATTTCAGTCAATGAATTCCAGTTTCTCATTACACTAAATAGTTTTTCCGTGTATCCCCATTGTAACATTTTATGTGATTCCGCCCCCCCAGTCATTGAAGCATCAACCACTGCACCAGCTTTTCTCTATTAACCCCATTTACAAACTTGTACTCCACTATCAAATCTCCTCTCTACCTTCTTTGTTCTAAGGTGAACAGCTCCAGCTTCTCCTATAACTGAAATCTCTCATCCCTGGAACACTCTAATAGATCTTTTCTGAGCACTCTTGGGGATCTTCACATCATTGCTAAAGCATGGTGAGTGGAAGTGGATGGAATACTCCAGTTATGACCTAGCCAATATATCATGCAGTTCAACGTAACTTTGCATGTCTTTCAAATGCTAGGATATGTGCAGATGATCACCCTTCAGTACTGCGTCATTCAGTCCAAAATGGCTCTCTCCTTATTCTTCCACCAAAGTGTATGGCTTTTCATTACTTTGTATTAAATTTAAGCTGCATCTTGTCTGTCCATTCAATCAGATTGCTACTTACTGACTCGCAAACTATGGCAATTTTCCTCACTGCTTACAACACATTCTCTGCGTATATGGACATATTACTTTGCATGCCCATGTTTAATGCAAAATTGTGTATAGCACTGACCTAGGAACCATCATTTTCCACTGTCTTTAAGTCTGGAAAATCTACTTTATCTACACTCAGGCCTTGAATCCAGTTTTCATGCTGTTTCTGATCATTAAGCACAGTGCATCTCAGCTTCATTAACTGGCCATCTGTTAGGACTTTATCAATTGCTTGAAATGTAAAAAAAACTGCAGGTGTTGGAGACCTAACATTAAAAAAGTGCTAAAATATTCAGCACATCAGGCCATATATGTGGGAAAAGAAGCAGAATTAATGTTTCAGGTCATAGAATTGTACAGGGAAGGAAAGAAAAGAAATTTTGTAGAGAGGGTGGGGAGTGGGGGATTGTTACCATCAATGTTAAATCAATGAAATCAATGTTATCTGGTCAATGGGTGATTGTGAGCAGTTCAAAGGCGCGGAAAGAACAGAGGTGATAGATTGCAGTAGTTGCAAAATTCAGAGCAGGAAGGCAGGCATGGCAGGTCAGGTTGGGAAGTTTTCCACTCCCAAAGGAGGGAGAACAAAAACAAATGAATGGAGTTAATAGTGCAGATGAATGATTGATAGAGCGAAATCAAGTAACCCTAAGTTGTAGAACTTAATATTGAATCTAAGATGCTGCAGAATGTCCAAATGAAAGATGAGTTGTTGTTCCTCAACTTGCTTTGGGTCTCATTGAGGCAATGCCATACTATGGGGGCATCCTACATTGTGACCATAAAGATGAACAGGATGTTTCGACACACTTGTGCCATCATGCCAAAGTCTTGTTATCACTGTGATAATTGTAATTGGCCGAATCAAGACTGGACGTTAATAATTACCTCCATCCTCAATATTTTTGACCAAAGGACTCACTGCAAAATACCTTCATCCCAGTAAAAACTGGACAAACTCTTTACAACTTACAGCAAAAATATAGGTGGCAAGTGAAATTTTAAAGCCTGCACTGGATTTATATGTGATAAATGTTTCATTATCTATGTATCTTGGGTATATCATTATAACTGAAGCAAAGCTATTTCCATAAATGTAATGCTGCTTTATCTTTTTAAATAGGAATGAGAAGCTTTTTGTTTTTCAAGGTGTCTTTAGGCAAAGTATGAGTTTCATATTGAGTTGAGTAACCAGGTACTGCTTTAAAATGTTTTACTGTTGTTGCTTCCTTAGCTGGCTTATCAATGTTGGGAATTGTCACACTGGGAACTGGCTTCATTCTGGCAATTTTTGTGATTTCCAGTTTCCTTGCTTACCGGTAGGTAAAGTGTTGGAGTTCTGTACTTTTAAAAAAAGATATTTGACAAATTCTGATTTTGTTTTTTTTAAATAATAATGCTTTCTATTCTTTATTTAAAGCCATTGAGATAAAGAACTAAAACCACATTAAAACAAAAGTATGTTAGAATAACAAGTATGTTAGAATCTGAAACAAGAAACACATTGCCTGCAGAATTCAATGGGTCGTGCAGCAGTTGTAGAGGCAGGAGTAAAGTGAGCTGCATGTCGAGACACGTTCAGGACTGAGAGTATAGAGGAGAGGTAGCCAGTATAAAGAGGTGAGAGGGAGAAGGAGGCAGAGGCTGATATGTGGAACCAGTGATGGAGTCAGGTGGGTGGTAGAGAAGGAGGGAACGAGAACCAACGGCTGAAAGGTGATGTAGAGCCGTCTGATGCTGCTGGAATCTGTTAAGGTAGGTAATACATGGAAGCATATAAGGATGCTGGGCAGATGGAATCACTGAAGGAGGGGATAGGAGACCCAGTAGGTGAAGTGCGTGGGTAATAATTAGATGGAACCAGTTGGGGTGAAACAATGTATTTGATATTTCAGTAATATTTGAGTAAGCATTTTTTGTTTGTTTACATGATTCATTTATAGGTTTATAGGTGTAGGCCTCCGTTAGGATCGATAGAAAGTTTCCAGGGTGCAAGCTTGGGCAGGGGTTTTTTTTATGGAAGACTGGCAGTTGCCCAAGCTGCAAGTCTCCCCTCTCCACACCACCAATGTTGTCCAAGGGAAGGGCATTAGGACCCATACAGCTTGGCACCGGTGTCATTGCAGAGCAATGTGTTGTTAAGTGCCTTGCTCAAGGACACACACTCAGCCTAAGCCAAGGCTCGAACTAGCGACCTTTGGTTCACTAGACAAGCGCCTTAACCACTTGGCCACGTGGCAACACATGGGTTATAGGTAAAAATAACACGAATGGCATATGTCATTACGTGACCTCGTCGTATGTAAGTGATACATTCAAGAAATGGAAAATAAAGCTAAGTCGACATGTGATCCCGAATATTTTCTGGAGTTACAAAACAAAATAGGGATTGGTGAAAGATGGGTGAGAAAATCTGTGTGGATCAGAAGGAGAGAGAAAGGGTGGAGGCTGTGGGTTATCTGAAATAGGAAAAATCATGTTCATGCCTTTGGGTTGGAGACAGAACATGAGGTACTGTTTTGCCAAAGAAGATGTACCTGTGTTGCTAATTTATTACTTTAAAGAGAATTAATTGTAGAGTTGATGTTGCATAGCTATTGCAGGAGTAATTCATTGCTCAGCTTAATGATACCTTAACAGCAAACTAAAGCTGGAGAAGGAACTGGCCAGTATGCTGTGGCGGATCCGTTGGGAAGAATTGCAAATGGGGAACACCGATAAATACCGGAAGAGTGCTGGAAGCAGGCTTACATTATCCCTGGTAAGTGTTCACATGACTATTACAGTGCAAATTCCCAGGATCGATGAAGTGTATCCTGAAGTACTGTGGGAAGCCAGGGAAGAAGTTACTGGGGCACTTGGACAGGTTAATGGATAATTTTTAAAAATGCTCTCGAGGGATGTGGGCCAAATGCAGGCGAATGGGAATGGTAGAGCTCATCTCAGGTAAATAACTTGGCATGGTTGAGTTGGACGAAAGGACTGTTTCTATTCTATGACTCTGTATCCATGAGACCAGTAACAAGTCATGAAGGCAGCACAAATGCTGCATCCTGGACTTGCAGAGCTGCCATACATTGACTACTCTAGAAGGCGCAGGCAGTTTAATCCCACTCAGGAGACTACCAGAAAAATCTAGGTGTAGGTTTGAAGGTGTGCTGGACAGTTGAGTGTTCCATTTCTTTTTCTGGTTTAGATGATAGGGGACCATCAATTTGGCCTCTTTAATTTAAGCTAAAGATCTTGCTGTATTATTGTGAAGTAGTGGAGTTAATACTGGTGCCCCAGAAAATATTTTGTAGCCCAGGAAAAATACACACTCAGGACAACAAACACTTTTTCAAATCTTAAATTCCTTTATCTGTTTTAAATGTCTTAATGCAGAAAGAAGTGTCAAAATAAAAACAACAAAATGACTTTGGGAAAAAAAAACCCACAGTTCCTGCTATTACAATCTCAGTTTAACTTCACTGCACAGGTTTGTGTATCAACTAGTTACGTATGCAGTATGAAAATAAATAAAATATACAAATCCACTACAGAGTGGCAATTCTAAATAAAAATACAAACATTAGAATCCCACAAATCCTGTACCTTATACACAACATCAAAGATATGAGTAAATACTCCTCTTCTTAATTAAGAGGTATTCTCACATTGGCACATGTATGCTTAATTTCCAAACAAATATAGGCTATACCCTGAAACAAATCATTCACATTGCATGAACAGAGGTTAACGCATTCACATTACTCCATGACTGAATATGAATGTAACAAAACAATAAAGTAAGACAAAAATAAACGTACTATATATTGCCTTGTAGTTAAATTACTTGAAAGCCTTCTAGGCTAATAAGGAACTTCGCACAACCATGCCATCCAGCGTCAATACTTGCGAAAATCTAAAGCATTCACATGTAAAACATGTTAAATTACCAAATATTCTCGATTTACAAAAAGTATAAATGAATTTGTATGGATATTATCAAACATTGTTCATATCTCCTCACCATATAGCCAGTATGTACTCCTAGGGAAAGAAACAGCTCCCGGTACTTAATGTTCGTTTTTTAGAACATTGTAATCCTTGCTACTCCACATGTGCATAATGACTTCACCATTTTCTCTTAAAGGCACAGGCAGCTATTTTAGCAATACCAATGTGAATGCATATGTGCAGTTTAACAATAAAAAATTATATTCAAAGTAAGAAGCAATTCTTTTTTTTTGGTATTTGCTGTGCATAGATTGGCTGCTGTATTTTCCATTTTGTTGCATTGATTAGACTTCAAATGTATTCCATTCACTGAAAAGCCGTTTGGAATATCTCAGAGCTCTGAGGCTATCATTAATGGAAGTCTATGTTCTTTCTGTTCTGCAAATGTTCATCCAATCAGCCATTCTCCGTGTAACCTGAAGAGGCTGTATGTATGTCAAAGAAGAGAGGGAACATGGCGGCTAAGACTGAGCTGGATCTTCTATGGGTCAGGATTGCAAATTCTGGCTCCTTTGCTCCTTTGAGCAAAGAACAGAGGCTATGTTTTTGTTATTGCTTTCTTGCTTGCAAAATTCAGTTGCACTCAAAGCCCAGATAAACGTTGTGTACGTTGATGGTTGATGCTTTGTTACAGAGAACCAGGGTGACTGGTGGCCACAGGTCTGATTGAATCTAACATATCGGCTGAATAAAGAAACTCTGGGATCAAGTGGTTATGATTGCATAGTTCTGGCATGAACGGTTGAGGGCAAGTCACAGAGTGAAAGGCTTTGTGTGCCTTGTTATCTCCCTCTTTTACTGTCTATGATACCCAAACAATTTGAACTACTGGGAAAGGTCCTTATTGCACACAATGTAGCGTATAGGGTCAGTGACATCCTTTACAGTCACAAGTATCATTACTTTTCATCCGCATTCACATTTCTGGAACTTCACATTGCAGAAACAATGGAAACCACAATTCTTAAAGGTCCAATGGAAATTTGTCTGACATATATATTTATAATAATGAATGACAAAATGGAGAAAAAGGCCAGTGAGCTAACCCATCTCCAAATCTTTACATTGGCGCAAAGCCTTTGATGCATCTTGGCAATTTCAGATTCCTGCGTATCAACATCTCCGCGGACCTAACCTGGTTCCAATGTATCGGCACAGCTATAAAGAAGGCAAGACAGCAGCTATATTTTATTAGCAGTTTAAGGAGATTTGGTTAGTTATCCAAGACACTCAAAGACTTCTACAGATGTATCATGGAGAGCATTCAGGCAGGCTCCATCACTGTCTGCTATGGGAGGGGGTGCGAGGTGGGTGCAGGGAGCTACTGCACAGGATTGAAAGAAGCTACAGAAAGTTGTAAAATTAATCAGCTCCATCTTGGGTTCTAGCCTCCATAGTATCCAAGCCGTCTTCAAGGAGTGATGCCTCAAAAAGGCAGCATCCATTATGGAGGACTCCTATCACCCAGGACACATCTTCTTCTCATTGTTACCATCAGGATGGAGGTGCAGAAGCCTGAAGGCATTCAGCGACTCAAGAACTGCCATCCAATTTCTAAATGGACATTGAACCCATGAACACTACATTTTATTGTTTCTTTTGTTGCACTATTTTTGATTTATACATATACTTACTGTAATTTTTTAAATGATCTTTTTCTATATTTAGCATGCATTGTATTGTACTGCTGCCACAAAGTTAACAGATTTCTCGACGTACTCCAGTGATATTAAACCAGATTCTGATTCTGTTTCTGGTTGGTAGTTTGTTTTTTTATTTGATTCTATTTATGTGCAGTTGTCCAGGGACTCTGATCAAATTATGCTGCAAAGCCAAGTGAGCAGTGTGTGTTATTCCTTCCGAGGTATCCTTTATTCTCTGAGAGACACCCTCCTGGCCCAGGGCATTTTGAAATCTGGGCTCTGTTATATCGGTTGTAGGGCTGCCCTGGACTTCATCTTTGCTCTTGGTGGTGACAGGTCTCTGGTATTTCTGCTTCGGATGCATTTTTTTTAGTCAGACTAATCACAATACATCACAGGCACTACAGTACATGAGGCACAGCCTTAAGAAGACAACATCCGCCATCTAACATCCCTACCATTTGGGTCATGCATTTTCACACTGCTACCATAAGGCAGGGAGGGACAGGAGCCTTAAGCCCCGTACCACCAGGTTCAAGAACAACTACATCCCTTCAACCAACCAACATAACCTTGATCACTATGGTTTAGCAACAGTATGAACCACTTACCACTAAAGTTGACTATTTTTATTATATTTGTGTCCTTTCTTGTAAAATTTGTGCATAATTTATAGTTAATTTGTGTTTTCCTTGTGAGCACTGCTTATATGATGCTATGCACTGTGATGCTGCTTTGCTGCAAGTAAGCATTGTTGCACTTGTGCATCTGACAAGACTTCACCTCCAACTTTCCAAAGTTATACTTCCTGTTGATGGAAGAAGAGTTTTATCTTGTCTACATAGAATTGCTCAAAGTCCATTGGCTGGGGTATTGAGAGAAATTAAGATGCTCCAGTAAGGGTCTGATCATCATAATCTGGCTGTCTTGGAAGACTGTGGCTCATTCTCAATGATCAGCACTTTGACAATGTCCCATATCAGGCAACAATTCCTTTGAGCTTGGCAATGGCTGTTTTCTAAGTCTCCCGAGAACTTGAGAAATGATCATCTGTAAACGAAAGAGTATTTCTATCGGACTGAAATGGGTCAGGTATAACTATTGGTCAAGATCAGTCAGGCATTAGTTGAGAGCAAAGGGCTTCCGTTATCAATTCCATTGTAGAGATCTACACTTTGTGGCATAGTTCCCGTCCATTTTGGGCTAATTGCATAGCAATCAACAAACAGAGTTCAATTCCTGCCGCTGTCCATAAGGATTTTTTATACGTTCTCCCCGTGACCACATGAATTATTCTCCAGGTGTTTCAGTTTCCTCCCACATTCCAACGACACACGAGTTAGGGTCAGTAAGTATAGGCCTGCTATTTTGGCGTCAAAATTATGGTGACACTTGTGGGTTTCCCCCAGCACAATCCTCAATGATTTGATTTGACCCAAATGATACATTTCACTATGTTTTCATGTATTCATGACAATTAAAGCTTATCTTTCTTTATCTTTTTCTCAAATTCTGGGGTGGCAGCTGTTCACTCCCAGATGCGAGCAATGCATGTGAGCTCCCAAGTTGTTCCTACATAACTCGAGAATGATGCCCTTGAACCTCTGATCACATTCCCTTACGTGCCCAGTTCATCCTGCTTAGGAGCTGGGTTCATCTTGCACTTCGACCATTTCCCTCCTATCCCAGTCTTTGACTGCATTGCTTCATTCTGTTTGGTTGTTGCTTCTGTCTCCTGCATTGATAATTGAAATATTGGACTGTTTCTGGCATTTTGAATACCTTCAGCTCATTTTCCTTGGCATTGCTTGTGTCCTTGGCTAACCTCTGCTGCCTGTCAGTATTTGACACGCTTTCAGGCGAGTAATCACAACAGAGCTTTACTTCCAAACTAAAGCAACACACGCTGGAGCAACTCAGCAGGGCAGGCAGAATCCATAGAAATTAATAAACAGTTGATGTTTCAGTCTGAGACCCTTCTTCAGTACTGAAAGAAGGGGGAAGATGCCGGAATAATAAGATGGGGGGGAGGGGAAGGAGGCAAGGTAAAGTTGATAGGTGAAGCCAGGTGAAAGGTAAAGGGCAGTGCCCACTGCTTCTCCTCTGTGACCTCTGCTGCCTCTGACTCTCAATCAGACCTGCTACCACAGCCACGTATCCTTCCTGGGAGCTTGTTCCACATGGCATATCAGATTCCTCCGACTTCAGCCTTTCCCACGCACGTGGCTTCACCTGTCACTATCCAGCTAACCTCCTTCCCCTCCCTCCTCCTTTTTATTCTGGTATCTTTCTCCTTCCTTTCCAGTCCTGAAGAAGGATCTCAGCCTGAAACATGAACAGTTTATTCACTTCCATAGATGCTGCCTGACCAGCATTTTGTGTGTATTGCTTTGGATTTCCAGCATCTGTAGATTTTCTCATACTTTTGTTTTACTTTATTAAATTCATGCACAAACTGATAATTTAGCATTCACCATTACACTTGATGTACTATTACCAAATTGACCCTCACTTGCAAACTGGCCAGGTTCATGATGAGGGGTTTTCATGACTCCATCCCAAATGTGGGGTGATTACTTTGTCTTGGCTACTGCTTTGTCAAGTCTCTCACGTACTCGCTAGATCACTCCAGTTTCCTTTGCAACCAATTGTAAGGCAATAAATTCATTTCTTCTCCAGATGCAAACTTGTGTTTCCAACTTCTTCACTTGTGATCTCCACTCCTTACCTTGAGGTTATCTCTTGACTTTACAATCCATCATCTGTACCGTCATTCATAGCAAGCTGAACAGACAAGATACATTTGTCTTATTATGCAACACTGATAACTGGAGGACATTCCATGTTTCCCATAGCTCTGAGTCTGAACTTCCAGCCTAGCCAACTCCTGGTCTGGGGAAGCTCCACTCTTCTAGCTTGTTGGGATACTTGACACCTCTGTTTGTCAGATATGCCTTTTCCTGGAGAACACTGACCCTCACATTCTATGCCTACATCCTCTCATGCATTCTCTGCCATCTCATTGATTTCCATTGACTTGCGATCACTGTGCGCATATAGTGTTCTGCTGTGTTTACCTGTCATTCATAGGTCACAAAAAAATGGTTTCTTCATCCTGTAATCAGCATCACAACCTCCATCAGTGTTCTGCTCCTGTGTGCTATCAGCTGATCTCCTACAAGACTGTTGGTCATATTCATGACCTGGTCTTATTTTTATCTCTCCACATGTCCGATCTCCAGGATATTTCCCGAGGTCTTTGTTTTTATCTCTTTGAAGTGTGTTTTCTTTCAGTACACTAATTCCAATAGCAGGTGAGAAAGCTTCTGCTTCTGACAAAATCTTCATCTGGTTCATTTGATGGCTATAATATACCATTTCTTACATGGCTTTGATGATACATCCCCATGCATCTATTACTCAGATAAACCACAAATGAAACCAATCTGTTGCACAAGGTCTCTGGTCTTGTACAAATACCAGATCACTGACTCTAAAATGAGTGCCAGCTCCAGTGGTTCACCAAATCCAAATACATTCAGCCTACTTTTGATTTCTCCTCTTGCATCTTTTTATTCTGTCGTAGACTGAGCTGCCTTTTCTGTCAACTTGTTTGAAGCTGGGTGGCATGGAATTGCATGCATGTGCTTGAACCATTTCCACCTTGGGAATTAAGCACTTTAGATCCTGATAAAAGTCTGTCATAAATAGCAAGAAAGACCACAAGAAACTATTCTCAATTTTGAAGTTGCCATTTGATATAGAAATATATATAGGAACTGTTTTATTCATTTTGCTTATGATCAATTTTCCCATCAATGGACCTGCAAAATATGTACTCTGCTCATCCAGGGTTTGTTCATCCATTGCCAGAGAGGATTTACTGGTGAGCTCTTGGAGTGTTCTTGAGAGGGCACACATTTCATCCAAGTATCTTCCCTATTGCTTGTCTATTCCTGACTCAAATAGAACATCTAGAAACTAGATATTTCTTGGTGTCCTTCGTGCAATTGTATCTCTTCCTTGTGGTGGAATAACTGCGTCACTAAAGAAACATAAGAAACTAGCTGTCTAACTATACTACCAAAGTGTCATTTTCCCATTCTCCATCCCATTGGCTACAAGTTATTGCAAAATTTAAAGTAAATTTACTTAAAAGTATAGTCTCATTTTATAAGGTCACTTTTTAAATCAAGGACTTATATGTGTCCAGGGCAAAGATGTGGGCAGATAAAAATCATTGTGGATACTATCCACTCTGCAAACTGCCTGCATAAAGTTGATCCCTGATCTTGCTAGCAAGTTGTTGGGTTGTATTGGGTGTGCTGTCCATCAAAGGCACACTTGCCCAGTGATTTGCCCACTAATTTCCAATAGAGTCAGTGAATCCACATTCTGATATCACTCCTGTATATTATATAGTTATCATATGCTGACAATGTTTATGCCTATCTCTGCTGTCTAGCTGCAGCCATCAGGGTACATGATTATGATTTTCATACTGCAAGCTACTTATGATGAATCTGGAGTTTCAACCATAAAATATTTATTGAATTTTGTCACCCTCTAAGCAAAATCCTAACTACCTCAAAATAGCCGAGTATTAGCAGCCCTCCTTTAGATGATAAAATCAGTTGGTACCATATCTACAGTCCCAGTAGGTGTGACAAGACTATTCCAGCACTCTAAGGTTTTACACTAGCAGTAATGTGGCTGGATCATAACAAACAAGAACATATGCACATGGCAGCAACTTCAGTCCCAGAGCACAGATTGATGTTTTGTGATGCAACAATACATACAGGCGTCTGGGCACTTTGCAAATAGTTTACAAATATGATAGAAAAGCCTCATGTGTTTTCTTCACTAATCAGTAAGGTTATGGCTGATTTTTTACTCAGCCTCACTTTCCTACACTAATCTTGCAACTCTTGAACCCTTGATTCCCTTAATATTGGAAAATCTGTCAATCTGTATTGAATATATTCTGGGACTGTGCCTGAACAGCCTTCTTAATTAGGGAAACCCAACAGTTCATCATCTGGGTGAAGATATTTCTTCAAATCTTAAACCTGGGTGGCAGTCCCATATTTTGTAATACTAACCCATGGTTGTAGCTGTGTCCATTAAGGAGGAACATTGTATCTAACAGCTACCCAAATTAAGACTTACAGATCCTGAAGCCTTAGGCAGATATTTGATTCAGTAAAATGGCCTACCTTCTTCCGGCACTCAGCACACACAAAATGCTGGAGGAACTCAGCAGATAAGAGTCATAGAGCATTACAGCACAGAAGTAAGCCCTTTGGCCCATCTAGTTTGTGCCAACTTATTACTCTGTCTAGTCCCATTTAGCTGTATTAGAACCATAGCCTTCCATGTCAATGTACCTATCCAAGCTTCTCTTGACTGTTGTAACTGAACTTGCATTCATGACTTCCGCTGGCAGCGTGTTCTAAACTTGCACCTCCCTCTCAGTGGAGACATTCCCCTCAGTTTCCCCTTAAATATTCCACCTTTCAGCCTATACCTATGATCACTAGTTCCAGTCTCATCCAACCTGAGGGGAAAAGTCTGCTTCTGTTTACCCCATGGAGGGAAATAAACAGTAGCAGTCTCTTCATTGATACAACTTGTCTGTTTGCCTCTTCTTCCCAGTCTTTTCCTGCAGGCTGTAAGGCACATTCTGCACTTAAAAATCTAGCATTCACCTTCTGGTTAATATTGGTTATTACACATCAAATGCTTCCAAAGTCATTAGTGTGCTTAACAAGCACAGATCTTCATTCTTCTGATCTTTCTCTGATCTTCCTTTGCATACATGTTCACAGATTATTAGTCAATGAACAATCATAGAGGTACATGGGTATTCTCTCAGATTCCTCATGTAATTTATGGGTGGTAAAAAGGTAAATAGGTTTGGAGAGACATTGATCAGATGATGTCCTGCCTGTAAGCTGCGACTGAAGCTAGAATGTTTATGCAGTTCTTCCGAGTAAGTTTTATTCAGTCATAAACCTGTGAATATTGACGATGATGATTTGATGTCAATAACCCAATTGAACATCTTGCATTCATTTTATGCATGCTATATAGCCATGATTGCTCTTGGCAAATGTTTCTACAGAACTGGTTTGCCATTGCCTTCTTCTAGGCAGTGTCGTTACAAGATGGATGACCCCAGCCATTATGAATTCTCTTCAGAGATTATTCGCCTGGCGTCACAACCAGGACTTGCGATATGCACCAACTGCTCATACAACCATTCACCACCTGCTCCCCTGGCTTCACAAGACCTTGATCCAGGGGGACAAAGCAGGTGCTACACTTTTTCCAATCAGGCTAGTTGAGGGAAGGAGTGCCTTACACTTCCATTGGTAGAGATGTCTCTCTACCCCACCACCCACTGTTGAACAGACAGACAGACATACTTTATTGCTCCCGAGGGAAATTGGGTTTCATTACAGCAACACCAACCAAGAATAGAGAAGAAATATAGCAGTAATTAAATAATAATAATAAGTTAATCATGCCAAGTGGAAATAAGTCCAGGACCAGCCTATTGGCTCAGGGTGTCTGACACTCCGAGGGAGGAGTTGTAAAGTCTGATGGCCACAGGCAGGAATGACTTCCTATGACGCTCAGTGTTGCATCTTGGTGGAATGAGTCTCTGGCTGAATGTACTCTTGTGCCTAACCAGTACATTATGGAGCGGATGGGAGACATTGTCCAAGATGGCATGCAACTTGGACAGCATCCTCTTTTCAGACACCACCGTCAGAGAGTCCAGTTCCACCCCCACAACATCACTGGCCTTATGAATGAGTTTGTTAATTCTGTTGGTGTCTGCTACACTCAGTCTGCTGCCCCAGCACACAACAGCAAACATGATAGCACTGGCCACCACAGCCTCGTAGAACATCCTCAACAACGTCTGGCAGATGTTAAAGGACCTCAGTCTCCTCAGGAAATAGAGACGGCTCTGCCCTTCTTGTAGACAGCCCCAGTGTTCTTTGACTGGTCCAGTTTATTATCCATTCATATCCCCAGATATTTGTAATCCTCCACTGTGTCCACACTGACCCCTTGGATGGAAACAGGGGTCATCAGTGCCTTAGCCCTCCTCAGGTCCAGCACCAGCTCCTTGGTCTTTTTCATGTTAAGCTGCAGATGATTCTGCTCGCATCATGTGACAAAGTTTCCCACCGTAGCCCTGTACTCAGCCTCATCTCCCTTGCTGATGCATCCAACTATGGCAGAGTCATCAAAAGACTTCTGAAGATGGCAAGACTCTGTGCAGTAGTTGAAGTCCGAGGTGTAGATGGTGAAGAGAAATGGAGACAGGACGGTCCCCTGTGGAGCCCCAGTGCTGCTGACCACTCTGTCTGACACACAGTGTTGCAAGCGCACGTACTGTGGTCTGCCAGTCAGGTAATCAATAATCCATGACACCAGGGAAGCCTCCACCTGCATCACTGTCAGCTTCTCACCCAGCAGAGCAGGGCGAATGGTGTTGAACACACTGGAGAAGTCAAAAAACATGACCCTCACAGTGCTTGCTGGCTTGTCCAGGTGGGCATAGACACGGTTCAGCAGGTAGATGATGGCATCCTCAACTCCTAGTCGGGGCTGATAGGCGAACTAGAGGATGAACTAGGCTCTCTTGATGGAGGTGGTACTGCCTGACACTTGGTGGAGTGAACAAAGCCACTGGCATGTGCCCTAACCAGAATGTTGTTTGGAACTTGCATGTGAATATAGACTGCTTTGTTAAGATTGCATTGATCAATTGTGTTTTTATTATTTTATGGAATGTGGAATTTGCTGGAAAGGCTGACATTTAGCTACTCATTCCCAACTGTCTTTCAGATGGTGGCAGTGAGCCACCTTGAACAGCTGTGGTCTGTGTGTTAAATGCATTCCCACAGTGAAGCTAGAGATTGTGTTCCAGGACTTGGTGTCACTGCCTGGAATATAGACAGCATGGAAGTTTTGCAATTCACCAGAGTAAGCCTGAATGCCATCTATGTCTTGTACTCTAGGACTGCTTCATTATTTGAGGAGTAGGGAGAAGAATTGAAGATTATGCAAATATTCCCACTTTGGTATGACGGAGGGAAGGTTGATGATGAAGTAATTAAGAGGTTGGCCCTGGAACATTACCTTGACAAACTTCTGCAGCAAAATTCAGGGGTTGAAATACTTAACCTCCAGCAAGTCCAGTCCCCTTTCTTTGTGTGAGATAAGGTTTTAAACAGTGAGGATTCCCCTAACCCCCACTCCCTCTGATTCTCCTTGACTGCAATTTCACAGTTCACTTTGCTACTTACAGTTAAGTGTTGCTGTGATATTAAGCACAAATACTCTCACCACACCCCAGAATCCAGATCCTTTGTCTGTATTTGGACCAAGGCTCCAAAGATATCTGCAGATGTATGGTCCTGCCAAAAAGGAACATCAGTGAGCGAGCTTTTGTTGGAGAAAGGACCACTTTATAGCATCCTTGCCTATGCCTTCCATACCTTATTGATGTCTGAGAGTGGCAGAAGTGATCTTTTTGTTGACAGAAGATGCATGGGTGATTTAATGCATTGTTTGAGTGGATGCTGTTGTAGCTGTGGAAGAGATGCAGCTATTGTGCCTGTTTCCTAAGGTGGGGGAGTCTAAGACCAGAGGACGGTGCCTCAGAATAGAACTTCTGAGGGACTTCCTTGTCCAGAGAATGGTGAGTCTGCAGAATTCATTGCCACAGGTGGCTTTGGAGGCCAAGTCATTGGGTGTATTTAAGGCAGGGGTTAATAGATTCTTGATTAGTCGGGGCATGAAGGGATAAGGGGAGACGGCAGGAGATTGGGGCTGAGAGGGAAAATGGATCAGCCTTGATGAAATGGCAGAACAG
Organism: Hypanus sabinus; assembly: GCF_030144855.1. Taxonomy (NCBI): domain Eukaryota; kingdom Metazoa; phylum Chordata; class Chondrichthyes; order Myliobatiformes; family Dasyatidae; genus Hypanus; species Hypanus sabinus. The sequence continues at coordinate 80,645,738 of NC_082719.1, forward strand.
ACTTGATGGGCCAAATAGCCTAATTCTGTTCCTATGTCTTGTGATCTTATGTCTGATGCAGACAACTGTTTATTGATATTGAGAAGTTATGCCTGGTCAACCCAAGACGTGCTTAATAATGCGTATCATCAAAAAGTAACAATGATTATGACACTGTCTCCTGAGGAACTTCTGTTGTGGTTTCTTGAAATAACCAGGAGACACAGAAGATTCTTCAAGAAATTTAAGCCTTTATTTGCAACCAAACGCTGAGACAATAAATGAACGTGTCACTAGTTGCCTGCCGAGCCTAGTACACAGTATTCTTAATCGTACTTTCTATCTTAGTTTCATTAGCATATACTTGTTCTAGTCCCTTGACTGGTTTTCACACCATCACACCATCGCACGATCCTGTCTAGTCTACTCCTTGGAACACGTGTCCCCCTTCCCGGCTTTGACTGGTTACCATACCATCACACCACTCCATGATCCTGTCTACCACCATTATCTCTACATGCTTACTTTCACTGTTAGCTACCTTCTTAAGGCACTGATGCGTTCAATAGTACAGAGACAATACAGAGATTACATTCTGGCCAATAAATTGGATACATAGCAAATAGCAAACACAAGGCTGGCCACAGAGTTCTGGCCACACAGCAAGCGTTGCAACTTTATTCTCCAATACTTCCCACCAGCTTGAGAAACAGTCATTTATTTTGACTGCCTGCTTTCTACCCTCAGCCAGTTTTGTTTCCAAACAGTCGCTGCTCATGGACTATAAGTTGAATATGGTACTTCATAAATGTGAACTATTAAAAATATAATATATAACACATTTTCTCTATTAATTCTCAGCTAGTATGTTCTTGAGTCAAGTACAATTTGCCCTTTAGGAAGGTCACATTAGGTTTCACCTATCAACTCATACTTAATTAGTTTTGGATTTTCTTCCCAGACAACTTCTTCTCAGTGTTTTCTCACACTTTTGGAGAAATGGGCCTAATGCAGCTGGATCAGAATCAGGTTTACTGTCACCGGCATGCGATGTGAAATTTGTTAACTTAGCACCATCCGTTCAATGCAATACCTAACATAGAAGAAAGAAAAAATAATATTAATAAATAAAGTAAAATATAATAATAGCAAACAAGTAAATTAATTACATATATTGAATAGATTTTAAAAATATGCAAAAATATATATAATTTATATATAAAAAAGTGTGGTAGTGTCCAAAGCTTCAAAATCCATTTAGGAATCAGATGGCAGAGGGGAAGAAGCTGTTCCTGAATCTCTGAGTGTGTGCCTTCAGGCTTCTGTACCTCCTACCTGATGGTAACAGTGAGAAAAGTGCATGCCCTGGTGCTGGAGGTCCTTAATAATAGACGCTGCCTTTCTGAGACACCGCTCCCTAAAGATGAGCTGGGTACTTTATAGACTAGTGCCCAAGATGGAGCTGAATTGACTTACAACCTCCTGCAGCTTCTTTTGGTCCTGTGCAGTAGCCCCTCCAGACTGTGATGCAGCCTGTTAGAATGCTCTCCACAGTTCAACTATAGAAGTTTTTGAGTGTATTTGTTGACATGACATGGGATAAATGTAGGTACATCTTAGGCAGCATGAACAAATTGGGCCAAAGGGTCTATTTCCATACTGAATAACACTACAAATCTCTTTTAGTTTAACTGACCTGTACACAGAACGTTTTTTAAAAGTCCTTCACCCCTATTGAATAGGATGCAAGATTTGCAATGTCTATAGTTTTCCTACTGAGATAAGTAAAGTTATAATATTTGCCACTTCTACATTTCCTTCCCTTGATAACCTGGTTGCAGTCAAACTGGATAAGGTGGTAGTTCTCTGTTGAACCCTACCAACCTTCTCATAAATTTCTCCAATTCAGGTTCTGTATTGCTGTTACATTGATTTTGGCAGCAACCACTTTGTTGGTGGAGACACTGTGGAGCTGTGACTAATAGAGTTCAGTTTTAGGACACAGTGTTATTGCCTTATGCTAAAAATCATAGGCTTGACACACTGGAAACAAAGCTGTTCTTACCAAAATATTATAACAAAATATAATTATATATAATCTACTCCCCTCAGCTGGTGAATACTACTTAATTGGACATTAAGCTGACAACTTTTGAAGAATGACCTAACTAGCAAATAACTCATCATCTAAAAGTATATTAAAACAAAATACAAGTATGTTGCTCTTCTGTACAGTTAATTTATTGGTGCTAGTTGACTGACTACATAAACAGTTTTAACATGCTTTCTCAACATTCTTGTAGTTGCTTAATAAAGAGGCTTTTATTCCCTTTCAACAGAGTCAGAGGTTTTTCAGTGGTCCATCATGGAAAAAGGCCCTTCTATGAGCCCAACTCATCTATGTTGATCAAGATACCAACCTACACTAATTCCATTTTGTCCATATCACTATAAAGCTTACGTATCAATGCACTTGTCTAAATTATTTTTAATGGTGTAATTGAACATCCTCTTAAGCTTATTCAATATTACCACCAGAGACGTGCCCCTCAAATCTCCTTAAAATTTTTGCCTCTCACATTAAACCTATTCTCTCCACTTTCAGACTCCACTACCATGAAAAAAAAAGATTTTGCCTATTTGTGCACCTCATAATTCTATAAACTTCCATGAGGTCACACCTCGTCCTCCTTCACTCCATGAAAAATAGTCCCACAAATGCAATCTCTCCTAATTACTCAAGTCTTATATTGCAGCCAACATTCATGTGAATTGCTTACTCTCTAGTTAAATCACATCCTTCCTACAGCACAGTGACCAGAACTACACATAATATTCAAACTGCAGCCTAACAAATTATTTGTACACTGTAGCGTAATATTCCCAAATCCTAAATGCAATGTCACATTATGAAGACAAACATATTTCACGTCTTCATCTCTCTGTTTACCTGGTGCTATCACTTTCTGGAAGTGATTTTATATTTATCCTCTGAGAGCTCCACCTCAGGGTGGATTGAGTTTTTGGGTTCCAGGGTTATATTTTTTGAATGGGTTATAGCCTTGGCCAGCAAGGGGTTCCAGAATGCATTGTGTCCAGCTGTGTGAGCAGAGTACTGGGCAGGTTCTGTGGAGTGTGTGCAAACACCTTGCTGCCTAAGTGAGCCTAGTATAGGGAACAGCTGTCTACTGCAATAAAAATGACACTTTGGATATTCTCAGTGAGTGGAAGTCCATGAAAAGAAGCGACAAATAAAATTAAAAGGCAACCAAAGAATCACAGATACTTAAAGAAAAGCAGCAGATGCATCCACAGTAAAGGTCAGAAAGGGAATGAAGTAAAGAGAGACCAGGTGAAAAGGGAAGTCAGCGTGCAAAGGTGGTATGAGAACGGAGCAGGAGACAGCAAGCAAAATAGTGATTCTTAACACTGAGGTCATACATAATAATATGAGTATATTTTGTGCCATTATAATTATTCGAGTTGTTAGGCACTTGGGTTACAGCTTATGGGAGCTGTTTCTGAATTGAAGGTGTTGTTAAGAAAAAGTGGATCAGAACAAATAATACAATATGTGTAAAAGTAAGAGGATAGCTGATAAAGCACCAATTATGAAACATGACCCCGGGTTGACATTGTATGAATGAGACTTGAATGAAGAACTGATTAAATCTGAAGTGAACACTTTAGAGAAGCGCTGTTTGCAGTGAACAGTTTTGAGGCAGAAAGCATTTTCAGACTGAGTAAGCATACATTTGGTTAAATTTACAATTATATATTTATAGCTTTGTGAATAATTAATTGCACAGTTTCATATGCAAACAGTGGGAACAGTGTAGTATGTAAGAGTAAGCATGTCTTTGAAGAATTGAAAATATAATATAATATAACCATGGTTCCTGATATTCAGTTTGAAATGCTTGCCTTCAGCTAAAGGATGTTCTGTTCCTGGTTCTGCACTGTTTTGGTGATAATACTGGCAACAACACCAAAGCAACTCCCAGACTCCATGACCTGGTTCTGTTTTCACAGGGAATGTGAGAATGTGGGAAAATAGTTTGATGCAACAGAAAATTCAAAATATGGATATCTTAACTTGTGACAAACAGTTTCAAAGTTCAAAGTGAATTTATTATTGAAGTGCATAAATATGTCACCATGTAGAAGAAACACAGTCAAATTAATGAAAGACCACACCCAACAGGGTGGACAACAACCAATGTGGTAAAAAAAACAAACTATGAAAGTATAAAAAGAAAGTGAAAATAATAATAATAATAATAATAAGTAATAAATATCAACAACATAAGGTAAAGAGTCCTTGAAAGTAAGTCCAGTTCAGTGATGGGAGCGAGTGAAGTTTTCTTCATTGGTTCAGGAGCCTGATGGTTGACGAGTAATAGCTGTTGCTGAACTTGGTGGTGTAGGCCTTGAGGCTCCTGATGGCAGCAGTGAAAAGAGAGTGTAGCCTGAGTGGCGGGGGTCCTCGCTCTGACAGTGCTCTGTATGGATGTGCTGAATGGTGGGGAGTGCTTTACCCATGATAGACTGTGGCATATCTACTACTTTTTGTAATATAAGGACATTGGTGCTTCCATACCAGGCTCTGATGCAACCTGACAATGAACTTTCTACCACACGTCTCTAGAAGTTGGTCAAGTTTTAGGTGACATGCCGAATCTTCACAAACATCTAGGAAAGTAGAAGCACTACTGTGCTTTCTTTGTAATGGCACTTATATGCTGGACGCAGGACAGAGCCTCTGAAATGATAACACTGAGGGATTTAAAGTTGCTGACCCTAGCCACCTCTGATCCCCCTTGTTTAGGGATCAAACAAACCCAACTTTTACAATCTGCTTTTTGAAATGGTATTTACATCAAGGAATTAGAATTTTTAATTATGTGAGGGATCTGAAAATCTAGGATTGTCCTTAAACAGAAAAGATTTTAACAGAAGTATTCAAAACCGTGAAGTACTTTCAAGTGGAAAATTGTTTCTGGTGTCCAAAGGTTTGTTAACCAGGAAAGATGGTGGTGAGTTGATAAGGGCAAGGAGATGTGTAAAAATAATTTAAAAATCAGTTGAATAATACACTATCTTTAAAAAAAGCAGAATAATAAAAGTGATTAGGGTTGTAAAAAATAGGCATGGAGTCATAGAGCAGAGAAAACAAGTCCTTCAGCACAACTCATCCCGGCTGATCAATTTGCCTATCTGAGCTAGTCCCGTTTGACTTCATTTGTCTGATATTCTATCCATGTACATATGCAACTGTCTTCTAAGTGTCATAATTGTGCTTGTCTCTGTCACTTCCTGGGAATATTTTGTTTCTGAGTACCTCCAACTGACAGACTGCTGGGCAGCAGATTCTGTGTGGGAAATTGGGTGTTAATGCTTGAACAAATGTCTAATAAATCAAACTAAAGGGTAATTTGATTTTGCAATGCAAGTGTAAAACACTTAGTCCTGAAGTTTCAAGCTTTGCTGTGCCTAATGTCCTCTGTCAATTCAGTTAAAAGTTTCTCATGTTTAGAATAGATGGAAAGATTTCACTTTGGTATAAGCACTGAAGTTTCTGCTGATGCTGGAAATCCAGAGTAAGCATGGTTTCTCTTTAGTGTGATTTTTAAGGTTTTTATTGCACAAGTCAGGGTGCTCTGCAAATTAAATCTATAATGGCAAGTGTATCTTTAATATATGAACTTCAAGCTTCATCAGCGGGAAAGATTGGTTTGATTTTTTTTGGAAGCTATTTAATATATTACTAGGCTGTAATTCTTTCAAGATTAAAATGGACGATGTATTCTTCAATAACGCTCTTCTGTTTCCTTTGTTTCTGTTACAGCGAGGCTCTAGTTATTGCTCGTTAGTAACAACTCAAGGGAAATACCAGCTTTTTGCAAGGACTTGCTACTTTAAGGTACTCATCTCATTTCCTTCTTCAGTGCATCCATTTGCTTTGTGCCAGTGATGTCAGACTTTCGTATGAGAAAGGGTGTAAGAAGATATAGAATATGCAATGTGCACATCAGTTTGCTGCTAAACATCCACAGCCGACGGGGTGAAATCTCGCGGTGAAATCTGTTTGTCAGATTGATGTAATGCTTTAAATTCCCTCGGGTATCCATGGTCAGGACCTGTATCTACAAAGTATGTCACTGCTAAGAGCTGAACAAGGATGGAAGAGCGATCAGCTTTCACTCTCCCCATGTAAATAAGGCTCAGACAGGAAAGAGCTTCACTGCATAATTAATGTAATTGCAATAAACCAGATTCAAAATGGGATGTTTCTCTTTCTCAGCAATAATCTGACTCTCTTCCCTTGCCCTCTGCCAATCTGTATTATATTGCTTACATCTCTTGCTTTCAGCATAACTGCGCTAGACATATAGGTTTAATCTGTTGCTAGCAGAAGGAAAGGAAAGTGCTCTGTCTCCTAGTTCTGCTTCTGTTTTCAAAAACAGGGGTTAAGAGACAAGTTAATCTTCACATAAAGCCATAGGGTATCAAATAATAATAAACCTATCATTCAGTACAATTTCTATCTCTACCACTTCTGAAAGTACAGCTTAATGATAAAGCAGTAGAATTATTACAGTGTATTTAGAAGTCAAGCAGTATCTGCACTGCCATCTTGTGAGTCATTGCACTTTCTACAGGTGACAAAATGAGTAGACTGCATCTTTCAGGTGATCGGTAATCAGTTAAAGACTCGTCAATGATCAGTCTTTCAATCAGAGAAAACTCTTGGTCATAGGGTATTACAGCATAGAAACAGGCCCTTTGGCTCATCTAGTCCATGCTGAAACATTACTCTGCTTAGTTCCATCAACCTGCACCTGGACCAGAGGCCTCCACACTCTTCCCATCCATGTACCTATCCAATTATTTTCTTAAATGTTGAAATCAAACCTGCATCCACCACTTGTCCTGGCAGCTGCTTCTACACTCTCACCACCCTCTGAGGGGAAAAAAAAGTTCCCCCTCATTTTTCTCTCAAACATAGAAACATAGAAAACCAACGGCACAATAGAGGGCCTTTGGCCCACAAAGCTGTGCTGAACATGTCCTTACCTGAAAAATTACCTAGTGTTACCCATAGCCCTCTATTTTTCTAAGCTCCATGTACCTGTCCAGGAGTCTCTTAAAAGACCCTATCGTAACCACCTCCATCACCATCGCTGGCAGCCCATTCCACGCTCTCACCACTCTCTGTGTAAAAAAACCTACCCCTGATATCTCCTCTGTACCTACTTCCAAGCACTTTAAAACTGTGCCCTCTCATGCTAGCCATTAAAACTGTGCCCTCTCATGCTAAACATTAAAACTGTGCCCTCTCATGCTAAACATGTCATTGGAATTGAAAAGAGTTGGAGATATAACCAGGGTGTAGGGAGTAAAGTTGGGGTTTCAGGATGATGGGTGGGGACATGAATGCATACCAATAGGGAAGCGCATAATAGAAGAGAAGACAAGAAAGATTAAATGGAAAGAGAATTAATGATGCAAGGCAAAAAAATCAAGTTGTAAAGAAATGGTAGGTATAAATAGAAATAGAATCACTATCACAGTCAACATTTAGCAGTCTAATCAAGAAATGAGATATTTCTTGTTGAGATCATGATAAAACCTTCATGGAATAGCCCAAGAGGATGAAGACAGACGTCAGAGTGTGAGTGAAATAGGGAATTAAAGTAACAGGTGACTAGATGCCCAGAGTCACACTCTAAGACTGAATAGCAGTGTTCTGCAGAATGGTCACCTGCTCAATGTTTATGCATGCTGCTTCTTGAGCAGTATATTGAGTACAGTGGACTGAATCAGTCTCTGCTAAATCATTGATTCATTCAGAGTCTTGGATAATGAGAAGAAAAGTGGTATAATCAGTGTAGCTGAGGGAGCCAGTGATCTATGACTTGATTGGAGTTTATCCACCAAAATGGAGAGTGAACACAGCACAATAAGATAGAATTCAAATAAATGCAGTAAATATGATTACAATACAAAGTGTGGAAAAGGTATAATGAATTTCACATCACGCTTTGCACAAAATTGCATGTCTAAAAAAGTGTGCATCTAGTCCCTTTGTCCTGTCAATATTACTTTCATTGGGGTTTTAATAGTATAGTTGAAGTTGTATTACCTATCAAAATGTTTTAAGTTGGTGAATCACTTAAAGCCTCAAATTCTAGTCTCATGCTTATGATGTTGATGCACCATCAATAACTCTCGAAGACGGAAGGTGAACGATAGGCTTTTATTAGCAGCGAAAGGGAGCACAGCATCTCAGAGACTGAGGGAGGAGCAGTGCCTCCAATCGCCTTTATACAGGGGTCTCTGGGAGGAGCCACAGGAGCAGTCAGCAGAGTGGCATGTCCAGACAGATATACATAGTTTACCACAGATGTAACATCACTGTAATGCAGATAATGAAGATAGATAGGTAGATCATGAAAGGAACATTACATCATGATATTTACAAAAGAAATACGATAAAAATCTAGAAGACAAAAAGAACTATAGTTTTATAGAACTTTTTATTGTCTTCCTTTTATGGAAGACAAAAAGTTACCAATAACTTATGCATGACTTTACCAGCAAAAGTTCAAATGGATAATTTCAATGTCAAGCAGTAGGAATGGAGATAAATGAAGTGCTAGAAATCATCATTTCAAAGTCTACTTCCTGAAACATAGAAATAGATTTAGACCATAAGACCATGAGATATATGAGCAGAAATAGGCTATTCTGCCCATCAAATCTGTTCTACTATTCAATCATGGGCTGATTCAATTCTTCCAGTCATTCCCACTCCCCTGCCTCACCCCATACCCTTTGATGCCCTGGCTAATCAAGAACCTATCTTATCTCTGCCTTAAGTACACCCAATAACTTGACCTCCACAGCTGCTCATGGCAACAAATTGCACAGATTTGTCACCCTCTGACTAAAGTAATTTTTCCGCACCTTAGTTCTAAAAGGACATCCTTCAATCCTGAAGTCATGCCCTCTTGTCCTAGAATCTCCTACCATGGGTAGTATCTTTGCCGTATCTAATTTGTTCAGGCCTTTTAATATTCAGAATGTTTCTATGAGATCCCCTCTCATTCTTCTGAACAGGGAATATAGCCCAAGAGCTGCCAGACGTTCCTCATACGGTAGCCCTTTCATTCCTGGAATCATTCTGGCTTTCTAAATTAAGGAGTCCCTTATAGAGCCTCAACATCACATCCCTGCTCTTATATTCTATACACAAAAATACAACTTCAGATGCTGTGGATCAAAGATGCCAACATTGCATTTGCCTTCTTCACGACCGACTCAACCTGGAGGTTAATCTACAGGCTATCTTGCACAAGGGCTCCCAAGTCCCTCTGCATCTCTGCATTTTGAATTCTCTCCCCATCTAAATAATAGTCTGCCTGTTCATTCCTTCTACCAAAGTGCATGACTGTACACTTCCCAACATAGTATTTCATTTGCAAATTCTTTGTCCATTCCCCTAAAGTCTCTCCACAAGCCCTCTGTTTCCTCAACACTACCCACTCCTCCACCTGTCTTTGTATCATTGGCAAATTTAGCCACAAATCCATTTATACCATAGTTCAAATCACTGACATACATTGTAAAAAGCAGCGGTTCACTGACCCCCGTGGAACTCCACTGGTAACCGGCAGCCAGCCAGAATAGGATCCCTTTATTCCCACTCTGTTTTCTGCCAACCAGCCAATGCTCCATCCTTGCTAGTAACTTAACTTGCTAAGCAGCCTCATGTGCAGCACCTTGTCAAAAGCCTTCTGAAAATCCAAGTACACCATGTCTACTACATCTCCTTTGTCTACCCTGCTTGTAATTTCCTCAAGGAATTGCAGTAGGTTTGTCAGACAGAATTTTCCTTTCAGAAAACTATGCTGGCTTTGGCCTATCTTGTCATGTGCCTCCAGATACTTCATAATCTCATCCCCAACAATCGATTCCAACAACTTCCAAATCACTGATGTCAGGCTAATAGGTCGATAGTTTCCTTTCTGGGGCCTCCCACCCTTCTTAAGTAGCAGAGTAACATTTGCCATTTTCCAGCCATCGGGTACAATGCCAAAATCTATCAATTCTTCAAAGATCATTATTTTTTTTTATTTTTTAATATAGTTACATGAAATAGAATAGTAGAATAATGACATATATCAGCCCTCCCCCTCCCCTTAACCCTTCCCCCCCTTAACATCCCTATCTAAAAAGAGAAAAAGAAAGAAAGAAAGACTGACTGGATATCGGAAGATCCCCACATGCTCCATGGAGTTCGTAATAGCTTTAATAACTAATAACTTTATCTTCAGAGCACCTATATATTTAATCCTATCTTTTGTAAGTAAGGGCACCAAATTTTCAGAAAAATGTCATATTTATTTCTTAAATTATAAGTAATTTTTTCAAGTGGAATGCAGCTAAAAATTTCATTATTCCCACGATCTATACTTAAGTATGAATCCGATTTCCAAGTAACTGCAATAGTCTTTTTGGCTACTGCCAATGCAATTTTTATAAATTCTTTCTGATATTTGTTCAATTTAGGTTTCGGTTTTATCTCTTCAATATCACCTAATAAAAATAATATTGGGTTATGTGGAAGTTGTGTTCTGATCATTTGTTCCAGTAAAACTCTTAAATTTATCCAAAAAGGCTGAATTTTAGCACAGGACCAAGTAGAATGTAACTTCTGTGGCAGTTTTATTGGTAGTGTTTGGAATAAGTACTGTAATCTAGGAAATATATTTATTTTTACAGCATTGACTCTACCTACTAATGTTATTGGTAACATCACTCATTTATCAAGATCTTCTTGAATTTTTTTCATTAATGGCAAATAAATTAATTTATATAAATTCTTTATATTGTTATCAACTCTTATACCATTTATTGGCCATCCAAATTGAGTTACTCATGGACATTGACTATAATCTCCTTTAGTAAGGGGTAAAATTTCACTTTTATCCCAATTGATTTTATACCCTGATATTTTCCCATATTCTTCCAATCTAAAAGAGAATTTACACTATGAATGCAATAGGTTTGTTAAATAAATCAGAACATCATCAGCAAAAAGATTAATCTTATATTCCTCCTGATTAACTCTGAAACCCATAATATCTGAATCGGTTCTAATTAATTCAGCTAATGGTTCTATCGCCAATACCAGTAGAGCAGGTGATAATGGACAAGTTTGTCTAGTTGACCTTGTTAATTGAAATGGTGTTGAAGTTTGGCCATTTGTCACTACTTTAGCTTTGGGACTAGTATTTAAGGTTTTAATCCAGTTTATAAAAGATTCTCCTAACCCATATTTTTCTAATACTTTAAATAAATCCCATTCCAATCTATCAAATGCTTTTTATGAATCCAAAGCAACTGCCACGCTCATTTCATCCCTCTTTTGTGCCAAATGAATTATACTAAGTAACCGAGTTACATTATCTACCGATTGTCTATTTTTAATAAATCCTGTTTGATCCACATGTATTAATTTTGGTAAGTATTTAGATAATCTGTTAGATAAAATTTTTGCTATTATTTTATAGTCCATGTACAACAAAGAAATCGGCCTATATGATGTTGGTTTTAAAGGATCGCTATCTTTTTTTGTAAATACTGTTAAAATCACTGTCGAAAAAGGTTCTGGAAGTTTACGTGTTCTTTCTGCTTGATATAGAAACTCCATAAAAGGAGGGATTAATAAATCTTTAAACTTTTTCTAAAATTCAGGCGGAAAACCATTCTCTCCTGGAGATTTTTTACTCTGTAGTGATCCTAGGGCTTCTTTGACCTCTTTCAATGTAAAAGGCATATCTAATCCCTTCTGTTCTTCTGAATTCAATATTGGAAGAGTTTTTTGTGATAGAAATCTTTCTATCTCAACAACATCATTTTGTGATTCAGATTGATATAATTCGGAACAAAAATCTTTAAAGGTTTCATTAATTTCTAAAGGTTTATAAGTAATTTTATTTGCACTTTTTCTAATTGTGTTTATCGTTTTGGAAGCCTACTCTGTTTTCAACTGCCAAGTGAGAATCTTGTGTGATCTTTCACCTAATTCATAATATCTCTGTTTAGTTCTCACAATTGCTTTTTCTGTTCAGTATGTCTCGAGCATATTATATTGTAGCTTCTTATTGACAAGTTGTCTTCGTTTTTCTTATGTCGTATATCTTTGAGATTCTTTTTCTAATTTTACAATCTCTTTTTCCAATTGATCCATTTCTACCATATATTCCTTCTTAATTTTAGAAGTATAACTTATTATCTGGCCCCTCAAATATGCTTTCATTGCTTCCCATGGTATAAATTTATCATCAACTGAATATGAGTTTGTATCCAAAAAAAAGAATCTTTTTTTCCATAAAATCACAAAAATCTTGTTGTTTTAATAATATTGAATTAAATTTTCATCTGTAAATCAATTCCTCCTTATCCATCATTATCATTATCAAAGGGGAATGATCTGACAGTATTCTTGCTTTATATTCCATACTTTTCACTCTATCCTGAATATTTGCTGATAATAAAAAATAATCTATTTTTGAATAAGTTTTATGTCTATTTGAATAAAATGAATAATCGCTTTGTCTTGGATTCTTCTCCATATATCAATCAAATTTAAATCTTTCATCAATGATAAAGTTAGTTTTACTACTTTTGATTTTGTAATAGCCTTAGTCAATCTATCTAGAACTGGGTCTAGACAAAAGTTAAAATCTCCACCTATTAATATTTTATCATGTGCATCGGCCAAATTCAAAAAAAGTTTCTTGTATAAATTTTGCATCATTTTCATTTGGTGCATAAATATTCATGAGAGTCCATAATTCCAAAAAGATTTGACCATGTATAATCACATATCTCCCTGCAGAAACAATGAATACATGTTGTATTTTAATTGGTAAGGTTTTATTAACCAAAATTGCAACTCCCCTCGCCTTTGAATTAAATGAAGCTGCAAAAACACTTCCAACCCAATCTCTCTTTAATTTCTGATGTTCTATCTCTGTTAAATGTTTCCTGCAAAAAGGCTATATCTACTTTCATTTTCTTAATGTTTGTTAGAACTCTTTTACTTTTCACAAGTCCATTAAACCCATTAACGTTTAAACTTAAGAAATTCAGTAAATTAATCATTGTTTTTAACAAGGTTATTCCAATCTATAACAGTACATAATATCTCAACTCTCATAGTACCTTGGGGAATCTCTTTAAAATTCTTCATGTTGCTATGCGTCTCCCCCCCAATCATCCAGGCAAAGAAAGAAAAATAGAAGAAAGATAGATTATAAAGAAAAAGATAACAACATACCCCCCCCCTACTAATGTTGTGAATGGAAAAAATCACAACATTACCCCCCTCCGTTTTACGGGTCATGGCAATCGCCATGATTACACACGTGAATCCCATAGCAATCGATCAGAAGCTCCCCCAGTTTCCCCGTAACAAAAAATATATATATAAGAGAAGAAAAAATTAATATCACTACTCCCAATTAATATTCCTCAAATTTTTACCTTCTTCCCCTGCTGTCATATAATTGAAATATATTTGTATATTCTTCTACCCTTAAATATCCGTCAAATCCATTCCCAATCTCAGTCTTCATCTTTAATCCACTTCGCTTCCATAAATTCTTTATTGTATCTAGCGAATATTTGAAAGTTCTTGTGCAAACTCCTCCACTTTCCGATAATCAGTAAAAAATCTTCTTTCTTCGTCATCCAAAAAAATTACCAGCATTGCTGGGTAGCGTAATATAAATTTATAACTCTTTTCCCATAAGACTTTTTTCACTGGGTTAAATTCCTTCCTCCTCTTCAAAAGATCATAACTTATGTCAGGATAGAAAAGAACTCTTTTCCCTTTTATCATCAATAGCCCGTTTCTCTTTCTGGCACCTTGAGCAGCCGCCTTCAGGATCCTTTCTTTATTTTGATATCTTAAGCATTTTATTATGATTGATCGCAGATTTTGATCATTTTGATGTTTTGGTCTTAAAGCTCTATGAGCCCTTTCAATTTCAATTAACTGACTTCCTTCGATTTCCAAAGTCTCTGGGATCCGTTTTTGAAAGAATTTTATTGGATCTTCTCCCTCCATACCTTCTTTAAGACCAACAATCTTAATATTGTTTTGTCCGCTAAAATTTTCAAGCACATCCACTTTTTCCAATAACTGTTTTCTTTCTGATGTCCAGGCAAGGATATTATTTTCCATCTTGTCCACTCTATCAATGGTGTCTCCCGTTATTTGTTCCAGCTTTTTAACTTTCTTATCTGTTTTCTCCTGTTTTTTTCACAACCTTATCAAGTATAGTCTTTGTTGCTTTTAATTCATACATTATTTGTATCAGGGTACTTCTCATGTCTTCAGAAAGTCCTCCCTTTTTAATTTCTTCTGGTTCCTCTTCTTCCTCTTTTTCCTCATCTGTGTTATCATTCAAGGACTTCTGAAATCCACTTTCCTTGCATACTAGTCATGAGCAGATTCTGAGCTAATGGAAACTTTTTATGAATTAATACATTGCACGCTGTTGGACAATTCAACTGTTGTTAAATGGATTTAACGTTCCAACATTGATATGAATAAAATGTTTGTAAAATGTAAGTAATACAACATGGAAGTAAATAGTGTCAGATTATTATTTGTATCATTTATTCAAAACTATAAAATACTTTTAAAATATTTCCTCTCATTTCTCCAAATAAAGTTTTGATGCTGGCAATAGATTTAATTATTATATCTTGCCCACTACAACTTAAATACTAAAATATTCATCTTTATTTTTAGGGTAATTTAGTTGCAATAAAGCATGTGAATAAGAAAAGGATTGACCTCACCAGGCAAGTGCTATTTGAATTAAAACATGTAAGTATGCAAATTTCTGAGCGTCTTCAGAAGCTATCTTATCAACTCGGTGCATGAACTCAAGTATTTCTAATAATTTGTCTGTTACAGATGCAGGATGTGCAGTTTAATCACTTGACAAGATTCATTGGAGCCTGCATTGATAGCCCAAATATCTGCATTGTGACAGAATACTGTCCTCGAGGAAGTCTTCAGGTAAGATGATGACACCATTGAGATTATAGCAATTTTGCTTGAAGCACAGCTACTTGGTCACTGATGTAGCTTGCTGTAAGAAATCACTTTACTAGTTTCAGTTCTTACTTGTTGAGGAATCACTTACAGCTAATGGGTTATTAAGGTAAGAACTGTTATTCAATGGAAAATGATACATAACTTTTGGTTGCAAGTGAAACTTGATTTGAAGGGACTGTAACTGAAATCATTCACATTGTCAGCATAGTATGCTATTATATTTAATGCTTTTGTGAAACGGGTGGAATGAACTGGACTTCAGTTGGCAATTTCTGAGAAACTGCTGGGTAGCAGCACTGTTGGGACAAGCTCATCTCTGACATCCATGTCTGTACATCGGAAAGCAGAATTCAGAGGTGAGCTGGAGGTTAGATGCCAGCTTATCTGACCTCACTCTGGCCTAACCACTGAGTCCAGGAGCTAAAGAATTCCAGTCTTCAATTGTGGGGTTGGATTTGTTTTTGAATCTAGGTCTTTCTATTTTATGCATTGTGACCACGATTCCTTGAGTGAGGTCACTCATATTGCTTAAAGGGTTAAGTAAGTCTTCTACATTCTGTTATTTTTATAGAGCTCTCCAGCACACAAAGAGGCTCTTTAGCCCACCTAGTCCACGGCAGCATGATCTTCTGCCTAGTTGCATCTATCTGAACTAAAGTCCTCCATATCACTCTTATCCAAATTTTTCTTAAATATTACTATTTGACTTGCATCTGCCACTTCTGATGGCACATCATTCCACACTTGCACCATCGTCTAGTTGAAGAAGATCCCTCTGAAGTCCAGTAGTTCACCTTTCATATGACCCGTGTTACGGATTCAGCAACAATAAATATATGAGTGAGGGAGGGGTTTTTATAACAATTAAAACATTTATTAAACACTGAAAAACAAACCCCCAAAAGTTAACAAATCACTAACATAACCGGAAATCAGCTGCTGTGCGGCAGCTTAAAAAGTTCTTAAAGCAATGAAGCTTAAACAGTTTTTAAAGCAATGTTGCAAAAACAGTTCTTCTAAGTAGTATTGCAAAAGTTCAAAATGCTTACAGTCCATTTAAGGGAGAGACTTTTTTTAGACGATTTAAATTCTCTTTCACGTCGTGTCGCTGCAATTCCCAGTCGAACTATACTTTTCCCACGGAAGAGTTTACGAAGATGGAAAATGAAATAGCTTAAAGGCACTGACCTTTCCTTTACAAAACTGTTCCCAATCCTTTCTGCTATTCACAGGGATTAACACAGGGACAGTCAACGAATTTCTTCCGAATAAGGATCAAACAAGTTCGAACCTGTTTCACCGTCGAAATTGACTTTCCTCGATCTCTTAACTCCCGAACTCCGATCTTCACTCTCCACTGATTTTTAACTAGCAGTATTATAAAGAAACTGCTGGCAATGACCTTTTAAACTTTAGGCATTAAATAAAACTCCATCTTTCAACTAAACTGTGTCATAACATTAAATCACGCAGAGGCATGAAGTCAACGTGGCAAATCCAGCCACGATCTGCCCCTCCTCACAGGGAGGGGCCCTCCTTTTATACCCTGTAAAAAAAACCTGTCACATGACCTCTACTGGCGGGAAAATGACGTCACTCCACCATCATAAGACCATTACCTCAAGTCCAATGTAGCTTCAACACCTGTCACGTGACAAGTACACCACTGTCACGTGTCACGGGTACGTAACACCTGTATGACCTCTCATTCCAGTCTCTCTCAACCTGAGGGGAAAAAGCCTACAAGCATTCGCCTTGCCTATAACCCTCATAATTTTGAAGATCTCTCCTCATTCTTCTGCACGCCAGGGAATAAGGTCCTAATCTTTTCAACCTTCCTTATAACACAGGTTCTCAAATCCTGACCACATACCTTTAATTATTTTCTACATATCAGATGTAATTGGCAATAGTTTGAAGAGGTCTTTGCTAGTGGGGAACTGTTAAAAGACTGGGTTAGGAGAGGGGCCTGCAAAAGGAGTGGTGAGGGGAGGCATGCAGTTACAGAAACTAGGCCTCATCAATTGATTTCATGGAACTGCAAATGTGAGTGTATCTATGAAAGATGCAAGTGTTGAATTTACAATTTTAATGATGCTCCTGGTAGATTTTGACTTCAAGTGCAGCACCTGCCTTATTATTATTCCCCCAAAGACTGGAGCAGTGACAAATCTACTGCTGCTGATTCACACTGAGCTCCGGCTGTAGAGGTCAGAATTGAGTGGAAACATGGACTTTCCACTCCCATTGCAAACACGGTGCATTGTATTTACTGAATCTGTCAAGCCACATAGCCACTGTAAACCATGTAAAATTGTGGGTTGTGCCATTTGTAATTACAAAATGCTCATAATATAGTTTGTTGGATTCTGACTCTAAAACTGGATCAGGCTTGGATTTATAGTAAGATATGGTTTATTTTATGATATTGTATTTTAAACCAAGATTTTGGTGAATGATGTTTTCCACTTGTTTTTGCCTGTGTAAGTAATCAGATTGTGTTAAACTGCTACAGGATCCTTTAATGCGCTGGATTGTTTCTGGTTTTTCATGACATTTTATGTATTTATTGGCTTGAATTTGTTGGCCTTTTATCATGTACCTTTGATAATTTTTCTGTTAACTACCTGGTCCTGTTTTGCCGCAAGGAACCCTTCTGTCCCTGGAAAGATGTCTCCAACTCTTTTTTTCTTGCTTTCCTTTTGTATTTGCACAGATTGTTGTCTTTTGCACACTAGTTGTCACACCATTGGTGTCATCTTTCACTGATTCTATTATGGTTATTGGATTTATTGCATATGCTCACAGGAAAATGAATCTCAGGGTTATATATGGTGGCATATATTTTGTGTACTATAATTAATTTAATTTGAACTTTGAATTGTTAGAATTTAAAAACAAAAAGTATGTTTTACAACTGAAAATAGAGATCAGGTGAGGAATAGCCAAATGGAAGTTAGCTTAATTGTCTAAGCTGAATTTCTTGATTGAGTGTGATTTCTCCCTGAAATGTATTAAAGATCACTCTGCTTATGCTTATCTTTGGTGACACTCTGCAGAAAACATTCTTTTTCATTTTATACATCCGAGTACCAGCTGAAATTAGTTTCAGGGTTAAAGAATTCAAAACAACATTATATTGCTTCTCTGTTTCCACAGATTCTCCACTGCTTATTGAAAGAAAGATTTGAAACTTGGAATTTTTCCTTGGCTAAATTTATCTGTATTGATCTGGCTTAAAAAATGTATTTTCATTGCAACTGTGCTCAGCAGTAATGAATACAGAAAGTGAGGCTTGTTGGAACAGCTAATAGGAATTCTGCAGCAGTAAACAGAATTCAAAAGCAGAGAGTCTAAATCCTCATTGGTAGAAAGAATGAAACTTAAAGATGAAACTGAAGAAAATCAAAATATATTGAAGTAATTGAGCTGATTTTTTATTTACCAGAAGATGAATTAGTAGAGAGACTTATGGAGATAATTACATACCCAAAAGCCTGGAGAACTGAAAACACACTGTAGATGTCCATGATTGTACAAATCAGGGATGAATGAGAGACCAGTACAAATGTTAGCTGCAGGGCTGGTGATTAGACATAGGGAAGGAAAGAGCTACGGTGATATTTGAAAATAAATGAAAATTTTATATTTTTCTCATCCTTGCAAAGAAAGCCAGTGTCTGTTAGCTAGAACAGGAGTCAGCTGTGAATGGGGCTTAGTGTGTGATAGTCAGAGTTAAAGGCCCTTTGAGGTTTGTGGAGGGTAAAAGTTGGCTGAATTTCCAGGAGAACCCCTGAATAACAGAACCTGGAAGTGACGAAAGGGTTGATTAGCACAAATGAATGGTCTGGGTTGTTATGGGAGATAGAAATAGATGAAAACAAAAAAGAAGGGTGAATTTTTATTTTATCTATGTTTTAAGGTGGACTTATAAAAATCAGTCATGTAAGAATATTTTATTCAAGGAAAATAAGGCATGTATGTAATTTTATTTATCAGCCATCAAGTGGCCAGCATTCAGTTGAAGGCAATCTAAACAACCAATAATCACTGGAAGGCAATTTTTTTTCAGACATGTTACTTCCTTATGAACGTTTTGTAGTTATGATAGATTACTGGAAGCTGAACATAAATGTGAATTCCAACTACTTGTATCACATAAGAATTTGGAGAAACAGGAAATGAACTATTATTGAATATGATGCATTTAATTGCATAATGGTACTGATCCTTTGCAATAGTTCAAGCTAAAACTGTTCTGTTGATATTTTTCACGTACTCAGTGTTTGAGGCTTCTTGCTTAAGTGTCCAACAATAGTCATCCAGCCCTGATGGATTCCAGTTGCTCTGATACCTTTTCTCCATGACCGCAATGACCAGGTGAAATGTTTCACCATGCTCGTTACTGACAGCACCAAGATTTACAAGGAAGAATCTAAATGGGAATGCAGAAAATGAATCTTTAGTGACACGTTGCATTCATGGGTTTGTATGCTTGAAGCATGTTGTCATCCAGCTTCACATAGTTTGGTGCTCTGTAGTTGCCAAGAAAATTTTCAACAACAGCCTTCAAAGCCTTCCATGTGATTTTCTCCAGTCCCATTAGAGGTACGTTGAATTGCCTGTCATTGATGACCTGTTCAATCTGCGGACCAACAAAACTGGCTTCCTTATCTTGGCTTCAGTTATTCTGGGAAACATCTTTCTCAAATATTGAAATCCTTCACCTTCTTTGTTCATCGCTTTCAAAAAATTTTTTAACAAGCCTCAGTTTTATGTGAGGAGGAGGCAAAAATATCTTTCTGTGCCACACTTTTATGCCCTGGAATCAACTGCTTATAAAGTGGCCGATCCTTTTTCATGTAATGAGATTTCTTAGCATGGCTATCCCGTTCACAAATGAAACAACACTACTTGGTGTATCCAAGCTGCATTCACAGTAGTGGTGCTACTGTTTTCAGATCACTACTGGTGTTCCAGTTGTAGTTGCTGTACCGAACGTGTTTCAGCGACTTCCAAATTTCAGCAGTTTCCTTTGATGCGTACTGCATAACCAATTGAAGGGTATTGAAGGGTGGACATAGCGTCATGTAACAGCACAGCTTTCAGGCTTAACACTGAACAATCAATAAAAAGATGCCATTGTGGGTCGTCCTGGAAAACGACTGAAAACTTTTCAACTTACAATGAGGCAATACTTTAATTGATTTGATTTATGAATTGAAATAAAAATATATAGATGATTCCAAAATAATGGTGCAAGATCAAGAACTTTCATTGCAATTCTCATGATCAGCAGCCCACAGGCCATAAGATACACCCCAACATAATCAGGAAGCAGAATCTTTGTTGTCCAGTATAATCAGTGGTATTCACCGTTTAAGAGTGTGCGCATATCTAACACCAGATTCCTGAAATGGACACTCAATTCCAAGTTCTGTTATGGGGAGAGATTATTAGTAAGACAGAAAAAATAATTTCAAAGAAGTACTCAAGGCTGACTTGAAGAAATGCAATATTCCCACTGACTCTTGTGAATTTTGGGCCCTCAGTCCTGTGATCATACATGGTTGAGAAAGAGTTCTCAAAATGATACTAGCTACCAGCTACTAGCTGTCCATCTACTTTCCACTTAATGTAGAAAGCGGCTGGCATCCTGAGGGGTGTCCTTATTAATCAGCCCAGGGCTTCAAAACTGGAGAGTAAAGGAGTTATCCTTGACTAGAGGAGACTGTCAAAGTAGGAGGAGGAATTGAGGGTTATAGAAACTGGCACAGAAGAGAAGTTGGGACCAGAATAAATTATTGATGATTAGATCAAATGTCAGGGCAAGTATGATGGACTGGTAGCTTGCTTCCCCTATTTTCTTGTGCTCTCGTGTCCCTTGGATATATTGCTTCTTTATTGTGCCAAACTATCTTATTGATAGTAGTAGATGCCTCCTTTAAGAAGGGAAAAGAATAATTGTAAACTGTACAGAAAGAGAAAAGGAAAAAAAAGTTTGACATTCCAAAGTGGTTCCTGGCTATTTAATTTTTTCTGCTCTAGGTATCAAGTGGTTTGAGAGCCACTGAGCTATATCAAATCTCTAAATGTAAATGAAACCATTACTGTATTTGCAAAGCATTTTGTAGCCTTTACAAGTTTAGAGTGGATGCTGTTGGCTTTGCCCAAATTCATTATGTCAGAAACGTAGGATCACAGCTAACCTCAGACCTCAGACTAAAATGTTTTTATATGACTGCCCCATCCAGACTTGAGCACAAATATTCTGGTAACTTAGTCTGGGCCCAGCATGCACAGATCTGTTCAGAATATTGTATGGTGTTGGTAAGGGCAGGAAATTAACTAACGTGAGGTTGTTTTAATCCTTTTGCTTACATGTTGTGTATGAAACCAACATTGTCTGTAATTGTGCATCCTTGACAAGAGTGCAGCAACTTCTTTCACAGAGGAATCCATTATTTAAGTATTTGAAATGGGAAGTGGAAAAAAACCTCCCTAATTGGGACTTACAGCTGCTGAAGTGCTCAAATTACCATGATGTTATACCAATGCAATTCTTTGTCTATGAGCACCACCCTTTTGCCACCCCCTCACCTTTATTTTACAATCCACATTGTTTGCTACATGGGTGGATCAACACGTGTTTCTCCTTTCTTTCTTCCCTAGAACTCTGAACTGAATGAATCCACATTCTTAGTGATTTCAGGTGCCATCTAACCTCCTTTGCACCAGCCTTTCCCCTGAACTCCTTACGTTTTTATCTTCACAGTACAGGGTCCTTGGCCCATGATGTTGTGCTGACCTTTTAACCAAATCTAGGATCAATCCAATCCTTCGCTCCCATGTCGCCCTCCATTTTTTCTGTAATTCATGTGCCTATCTAAGAGCCTTTTAAATATCCCTAATATATCTGGCTCTGTGTGTGTAGGCCTCCGATAGTCTCGATAGACCATGGATTTGTGCCGAGGAAAGTTTCCAGGGGGCACGCCTGTGCAAGGTTGTATGGAAGACCGGCAGTCTTCCATGCTGCACCACCATGCTGCAAGTCTCCTCTCTCCACGGCACCGATGTTGTCCAAGGGAAGGGCATTAGGTGTCATCGTAGAGCAATGTGTGGTTAAGTGCCTTGCTCAAGGACATACACACAGCCTCAGCCAAGGCTCGAACTAGCGACCTTCAGATCACTGGACGAACACCTTAACCACTTGGCCACGCACCTCTACCACACCTCTGGAAGCACATTCCATACATCCACCACACTCTATACTGTCATATGTTGAAAGATTGGAGTGACTGGGCTTGTATACACTGGAATTTAGAAGGATGAGAGGGGGTCTGATTGAAACATATAAGATTATTAAGGAATTGAACACACTGGAGGCAGGAAGCATGTTCCCGCTGATGGGTGAGTCCAGAACTAGAGGCCACAGTTTAAGAATAAGGGGTAGGCCATTTAGAACAGAGATGCGGAAAAACTTTTTCACCGAGAGAGTGGTGGATATGTGGAATGCTCTGCCCCAAAAGGCAGTGGAGGCCAAGTTTTTGGATGTATTCAAGAGAGAGCTAGATAGAGCTCTTATAGATAGCAGGGTCAAGGGATATGGGGAGAGGGCAGGAACGGGGTACTGATTGTGTATGATCAGCCATGATCACAGTGAATGGCGGTGCTGGCTAGAGGGGCTGAATGGCCTACTCCTGCACCTAATGTCTATTGTCTATGTAAAAAAAGGTTACACTTGACATTTCCCTCCCCCCAATATTTCCTTCCTTGGCAATGCTGGCTGTTTGAATTGCCACTTGCAGGAGTTATGGACTTGCTCCCTCGACCTCTGTCCTCCAGTGTTCCTCAGGGTCCTGCTTGTCTGGATTAAACAGCATCATCCATTTCTCTGCCTGCATTTCCAACTGGTCTGTATGCTGCTGAACCCTTTTACAACCTTCCTCACTATCTACAATGCAGATCGTTTTT
Organism: Hypanus sabinus; assembly: GCF_030144855.1. Lineage (NCBI taxonomy): Eukaryota > Metazoa > Chordata > Chondrichthyes > Myliobatiformes > Dasyatidae > Hypanus > Hypanus sabinus. Next base: position 80,668,836 of record NC_082719.1, read on the forward strand.
GTCTTTTTGGATAATTGCTACTCAGTCCAAGCATTTTCATCCAATTAATTTGGAGGTCCTTGTACTGATCCTTGCAGAACAGAACTCTATTTTCTATGGCTGAGCCAATTTTACATGGAACCTACCAAGTCACAATTGATTCCATGTCCTTTAATCTTCTGGATCAGCCTACAATGACTGATCTTGTAGCAGGCTTTACTAAAATCCTTGTATACAATTGAAACAAGAACATTCTTCCTCTTCTTAGGTTTATTTGATTACTTGCACTTAAGTTTCACCACTGCTGTGTTGAGATTCAAGCTGTGTCTCTGGATCAATAGTATAAAACTTTAAACCGTATTCCAGTAATTTAACCTTGCATATGTCATCCCCAATAATTGCATTAACAAGGACGATATTAAGTTGCAGTTTTAGTAGTTTGTTTTCTTTCATCTTCAAGCAGAAAGATCATTCTATTCTGAACTGAAAGGGAAGGAATCATTTTCATATGAAGGCATCACCCATCTGAAAAATTGGAGGCACACCACATTGCAATGGCAATCCCCTTAGCTTAACCTAGGACAGATCCTCTGAAATAATAGCACTGAGGAAATGCTGACTTTCTCCACCTCTGATCCCTCGATGAGGACTGGCTCATGGACTTCCAGCTTCCTCTTCACAAAGTCAATAATCAGCTCCTTGATCTTGCTGACATAGAGGCTTTGAGAAGTCACCAAAATAACTTAAGGCCACATGAACATAAATTTGACCAAGCTGAGAGAAATATTAATAGAAAGGAATAATTTCTGAAATACAGCACAGTTATCTCTTTTCAGAGTGATTCTGCTTTGACCTGATGAGCTTATGCTTTTTTTCATTTTCAAAGAACAAAAGGTGATCCCAAAGAAATATATAAAATTCCAATGAGTTTAACAGGGTAGATGATAGCTGTGAGTATCTGTGATAGCTGTGATATCTGTCAGTAAGAATATTTGCAGCAAGTAATGATAGATGTTGGAAAGTAGAAAAATGCTGAATGGCCTACTCCTGATCATTTGCCCCTATATTCTTATAAGGTAGGTGTGGTGAACTACATATACGTGTCTGGACACGCCCCCTGCTGACTGCTCCTGTGGCTCCTCCCACAGACCCCTGTATAAAGGCGATTGAGGCCTGAGCCCGGCCTCTCAGTCTCCAGGATGTAGTATGGTGGTCAACTACTGCTTGTTCTTTCTTCCAGTCAATAAAAGCCAATAACTCGACTTTACGTCTCAGAGAGAGTTATTGATGGTGCATCAGTAGGACTGTTTACAAACAAGGCTATTAAGAAAAGTTAAGAACCAGGCCTAGGGTAATTCATGGACCAGTGAGGCGAGGAACATGGAATTACTTTGAGTTTAGTTACAAGCAGTTTAAAAAAAAACAAAGAAGAGCCAAACATCAGTGCTTAAAGCAAGGGTTCCTAGTCTGGGGACCCCTTGTTTAATAGTATTGGTCCACAGCATTAAAGAAAAGTCAGCAGCCCTTGGCTTAACGTGGGGTGGGTGGGAAGGAGGAAGAACACAGCAGAAACCTAGCAGCACCCTTCATTTGGGAAAGCGTACATAAGTTAGGACAAAATTAAGCAAAAAGTTACAATTTATAGAACAAGTAAAATCATATTAATGCTTAAAAGAAATGCTATTTCATGGCTGAAATGAAATAGAAGCAATTTAGAAATGAGGAAGGTGGAAAATTGTTACTAATGGTAACAAGCATTAAATTGGAGTAAATATCATGTTCGAGTGATTTTGCTGAATAGAGCTAGATTGGAAGATACTGAAAGGAGTGATAGTGCGTGTAAATTGAGACTTGTGCTCTGAGCTTCACGGAAAAGGCACTGAAAGCAAGATCACTTAAGGTGATGCCAAGAGATTCTTGCAGCGGTTTAAAAAAATACCTAGCATATTTCCAGAAGAGAAAAAGAATCTAAGCAGTTTAGAAAAGGTGAGCAATACAGAGAAAGTAGTATTTTATTATAAGAGCAATAAAATAAAACTTAATCAAATGTTAGAAATATAAATCATAAAATCTGAAATGGCATTGGTTAACCAAAGCAAAATTTTGAATAGGTTTGATGTGTCCTCAGCAATGGGCCAAATAATGACAAATTTAACACAAAGAACAACTGCAATTGTACCAAATGGCAAGTGTTGTCACACACTTTCATATGACCTACTAGCCTTTGGCATTCGCAAGCCATTATACCTTTCACACCCAGAAACTGGCATTCAATTCCTTATTGACCAGCCTCTTATACAAAACAGTAATGTATTACTTGAAAATTATTTTAATACAGATCAGAAATTGACTAAACGGAAAAATTAAAGTTTGTCTTTTTTCTGTATTTTGTTTTCATCTGTACAAATATATTATTATAAATTTAAGTTCTATTTAATGGTCTGGAGCTGATGTCATATAAGTTTCAGTGATGAATTTTATTTAAGCAAAATGATTTGTAAAGTCTGCGTCATTGAGTAGCACTATGCAAATATCAATGAAAATTATATTACTGGCTTAATATATTTATCAAAAAGACTTTCTCTACCAATGTCATTTACACTATGCATCACAATATAAATACTTGGTAGATATTTCCCATGTAAAGTGCAGCTATATTACTGAAAGTATTGCAATTTGTTTAAATTAGCACCTTATCAAATATGACAAAGAATAGCAAGTTAGGACAGATAATGCTGACGCCTATATAATGCCCCTTTGCTCACTGGACACTCTGTTTATGATGGGTGGTCCTTTTGACCTGCAGAGGGCACTTCTCCATTCACTAGTGCATCCAACATAATATTCAGGACCTCATCAGTAAATGAGGCCTTCCTACACCATCCTCCCTTCAATTTGCTTATTCCGCTGCACCCATTGTAATTATTCTGTATAATAAATTGAGAATCTTAGTAAATGACTTTATTGTTGTTTCTTTTTCTGATCAGCTACACAACTGTGCTTTAGTTGTAAGCCATCCAGTCTCCAGAAATGCATTTTTGTGGTTCTATAACTAGACTATAAAAAACAGAGAAGATACTGAATATTAAATTATTTCAGTGTTCTCATTGCACTTTAGTTATAATTGTTGAAAAATTAATTTATTGATGTTAAATGTAGTTAATAGTCCTAATTATAGTTTTGCATAGCTCACTGAAATTGTTTCATCATCATCGCCCACCATACCCACTCCAACCTCATTGAAGCTTTCTGCAAACTGGGGTCAATTTCTTCAGCTTTGCTCCTGAATGCCAACATAAGCCAAAGGCTGCAGATTTAAATTGCAATGTCTTCAGACTATGCTGACAGTGGCTTTGTTTTAAAAACAACATTTAGATAGAGAAAACCTTTCAAAAAGTATTCTAATATGTTGGCATGAAATATCTATTTAAGGAATAGATATCATTGCAGATTCATTACAAATGAGAGAAAATCATAAGTTTAAATTAAATGGCTTCTATTTTTGTCATTGCAGGATATACTTGAAAATGAAAGTATTAATCTTGACTGGGTCTTCCGCTATTCACTAATTAATGACATTGTGAAGGTAAGTTATAGGAGATCAGTATATTATAGAAGGAGCTGACTTGAATTATGAGGTATGTAATTAAACTGGTTCAGTAAATCACACTCCAATCTGTTGCAAATGAGCTGAGCATAATAATACAAAACATAGAACATGGAACATAGAATAGTACAGCACAGTACAGGCCCTTCAGCCCACAATGTTGTGCCAACCCTCAAACCCTGCCTCCCACATATCCCCCTACCTTAAATTCCTCCATATACCTGTCTAGGAGTCTCTTAAATTTCACTAGTGTATCTGCCTGCACCACTGACTCAGGCAGTACATTCCACGCACGAACCACTCTCTGAGTGAAAAAACTTCCTCTAATATCCCCCTTGAACTTCCCTCCCCTTATCTTAAAACCATGTCCTCTTGTATTGAGCAGTGGTGCCCTGGGGAAGAGGCGCTGGCTGTCCACTCTGTCTATTCCTCTTAATATCTTGCACACCTCTATCATGTCTCCTCTCATCCTCCTTCTCTCCAAAGAGTAAAGCCCTGCCTCCCTTAATCTCTGATCATAATCCGAACACTCTAAACCAGGCAGTATCATGGTAAATCTCCTCTGTACCCTTTCCAATGCTTCCACATCCTTCCTATAGTGAGGCAACCAGAACTGGACACAGAACTCCAAATGTGGCCTAACTAGAGTTTTATAGAGCTGCATCATTACATCGCATCTCTTAAAAGTCTATCCCTCAACTTATGAAAGCTAACACCCCATAAGCTTTCTTAACTACCCTATCTACCTGTGAGGCAACTTTCAGGGATCTGTGGACATGTACCCCCAGATCCCTCTGCTCCTCCACACTACCAAATATCCTGCCATTTACTTTATACTCTGCCTTGGAGTTTGTCCTTCCAAAGTGTACCACCTCACACTTCTCCGGGTTGAACTCCATCTGCCACTTCTCAGACCACTTCTGCATTCTATCAATGTCTCTCTGCAATTTCGACAATCCTCTACACTATCTACAACACCACCAACCTTTGTGTTGTCTGCAAACTTGCCAACCCACCCTTCTAACCCCACATCCAGGTCGTTAATAAAAATCACGGAAAGTAGAGGTCCCAGAACAGATCCTTGTGGGACACCACTAGGTCACAACCCTCCAATCTGAATGTACTCGATCCACCATGACCCTCTGCCTTCTGCAAGCAAGCCAATTCTGAATCCACCTGGCCATATTTCCCTGGATCCCATGCCTTCTGACTTTCTGAATAAACCTACTGTGTGGAACCTTGTCAAATGCCTTACTAAAATCCATGTAGATCACATCCACTGCACTACCCTCATCTATATGCCTGATCACCTCCTCAAAGAACTCTATCAGGCTTGTTAGGCACGATCTGCCCTTCACAAAGCCATGCTGACTGTCCCTGATCAGACCATGATTCTCTAAATGCCTATAGATGCTATCTCTAAGAATCTTTTCCAACAGCTTTCCCACTACAGACATAAGGCTCACTGGTCTATAATTACCTGGACTATCCCTGCTACCTTTTTTGAACAAAGGGACAACATTCACCTCCCTCCAATCCTCCGGTACCATTCCCGTGGACAATGAGGACATAAAGATCCTAGCCAGAGGTTCAGCAATCTCTTCCCTTGCCTCGTGGAGCAGCCTGGGGAATATTACGTCAGGACCCGGGGACTTAACCGTCCTAATGTATTTTAACAACTCCAACACCTCCTCTCCCTTAATATCAACATGCTGCAGAACATCAACCTCACTCATGTTGTCCTCACTGTCATCAAGTTCCCTCGCAGTGGTGAATACCGAAGAGAAGTATTCATTGAGGACCTTGCTCACTTCCACAGCCTACACTTTTATCTCTAATCGGTCCTACCTTCACTCCTGTCATAATTGAAGAATGGCTTGGGGATTTCCTTTACCCTACTCACCAAGGCCTTCTCATGCCCCCTTCTTTCTCTTCTCAGCCCCTTCTTAAGCTTCTTTCTTGCTACCCTATATTCCTCAATCGACCCATCTGATCCTTGCTTCCTAAACCTCATGTATGCTGTCTTCTTGCACCTGACTAGATTTTCCACTTCATTCGTCACCCATGGTTCCTTCATCCTACCATTCTTTATCTTCCTCACCGGGACAAATTTATCCCTAACATCCTGCAAGAGATCCTTAAACATCGACCGCATGTCCATAGTACATTTCCCTGCAAAAATATCATCCCAATTCACACCCACAAGTTCTATCCTTATAGCCTCATAATTTGCCCTTCCCCAATTAAAAATTTTCCTATCCTCTCTGATTCTATCCTTTTCCATGATAATGCTAAAGGTCAGGGAGCAGTGATCACTGTCCCCCAGATGCTCACCCACTGACAGATCTGTGACCTGACCCAGTTCGTTACCTAATACTTGATCTAGTATGGCATTCCCCCTAGTGGGCCTGTCAACATACTGTGACAGGAATCCATCCTGGACACACTTAACAAACTCTGCCCCGTCTAAACCCTTGGAACTAATCAAGTGCCAATGAATATTAGGGAAGTTAAAGTCACCCATGATAACAACCCTGTTATTTTTGCACCTTTCCAAAATCTGCCTCCCAATATGCTCCTCGGTATCTCTGCTGCTACCAGGGGGCCTATAGAATACCCCCAGTAGAGTAACTGCTCCCTTCCATTCCTGACTTCCACCCATACTGACTCAAAAGAGGATCCTGTTACATGACCCACTCTTTCTGCAGCTGTAATAGTATCCCTGACCAGTAATGCCACTCCTCCTCCCCTTTCCCCCCTCTCTATCCCTTTTAAAGCACTGAAATCCAGGAATATTGAGAATCCATTCCTGCCCTGGTGCCAGCCAAGTCTCCATAATGGCTACTACATCATAATTCCATGTACGTATCCAAGCTCTCAGTTCATCACCTTTGTCCCTGATGCTTCTTGCTTTGAAGTACACACACTTTAGCCCTTCTACCTTACTACCTTTATACTCTTTATTCTGCTGCTCTTTCCTCAAACCCTCTCTATATGTTAGATCTGGCTGTACTCCATGAACTTCTTTCACTGCTCTATCGCTCCGGGTCCCATTCCCCTTGCAAATTAGTTTAAACCCTCCCGAACCATGCTAGCAAACCTACCAGCAAGGATATTGCTCCCTCTTGAGTTCAGGTGCAACCCATCCAATCTGTACAGGTCCCACCTTCCCCAGAAGAGATCCCAATTTTCCAAAAATCTAAAACCCTGCCCCCTGCACCAACTCCTCAGCCACGCATTCAACTGCCATTTCCTCCAATTCTTACCATCACTATCACGTAGTACTGGCAGCAATCCTGAGAACACCAGCCTTGAGGTCCTGTTCTTCAGCCTTCTGTCTAGTTCCCGAAACTCACACTTCAGGACCTCATCCCTCTTGCTGCCTACGTTGTTGGTCCCAACATGTATCACAACTTCTGGTTGCTTTCCCTCTTGTACCAGGATGTCAAAAATGAATCATTTGTTAGGAAAACAGATTCATAACATGGGTCCACATGACTCCAGGAATAATAGTTATGTTTGTAAATATAACTGACAAATGAATGGCTTCTGATATGGACAGTTATAAACAGACTTGCTTATGCTTCATAATCAGAAAGGTACTTGTAAAGAGTTTCAAACATGCTTTTCTTTTTAATGTTGGAAACCAGCAATTGAGTAGAAATTGAGAGTGAGTTAACATAAAAAACACAAAATGCTGGCAGAACTCAGCAGGCCAGACAGCATCTATGGGAGGAGGCAGTGACAACGTTTCGGGCCGAAACCCTTCATCAGGAGATGAAACCTTGATGATTAACATGATGCTGTCTGGCCTGCTGAGTTCTGCCAGCATTTCGTGTTTTTTTTTAATTTATTTCCAGCATCTGCAGATTCACTCGTGTTGCCAGAGAGTTAACATTTTGTGTCAGTGACCTTTCCTCAGAAGTGTTCTGACAGATGGTGTCCCTCCTGCAATGTTAACACTTAATCATTTCCATGTGTTTATTCTCCAGCCCCACAATACCCTTAAAATACCATTAAGTATTTCCAGCAGTCCATTTTTATTTCAAATTTCCTGCATCTGCAGAATATTCTTTTACTTCCAGTAGGGCAGACCCAGGCCTTTGCAAAGACAACATTCCCAGGCTATTCAAACTGTCCTTACAGATAAAAATCTCCAGTCCTGCCAGAATGTCTGTACATCTTGTCCACAGCCTTTTCTGTGTGATCACATCTTTCATGTAACTGGGTGATCAGAACAAAAACTATGAATAGTCTCGTGGCTTCTTGACCAAATGATTGGGCTCCCGTCCCATGATCCTTTCCCTTCTCCAGCTCTGTATCCCTTTTGCCAATCACCTTTCCAGCTCTCAGCTTCACCCCACCCCCTTCCAGTCTTCTCCTATCATTTCCCATTTCCCCTCCCCTTCCTACTTTCAAATCTCTTACTATCTTTCCTTTCGGTTAGTCCTGACGAAGGGTCTCGGCCCGAAACATCGACAGCACTTCTCCCTATAGATGCTGCATTTTGTGTGTGTTGCTTGGTATTTTATATTTTGATTTTGTAATCTATGCCTCAGCTAATTAAGCAAATATCCCATACTCCTCTTTAACAACCCTTATCTTCTTTCCTGTTATATTTAAGGACCTGAAGATGTACATGCCAAGATATCTTTTTCCCTCCACTGTCATGATCCTCCCACCTACTGCATGTACAATATATCTTCATGTACAATATATCTTAATGCACCCACACAAATACATAGCCTCAAACTTGATTAATAACTTCAGCCATTTTTCTGCCCAATTAGACATGCTGCACACTAACATGATTTTCTTCTGGTCAGGGATGGGTGCCTAAGATTGTATCATTTTTAATTTTGTTATCCTGAGCTCTTTATATTGGATAAACTGTGTGGAGGTTTTTTTTGGTGTTATGATGATGTGAAACAGTCAAATTCAAGATCTGATATCTCCAGCAATATTGTGTTGGTACTCATTGGGTTTTGACTCAGGATACAAAAGACACTTAACTACTGAACCAGTTTCTCCCTGATAATCAATTCTACGTATATTATGTGGTGGGTGTAATCTGGTGCATCACTGTCTGTAGCTCCCAAGTAGGGGAGGTTAGCGTGAATGGGATTAGAAGACAGGGCAGGTGAATGAGAGAGACAAGGAGAGAGAGAAGAAAAAGGGGAATAAAGAACAGATGGAGCAAAGTGAGGAGGGTGTGAAGACAGGCAGTGGTTGCTGGAGGAATATACGCAGGAACACAAAGTGCTACCAGTCCTGGACACTGCTAAGCAAAGAAGGTGCGAGTGTGAATCATTAGGGGAGAAAGGTGAACAACAGTTGGAGTCAGATTGCAGTGCTAGGGGTGCAGAAGAAACCTGTGCTTGATGCAACCCTCCACCTCATTCACCTGCCACTGTCTTCCAACACCACCATTACTCCCCTACTCTACCTGACATGACCTGCCTGTCACCTTCCTCGGCCCACCACTTCCTCAGAAACCTTTCCCATCGCTCTCTTTCTCCCCCTTGTACTAGCCATCTCTCCTCTCTCTGCCCTAGTCCTGATGCAGAGTATCAACACAAAATTTTGTTAGTTCCTTTCCTCCCAAAGATGCTGCAGGACCCACTGAGTTTCTCCATCAAGATGGAGTCACAAGACGTTCTGCAGATGCTGGAAATCTGGAGCAATGCACACTCAGCAGGTGAGGTGGCATCTGTGGAAGGAAATAAACAGTCAATGTTCATTTCCTTCCAGGGATGCTCTCTGAGCTGCTTCATTCCTTCAGCTTTTTGCGTCTGTTGCTACATGGTTCCTCCAGCAGATAGTGTATGCCTGACTTTGGCACTCATGAATGTGCAGATACTGAACACTGTCGAAGTACTGAAGACTGTATCCTATATGGGTGACAGGGATGCCAATAATTAGTCATTTGCTGCCCAGTGTTGTATACAACAGGTGTAAAGCAAAACCATGGCAAAAAGACTGGCATTCAGCACGATTAGTAACAGACTTATTGATATATCTCTATGAAATTCAGGTGCCCCTTACTTTTTTGCAAAGTCACAATCCCAATTTGGTAACTTGGATAATTGTTCCCTTGATACAAGGGGAAAAATTATGGTATAAGAACAATTACTATTCCTATTGAACCATGTCTGTAAGTTACTTACCGGTTGATATACGAAAAGTCTAAATTTAATCATGAGTGAGTTAATGATCAACTGAGAGTGAGTCTATACCAAATCAAAATCGGTCTGATTTAAAAGGTGGTACATATTCATTTGTGACTTTTCTTTCACAGTCATTTAGCTAAAGAAGTTCTTGACTGATTTTATCACCTTTATTCCACAGGGAATGTCATTTTTACATAACAGCATAATTGGGTCACATGGAAATCTTAAATCATCCAACTGCGTTGTTGATAGTCGTTTTGTGCTAAAAATCACAGATTATGGTTTGTCGAGCTTCCGTTCAGTGTGTAATAATGAAGATTCATATGCATCCTATGCAAGTAAGTTTAAGATGTGTCTAAGTTTTGCAATGGAATCACCATTTAAATTTTATATTTGCATCTTTTGAAGTTTGGAAGTCTGTCAAGTGCAAATAACAACTGGTGAAAATGATTTTTGTGTGAGCTTGGTTGTTGTATCCACATGTGACTCAACTGAGCCATGGACTGTAAAACTTGACAGAGCTGATTGTCAGCTTTTATCAGCTATGCATGGCATAAACTTTGGAGGGTGCAATTAAAACTTCCAATTTAGTGCTCTTTCTTTGCAACAGAGAAACTTTGGACAGCACCAGAATTAATTAGATGGGGCAGAGCACCACCTCAAGGTACCCAGAAAGGAGACGTTTACAGCTTTGGTATTATACTTCAAGAAATTGCCTTCAGAAATGGACCATTTTACATAGAAGGAATGGATCTCAGTCCAAAAGGTATGCTTTGTCTCTCAAATGTCCTGCCTTGTACTATATGTCAAAATCAAGAGCGATCTGACTACATGAGATAGAATAGTGAACATGTTTTAACCCAGAAACACTGTGAGCATTCAAGAAGTCCGCTCATCATCACTCCTTCAAGGGCAATTATGGAGGGAAAATAAATTAATACCGACTTTGCCGGTGATGCCCATTACAGGAAAAATAATATATTATTTTAAATTGCCTCAGCAAATTTTTCAAGGGAAAAAGGCAGCCAGGATTCCTGATGATGGTAGTGATTGTATGTGATTAATGGAAGAAGTCTGTAGGCTGTTCAGGGATGTGTTGCCATGAATGGCATGTCATAGTGCTCAGCAATGAGGCCACGACTTTTAGAATATGTGCAAATGACCAGCATTGAAGGCATGGTTGCTAAATTGCTAATAATGCACGGATAGGTAGAAAAGCATGCTGGGAAGATGTAAGTTGACTAAAAAACCCAAACAAAAATCCTTGTAACTGCAAAGGGAATATTAATAGGTTAATCAAGTGACAAAGTTCTGTAACCGGGTCAAAATTGTGGAACGATATGAAATTGCTCATCTGGGCTGGTCAAGAAACACGGATCTATTATCTGCATGGTGAGAGATTACCGAGTTCAGCAGCTGGGTGGCCAAGTGCAGTTTTAAGAAAGCTAACAGTATGTTATTTTTTATTGCTGGGGAAAATTTTACATAAAAATTATGCTTCAGTTGTACATGAATTTGACAGGACCACAGCAGGAATATTGTTCAAAGTTCAAAGTAATTTATTATTAACATATATGTCACCATATATAACCAAGAGATTCATTTTCTTGCGGGAATACTCAAGTCCATAACAGAATAATATGCATAATAGCATCAATGAAAGACTGCACAAACTTGAGCATTCAACCTGTGTGCAAAAGATAACAAACTGTGCAAATACAAAAGAAAGAAATTTTTTAAAAAATGTCAAGAACATGAGATAAAGAGTCCCTGAAAGTGAGTCCATAGTTGCATACTGCATTGATATCCTTAATTAAGTAAGAATATTAAATCATTAAAGACAGTTCAGCAGAGTCAAGGGATATGGGGTGAGGGCAGGAACAGGGTACTGATTGTGGATGATCAGTCATGATCACAGTGAATGGCGGTGCTGGCTCAAAGGGCTGAATGGCCTACTCCTGCACTTATTGTCTATTGTCTACTAGACTAACAGAGGGATTAAACCATTTGGAAAGGCTGAACTTGTATCTATCAAAGATTGGACAAGTGAGAGGTTGAAACACATAAGATCTTGGAGGGTCTTGGCAGGATGTGGAGAAGATATTTTGGGTGTGGGAAAATCCAGAAGTTTAAAAAATGGAAGATGGAGAGCTGTGGTGATTTTTGCTATCACAGAGACTCTTCTGTAAAGGAAGGTGGAATTGGAATGTTTGTATCTACCTTTGCCTTAAGTATATTCTTTCTTGATAAGCAAGAGTTAAAAAATCATGGAACATAGATGGGAACGCTAAACAGAGATTGCAGTCAAATCTTCCTTGATTTGATTGACTGGCATGGATTTAAGGACAACTGATTTCATACAAACCTTTTAACGAGTCAACTGATGGAGTTTATGAGGATAATGCAGTCAATATATTTTATATGGACTTTGAGAAGTCTTTTGATAAAGCTATCAGCAGATTTGAAGCATATAGCCTGAAAGCAACATAAACAACATGGACATGAAATTCACATATAACAAAGTGTTAACACACAAAATGCTGGAGGAATCTAGCAGGTCAGGCAGCATCCATGGATGGAAATGAACAGTTGACGTTTTAGACCAAGATCTGAAGTGGAAAAAAAGAGAGCAGAAGCCGGAATAAAAGGGTTGGGGTGGGAATGAAGTAAAAGTTGGCAGGTGATAGGTGAATCCAGGTGAGAGGTGGAAGGTAGATGGGTGGGGGAGGGGGGAACATGGGAATGATATGAGAAGCTGGAAGTTGAGGAGTGGCATAGCAAAGGGCTATTGGACTCATGATAGAAGACAGTAGAATAAAGGGAAAAGGTGGGGAGCCAAAGAAAGGAAGATGTGGGCGATGGTCAGGTTATGAGAGCAGTGGAGGGGTAAGAGAAGAGGTAAAGGGACCACAGAGATAAGGAAATTTAAAAAAAAAACAGTGGAAGACAGAGGACGTGTTTACTAGAAATTAGAGTAATTTCAGCTTGGAGACTGAAAATATGGAATACGAGGTGTCGTTCCTCTAATCTGCATCTGACCTCAACTTGGCAATAGAAAACCCGCAGCAGATGGTTTTAGAATTCAACCTCTAGGATGGGCCCATGTATGTTTTTTTGTGGTTATACTTTTAAACAACTGAACTTCAAAAATGTTTTCCCTTATTTCACAAGCGTTGGACATTGTAAAAAATTGAGACAAAGCTGGTTTTCTCTGTCTTTGTAATGGTCTGTACTTTTTGGTTCATTCCCTTACAAGTTATCCACAATTGGCCTGTTTCCTCAGATTCTCAGGAGCTCTACACAGTGATTGCTTCAGTGGAAATTCAGGACATAACAATCACTACCTTCTTCCAGAATTCTTCCTACTTTAAAGGCAATTTTGTTTGTCCCAGTTATCCAATAAAATGGGGTATTTTAATTTAAGAGCCAAATGTTTTAAGTCACCAATGAGAAGAGCAAAATGCCACACTTCCACTGCCCAGTGATAATAATTGCATAATAATTGATAATAACTCCTTAAAAGAGGGTGGTAAGATGTACCTTCAAGGAATTTTGGTGAGACGTGAACCTTGCCAGCCATTGGCTATGGGCACTGAGTCTGTGCTTGCAATTCTTATTGAATAAAAGGTAAACATTAATCCAGCTGTTAGAGATAAGCAGCACTTATGGAACAAGGCTAACTTTTGTCTTTTAAAAAAAAAGAAATTAAAAGTCTGACGTAGAAAAATTCCTTCTCAGCAAAAGTAAAGAGCTGTTCAAAATCTTGGCAGAATGCTTGAACTCCTGAGTAAAAGATGTTTCCTGTAATTATATTGATTGAGTGTAAAGAAAATAAACCAATAAAATATCAGAATTAGAATTTAGTGGACAACTGTATTAATTTTTCTCATTGTCAAAAGTCCATATAACATTGCTTTCGGAAAAATACTGAAGCTGAGCCCTTCTCCTTTAAAAAATGATGGTTGAATATATTTTGTTACCTTACAGAAATGCTTTTACAAGTTTTATTGCAATTTCTTAATCTTTTCAGAAATTGTGCAGAAGGTCAAAAATGGTCAAAAGCCATATTTTAGGCCAACAGTTGATACCAATTATCACAGTGAAGAATTGGGTAACTTTATGGAGAAGTGCTGGGCTGAAGATGCTGTTGAAAGGCCTGATTTTAACCAAATTAAACTTCAGATAAGAAGATTCAATAAGTAAGTAGCACAGCACACCAAGTGAATACTGCACATATTTCCAGCAATGCATGGAATAAACTGAGACCTGATGCTGTGTAATGTGATTAATGTTATATTTATAAATGAAGGAAACCAGAAGAAAAAGTACGGTTAATTGCAGTAGTGGAGGTAATTTTTCTTGGTGTAACTGGTGTATGTCTTAAAGCATATAAGGATATTGTTTGAAATGGAAATGAAAACAGATCTTACATTTGTATCCAAGCCTCGCACCTAAAGAGTCAAATTAGCCTTTACTCCTTTGTGTGGTGATGCAGATCACTCAGTCTTCTTTCTTTGCTTCCAACAATTTCAGCGAAAGCAGGGGCAGTATCCTAGATAACCTGCTGTCAAGAATGGAACAGTATGCCAATAACCTGGAGAAGCTTGTGGAAGAAAGAACACAAGCCTACCTTGAGGAAAAGAGGAAAGCAGAAAATCTGCTCTATCAAATTTTACCTCAGTAAGAGCAAACTTTCAAGCTTATAATCAGAACATGCTTGTCTAATGAATTCCTGCTGCATTCTTTGTTATACAAATGATGCAATATTGCTTTAAAAACCTTTCTTAGAAAAATTACCTGAATTGAAAACCAAAACCATAACTGGAAAATTACAAATCTGCATGTGTGTATACATAGCTATTTAATACTTCTGACAAGGCTTGTGAAATATTATAAATAGTGTTTAGGAGAAATAGCAGTTACTCACATACCAAAAGTAGTGTGGTGTTTATAGAAAGTAATGTGGCACTAAGTATAGATTGAAAATTCAATATTAGACCATAAGATGATAAGATATAGGAGCAGAATTAGGCCATTTGGCTCATCAAGACTGCTCTATCATTCAATCATTGGCTGATCCAATTCTTCCAGTCATCGCCATTCGCCTTTTCCCCATACCTTTTGATGCCCCAGGTAATCAAGAACTTCTCTCTCTGCCTTAAATGCACCCAATGACTTGTTATTATTTAATGTCATTTCCTGAATGTAAGTGCAAAGAGAATGACCTGGATAAGGAAGTGGAGGGATGGGATAGTAAGTTTGCTGATGACGCAAAGGTTGGAGGTGTTGTGGATATTGTTGAGAGCTGTCAGAGGTTACAGCAGGAAATTGATAGGATGCAAGACTGGGCTGAGAAATGGCAGATGGATTTCAACCCAGATATGTGTGAAGTGGTTCATTTTGGTAGGTCAAATATGATGACAGAATATAGTATTAATGGTCAGACTCTTGGCAGTGTGGCGGATCAGAGGGATCTTGGGGTCCGAGTCCATAGGATGCTCAAAGCAGCTGCGCAGGTTGACTCTGTGGTTAAGAAGGCGCATGGGATATTGGCCTTCATCAAATGTGGAATTGAATTTAGGAGGCTAGAGGTAATGTTGCAGCAATACAGGACACTGGTCAGACCCCACTTGGAGTACTGTACTCCGTTCTGGTCGCCTCACTACAGGAATAATGTGGAAGCCATAGAAAGGGTGCAGAGGAGATTTACAAGGATGTTTCCTGGATTGGGGAGCATGTCTTATGAGAATAGGTTGAGTGAACTCGGCCGTTTCTCCTTGGAGCTACAGAGGATGAGAGGTGACCTGATAGAGGTGTACAAGATGTTGACAGGCATCGATCATGTGGATAGTCAGAGGCTTTTTCACAGGGCTGAAATGGTTTCCACAAGAGGACACAGGTCTAAGGTGCTGGGGAGTAGGTACAGAGGAGATGTCAGGGGTAAGTTTTTTACTCAGAGAGTGGTGAGTGCGTGGAATGGGCTGCCGGCAACGGTGGTGGAGGCGGATACGATAGGGTCCTTTAAGAGACTTTTGGATAGGTACATGGAGCTTAGTAAAATAGAGGGCTGTAGGTAAGCCTAGTCATTTCTGAGGTAGAGACATGTTCGGCACAACTTTGTGGACTGAAGGGCCTGTATTGTGCTGTAGGTTTTCTATGTTGTCGTTTCTAAATAATTGTGACTTCAGATCCAATCCAGCACAAAAAACACAAAAACACAAAAGATAAAAAACACAATAAATTTAAATACGTAAGATAGCATATCTGTAGATTGGTTGTATGTCCATAGAACCAGTGGATTACTTTGAGTTATTTTTGCTTGATAAATATAAAATGATATAATGTGTATATTTATCTGGAATTCACCGTATGCAACCAAACCAAGCCTGTGGTGTAGATTTTCTGCTGCAGAAACACAACATTGGTCTCGGTACGGAAACTCCACCCAATCTGTTCCAACATGGGGCTTTCCTTGGAAGAAGGCCACTTCATTTCAGTATTAACTTAAAATCAGGTGAATCCTGTACATAAATTCCCATTACTCTGGTGATATCCATTCAATATTTAAGGCTGTTAGGCAGTAGAGAGTGTGTTTGGCATTACCAGAAGGATAGAAGTGAGCGTACTGAAACATAACAAAATTTTTCAAGGCCTCCACAGTGCAGATATACAGTAGGAAATATGTATCCTCTGGTACAAGAGTCTAGAATTTAGAGACAGCCTCAAAGTAAGGGTTAAGCAATTTAGGATTGAAATGAGGAGTCATAGAGTCAGAATCATTATCATGGAGAAATATCTTCACTCAGTGATGAATATTTGAAATATTTTGGGGTTTTTTTTGGGGGGGTATCAGTATTTGGCTAGCAAGGTGTAGTTTTGATATTGATAGTGGGTTCTACTGTAAAATGTTCCAAGATGCAGTGAAAAGATTGCCTTGATCTGTTTAAGTTGTCCACCAATAGTTAATGGCAATGAAAGGCAGCCTTGAACCTTGTGATATAGTTCCTTGTAGAGTGCAACTGGATTGGTAGTTGTAGAATTTAGGCCCAATAAGGACGAAGATTTGGTGATACATTTCCAAATCAGGATGTTGATTCAATATTCCAGTTGTTCTTGCCCTTCTACGTAGTACAGGCTACACCTTTAGAAGGTTTAACCTGTCGCAGTAGTCTGGATGGATCATTTTGCTGTAATCTGTATGCTCCAGCATGTGGAGAGTTGTTAATGGGGCTTCTAATTTAGCACACTGTTTAGACCTGAATACTGAGCAACACACACAAAATGCTAGAGGAACTCAGCAAGTCAGGCAGCATCTTTGGAGGGGAGTAAACAACCAAAATTTCAACTCTGTGTGTGTGTGTGTGTGTGTTGTTCAAGGTTTCCAGCATCTGCAGAATTTCGCATGTTTATAGTCCTGAATATTATTGAGTTGCTTGACAGCTGCAGTTGTATTCTTTCAGGAAAATGGAAACAATTCCATCACCCTCCTGACTTGGGTCTGTTGGGTGGCAGAAAGGCTTTCAAGTGTAGCAAGTGAATCACCAAGAAACCAAGTTTTTCCACCACCAACGTAGATCATTAGTAGCTCAAATGCATTTGCTTTTGATTGATTTCGACTTGCAGTTGCTATAATTTTACCTGTCCTTAGTAGAATGTGAAGTTCTATTATGAAAAATCTTTTGAAGTTTTATAAGGCTTCTGTAGAAAAATCTGAAAGCTGTGCAGGGAGAATAACCAGACAAAACTATTAGAATTGTGATGGGGATGGGAGAAGGTTTTTCAGTAGGTGATCATAATCACTCAGGGTGTCCAAGTAGAAATGCTCTTGTCTGAGACTCAGTGAAAAATCACAGGGGCAATATCTGCTCCTCAGTAAATTCATTACGTCAGTCTAGTGGACAGTCCATGAACAGGTGGTTAGAATGCACCCACAAAAGATATGAAGTGAGAAATTGCTATGCTGAAACTATGCTTTCTGTGCCTATATTGCTATACTCCATCAAAGAGACACTAAGAGTTGTGGTGGCCAATTTAAAGTTAAACTTTATTAGTCATATGTATGCTGAGACATCGAAACATGGAGTGAAATGTGTAATTTTGCATTTTTGACCAATATTGACAGAGATCCTGCAGGTAGTTTGCAAGTGTTACCATGCTTCTGGCAGTAATATAGAATGCCCACAATTCATTTACCCTGACCATGGGAGAAAACCAGCGAACCCAGAGGAAACCCACGCAATGGTGGAAAGAATGTACTATCTCCTTTCAGACAGTGGTGGGAATCGAACCCTGAAAGAAGATCACTGGCACTGTAGAGCAACTGCACTGAGTAACCACTACACTCCTGGTGAATAATTTCACCATCCATGAGGACACCACACTTGTCACAGCTTTACAATAGGCAGCTGAGAAACATGAACAAGATGAAAAGTGGAAGGAAATGAGTATTGCTCCTTTCGCCCAGGTGGCTGATGCATCAGTCCCAGTTCTCCATTTTGAAACACCTTGTCTTTTCTCTGTCAGGTGCTGCTTAGTGACAATCTAGAGTACAGGTGATTATCAAATGAATAATCTCATACACTACAGATGCTAGAACCTGGAGGAATACACAAAATGCTGAACAAACTCACCCGGTATTTGGAAGGAAATGGGTAATTGATATCTTGGGTCAAGAACCTTCATCTGAACTGAACCATAGAGGGGAAACACCTAGGATAAAGACATGGAGGGAACAAATGGAGCAAGATCTGGCAGGTGATAGATGGAACCAAGTACGGGGAGTGCTGGGCAGGAGAGGGAGGGGGAAGATGAGAAGTGTGAAAGAAGGGGAGAGGTAGAGAGGAAATGTATCCTTCCTGTACTATCATGTTCCATCCTCTTTTGTCTCTACCACCTATCACCTTCCAGCTTCTGATACCATTTCCACTCTCCCCCTCCATCATCGACCATGTCCCTTCTCTGGATTCACCTGTTTCCTGCCAACTGGTGCTGCAACCATTCTCTTAACTTCATATACTGCCTATTTCCACTCTATCTTTCAGTCCAGTTGAAGGGTCTTGACTTGAATCATAAATTCATCATTTCCTTCCATAGATGCTGCTTGACCCATTGAGTTTTTCCTTCAGTATTTGTGCTATTCCAGATTAAATTAGACCACAATCTATCAATGTTTAATTAGTTATCTTTGTTCTTTCTTTTAGTGATTGTTTGCCATGTTTTACATTGACTCTTCTTTGGACTCCATCTACTACATTATGCCTGAGAATAAATGCTTAAGTATTATTGTTCAAGGAGCCACGCTGTTGCTGGTAGTTCTAACACATGCCATAGATCCCCCGTAGAGAAAGCCACACTGTCTTGGATGTCTTATTCCATGAATCGACACGCCAAAGCCTACAAAAAGTCTGCAGGCAGCTGCAAGTGTAAATAACAGTGAGTGCTGTTCATTCACTACTGACCACAGAATCCAGGCCAATAAACTTCAGCTTGATTTATGCAACTACAACATGAGTTTTGAGGCAAGATTTGTTGAACAGGTTTTCATGAATATTCCTGCTTGGATTTTCCAGTTCCACAGTGCCAGCATATGCTGAGAGCGCAAATCAGTAAATTATGGACCCTGGCCATATTCTGACTAGAGGGACTCCAGTGGTAGAGTAGTTTATTAACAGTGTGACATGTTTACATAGAATCACACGGACCATCAAATACAAAATACCATTTCATCAACCTAGTCACTTTTTACTTGACGTTCCTCCCATTTTTCCTAACTTCCATTTAAATTTATCCATACAATTTTTCACAATCATGCCACATTTCAAGTTAGAAAATGTCATATGTTCACTGGCCTGTGGATTAAAAAGTTTCTTCTGCTTTTTAAGTGATGCTTTTTCTCTGGCATCTACTCCATTGAAACTTCATTTCATTTTAACTACCTCTATTTTGTAACTTCTTTGAAAATTTATATTCTTCATGCTTTCCAATCCTCTACTTCCTCTCTGAATGTGAGCAGACCAAGATACAAGACCAATTTAATGTTGCTCTTTACCTTTAACCCACTTTATGAATGTTCCAAGCTCCTGATCACAGGCAGAAGTCTTTATGAAAATCTTCTTTATTTGGGAGTCTCTAATAGTCTTTGCTGCCTCTACCCAACTCTTCTGCTCATTTGGGAGATGAAACTGTGATCACTCAGTGGAGTCTTTCCACTTGTAGCTGCCCATTCTTCCTGTTACTTCTGCTTCTGCTGTTCTTCAGCCTCTACCTCCTAGTTGCCTGGCTCTGGTCTTCTCTGAAGACCGTATACCATGAAGCTCATAATAATAAATCCATCAGTATCGTCTTGGTATTTGACTGCAGAGGACAATATCTTATTGGGAGACAGTTGGGTTTTTCCACCACAGTTCTGGTGATACTCATTGTAGTTGTGCTCACACATTATGATTGAACAGTGCATTGGTATGAGGAGCCAGGGAAGTGGAGAGTAGTCCTTTCCCTCAGAGTCCACACTTCAGGCAATGGAACCATGGCACCCCCAGGAAATCAGTATCTCAGTGACTATAAGCTAGGAAGAAAACCACTGTTAGTTGCAACACACACCAACGCTAGAGCAATTCAGCAGGTTAGGCAGCACCTATGGAGGGGTATAAACGGTTGCTGTTTCAGGCTGAGGCCCTTCATCACTGTTTGTTAGATCTGAGGATCCCTCTGTCCTACTTAAACATTTGAATAGTGAAAAAAGTAGCAGTGCATCACAATGTGTTCCTGCTTGCTACAACTGTTGTGTGATTGTATTGTAGAGAAAGTGATTCCAATTTAAAACAGTACTGCTAGAAATAGGTTATATTTAGGTGTCATGTAGTTTTCTCCTGTTACTGGCAAAAGTCCGAGATATCAACATGAATCATATCTTCCTTAAGATGAGGAAGACTTTGTGTGGGATGGCAATGCAGCAAGTACAGCAGAATCTAGTGAGCTGGCTTTGATCCTGACCTTCAACATTGACTCTGTGGAGCTTGCATACTCTCCCTTGGAATTTCCTCCAGGTACTCAGGTTTCCTTCCACACCCCCAAATAATTTTCTGTGCTAATGTGCTGGGCCTGTCTCATTCAGCGCTGAGCAGGAAATAGGGAGAAAGGTCAGAGATCTGCTGCTGGTTGGAATAATTCTCTGACAAGGAAGCTGAGAGTCAATATGACCCAGATCTTCATGCAGAGAACAGCCCACATACACAGACATGCAGTAGTTGAAGGTTTTCTTGTAAAATATCATACAATGATAGGGTTGGGAGGCCTCAGCTCCAGGAATACATTACACATCAGGGAGCTTCAGGTAGTTAGAAGTAAACTTGAAAAGCTCTGTGGATTTTGAATTAAGAGATCTTCCGCCCCCTGTCCCTATGACTTCAATTCGCCCCAAATTGGTGGCAATGGTCGTTATGCCTCCAATAGCAGAGTTGTCATTGCAGTCAACACTGAAGCACTCAGGGAGTAAATACCTTAGTGGCTACATGCTACAAAGATCGCCACTGTTAGTTATAGCTTGCTTCTTTTTGAGTAGCATTAAATCTAATCCAAGGCTTCCTGTTCAGGTCTTGTTTTCCCATTTAATAGTGGATAAAGCAAGAGTGTAAGCAGAAGGGTTAACATATTGACGGCTCTGGACCTGTAACCACTGGAGTTTAATAGAATGAGGGGAGTCTCATTGAAACCTATTGAATATTTAAATGCCTGGATATGGTGGACATGGTGAGGATGTTTCCATTGAAGCGTGAGACTAGTTCCAGAGAACACAGCCTCGGAGTAGAAGGACATCCGTTCAGAACAGAGATGAGGAGTAACTTCTTCAGCTAAAGGGTGATGAATCTGTGGAACTCATTGCTTACAGATGGCTGTTGAGGCTAAGTCACTGGATATATCTAAAGCAGGTATTGATAGTTTCTGGATTAGTAAGGGCACCATAGGTTATGGGGAGAAAGCAAGAGAATGTAGTTGAGAAGGATAATAAATCAGCCATGGCAGAGCAGACACAATGGACCAAGTGGCTGAATTCTGCTCCTATGCCTTAGGGTTTTGCAAACCCTATTTCCAGAAAAGTTGGGATATTTTCCAAAATGCAATAAAAACAAAACTCTGTGATGTTAATTCATGTGAACCCTTATTTAACTGACAAAAGTACAAAGAAAAGATTTTCAATAGTTTTACTGACCAACTTAATTGTATTTTGTAAATATCCACAAATTTAGAATTTGATGGCTGCAACACACTCAACAAACGTTGGGACAGAGTTAAAATAAGATTGAAAAGTGCACAGAATATTCAAGTAACACCAGTTTGGAAGACTCCACATTAAGCAGGCTAATTGGTAGCAGGTGAGGTAGCATGACTGAGTATAAAAGTAAAGTCCATCAAAGGCTCAGTCTTTGCAAGCAAGGATGGGTCGTGGCTCACCCCTTTGTGCCAAAATTCATGAGAGAATTGTTAGTCAGTTCAAAAGGAACATTTCCCAATGCAGGATTGCAGAGAATTTAGGGCTTTCAACATCTGCAGTACATAATATTGTGAAAAGATTCAGAGAATTCAGAGACATCTCAGTGCGTAAAGGGCAAGGTCGGAGACCACTGTTGAATGCGTGTGATCTTCGAGCCCTCAGGCGGCACTGCCTAAGAAACTGTCATGCTACTGTGACAATTATAGCCACCTGGGCTTGGGAATACTTCAGAAAACCATTGTCAATTAACACAGTCCGTCACTGCATCCAGAAATGCAACTTGAAACTGTATTACGCAAGGAGGAAGCCATACATCAACTCTATGCAGAAATGCCTGCGGGTTCTCTGGGCCCGAGCTCATCTCAGATGGACTGAAAGACTGTGGAACAATGTGCTGTGGTCAGATGAGTCCACATTTCAGCTAGTTTTCGGAAAAAACGGGAGTCAGGTTCTCTGTGCCAAAGATGAAAATGACCATCCTGATTGTTATCAGCGAAAGGTGAAAAAGCCAGCATCTGTGATGGTATGGGGGTGCATCAGTGCCCACGGCATGGGTGAGTTGCATGTATGTGAAGGTACCATTGACTCGACTCTGAGGCGTATATTAGGATTTTAGAGAGACATATGTTGCCATCAAGGCAACGACTCTTCCCGGGACGTCCATGCTTATTTCAGCAGGACAATGCCAGACCACATTCTGCACAGGTTACAACAGCGTAGCTTTGTAGACACAGAGTGCGTGTGCTTGACTGGCCTGCTACCTGTCCAGATCTATCTCCTATTGAAAATAGGATATCATGAAGAGGAGAATCAGACAACAGAGACCATGGACTGTTGAGCAGCTGAAGTCTTATATCATATAACCATATAACCATATAACAATCAGAGCATGGAAACAGGCCATCTCAGCCCTCCTAGTCCGTGCCGAACTCTTAATCTCACCTAGTCCCACCTACCCGCACTCAGCCCATAACCCTCCACTCCTTTCCTGTCCATATACCTATCCAATTTTACCTTAAATGACACAACTGAACTGGCCTCTACTACTTCTACAGGAAGCTCATTCCACACAGCTATCACTCTCTGAGTAAAGAAATACCCCCTCGTGTTTCCCTTAAACTTCTGCCCCCTAACTCTCAAATCATGTCCTCTTGTTTGAATCTCCCCTACTCTCAATGGAAACAGCTATTCACGTCAACTCTATCTATCCCTCTCAAAATTTTAAATACCTCGATCAAATCCCTCCTCAATCTTCTACGCTCCAATGAATAGAGACCTAACTTGTTCAACCTTTCTCTGTAACTTAATTGCTGAAACCCAGGTAACATCCTAGTAAATCGTCTCTGCACTCTCTCTAATTTATTGATATCTTGCCTATATTTCGTTGACCAGAACTGCACACAATATTCCAAATTTGGCCTTACCAATGCCTTGTACAATTTTAACATTACATCCCAACTTCTGTACTCAATGCTTTGATTTATAAAGGCCAGCATTCCAAAAGCCTTCTTCACCACCCTATCTACATGGGACTCCACCTTCAGGGAACTATGCACTGTTATTCCTAGATCTCTCTGTTCCTCTGCATTCCTCAATGCCCTACCATTTACCCTGTATGTTCTATTTCGATTATTCCTGCCAAAATGTAGAACCTCACACTTCTCAGCATTAAACTCCATCTGCCAACATTCAGTCCATTCTTCTAACCGGCATAAATCTCCCTGTAAGCTTTGAAAACCCACCTCATTATCCACAACACCTCCTACCTTAGTATCAAGCAAGAATGGAAAAAAATTCCAGTTGCAAATCTACTTCAGTTAGTATCCTCAGTTCCAAGACGATTAAAAAGTATTATTAAAAGAAAAGGTGATGTAACACAATAGTAAACATGCCTCTGTCCCAACTTTTGTTGAGTGTGTTGCAGCCATCAAATTCTAAATTTGTGTATATTTACAAAATACAATTAAGTTGGTCAGTAAAAGTATTGAAAATCTTTTCTTTGTACTTTTTTCAGTTAAATAAAGGTTCACGTGAATTAACCTATCACAGATATTTTTTTATATTTCATTTTGGAAAATATCCCAACTTTTCTGGAAACTTTTCTGGTTTGTATAATAATTCATGCTTCCCTGAGTGTTCAGATAATATAATCTGTGCATCAGTGATAAGCTGGAATACATGTAAGCTGTTTACTTCAGACTTCAACCAATGCATTTTTCAACAGGTAATTTAGGTTCTGAATATTAATTGTATTAAATTAATTGTACAATAGTTAGTGTTAAACTAAAAAGATGTTTCACAAAGTTATTAATGTAGATGGCAATTTAAGGTCATTTGTGACAAAGACTAATGAAAAATAACCTCGAACACCTAATTATTAATGTAATGTTTCTGGGTAAAAATGCTTTGTGATGTGGCATACTGATGATGTGTTATTGAGTCCTTTTATTCTGTATTGCAGCTCAGTGGCAGAACAACTGAAGTGGGGTGAAACAGTCCAGGCAGAGGCATTTGATAGTGTCACAATTTATTTCAGCGATATCGTTGGATTCACTTCAATGTCTGCTGAAAGCACACCGCTGCAGGTAATTTATGAAAACTTTCCAAACTGGTATTGGCGTAATACTACATTCTAATTTCAGTAAAGGGAATAGCTTTCTTGTGAGGTTGTAATGGACAAGCTGAAGCACTCTAATTGGCATCAGAAAGTTCCATTAACCAAATACCAGATTGTCCTTCCTAAAAGTACATGATTGGAAAACCGCTTATGTTGTGATTTTCTTGACCTCAAAGCCTTAGAGAGTGTTTTGCACCCAATAATGTAGCTTTTAACCAGACATAGTTGTAGTTGATGTAATTTGATATACTGAACCGGATAAAAGCTCACTTATTGTTGGAAGCTGGTGTATTGTATCACAGACAGGTTGTTAGAGAACTTTGGCTTTGAAGATGGCAGAGCCATCCTCTCATTTGCTAATGAACTAATGACTACTTGGAGCTCAGCCTCTGAACGTGTACACATGCAGGTCTCACATGCAAACAAAGCTGGAGGGTTTCAGGGTTGGATCACCTTTGTTCTAAGAAAGATTCAGGATCAAAATCAGGTTTAGTATCACTGACCTATGTTGTGAAAGTTCTTGTTTTGTGGCAGCAGTACCTTGTAAAACAATAATCAAATCTATAAATTACAATAAGTATATATTAAAAAAGAAAATTTAATGTGAGTAAAAGAATTTTCCATTTGCTCTGAAAATTGGAGCTGTTTATCAACATCTTTCTCCATTTCCTTAGACTTCAGGTGCATTACCTGAAGTCTACCTGAAGTTACCTGAAGCAATGAAGGACCAATCTTCAGTACATCCAAATATAACAACTTTTTAGGCATTAGAGGAATAAGTCCGGCAGGCATGTGAAAGTTCCACCTGAAAGTTTCAGAATCAGAATCAGAATCAGGTTTGTGAAATGTGTTACCTTAGCAGCCGCAGTTCAATGCAATCTAGCAAAGAAAAAAGTAATAAATAAAATAAAATAATAATCAATAAACAAGAAAATCAATTAAACATATTAAATAGTTTTTTTTAAATGTGCAAAAACAGAAATACTGTATATTTTTTTAAAAAGTGTCCAAAGATTCAATGTCCATTTAGGAATCAGATGGCAGAGAAGAAGCTGTTCCTGAATCACTGAGTGTGTGCCTTCTGGCTTCTGTATCTCCTACCTGATGGTAACAGTGAGAAAAGGACATGCCCTGGGTGCTAGGGTTCCTTGATAATGGATGCTGCCTTTCTGAGACACTGCTCCCTAAAGGTGTCCTGGGTATTTTGTAGGCTAGTGCCCAAGATGGAGATGACTAGATTTACAACCTTCTGCAGCTTCTTTCAGTCCTGTGCAGTATCCCCTCCATACCAGACAGTGATACAACCTGTCAGAATGCTCTCTATGGTACAACTGTAGAAGTTTTGGAGTGTATTTGTTGACATGCCAAATCTCTTCAATTCTTTTCCTACCTTCTCTTATCATTATAACAAGGGAATGGAAATATATTGCTGACTCTCACCACTGAACCAAAACACTGGAATCTTCTACTCAATAGTATTATGAGACCAGATTCACTACAGAGATTGTATTGGTTGAAGAAGATTGGCCATAAACATAGGAGTGTTAAATGCGGACCTTGTCTGTAACGTCTATTTCCATAGGTTCAATGCAAAAGTGCTGCATTGAATGAATTGTCTTCTCTTGAATGGTTGCCTTATCTGTAATATTTCTCAAAATCCCTACAGATGTCATATGATCCTAAACCTCATTGTCTAACCATGGAAACCTTACTTAGTCAATGAGATGAGGCATCAGTAGCTAGGCCTATACTTGGTGAACATGAAAACATTGACAGACCTCCCTCTTTCCTCAAGTACATTGATTTTGTATTTTCTGTTGCTTTACAATTTACATCATGGATCCTATATAGCTGGAAGCTCTTAGAAAATTAAGTCTTTAATTCATTATCCCCATGGACTAGTGCCTGGAAATTAAGTTTAAAAATAACCATTCTATGTATTTGAGAAGAATTATGGCAAGAGCATTACCCAGAGTTTCTAGGGATAAATATTTAAACGGCAGTATAAATAAGTTACAAACCCAACTGAAAATAGGCAGTGGGAGTGAGTACTCTTTTATGGGATTTTTTTGAAAAATTACCAGTACGTAAGATTATTTCAGAATTCATTTGTGTTGGTTAGATTCTATACTCCTTTTGGTAACAGCCACAGGTTTGGTTCCATACAGTTCAGTTCAACTAAATTTCGAAAGGAGTGTACAATGAATAACCTGGGCATGCTCTCTTTTCACTGCTGCCATCAGGAGATGCAGGACTCAACCACTAGTTTCAAAAAACAGTTATCAAGCATCAGGCTCTTGCACCAAAAGGGATAAATTCACTGAACTTCACTTCCCCCTCGTTGAAATGTTCCCACAACCTATGGATTCATTTTCAAGGACTTTTCATCTCATGTTCTCAATATATATTGTGTATTTATTTATTATGATTATTTCCTTATTTTTGTATTTGCACAGTGTGTTGTCTTTTGCACACTGGTTGAATGCCCAAGTTGGTGCAGGCTTTCATTGCTTCTATTATAGACCGACAGACAGACATATTTGATTGATCCCGAGGGAAATTGGGTTTTGTTACAGCTGCACCAACCAAGAATAATGAAGAAATATAACAAAATAAAACCATAAATAATTAAATAATAATAAGTTAATCATGCCAAGTGGAAATAAGTCCAGGACCAGCCTATTGACTCAGGGTGTCGGACACTCCGAGGGAGGAGTTGTAAATTTTGATGGCCACAGATAGGAATGACTTCCTATGACGCTCAGTGTTGCATCTCGGTGGAATGAGTGTCTGGCTGAATGTACTTCTGTGCCTAACCAGTACATTATGGAATGGATGGGAGTCATTGTCCAAGATGGCATGCAACTTGGACAGCATCCTCTTTTCAAACAACACCATCAGAGAGTCCAGTTCCACCCCCACAACATCACTGGCCTTACAAATGAGTTTGTTGATTCTGTTGGTGTCTGCTATCCTCAGCCTGCTGCCCCAGCACACAACAGCAAACATGATAGCACTGGCCACCACAGTCTCGTAGAACATCCTCAGCATCATCTGGTAGATGTTAAAGGATCTCAGTCTCCTCAGGAAATAGAGACAGCTCTGACCCTTCTTATAGACAGCCTCAGTGTTCTTTGACCAGTCCAGTTTATTGTCCATTCGTATCCCCAGGTATTTGTAATCCTCCACTATGTCCACACTGACCCCTTGGATGGAAACAGGAGTCACCAGTGCCTTAGACCTCCTCCTCAGGTCCACCACCAGCTACTTAGTCTTTTTCACATTAAGCTGCAGATGATTCTGCTCGCACCATGTGACAAAGTTTCCCACTGTAGCCCTGTACTCAGCCTCATCTCCCTTGCTGATGCATCCAACTATGGCAGAGTCATCAGAAAACTTCTGAAGATGGCAAGACTTTGTGGTGATTATTCTATT
The DNA here is from genome assembly GCF_030144855.1 of Hypanus sabinus. NCBI lineage: Eukaryota > Metazoa > Chordata > Chondrichthyes > Myliobatiformes > Dasyatidae > Hypanus > Hypanus sabinus. Next base: position 80,697,134 of record NC_082719.1, read on the forward strand.
ATAATTTATTTTATATGTTCAGAAGAAAATTAATCTCAGGGTTTATATGATGCCATATACTTTGATAATAAATTTATTTGAACTTTGAACTTTAGTTGCTTTTATCTTCAACATTATTTGTCATTTCTTTAAATTGTTGCTGAATTATTCAAAAATTGTCTTTCAGGTTGTGACCTTATTGAATGACCTTTATACCTGTTTTGATGCTATTATTGACAACTTCGACGTCTATAAGGTATGTAAATTATATCATTAGAAATGTTTAAAATATTCTGGCCAGGACTTTATAATAGCAATGAAAATGCAACAAGTTTCCTGCTTTCTTGACAACCATAATCTAACAAAGAAATCCTGAAGTTTCACCTTCCATTATCACTTTCTCAATTATTGGATTCCAGAACTGTTGTCTCTTGCTTATCACTCTCTTAAGTGTCTTCACCTTGATCCTCCCTTCTCCACAACTGTCTCCATCAGCCTTTTTTAATTTGTTTGTCCCCATCCACCAGTTTCAATCTCCCGACTCCAACTCTTCCTCTCCCCTACCGGATTCAAACCTACAGATTTCATCACAGTCAGCACACACAAAATGCTGGTAGAACACAGCAGGCCAGGCAGCATCAATAGGGAGAAGCACTGTTGACGCTTCGGGTCGAGACCCTTCGTCAGGACTAACCGAAAGGAAAGAAAGTAAGAGATTTGAAAGTAGTGGGGGGAGGGGGAAAACGTCCTAGTCGCCACTGTAACATTTTGTAACGACAAAGTATAAAACTGATTGAAGGAAAAACATGGAGCCAGGAAATCTGTATCTTAATTTTGTTTCCTTACCTTTCCTTACCTTTAGCACACATATGACATGATGGCATAATGACGATGCCTTTCACATATTTTTACATGTAACACATATAATTATTTAAACTAAGAAAAATACTTAATCAACCAATATATTTACAAGAGTCCAGTCGATGTTTTGGGCCGAGACCCTTCATCAGGAGTCCTCAGCTCGAAATTTCGACGGTTCTCTTTTCCGCAGGTGCTGTCTGGCCAGCTGAGTTCTTCCAGCATTGGGTGGCTGTTGCTTGGATTTCCAGTACCTGCAGATATTCTCTTTGTTTTGGAATATATTTACAATATATTGTCAACTCATGAAAGTGTAGTTGTCTGTAAGGCTGTCATTGCAAGATGTGGAAGTAGATTGCAGATACTGCAGCTGCCCAGGTTGGGACCCAACCCTATTCAAACTCAGGGCCATCTGCCTCGAAGTCCAGTGCTGATGCCACTACACCACCAATACACAATGCATGCCACAGATCCCTGTAGAAAGTATTGTTGAAAGCCAACTGTCACCACTACCTCTATCCAGGCTATTTATTCAAACAAACATAATGGGAGAACTTTGCTTATTACGTTTGCTTCCTTTCTGCAGCAGTAAGTATAAGAGACCAGTTAATGCTTGAAGGTTTATTTTTGCTCACATTGTAATTTGTTTCACATGGTTTAATATTGTTGATATAAGCCTGCTGTTCAAAATATTTGTATTCTGGCAATATCCCATATAACTTGTACCTTAGCCTTCACTTTAATCTCGGTTGGAACCAATACAATATTTAATCACTCAGTGCCAAAAGGTAGCATGTATTTTACGACATTGTGAAAGAGAATTGAGAAAATCGATTGCCACCACAATTGCCATGGTGATATTTAGCCAAGCATGAATGCACTTGCTCCATAATCGTAAAAACATACGCGTTAAATTTCATTTGTGTTGCCATGTGGCCATTTGGCTGAATCATACTGTACAGCAATATGATCAACCCATTGTCCCCTTGCCATTATCCAATTAGTCCCAGCACTACTCTTTGCTAATAACCCTAAGGGCCTTGATGCCCTACCTTCTTTAGGTATGTATCCAATTCCCCTATGAAAGTTAATGTTGCATCTGTTTATGCTGCCCATTGAAAAACATTCTAGATAATAATAACTTGCTTCATAATCCCCATCACCTCTTTCTAGTTCATTTGCTAATTACTGTAAATTTGACTATCATCTATCATTGCTGAGCTTTGTGTCGGTAGAAAACTGTTGGTCGTGTATTCTTGTGTTATTATTCCCTGTGCTATTAGCAGTATGATTGATTTTGGGTAATGTTATCATGTCAGGTATTCCAGAAGTAAATTTCAGATGATTTATAAACCCTTTATTGCATCAAGTAATTATTGTGGGATTAGTTTTCAAAATGTCTAGTTTGGAACAATTTCGCACTTGAAGTTACAAATTGCCACTATTGCAGATGGTAAAATACATTTACATTTGTACAACTTTCACTGCAGTGGCTGATATAGTTTCCTAGTCCTTTGCTCTTTACTTAAGCATACTAAAGCACAAAGACTTGTTTTCTGTTAATGAACATCTGTTTTATGTAAGTTGTAATGTACATTATGTTTTATAGAATTGATACATTACATAGAATGTAAGTATAGAATTGCTTCTATACTTATATTGTATTTTTTGTTTTTTTATTGTGTTCTTTATGCTTATTGTGGTTTTCCTCTGCTGCATCAGATCTAGGGGAACAATCATTTTGCCCTCCATTACACTTGAGTGTTGAAATTTGATAGTGAACAATCTTGAATCTTAAATTGTGCTGAATTTAAATCAATTTTGTCCAGAATTAATTTCAAAATTATGGAACTGAGTTACACCAGAGCAAAGTTATGTAGTGAGCTTCTCGCCCACTATGGATGTGGACAGATCACACATTCTCTTTCATTCACCAGCTTGTGCAAGATTTATTGATTTCCACAGCAGCAGAGGAAACCAATTTATGTTCTTGAATCCAACTATAAAGAAAGAAACCTTCAAACGTGATCTTCATTACTATTTACTCTCCTATATCCTTTGGTGGGTGATAGGAGAGTGCTGATGAAAGTAAGATTTTCTATTAAAATCTATTCCTGTGCTTGATTAAACTGTCTGCTGAAATCACTATCCAAGCACAGTGACAAGGAATTACCTATTATGCGAAGTATTCAATGGTTCACCGGTTCAATTTAATATCGGAGAATGCGTACAGTATACTACCTGAAATTCTTCATCTTCGCAGACATCCACAAAACAGGAGAAAAAGAGAATGAATGACAGAAAACGCTAGAGCCACAAAGCTGCCCTCCACCCTCTCACTCACAAGAAGCATCAATCCCACCCCCCCCAACAACTTGCTCCAGCAAAATCATCAACCCCAATTACCTTCAATGCAATCAAGAGCAAATCTCCTACTTGACAGTAGCATTTCACCACCTGCGGTCGTGATGTTTGAGAGTTTTCAAATACCAGCAGACAGCAACTGAAAAAGTTATTAAGAAGGAAAAGAAGGAATAAGGAAGTAAGGTAGACAGTAATATTAAAGAGGACACCAAAAGTTTCTTCAGATACATAAAGTGTAAAAGAGAGGTGAGAGTGGATATTGAACCACTGGAAAACAATGTTGGAGAGGTAGTAATGGGGGACAACAAAATAGCAGATGAACTGAAGAAGTATTTTTCATCAGTCTTCATTGTGGAAGACACCAGCAGTATAGTGTAAGTTCCAGGTGTCTGGGGTCATGAAGTGTATGAAGTTATCATTACTAGGGAGAAGGTTTTTGGGCAACTGAAAGGTCTGAATGTAGATAATTCACCTGGACCAGATGGTGTACTCCCTAGCTATGTTCCCTCTAAGCTGTGTGCGTGTGCACATGCACACATGTTTTTCAACCAGCGCACAAAGGAAATTAATGTGCACACAAAAGGTTAGTTCCCTAAAATAATGTAGTAATTAATAATTATACTTACTGAAAATAATCTTTTAGCTAAGTGTTTCTGTTAACTAGTTAGTCGCGTTTTTCAAATACCACAATGCACAACACTAATTTACGTCACCTCACCTTTCCTGTTCCCGTTTGTACAGCTGCATCACGGCGGCATCCACCTTTGACGAACAGTGTTCATATTGTAAAGTTTACAAAGATCTGTTTCAAATCTAGTAGATAGCTTACTAAGTTTTTATTGAAAAAAATTTTGATTCACTGTGTTGAATTCAAAAGAAGCAAAAGGCATGAAGCACAGAAGAACTGCAAACTTGTTTAAAGTTGAATGGCTTAACAAAATAGTAGAAACTGCTACACCGAAAGCTCATGAGGTCATGAACGTTCAGCTACGAGAAATATTTATGTATGATTTGGAAACTGGAGTAATCTGTTTGTATTGTCGTGATGTGAACGTTGCTGGAGAATTTACTAGTGGAAAGAAATGGGATGATATTTGGAAACTTGACTTTTTGAAGTGTCATTTGGCAAGCAACTCGCTGTACAAAAGCTCAGGCAGCAGAACCCATCATTACCCATTACAGGAGTGCTACGCATGTTACGGTTGAATGCAGATGAGCAAGAGTGAAAACGATCACACCCAGAGGAAATCAAAGAATGGGTAAATGCCAAAGACAGGAGAGAGAAAGAAATAACTGAGTGACTTAAATATGTATGTTATTTTGTTGTTATTCTGTGCAGTTTTATGTCAAATAATTTGTAAACCTACATAAACTGTGCCATGTGTGCATTCAATGCGCACGTTCTTCTGTCACAGGAAAAGAATTTGCACACCGTAAGATTTTTGCACACACTGACTACTAAAAATTAGAGGGAACATTGCACCCCAGGGTTCTGAAAGAGGTGGCTGAAGGGTGGAGCCTTTAGTAATGATCTGTCAAGAATCACTATATTCTGGAATGGTTCCAGAAAACTGGGAAAATTGCAAATGTCACTCCACTCTTCAAGATGGGGGAGAGGCAGAAGAAAGGAAATTATAGGCCAGTTAGTCTGGCCTCAGTGGTTGGGAAGATGCTGGAGTCAATTGTTAAGGATGTGGTTTCAGGTGTTACATATTCGGGCAACAATAAATATATGAGTTCGGCAAGGGTTTCTTATAACAAACAACACCTTTATTAAACACAGAAAACAAACCTCCCAAAAGTAAACAAACACTACCGTAACCGGAAACAGCTGCTGAGCAGCAGCCCAAACAGTTCTTAAAGTGATATTCCAAAAACAGTTCTAAAGTGATATTCCAAAAACAGTTCTTAAAAGTGGCATTGCCAAAAACAGTTCTTTAAAGTGGTATTGCCAAAAACAGTTCTAAAGTGATATTCCAAAAACAGTTCTTAAAGTGATATTCCAAAAACAGTTCTTAAAAGTGGCATTGCCAAAAACAGTTCTTTAAAGTGGTATTGCCAAAAGTTCGATATGCTCACAGTCCATTTAAAAGGAGAGACTTTATAGGACGATTTAGGTTCTCTTTCACATCGCTTGGCTTCGACCCCCGACGTCGAACTTCCCACGAAGAATTTACGAAACAGAACGGCTTAAAGGCACTGACCTTTCCTTCTCCACTACCTTCAATCCTTTCTAGTTAAACCTAGGGATTAACACGAAGATAGTCAACGAAATCCTTCCAAATAAGGATCAAACAAAGGTCGGCCCTGTTTCACCGTAGAAAGTGATTCTCCTCGATCTTTAACTTCCGAACTTCCAATCTTCACTCTCCACTAATTTCGAACTAACAGAATCATAAAGAACCTGCTGGCAATGACCTCTTAAACTTTAGGCATTAAATAAAAACTTCATCCTTCAGCTAAACTGCGTCATCACTTAAAACACGCAGTGGCATGAAGTCAACCTGGCAAATCCAGCCACGAACTGCCCCTCCTCACAAGGTGGGGTCTATCTTTTATAACCTGTAAAAAAAAACCCGTCACATGATCTCTACTGGCGGGAAAATGACGTCACCACCATCACAAGACCATCACCTCAAGTCCAGTACAGCTTCAACCCCAGTCACGTGACAAGGGCTCCACTGTCATGTGTCACGAGTACGTAACACAGGTACTTGGAATTCTTTGTTTATTCTGCTTGTTATTTCTTCAATGGAGAATCGGTTGTTATTTGTTTGAATTTTCAGAAGGCCCTTGGAAAAAGTGCTACATATGAGGCTGCTTAACAAGCTATAAGCCCATGGTATTATAGGGAAAAATCTAGCATGGATAAAAACTGATGCTGACTGGCAGGAGGCAAACTGTTGGAATAAAGGGACCCTTTTCTGGTTGGCTGCCAGTGTCTAGTAGTGTTCCAGAAGGGTTTGTGTTGGGACCGATTCTTTTTATGTGCAAAGTTAATGATTTGGATGATGGAAATGGTGGCTTTACTGCAAAATTTGCAGATGACATGAAGATAGCTGGAGGGCAGGTAGTTTTGAGGAAATAGAGAGGCTACAGAAGGACCTAGACAGATTAGGAGAATGGGCAAAGAAGTGCCAGATGGAGTACAGTATCTGGAAGTGTTTGGTCATGCACTTTGGTAGAAGAAATGAAAGGTTGTTTGTTCTAAATTGAGAAAAACAAAAAAAAAATGAGGGACAAAGGGACTTGGGAGTGCTTGTGCAGGATCCTTAAAGGTTAATTTTCTGGGTGTCTGTGACGAAGAAGGCAAATGCAATGTTAGCATTCATTTCAAGAGGACTAGAATATAAGAGCAAGGATATAATGTTGAGACTTTATAAAGCACTGGCAAGGCCTCACAGAGTATTGTGATCAGTTTTGTGCCCCTTATCCTATAAAGCATTTGCTCAAACTGGAGAAGGTTCACAAAAATGATTCCAGGTTTGAGCAGCTTGTCATATGAAGAGTGTTGATGACCTGTATTCACTGGATTTCAGTGAGTGAGGGGTGACCTCATTGAAACCTATAAAATGGTGAAAGGCTTTGATGGAGTGGATGTGGACAGGATATCTCCTATGGTGGGAGAGACTAAAATAAGAGGACACAGCCTCAGAATAGAGGAGCATCCTTTCAGAACAGAGATGAGGAGGAATTCTTTAGCCAGAGAGTGGTGAATCTGTGGGATTCATTGCCACAGGCAGCTGTGGAAGCCAAGTCTTTATGCATATTTAAGGCAGAGGTTGATAGAATCTTGATTGGTCAGTGCTTGAGGAATATAGGGAGAAAGCAGGAGCTTGGGGCTGAAAGGAAAAATGAATTGACCATGATGAAATGGCAGAGCAGACTTGATGGGCCAAATGGCCTAATTCTGCTCCTATATCTTATGGTCTTAACATTCTGTTACATCATTAAACAGTCACTTTACAATATAACTGTAAAACATTTTTCTAATAAAACATGAATGTTGATAATTATAAACATTAACACCTTTTCTGAAGATTGTTTTCAGTGAACACAGTGGAGTGGAGAAATACTATAAATGGAAACACTGTGGAGAAGTCACTCCACAATGGTACACATGGGTTTACAGAATAGCTGAAAGTTTTTTGCTCATCATTTTTATGAGCTATTAAAAATAACAAAACCTTTAAAAGCAATAGAAATGGAATTTTTTTAAAAAATAACAATGCAAAGGGAAAGATTTTAATTGGGGAGAGAATGGCAGTTATTCGTTTAAAATTGCATAAGGTGACAGATAGAGAAACTAATGTTTTGACACAGTGCCTTGAAGCTGAAACTTTTAAATGACTTTTGTAGTATTCACAGGCTTTGAGTGAAAGAAATATTACTGTGTACCTGTATAGTCTGGTGACCTTGAACTTGCTGAAATGATGTAAGGAGATAAAAGCATCAATTTGGTTTATACTTTGAGAGTTCTGCTGTCAAACCTGTATAAAGAAAAAAGAATCTCAGTGAATTTTCAGAGTCAAAGGTTCTATGGCAATAATATTTCACTTTAGTACACCACACTGATAGAAAATAGAAATGTTTCTCATGTTAGCTTCAACTAATGCTGTGCTTGTGTTTTTCCCATTCAGGTGGAAACAATTGGAGATGCCTATATGGTTGTGTCCGGGCTCCCAGTACGGAATGGGAAACTCCATGCACGTGAGATTGCTAGAATGTCCTTAGCATTACTGGATGCTGTGAGATCGTTTAAAATACGACACAAGCCCAAAGAACAGCTAAAGCTAAGAATAGGCATGCACACAGGTAAATTACCTTAATATCTGCTGTGGTTTTCATTAGGAATGTATGGGTTTTCTTTAGAGATTTTGCTAACACCCTTTCCTGGCTGTGATTCTGCAGGGGTTCTACTCTTTCTCCTTGGGTCACAGTTACAATGTGCATACCGACAGACTTTTATTTATTTTGCCACTTTTCAATCAAAATTCTGAGGCAATGAAATTGCATTTTAGCAAGGTACCTCGCCAAGGTCAGTACCTATAACATTCCACACCAACTTGAGAAGAAATATTAGAAAAATGGAAGTTTCCTGTCATTGGCATGGTGAGATTTTTGTGGTAATTAGTGGTAGACATTTAACTAAGGGCTTTGAGTCATGAAGAAAGCTTCTTTGAGTCAGGACTGAGGAACAAACACTGAGACAGGATATGGTGCAGAATTTTTAAATAAAACATAGAACATAGAATAGTACAGCACATTTCAGGCCCTTTGGCCCACAATGTTGTGCCAACCCTCAAACCCTGCCTCCCATATAACCCCCCACCTTAAATTCCTCCATATATCTGTCTAGTAGTCTCTTAAACTTCACAAGTGTATCTGCCTCCACCACCACTGACTCAGGCAGTGCATTCCACGCACCAACCACTCTCTGAGTAAAAAACCTTCCTCTAATATCCCCCTTGAACTTTCCTCCAATTACCTTAAAACCATGTCCTCTTGTACTGAGCAGTGGTGCCCTGGGGAAGAGGCGCTGTCTGTCCACTCTATTTATTCCTCTTAATATCTTGTACACCTCTATCATGTCTCCTCTCATCCTCCTTCTCTCCAAAGAGTAAAGCTCCAGCTCTCTTAATCTCTGATCACAATCCATACTCTCTAAACCAGGCAGCATCCTGGTAAATCTCCTCTGTACCCATTCCAGTGCTTCCACATCCTTCCTATAGTGAGGTAACCAGAACTGGACACAGTACTCCAAGTGTGGCCTAACCAGAGTTTTATAGAGCTGCATCATTACATTGCGACTTTTAAACTGTATCCCTCAATTTATGAAAGCTAACACCCCATAAGCTTTCTTAACTACCCTATCTACCTGTGAGGCAACTTTCAGGGATCTGTGGACATGTACCCCCAGATCCCTCGGCTCCTCCACACTACCAAGTATCCTGCCATTTACATTGTACTTTGACTTGGAGTCTGTCCTTCCAAAATGTACCACCTCACACTTCTCCAGGTTGAACTCCATCTGCCACTTCTCAGCCCACTTTTGCATCCTATCAATGTCTCTCTGCAACCTTCAACAATCCTCTACACTATCTACAACACCACCAACCTTTGTGTCATCTGCAAACTTGCCAACCCACCCTTCTAACCCCACATCCAGGTCGTTAATAAAAATCTCGAAAAGTAGAGGTCCCAGAACAGATCGTTGTGGGACACCACTAGTCACAACCCTCCAATCTGAATGTACTCGATCCACCATGACCCTCTGCCTTCTGCAGGCAAGCCAATTCTGAATCCACTTGAATCCAGAAAAGAATTTGGATATGTACGGTTCGACCATTTCATTTGATGTGTAAGGTGGTGGTTAGGATAAAACTATTAAGTAAAATTAGCTTCAGTGCTATGAATCAACTACTGGACTAAACTTGAGGAACAAAAAAAGCAGAACTAAACAAATTCCCATGAGATGCGTTTTCAGTTTTATATCTATAAATTGTTAATTAGTTCATCTATTTTTATTTAATCATAGAATAAGAATGTCATTGGGATGGCTATAATTTATTGCCCATCCCTAATTGTCTTTTCAACTGAATGGCAGTGTTTTGAAGTCAAACATAGACCAGACCAGGTATGGATGACAGGTTTTTGGACCAGTTTCTTTCTTCCTAACTGCCATCTGACTCCTGAACGGTCCATGCTCACTACCTCGCTATTCCGCTTCTGCACATTTTATTCATTTGTATTTTTATGTCCTGGTCTGTACTGCCACCATAAAACAACAAATTTCATGACATGTATCAATATAATAAACCTGATTCTGATTTGCTGAAGGGCACATGGTTTGCGCTGAAGGAATTGGTTCTTTGGTACAGCCTCTGCAACTGCAAGCCAACTGGTCTAAAACTGCTTAAATTATTAGACCGATGACTCCTAAACCAAGAACAGTTTCCTTTTTCCACAGCCCCATCCCACCAACCTTCTGTAAAACCACTTCTTGAATTGTTCTTCATTGCTTACAATGTTCTATGTCCCATTATGATTCCACCCTGGAGTCACGGCCAACTCTTAAGGTAATCTTACAGTTAAAAATAGGGCATGAAATTTGTTTCACCTTGGGAGGGAATTAATTTTTCTCTACCAAGTGAAAGTAGACAAATTTTTGCCAAAGAAAACACACGTAATGGAGTTATTTAGAAAGACACAACATGTTTTTAATGATTCATTGCTTGTGCCTGTTCCAAAAATTTCCACAGTGAAATATCCTGTTGTGTGTAAAAGATAATTTTAATGATTCAAAAATAATTGGGAACCATTTTTCTTTTTGCTTACTCCACCAGGTCCTGTGTGTGCTGGGGTTGTCGGGTTAAAAATGCCACGTTATTGTTTATTTGGAGACACTGTTAATACAGCATCCCGTATGGAATCTACTGGAGAGGGTAAGCATTTATTAAGAAAAAATACTTTTTAAAGTTGTTCATTTTATCTAATGTATTATGATAAGTATAAAGAGTGTTTTTATTTTTAATATTTTAAGATATTCATTGGAAATTATAGAAGTGCTGATTTTAGAAGACTAAGATTTTTTGATATAGCCAAAAATTAGAACTAGAATTTACAGAAATTAGATTAGGTGATATTTCAACGTACTCTTCCATACAGTGTAAAATCTTGTTAATTTTCATTTGAGGTTGATTATCAACCAAAGGAATGAAGGGATAAAGTGACTGGGAGTTTGTAGGTAATCTACATATCAGCCATAAACACATTGAGTATTTGAAAGTGGCTAATGGATACAATATTCTGTTCCAGTCTACTATTACAGCATATCCCATATCCTGTCATTGAAATCATGTCCAACTTCATTACTTCTGCTTTATAATTGCTGCACTTGGTAGCAGTTCTAAGACTGTTTCTTGATTCCTTCCCATTGCCCCAAATCACAAAAGCCACCATTGGATTACTGTATTTCTCCGTGTATGGATATTTGCCCTCGTATTAATTTAAAATTGGGCTAGCAGCCATGGAAAAGGAATTTTGCTACCTTTAAAATGGATTTAACTTGGAAACTTCAGAATTCTTTCCAGAGTACTCTTTACAACTTCCCTGGTCCACAGACTGTGCAAATATTAGATCTTCCAATTAGAGCTGCTGAGATGTTCATTCACTGGGAACCTCAGCAGTGACACTGATACAGCACTTTTATGACTATGCCAGCTACTTGGTGTGGATCATAGATCTCAGGACTTCTTCCCTGCAGATTTTGGCTGATTAGTTATAGATTTATACAGCACACAAACAGGGCTTACAGTCCAACTCATCCACGCTGGCCCGGTTGCCTACCTGAGTGAGTCCCATTTCACACCTCATATGCCCGATATCTATCGAAACCTTTCTATGTGCTTGTCCAAATGTCTTTTAAATGTTGTAATTGGATGTACCTTTACCACTTTCCAGGCAGCTCATTACAAATAACCCATCATTCGCTGTGTGAAAATGTTGCCCCTCAGGTGCTCTAAAGTTTTTGTCTCTTAAATCTACACCCTCTAGTTTTAGACTCGTACTCTGAGAAAAAGACAGTAACCATTCATTTTATCTATGCCCCTCATGATATTATGTACTTCTATAAAGTCACTCTTCACTATCTCACTCCAGTCTATAGCCCCATTCTCTCCTTATAGCTCAAGCTTTTCAGTCCTAGTAACATCCTTGTGAATTTTTTGTACTCATTTTTCCAGCTTAAAGATATCCCTCTTATAGCTAGAACTTTTAACTATACTCCAAGTGTGGTCTCACCAATGTTTAATATAGCAGTAATATGATGCCCCAACTCCTGAACTCAGTGCCCTGACCAACAGAGAAAAGCATACCAATCACCTTCATCACCCTGTGTGGCCACTTGCAGGGAATGATGTACCTGTGCCTCTCTGTTCTACAAAATTGTCCAGGGTTCTCACATGCACTTTGTAAGTCCTTTTCTCACATGGATATGGGACAAACAGGATGGAAAATGGGACTAGCTCAGGTTGGTAACTTTGCTGGCATAAATGAGTTGGTCTGAAAGACCTGTTCATGAGCTGTATAAATCTTTAACTAATAAGCCAAAATCTGCAGAACCTGAAATCGGTGGCCAGCATGGCCATAATAACATTTCTAGTGCTTTCATCAGTGTCCCAGTGAATGAACATCTCAGCTGCTTAGTGTTGAAAATTTTAATTTAGTTTGGTTTAATTTATCAAAATGGGAGGTTTTGTCCTTGCCAGCTACATTCTATCTGCCATTCCTTGGCCTACTTTCTCAGTTGGTCTAGATTGTGTTGAATTTTAAATAACCTTCTTTACTATCCATTATGCTGCCAATTTTATACTCATCCACAAACTTACCAACCATGCAAATACATTCTCATCCAAATTCTTAATATCGATGAAGAACAATAGAGGACCCAGCGTTGACCCCTGGTGCACACTACTAGTCACATGCATACAGTGTGAAAATCAAACCTCCACCACCCCCCACAATAACACACACAAAGAGGTGGAGGAACACAGCAAGTTAGGCAGCATCTATGGGAAGGAATAAAGAGATGACGTTCTGGGCTAAGACCCTTCATCAGGGCATCCTCTGTCTCCTTTGACCAAACCAACTATTAAGCAATATTTGGCCTTTTTGCTATGCACAGCTTTTGGCATGCCAGAAGTAAGTGAAATCCAGTTTGTAGGTGCATCCATCAACAAAAAGTGGGAAAATTCCAATCCAGTTAATTCCTGCCCTAACTTTAACAAAATGACGGAAAGGGTATTGACAGTGCCTGCAAACTAAATTTACTCCATAGTGAATAGCTTAGGTTCCTCTCTAGCTGTACTGTGCTTGACTGTGTTTAGAGAAAGGAATGGTACAGTACACTACAGGTCCTTTGATCCACGGTGTTGTGCAAGATTTTTATCCTTCTCCAAGATGAATCTAACCCTTCCCTTCCACATAGACCTCTATTTTTCTTTCATCTATCTGCTTATCTAAGTGCCTCTTAAACATCCCTAATGTATTTGCCTGTACCACCATCCTAAACCAGGTACCTCCTGCACCTAATAAAGCGACTACTGAATTTATGTTCATTTGCCTTCTGCTGCTGTAGCCCATCTGGGTTGTGGGTTCATGATTACTTTTGTAATAAGAAAAAGTTCTAAATAGCAGTAAAAAATATTTTATTTTGATTTAAAATGTGTTAATAGTTAAATCTGTAACATTCTTTGGACTAATTCACAAACTAAAATAGATCTGAGGACAGTCATCCCAGAATTTGACTTTGAGTTACTATACCCTTGAAACATGATAGTCGGCTTAGTCGGCTGCAAGAACCCTCAGAGGCCATATAAAAATCCAAGCTAAGATAAACCCTTAAGCTAAACAGTTCCTGAAATTAGAACCATATAAAGAATTTGGCAGCAAAAGCTAAAACACAAAAATCAATTTAGTGAAAACTAGTCTCAAGTACACTTCTGTTTTCATCTCATTGTCGACATTTACCTTTGTTGCTAGCATTGAAAATCCACGTATCCTCAATGACCAAGAATGTTTTGGATGAATTCAAAAGTTTTAAACTGGAACTCCGTGGAGACGTTGAAATGAAGGTAAATTTATATCCAAATTAGGTTTAGCATGATGGTAACCTCATAATCATGGTTTTTGATTATATGAATGGAACATGAGCCATCTATAAAATTTTAAACGATGGAAGATAGATGCTAACAATACCATTTGGTATTGACTGTGATATAATGGTGATTATAAATTCATACTTCATTCGAAGTTTAACTGAGGTGCAGTTCTTGCTAAAGAAAGATGGAACAATGCAATTAAATGATGTGGTGATCTCCATGACAGTTTTTAGAATATCTCACAGGTTATGAAGTATTTTTGAAACATGACTGCTGAATATTTAATTTTTGCCCAGTAAATTGAAAAAAATTACCCTGAAATCCTATCGCTAATATACAAAGAATTTTACAAAAGATTTAAATAATGAAAAAACAGTACATCCCCATTCTTTGAAGTTTCACATGTGGTAAAGGCAGAAATCCCACATGGTCGGTAAATGATTGGATGGACTGCCTGCCCATTGTGTTTTGTAAAATTTCTGCAATTAATGAAAATTGTACAGATATTATCCAAAGATGATCTGGCGTTTTGGCTCATCATCCAAGCATTGGAGATTAAAGTCATAGTAGAAAGGTTCATAAATTCTAGATCTCGAGAGCAAGGGTTTTCAACTTTTTTTAATGCTATAGAGTATTACCATTTAAGTAAGGTGTCTATGGACCCCTGGTTGGGAACCCCTGCTCTAAAGTATGCTCCATCAACAGAGAGTGCCGCCATGTTGAGTAGTCTCAATGATCCAAAATAACTTGAAAAACTAATTTAGACTGTCATTTTCCCAATGTTCCCAGTTTGTATTGAGGCAATGAACATATAAAAGACAGGTGCAGAACTAGGCCATTTGGCCCATCGTATCTGCTCCACCATTTTATCATGGCTGATCCATTTTTCCTCGCGGCCCCAATCTCCTTCCTTTCCCCACCCCCCCACCTCCAAATCCCTTCATGCCCTGACCAATCAAGAATCTATCAACTGCTGTCTTAAATGTACATTAAGACTTGGCCTTCACAGCTGCCTCTGGCAACAAGTTCCACAGATTCACCACTCTCTGGCTGAAGAAATTCCTCTATTCTGAAGCTGTGTCCTCTGGTCTCCCACCATAGGAAGCAACCTCTTCACATTCACTGTATCAAGGCCATTCAAATTCAAAACCGTTCATTCTCCTGAATCCCAGTGAATACAGCCCAGAGCCATCAAACGCTCTTCATATGAAAACCATTTAATCCTGGAATAATTTTCATGAACCTCCATTGAACCATCTCCAGTTTCAGCACATCCTTTCTAAGGTAGAAGGCCCAAAAATGCTCACAATACTTGAAGTGAGGCCTCACCAGTCCCTTATAGAGTCTGAACATCACACCCTCGCTGTTATATTCCAGTCCTCTTGGAATGAATGCCAACATTCCATTTGCCTTCCTGACCACAGACTCAATCTGCAAATTAACTTGTAGAGAATCCTGCACAAGGACTCCCAAATCCTGTTGTGCCTCTGATTTTTGTATTTTCTTTCCATTTAGTGAAAAAAAAGTCAACCCTTTCATTTCTTCTTCCAAAAGACATGGCCATATATTTCCCGACCCTGTATTCCACCTGCCACTTCTTTGCCCATTTTCCTAATCTGTCTGTCCTTTTGTAACCTTCTATTCCCTCAAAACTACCTTTGTATCATCTGCAAACTTTGCAACAAAGCCATTCATTCCATCATCCAAATCATTGACATATAACATAAAAATAAATATGTTGGAAGCTAGTTAGCTAATTGTCATGCTATGGCTCTATATATTTGTATGGAAGATAATTTTCATGGTTAGCCAAAATTCTACATTCAATCATAGATCTATAAATTAACATGAGTTACCATTTTCAGGAAAAAAGGTATTTAAAAATTGACTAAGATTGGTTATGACAGCAGTGTGGGAAATAGCCATTCAAATCTCTCAAAACACTAATTATCATTTTGGTCTTTTTGTGACTGGCCATAATTTTGGAGCGAACAAGAAAATAGATGGATAAGTTTTCTTTGAGACAAATGTGGTGGAAAGCTCACTGATAGATGCACTTGGATCATTTTTAGCTTGCATTTGTACTGAGGACACAAAGGCTGCTTGCCAGGGATATCCATGTGGATTAACTTTGCAAAGCTCTGTATAAGAAATACCTATTGCATACAGTAGATAATGGACAAAGAACCAGTTGCTCCAAAATGGCTACTGCCAAACATTGTAGAAATCCCTTTGAAGACTCTGTTGCTAATTCTCATAGGGCCTTCCTTTCTGCCGGCCTTCTCAGACAATCTGTATCATCTTTGCTAATTGTACAATCAACCTTCACCATCTTCTCTCTGCATGGAGAATTGGCAAATTTCCCGCTGCCTTTCCAATTAGCTGGTTGCCTTTCAGCACATGATATGCATTGACAACTTGAGAAAGATGCCGGAAATAGACTAAACCATGCTATTGTTTCAGTTCTCTACCTGCTGGTGATTTAGTGACCTCTGCTCTTCCACTGACCACTCAATAGAAGGTTAAACTAAAAGTTACTTTTAAGATCACTTCAGTGATAATCATGATAAAAAAACTGCAAAACTCACTTTCTCATATCTAGTGTTTAAGACATAAAATCTAATCCTACTGGATTTTTGCACATCTAGAACCTTTTGAAATCAAAGGTTTATAGAGTAGTGCTTTGCAAAATTTATCCAAATAGATATCCTTGACAAGTAGTCCTTCTTTCAGTAGAAATGCAAGTAAAAGGTTTCCAAATGCAGTAGTCACACCTTTCCATGAGTAAATTAACCAATCCAAATCAGGTGATTGATAACCGAATGCCACATAGTTGAATCACAAACATGAGGAAATTTGCAGATACTGGAAATCAAAGTTATAAACACAAAATGCTGGAGTAACTCAGCTGGCCAGGTATCTCATCTGTAGAAAAAAGTAAACAGTCAATGTTTCAGGCTAAGATTCTTCATCAGGGCTAGGAAAACAAGATGAAAAGTCAGAGTAAGGAGGTGGAGGAGGGGCTGTGGGGGGGAGGAAGAAGAAGAGTAGTAGTTGATTGGGTGGAATAGGCAGTGGGAGGGGTGAAGTAAAGAGCTGGGAAGTTGATTGGTGAAAGAGATAAAGGGCTGGAAAAGGAGGAATCTGATAGGAGACGACAGAAGGCCATGGAAGAAAGAGAGAGGGGGAGCACCAGAGGGAGCTGTGGGCAGGAATGGAGATAAAGTACAAGAGGGAAATGGGAAAGGGGAATGATGTGGGGGGGGGGGCGGCAAATGCTGGAAGTTTGAGAAATCAATGTTCATGCCTTCAGACTGGAGGCTTCCGAAAGAAAATACGAGGTGTTTGTGTTCCAACCTGAGTGTGGCCTCATTGTGGCAGTAGAGGCGGCCATGGACTTACCCGTCAGAATGGGAATGGGAAGTAGAATTGAAGTGGGTGGCCACCAGGAGATTCTGCTTTGATTTGGTGGCTGGAACATAGGTGCTCGGCAAAGCGGACTCCCAACCTATGTTGGGCCTTACTGATGTACTGGATGCCACACCGGGAGCACTGGATACAGTAGATGACCCCAGCAGACTCTCAGGTGAAGTGTCACCTCACCTGGAAGGATAGTTTGGGACCCTGAATTGTAGTGAAAGAGGAGGTGTAGAGGCAGATGTGGCACTTGTTCCACTTGCAAGGTTAAGTACCAGGAGGGAGATCTGTGTGGAGGGGCATATGGAGAAGGGAGTCACGTAGGGAATGATCCCTGTGGAAAGTGGAATGTGGGGAGGAGGGAAAGATGTGCTTGGTGGTGGGATCCTGTTGAAGATGGTAAAAGCTGTGGAGAATTATGTGCTGGACGTGGAAACCAGTGGGGTGGTAGGTGAGGACAAGAGGAACCTTATCCCTGGTGGGGTGGTGGGAGGATGGGATGAGGGCAAAATGGAAGAGAAATGGGTGAGATTAATGGTGGAGGAAGGGAAACTCCTTTCTTTGAAGAAGGAGGACATCTCATTAGCTCCAGAATGAAAAGCCTCGTCCTGAGAGCAAATGTTGCAAAGATAGATGAACTGAGAGATAGCTCTTTTAGAAGTGACAGGGTAGAAAGGGGTATAGTCCAGGTAGCTGTAACAGTCAATGGGTTTATAAAAGATATAAGTAGATAAACAGTCTGCAGAGACAGAGACACAGAGATTGAGAAAGAGTGTTTGAGATAGAGGAGGGAGGTGTCACATAGTTGAATTGCTCCCAAGTAACACAACACAAAAAAAACATGCCTTTTCAAGATCTATTTGTACTTTTTGATGAATCAATCATTTCTCTAAGGGTTATATAATAAAAGTTATTCTACCCATTTGTTTCACTAAAAGTGTACAATATAAGCTTTGTAGCAAGGCATGAAACTGGTATTTGTAAGATGTTACATACAACACCACAGCATATTCCGTGAAAAGCTGGTAACCTGGCCATTTTCTCTTTTGGCAACCCACACATATACTTCTGTTTACAGGTCAGTGAATAACGTTGAGAAACAGAAATCATAACCATTTCTCCTTGTCTAATCCTGCAGTAATTGAAACCAATTGTAGCATTTTAATGCCATTCTAAACTCAGTTAATCATTTGAGGCTGCTGTGACCTATACAGTTAAGTCAATCATACATTAAACCGGCAAACCATTGGGGGACGAAATCAGCTTTGTATAGTTTTTGAAGGAACATTAACTGTTTTTACACAGAATCTGTTCTCCATATGCACTGCTGTTTTCTTCCATTTCCTTGTCAAGGTTCAGAATTGTGTTCAGTGTATCAATTTAAATCCTGTGGACAGAGTCTGATTAACTTGTTTGCTCAACTTAAGCCATCAATGTCCCTCACTTTCTAAAGTGCTATGATCTTGTCAATTCTATATTTTCCTTTGTAAAACAAAAGCTAATTCACTCTCTATAATATAGAATTGTTTCAACTTGAATCTGCACACAAACACGTTCCATCCTACACACACAAAATGCTGGTGGAACACAGCAGGCCAGGCAGCATCTATAGGGAGAAGCACTGTTGATGTTTCGGGCCAAGACCCTTTGTCAGGACTAACTGAAAGGAAAGATAGTTACCGTTTTTCCTTTCAGTTAGTCCTGACGAAGAGTCTCGGCCTGAGAAGTCAACAGTACTTCTCCCTGTAGATGCTGCCTGGCCAGCTGTGTGCCACCAGCATTTTGTGTGTGTTGTTTGAATTTCCAGTATCTGCAGATTTCCTTGTGTTTCCATTGAACACAATTGCTTTTAAAGAACAGTTACAGGGAAGGAAAACAAATTGAATGTGAATCATGAATTCATTCAACGTCTATTGATATTTTCTGGTATAATAACTAAGGGGAAGCATTAACAGAGACGTGAAATCTTTATGGTATGTTTCCTATGAATGATAAGGACTGGAGAAAGACAAGTTATGGAAGCTGGGACTCTAAAGAGATTTAAGAAAGAAAGTTCTTTACTTCAATTTGTAATAACAAATTTAAACTATATTAATGTCAGTACCATTTGGCACAAGGACCAATATCAGGGTTGTAGTCCAACTGAGTCATTGATGAAAAATGACTCAATGCTGGTTGAGTGATCAAATAATTTAGTCAATTCCAGCAAAACTTCAGCCCACAGCTTTAAATCTTAAGCAATCATGTGTATTATCAAGTCACTAGAGAAAATTCACCAATATACATAAAAAAAACTTGATTGCCAGTTGTGAGAAATAATTAATTCCATTCCCCAGAATTCAAAGGGCTTCATATGTGTGCTAATCATCTGAACCTTTAAGGTCCTTAGAAATTCCTTCAGCTCACTGGGGTAATAAAAAATTGACTCTGTTCCCATTTTCCATTTTGCCATTTCAAATAAACAACTAACTTAAAATCAATGCAGCCAGATTATACTTTGCCCTGCTTTCAAAGCATTCAGTACTAATATTGAATAATTCAGGATCAGGCATTTCCAAACATTCAAATGCTTTCAACTGAAGCACCAAAACAAAATGCCAAAGTCTTAAGAACAGTATCTAAAATAAGCATTACTGCGAAGAAACAAAACTAGGAACACTCCCCAGTGTTTTCATGAACCATTTTGAAATCCAGTTACAACTACAGCTCATTAATTTAAGGGGGCAAAACATTTGCCACTTTGCTATCCCAGAATAGCATCATATAATTTCAACAAAGTAGGTATTCAATGTCCTCAGATGTACCTGGATTCAGAGCCACTGGAGCATGGAAGAATGCCATTTGGTTTATCATGTGTATGCCAGCTCTCTGCAAGAGTAACTATTTAGTCCTAATTCTTTCTCGGAGTCCTGTTCTTTCCCTTTTCTGCCTTCCCTATTTCTGGAATCCATACAACTCTGTAGCTGAACTTGCTCCACAAATTTCTGTTGTTTCAAGTGGCATTGTAGGAATCCAAAAAAAATGACCAGGTAGATAAATGCCAGCAGTTCATAAATGCAGAAGCTGTGGCCACTCGTCACTAGTGATTTCTCAGCTGAATTCCAGTAATGGATTCCTCATGGTGTTCAGGGCAGACTACAAATTTGTAGCAAATCTGCAGTGTGCAGATTGGAGGATCTGCCCTGGAAATTGGATTAAACTCATTTCAGAGCCATGATTCAATTTCAATGGCTGTGAAGGGACAAGGTAAATTTTAGATAACTTTCCTTTTAAAAAAATAATTGTTAAATGTTTTTAAAATTATTCAATAGTTTCTTGTGCTTTGTTTATTTTAAAAATAATTCTTTCAATTTTTCATAGCTTTTGAATATTACTGACTCTGACAGGCATTCATAAATGTTAAAAGTTTTTGATACATTTAACATTTGCCATGCCTATGGTTATACCAACCTCATAAAAGGCATTTTTGTTTTTAAGAATGTTTATTTTAGTCATTGATATTGATGTTGCTCACAAACAAAGGAGCAAAACCTCCTTATGATGCTAACGCTGGCAGTAATCTTGTTATTTTATTATGATGATGCACCTGGTGGTGGCAAATGCACCTTTCCCGATTAAGGCTAGGAATGGAAAATATTCTATGGTTCATGAGTTAGTGTGCATCCTTTCATGTCTCAGTCCTGGATTAGCCTCTAGTTGGCAATGGCTTCAGAAAAGGCTCTGACAAAGTGCTGACAGGATCTTTTGACTGGAGAAGTTAATACTGTTTTAATTCCCAACAATGCAGCCTAACCAGTTGGATATTTCCAGCATTTTCTGAGCTTATTGCATTAAAGTCTCACCTGACTTCTGGCGCAACAGTCAACCCAGCTCCTTGGAAGCAGCAACCAACAATGCAAAATGATTCCTGATTAGGCAATCCCATTTGGAAAGACTATAGGGTGGTCACTAAATGCCAAGTTTATCTGTTGGACCCAAATTATGGGGCAATTTGTTTGACAGTGGATCTACAAAATGAGGAGGGACACTATTAAATATTTGATTATCCAGGATATGATTTGATATTTGAGATACTGATATCTAAGGCATCATTAATTGAAGGACTGGGTTGGAGCAGGGCAAATAATTGTTCTGCCATTCCAAGAAATTTTGGCCCGTCTGCACCTTAAAGTTATCCAACTGATTATGAGTTCCATTTCCCTTTTTGATATTGTCTTTGATCTTGAGTTTAAGTGTATTATATAGCTAACATCTGCTGGCTTTTATGAGTGTTTCACACTTTAGCCAGCCTCTGCAAGAGGAAATGTTTCCTGGCTCTGATATTAGGAATATGTCCCCATGGCCTGGATTTCCCATGAAACAAAAGTGTTTTGTTATATTTACTCTATCAGTTCTTTAAATATCTGGACATTTTCAGTGAAGTATTGCCATGACATCTTATATTCCAGTGGGTGCAAGCCTAGTTTACAGGATCATGGTTAAAAAACTAACTTTTGATCCAAGTAACTTTCATGTGAATCTGCACTATCCTTTCAAGGCCAGGGTTCTTTTTTCAAGGGAGCTGTCAGAGTTATACACAGTACTCCAGTAGTCTGACAAGCCCTTCCTACAGCTGCTGTGAAACTAAATTCCCTTTATACACCAGTCATCTTGATCTAGAAGCTAATATTGTTCCTTTCCATAGATGCTGCCTGACTTGCTGAATCCCTCCAGCATTTTGTGTGTGTAATATTCTTCCCTGTTTCTTTTGGATCTGACCTACTATATTTAATGATCTTACCTACAGATATGATCTGTTTCAATCTTCAATAATCTTGCCATCTCATCATTGAGCAGTCACCACAGTGTGGGACAAAATGCTGGAGGAGCTCAGCAGGTCAGGCAGCATCTATGGAAAGAGTAATCAGTCAACGTTTCAGGCCGAGACCCTTCTTCCGGACTGACAAGGAAGGGGGGAAGATGCCTGAATTAAAAGGCAGGGGAGGAGAAAGAGGTTATGTGGGTGGGAAAGGTTAAGGGCTGGAGAAGAAAGGATCTGATAGAAGAGGACAGTGGACAAATGTGGAAAGGGATGGAGAGGGAGGGGACCCAGGAGGAAATGATAGGCAGGTGAGAAGAAGTAACAGGTCAGAGTGGAGAATAGAGGGAGGGGCTGTGGAGGAACTTTGTTCACCGGAAGGAGAAATTGATGTTCATACCATCAGGTTGGGGGAACCCAGATAAAATACAAAGTGTTGTTCCTTTACCCTGAGGGTGATCTCATCTTGGCACATGAAGAGGCCATGGTTTCCACATCAGAAAGGGAATGGGAATCAAAATTAAAATGTTGGCCACTAGAAAGTTCTGCTTAAGCACCCACTACCATAAACTGGAAATGCATGTCCAGTGTACTGGCATAGTCAGAATTACAGGTGAACAGGACCCGGGTCAGGAGCAGATGTAGGCACTTTGCATATACAAGCACAGGGTGGATTTCACTGAATCGGTCACTGAATCACCTAGGAATTCTTAAAGGGATCATCGCTCACAACCACAGAAATATGTATTTGAGAACAAACTCTTACCTGAATGCAGATCCAAGAATTCCAATTCCTAAGTCATTTACATTGATACAGATTACTGACAATCTCTTACCCCATTCACTCATCATCCCCATTGTTTTTGCTATATCTAATCCTATCTTCGCCCATGTATTCTTTTCAATTGGAGCAAGATGTTAAGAATAATAATCTGTTTCTTCCTTGTATTCAAAATTTCTACAGATAAGTAGGCAGAAGCTAATTGATCTCAAAAACAAAGTTGTGAGATTGTTATTAAATCCCATCTGATGTACTAATATTTTTAAGGGGAGTAACTTTACCATTCTTACTTATTCTAGTTTATTTTTCCAACCCAAAGTCTCCAAATTTCTGGATATCTAATTGCCTGTGAACTACTAAGGCAAATAAAACTAATTTTATCTGTGGAACTCAATGCCAGAAATGACTTTGGAGGCCAAGTCATTATATATATTTAAAATGAAGGTTAATAGGTTCCTGATTAGTAAGGATGTCAAAGGTTGTGGAGAGAAGCCAGGAAAATTGTGTTGAGGGGGAAAATAAATCAGCCATAAGAAATGGTGGAACAGACTTGATGGACTGAATGGCCCAATTTGTCTCCTATGTCTTATGGAGGCAGTTAAAGAAGAGCAATAAATGGTGACATTGACAGTAACAAACAGATTTTGCAAAAAAAGAGGAAAAACAGATCAATTCCATAAATTACCACTGATTTGCTATAAACTCATTGCAGAAGAAAGAGTTGGGATATAAAGTTTTTCTTCTTTATCTGGTTAAATGCCATTATCCATCATGCAACTGGGTGAAATGATTTTTATTGAAATTGCAAAGATTGCCAAATATATGTGTTATTGGATAGTTTTGGCTCTATGTATGTTTAACATTTGCTTTGTCTTTGACAGGGCAAAGGCAAATTGAGGACATACTGGCTGCTTGGTGAACAGAAAGAATTTTCTGATATCTAATACGATGTTTGATGTGAAATTGCTTGTACACTATTATACTGCAGAACAGTGATTGTTCAAGCTGTAGTTCATTTGTTACATAAACAAATTTTGGCTATGTTAATTTCTGGAGAACAGATTTTAGAAGATATCTGTAGCCTAGAATTATCCCGGGTATATTTCATACCTGAACAAATCTGCAAAATAAGTAATTTTTATTAAGATAATTTTTCTTCTTAGCTGAATACTTTTAAACAATAAACCCTTATTTTTTGTGCTTTCTATATTAAGATTTATATAATGTGCTTGAGAAGAAATTTAACTATAAAGTGTAGAAAGTTGCCTTTATTCTCTGGAGCTAACTGGGTGTGAGATCTCTGATTGCTTGTTGTAACTGCTTCCTGACACATTGGTCTCTACGATGGAACAAAATGCTAGGATGGGGCGATTCTTGCTATCTAAGTTTTCTCACATCCATTTAACACTGGTAAGTAAAGGTGAATTTCTACCCTAAAATTTTCCCCATATAAGCTGTACATACTGTGTATCTAAGATATTGCTAAATATTTTGTTCAAATAAACCAGATAAAACCAGATTGTCTGTCATTTCAGTTACTGTTTGGCAGCGTGAGAGGTGACTGTATTGTATGTGGATATTATTATTTAAAATCAGAGATACTTTCAAAGAATTTGGGGTTGGAGTTAAGAACAGAGTAAAATAGGAGTAGTGAAGGACCACCTGGCTGCTCAAGTCTGCCTTACCATTCAATAAAATCATATATGATCTGCCCCAAGCCTCAATTCCTCTTCTATGCCACTTCCATTGCAATTAATAAACTGATCTTTCAAGAATTTAAATACCCATTTGCTGACTGCAATATTCTAAGCTAAAATGAAGATTTTAAGCACTGTCCAATGTAGCTCGCTATGAGTGCCCTCACTAAAGGAAGGTTATGCTGTAACCACTTACTCTTTAAAAGTTAGTTTACTTCCTTGTTTATACTGCATGGCAGGTTTAGCTGCCAATGCCCACTATTTGAGTCATGGATAAACCCTTCCCCTAGCAAGGAGGAGATGCTTCCAGCTAACAAAGTAGTTTAAAGACAGTTAAATTATATGAATGATACACATTTAAATCCAGACAAAATTCTTAAAACACATTGAAAACTCGGAGGTCTTCTATCTTATATAAGATTTCCAAATTACAAATTATTCTGAAACACAAAGATTTCTAAAACACAGGTACAATTCCTACATATTAAAAAGACATATAACAAGTTACGAATGAGTAAATCGCCATCATAGAAAGCCAAGGCAGAGGAATGGATTCTAGTCACTCAGTCTTCCTGTCGTTCTTCATGCTGTTCCAACTAGTAATAGATTGGATATTTGATGTGCTAAGAGATAGTATCAATCTGGTCCACAAGTTTCCTTCAACTAAGTAACTTAGTTGAATGCATTGTCTGATTTCAAACAGACTAATTAATATAACCCCATTGTCCTGCACTGCAACCAGCCCAATGGTATGGGCCAGCATCCTGTGCTCTGTGTTGTTTGGTTGCAAAACTATCCTTTTAACTTCAGACTGATTATTACCTGCAATTTACATTTTAAAAAATGAAGGTTGGCTCCAGTTTATGACAAGAAGCTGAACAAAGAATATTGGTTGGAATTTTAACTTACCCAAAAACAATTTTTTGAGCTCCACAAGTGTCAGCTGCTATGCTAGAAAGCTAAGCTTGGCAAAAACAAAATGACCCCATGGTCCTAAACAGTGAATGTCCATCATAGCATTTCCTTAAAATTGTTTAGCATAACTGCATTCTATACTCCAGGTGCAATTGTTTCAACCAGTATGTCTTTTTTCTTTGAATTTTCTCAACTCAAATGTTTCCAAATTACTCCTTCCTTCATAGCTTACTATCTTTGAAAGTATTGCTTTAATTTACATTCCTTAATCTGATACTACTGGGTCTTTACTTGTTAAATATTATGCATTCTTGTCCTATTCAATCTAATAGAATACTTGCCATGACAAGTATTCCTACAACTAAATAATTAAACCGGTAAACTATAATTAGCCAATTTACCCACTGTCTTTGTGGTGTGAAGATAAAAATTAAAAGTATAAGACATAGGATACAGATAAAAGAAGATAAGGTTACAGAGGGATATAAATTATCTGGAATATTCAGCAGAACAGTGGCAGATGCAACTTAATCCAGACTGCAATGGAACCTTGAGGTAAAAATCCACAGCTCTTTGAAAATGGTGATACAGGTGGACAGAGTGACAAGGAAGACAATTAGCTTGCTTACCTTCAAAGCTGGAGGTATTGAATATAAGAGCCAGGACTTCATATTGCAGCTGTACAAACACTGGGTAGTCCACACTTGCAATATTGCATGCAGATCTGATCACTAAAGGATATAGAAACATATAAAACCTACAGCACAATGCAGGCCATTCAGCACACAAAGCTGTGCCGAACATGTCCTTACCTTAGAAATTACCTAGGGTTACCCATAACCCTCTATTTTTCTAAGCTCCATGGACCTATCCAGGAATCTCTTAAAAGACCTTATTGTATCAGCCTCCACACTTTTGCTGGCTGCCCATTCCATTCACTCACCACTCACTGTGTA
The DNA here is from genome assembly GCF_030144855.1 of Hypanus sabinus. NCBI lineage: Eukaryota > Metazoa > Chordata > Chondrichthyes > Myliobatiformes > Dasyatidae > Hypanus > Hypanus sabinus. The sequence goes on from NC_082719.1 coordinate 80,723,560, forward strand.
AAAAACTTACCCCTGTCATCTCCTCTGTACCTACTTCCAAGCACCTTAAAACTGTGTCCTCTCCTGCTAGCCATTTCAGCCCTGGGAAAAAGCCTCTGACCATCCACATGATCAATGCCTCTCATCATCTTGTACACCTCTATCAGGTCATCTCTCAACCTCTGTCGCTCTAAGGAGAAAAGGCTGAGTTCACTCAACCTATCTCATAAGGTGTAATCCCCAATCCAGGCAACATCCTAGTAAATCTCCCCTGCACCCTTTCTATGGTTTCCACATCCTTCCTGTAGTGAAGCGACCAGAGCTGAGCACAGTACTCCAAGTGGGGTCTGACCGGGGTTCTAGATAACTGCAACATTACCTCTTGGTTCTTAAACTCAATCCCACAATTGATGTATGCCTTCTCAACCTGCGCAGCAGCTTTGAGTGTCCAATGGACTCGGACTCCAAGATCCCTCTGATCCTCCACACTGCCAGGAGTCTTACCATTAATACTATATTCTGCCATCATATTTGAATTACCAAAATGAACCATCTCACACCATCTGCCACTTCTCAGCCAAGTTTTGTATCCTATCCATGCCTGCTGTAACCGAGACATTAATAGGGTATGACAGAACAAAACACACAAACTGCAAGAGGAATTCAACAGATCAGGCAGCTACTATGGAAATGAATATACAGTCGAAGTTTCAGGACAAGACCCTTCATCAGGACTGGAAAGGGAGGAGGAAGATGTGAGAATAAGAAGGAGGTGGGAGTAGAAGGAAGACAAGCTGGAAAGTGATATGTGAAGCTAGGTGAGTAGAGGAAGGGAATGAATTAAAAAGCTGGGAGGTGATGGGTGGAAAAGGCAAAGGCCTGGAGAAGAAGGAATCTGATAGAAGAGGGGAGTGGACCATGGGAGGAAGGGAACAAAGTGTGGCACCAAGGGGAAATGAGGAGAAGAGGTTAGAAGCCATAGTAGGGAAGAGGGGATGAAGTGGGAGGGATGCTTCCTGGAAGAGAAGACATTAATTACAATGAGATTGTATAAAATGGGATTGTTCTCACAGGAGTATAGGCGGCTGGGGGTTAACCTCATAAAGGTTTTTGAAATGATGAGAAGCATATAGAGAGGAGATAGTCAGAATTTTTTTCCCAAAGTAGGGAAATCTAAAACTGTTTAAGAGCAGAAAAACGATTTTAAAGGAGAGCTGAGGAGAAAGTTTTTCCACACAGTGGTTGGTGGAAATATGAAATGAGCTATCAGAAGAGGTGTTAGAGGCATGTAAAATCATAGTGTTTAAAAAGCATTTGGACAGGTACAAGGATAGGAAGTAAATGGCAGCATATCAAATTACAATGTTTAAAGTAAGTTTATTATCAAAGTATGTATTTATTTATTTATGCAACCCTGAGATTCATTTTCTTGCAGGAAATCACAGCAAATATAAGAAATACAATTGAATTGATGAAAGACCACATTCAATAGGATGGACAACAACCAATGTAGAAAAAAAATATAATAATAATAATAATATTGAATAAATTAGATGGTCACTAAAGGTGAGTCCTTAGGTTGAGGGAACATTTCAGTGATGGGGTGAGTGAAGTTGGTGAAGTTATCCCCTCTGGTTGAATTGCCTTTTGATTGAGGGCCAAATGCAAAGAAATAGGATTAGTAATATTACTTGTCTTGGACATTATAGATGAGTGTGCTGAAGGGCCTGTTTCTGAGCTCTGTCACTCTAGTCTTGATGATTTAATTTTTTTCCTCACTTAAAACTGAATAATTTCAAGAACAAAATGTGGAAGCATGAGTAAAATTTTACAAAACTGCATGACTGAAGGAAAATTGATTTAGCTAATCTTCATTAATATTCCATTTCAGACAATTAAGGTGAATCAGTAAGTGAAACAGTATCATTATACATTGGAGAGACCTGCCGCAGAATGGGAGACCGTTTCGCCGAACACCGGCGCTCAGTCCCCCAGCAGTGGCGGGATCTCCCTGTGGCCACACACATAAATTCCGCAGACTGCTCCCACTCCAACATGTCTGTCCATGGCCTCCTCTACCGTCAAGATGAGGCCACACGCAGGTCGATGGAGCAATACCTTATCTCCCGCCTAGGTAGCCTCCTACCTGCCAGCATGGACATCCAACTCACAGACCTCCGTTGATACCCCTGCCCCCCCTTACCCCCATCCCTATCTATTATTTTAGTTCTCTTTCTCTTTCTTTTTTCCTCCTCACTATAATCTCCCTCCAGCCTTACCTTTCTTTCTCTTTTATTTCCCATAATTCTCCACCTTCCCCCTAGCCCATTTCCCTCCAGCGTATCACTTTCTAGCTCTCTACTTTATCCCTCCCCCCACTTCTTATCCCCCCTCGACCATCCCATGTTACTTCACTCCTAATGAAGGGTTTCGGCCCGAAACGTCATCACTACCCCCTCCCATAGATGCTGTCTGGCCTGCTGAGTTCTGCCAGCATTTTGTGTTTTTAATCATTTCACATTTATATATTTAATACCGAAAATAGTGTTCTTAGGGAATAGCAATCAAAGCAAAATGACATGGAACTGAAGGAAGAAATATCCTTAAGTACAAATTTTGCTTAAAACTTTGGTTTACAGGGAGAGATGTACTGGATGAGGGGAAGTGGGTGAAACAGATTTAACACATAAACCTCCTCAACATGGAGCCTCAGAAAGTGGGTCTGTAGCTGTGTTTTGTTCCGTGAAGTTTACTATACTGTATATAGCAAATGCCAGCTATTGCAGAACTGGCAAATATTTCAGATATTACAAAGCAATAAAGGATTTACATGCAAGGTTGAACATTTAAAATTATAGCTATTGGGAGTCAACATTCATGATGCAGGATATCCTGTCCTTGGACTTTTTCCAATAAATTTTCATAACTTGTGTTAGACCTATTGACCTGTAATTCCCTGGATATCTTTACTGCCTTTTTGAATAAAGGTACCACATTCATTTTCCTCCCGTCATTTAATACCTTTTCTGTGGGCAAAGAAGTTAAGAATTTTCTTTTTCAGAGACACATAAATATCCTCCCTCCCTTCTCTCCCATAGCAGTTATGGTTACACCTCTTTACCATATGGACATTTATCCACCCTTGAGCTCAGTACAGCATCTGAAACCTCCTCCTGTTTTGCTGACAATTTATTCTAGAATTCAACAACTCTTTCCCAACATTCTACAACTACAATATCCTTCTCTATAGTGAATATAGATGAGAAGTATTTTTTACAACACCTACATCCTCAGTTTTATGTAGATTTCCACTTTAATGACTAATGGCTTCTATTCTTTCCCTAGTCATATCTTTGCCCTAGTGCTTTGAGATGTTCCTTAGTAACCAGTCCATTCTATTTTACATCCCATTGTCACCATCCTAGTTATTTTTTAAGTACTATCCCATCTCTGCCCTTCATACATACATATATTATTCTACACAGCATATTGTTCCACCAAAGGGAAAGAGCCACAGCAAGTTTACAAGCAATGGCAATTTTTAAGTACCATTGAAGACTTTCTGATTATGGTTGGCAGGTCCAAAACTATAGCTGGAGAAAGATATTCACTGTGGCCACTTTGTGGTCCACCTGCTCATGAATGCAAATACGTAATCAACCGATCCTGTAGTAGCAATTCAATGCAGAAAAGCATGTAGACATGGTCAAGAGGTTCAGTTGATGTTCACACCAAACATCAGAATGGAGAAGAAATGTGATATAAGTGACTTTGACCGTGGAATGATTGCTGGTATCAGATGAGATGGTTTGAGTATCTCAGAAAAAGGTGATCTCCTGAGATTTTCATGTACAACAGACAACAGTCTCCAACGTTTACAAAGAATGGTGTGGTAAACAAAAAAAAGCAACCAGTGAGCCATCGTTCAGTGGACGAAAATACCTCGTTAATGAGAGAGGTCAGAAGAGAATGGCCAAACTGTTTCAGTCAGAGAGAAAGTTGACAATAACTCAAATAATAACATGTTACAACAGTGATGTGCAAAAGTGCATCTCTGAGAGGTTGAACTGTTGATCCCTGATATGGATCAGCTACAGCAACAGAAAACCTCAAATATATACTCAGTGGCCACTATATTAAATACAGGAGGTACCTAATAAAAGTGAGCACTAGGCGTAGGCAGAACCAGTTCACACAAAGCCGTCTCTAAAATTAGTTAAGTATTATTGACAGTTCGATGAACTCTATCATTTACATACAAGAAAGCATCCATGAAACTGTGGTGTACATAGTGAATTTCATCATCAGTCCTTCATCTCGCTATCAATGTCACTCTATTGAGTTTTAGAGAGCTCAGAAACCCAGGCATCCCAAACTTGCAGTTGAAACATATTTTAGTAAGTTGTTAACATAGTTAACTTACCAGTTGCCTTATCCATTTGTATTTCTGGATTATTGCCCAATATGCTTTCATTAAGTCCAAATGTCAATGGGGTTTGTATCTGCATTTCTGACGGGCTTAACGAGAAAACCTACCAACTCTCCAGAGTTAAACCCTCCACCTTTGTCACTGCTTCCTCCCTGTCACCAGAACAGAACACCAAACAGAACAGCACCGGAACAGGTACTTTGACCCACAATAATTAAACTAGCTATTAAAAGCCTAATTAAACTAATCCCTTCCTGGTAAACAATGTAGTTATCCCTCCATTATTTGTACATTCACATGCCCATCTAAGAGCCTCTTAAATGTATCTGTCATACTTGCTGCCACTATTATCCCAGGCAGAGCTTTCTAGGCATCCTCTCTAAAAACTTGCCTCACATATCCTGTTTTAATTTACCTCTCTCTTCTTAAATACAAGTGCTCTAGTTTTTAAAATTCAAACATGGTATAAAGATACTGGCCAAAAAGATAACCTAGCTGTGTCTCTCATAATATTATCAACTTTTACCCGGTTTCTTCACAGCTGCTTCCGCTCTGGAGAAAACAACCCAAGCCGATCTAACCTCCCTTTCTTGCACGTGCTCTCTAATTCAGGCAAACCTTTTCTAGACCCTCTTCAAATCTTCCACATTCTTTCTATGATGTAATTCTCCAATGCAATCTAGCCTGAGTTTCATAAGGTTGCAAAATAACTTCCGAACTTTTGAAATTAGTGCCGCAATTAATAATGGTAAGCATGCTAAATGCCATTTTTACCATCCTACCAACTTCTGCAGCCACTTGCAAGGAATTTCAAGATCCCATTCTAAATCAACACTGTTAAGGGTCTTGCCATTGACTGTTTAATGCCTTTACAGTTGATCTCCCAAAATACAAAAGCTTACACTTGGCCAGGTTAAGCTCCATCTGCCATTTCTCTGCCTATATCTGCAACTGATCTGTGAACTTACTTATCCACACATCCACATTTTCATCCAAGTCACTTATATCACAAACAGTAGTGGTCCCTCTACAGATCCCTGCAGAACTAATCATGGACCTTTAAACAGCTTTATCACCAATTGACCACTACCTTTGTCTTCTATGGGTAAGCCAAATCCAAATTCAAATGTTCAATTCACTATGAATCGCATGCATCTTAAACTTTCTGAATGTAGGACCTAGTCAAATACCTTACTAAAATCCAGGTAGACAGCATTCATATCTCTACCTTCATTGATTATTTTCATCAATCAAGTTAGCCAGGCACACAAAATCATTCTGGCTGTCCTTAATTGAAGCGTGCTTTTCCAAATGACACTCACTAGTCAATATTTTACAGAATAATTCTGATTTCTCCTCTTGAGCAATGGAACAATAATTGAATCAAATTCTACAACCAAATAGTTCAAATCCCAGAGGAGTTTGGTATCCTCCCACTTGTATCAAAGCCGATGGAATGGCACTAAATCCATCCCCACTGAGGTCTAAAATTTGGTAAAGAGGACTTACCAGTGAATAGATAAAGCTAGAAATTATTATTTTAACTGTTGTTTTAATGATTGGTGTGAACTTTCTCAAATCTCTCAATCCAGGGAGAGCTGCCTAATTGGATTATAGAATTGGTATAATGTTAGGATGCAGAGGGTGATGTTAGAATATTGTTTCTTAAACTGGAGGCCCATGGTGTTTCCCAAGGCTTGGGGCTTGGTCCATTGCTATTTGATATCTTATTCGAAGATTGACACCTTGTCATGGTGGAGAGGTTTGTGAGTTCCTGAGATCCTGAGGACAATGCATCTGGAGATTAGCTCCTAGTAGGATCATCCATGGTGGTAAGATCAACTGGAAGACAAAGAGAAATCCAACCAAGACCTCAACAGTAGAGCAAGCAGAAGATAGTGACGTATCACAGTGGCAGTGAAGGTAGGGGAAGGCTGCAGCAGTGAAGGGTCCCCAGTCAACTTGGATGTCATGCCATTAGACCCTGAGCACAATTTTTCAAGGACTGTGTCATGGCTGTCTGTGTATAAGCCTCCAAGTGTTAAATAAAGTCACACACACAGGCATTCTCCATTGAGGGAGTAACCCCTTGGGAGAACATTATACTTGACTTTGGTGATCAGATTACTACTATTTGTCATCTATATTAATGACTTGGATGAGAATGTACATCTGCAGATGACACTAAAATTCTTTGACTATGATCAGATGGATATCAGGATTTTCAAAGGGATCTTGATCCGCTGGCACTGTTGAAACTATATGTTAACTATAACTATATGTAACTATATGGTTTAGTGTATGTCTTGTAGCTTTAGGTTTGTCTGATGGGTTTGTAGTTCCTTCCCGGGGAACGTGCTAAGACGGTAGCGTGATATCGATACGCAGCAGCCTCTCATAACTCTGGATTGGGGACTACCAAACGTTATGTGGTTTCTTGTGTGATCTGTTTTGTGCTTTTTTGTGATATCGTTCCGGAGAACGTTGTCTCATTTTTTAACTGCATTGTATTTGTGCTTTATAAATGACAATAAACTGAATCTGAATCTGAATCTGAAATGGAGCTTAGTTCACTTAACTGTGAGTTGTTGCATTTTAAGAAGTCAAACCAGGGTAGAACTATCACAGAGAATGATAAGACCCTGTGGAGTGCTTTAGAACAGAGGGATTAAGCAGTACGAGAACATAGTTCCCTGAAAATGGTATCTCTGGCAGACAGGGTGGAGAAGAAGACTTTTGGCTGCCCTTCATAAGACTGAGTATAGAAGCTGGGATGTTATATTTCAGTTGTACAAGACATTGGTAAGGCTATGAGGGGAATATTGTGTTCTGGAAAGATGTAATTAAGCTGGCAAGAGTGCAGAAGAGGCTTATAATGATGTTGCCAGGATTCAAAGGACTGAGTTTTGGAAAGATGTTGACCAGTTTCAGATCTTTTTCAATGGAGCACAGGAAAATGTGAGGTAATCTTCTAATTTTTATAAAATTATGAGGTATATCAGTAGAGTGAATATGCACAAACATGAGAAAATCTGCAGATGCTGGAGATCCAAAGCAACACACACAAAATAGTGGAGGAACTCAACAGGCCAGGCAGTGTCTAGGAAAAGAACACAGTCGCCGTTTTGGGCCAGGACCCTTCATCTTGGCCCAAAACATCGACTGTTCACTCTTTTCCGTAGATGCTGCCTGGTCTGTTGAGCTCCTTCAGCATTTGGTGAATGTGCAGTCTTTTACGCAGGGTTGGGGAATGAAGAGATAGATGACATGAGCTTAACTTTCTCACTCGGTGACTGGTCAGAATATGGAATGAGTTGCAAGAGGAATTGGTTAAAGAAGGTACATTAGCAACATTTAAAAGGTATTTAGGCAAGTATATGAATAGAAAAGGACTAGAGGGATATCGGCCAAATAGGCAAGAGGCTTGTTTAGATGGGATTTTTGGTTGTCATGGACCAGTTGAGCCTTAGGTCCATGCTGCATGGCTCTATAACATCAGTTTCAAATTGTCATCTTATTTAAGTGCCTTTTAATATATGTACTTTGTTAGCCTCAGTGGAAACTTTCACAAAAGTGCTGAGATGGTGCTTTAAAATTGTTTCAAGAAGTCAAGAAAACTATCCATTCTGTGATGATATCAACAACAACTCACAAATAATTTGGATTTGACCAGCCTAGGTGCTTATCTCATTGCTAGTGAAATACGCTAATCAGAATGCCAAGATTTTTTTCTTATGATGATTGGAGTAAATATCTCTTATGGAGTATAATTCCATAACTTGTGGAGTATAATCCCAAGTCCACTTTTTAAATACAACTTAAGTTAAACAAATGGTCCACCAAGCCCTTAGAAAGTTCTGTGGATTTTTTATGTATTATAACTTTAAGAGTAAACCTACACTCTTGACTGCCCTTATATCATTAAATATCAAGTACCTGATATATAATGATATCAGGTCAAAGCATGCAAGTTTCCTTGCCCCCATTCTAAAAACTTTCTACAGGAGCTCCATCGAGAGTGTCCTGCCTGGCTGCATCATTGTTCACTATGCAAACCGTATGGCATCAGACTGTAAGAGCCTACAGAGGAGAGTAAAAACTGCCACGAGGACCATTGGGGTCTACTTCCGCCATATTTGTGATATTTACTGGGGGCTGTTGCAGACGAAGTGCCCAGAGCATTGTTGTGGAGTCCTACCATCCATCCTACAATTTTTTTGACCCACTACCATCAGAAAGGAGGTATTGAGGCATCAGGACTAGGACTGCAGAATTTGCAACAGAATTTTCTTACCTCAGGCTGTGAGATGAATGGATACTCTGCCACCACTGAGGTCTCATCACTAAGTCAGCAAGCTGTTTACTGTTCTCCTGTGTTGGGCTTTACTATGTGCATTTTGAATTATATATCATTAACTTATTTGTTTTTAACGTAAACAGGTGGAACAGAGAATTGTGCCTGTTGTTTTCTGGGAGGAAAAATAGCATGGGACCTTCAACCCCATGTGGCCTTAAATGCATGCTGCCCACATGTGCTTAGGTCATTGTGTTGTCCATAAGGGGCGGCAAGTAACAGCGTTGCTGCTCCTTGTGTTTTGATTTATTTTAGTGACCATGTGCAGCCACTAGAGGTGTGCTACTTATGCAGCTCCTTTTGTACACTGCAGGACAGTGTAGGTCTTTGTATGAGTGACTGCTTTAGCCTTTTATTTAATGCCTTTTGCTTCACTTGAGTGTGTGGTATTTGTATGGCTATTCTTAAATCTCCATATGAATCTGAGGCACTGAACAGCTTTATCATACTGGTGCAGTAAATTTGTCTAACACACATTAGTGCACTTTATTTTGTCTGATGATAAATCAGGACTTGTATTTTGTTTGAAATCTGACTTGCCACTCTATGTACAATGGATTTAAAAAGGCTTCATTTTATTAATAAAATTTGTTATAACTTTAAACTAATTTGTTGGACTGCCTGCCTTAAAGAGGTCTGGAATCTGTCTGTATTACTGGCACAGTAGCTACAACAATATCTTGGTTTATGTGGAATGTGATATATGTTGTATGGCTGCACCTTGGTCAGAGGAATGTTGTTCTGTTTGGTTGTATATATGTACAATCAGATGACAATAAATTTGAACTTGAAAGACAACACCAAACAACAACATAAACAGAAACAAATAACATAAACTGGCATAAAGTGGTTAATTTCCATTAACATATCATTTAAAAGGTTTGTTTAGAAATAGAGTTGTAGTGGTCTGTCAATTCCTATATTTTTCCAGAGTGCAATCTGATTATGGTGGTCCTAATGAGGGATCAAGGCCTGAAACATCACTATTTATCCACTCGGTCCATGTTACCTGCTCCCCAGCATTTTGTGTGTATTACACTGGATTTCCAGCATCTGCAGAATCTCTTGTGTTTCTGATTATAATTACTTTAGAAACATGGAAACATAGAAAATAGGTGCAGAAGTAGGCCATTCGGCCCTTCGAGCCTGCACTGCAATTCAGTATGATCATGGCTGATCATCCAACTCAGAACCCTGTACCTGCTTTCTCTCCATACCCCCTGATTCCTTTAGCCACAAGGGCCATATCTAACTTCCTCTTAAATATAGCCAATGAACCGGCCTCAACTATTTCCTGTGGCAGAGAATTCCACAGATTCACCACTCTCTGTGTGAAGAAGTTTTTCCTCATCTCGGTCCTAAAAGGCTTCCCCTTTATCCTTAAACTGTGACCCCTCGTTCTGGACTTCCCCAACATCGGAAACAATCTTCCTGCATCTAGCCTGTCCAATCCCTTTAGAATTTTATACGTTTCAATAAGATGCCCCCTCAATCTTCTAAATTCCAGTGAGTATAAGCCTAGTTGATCCAGTCTTTCTTCATATGAAAGTCCTGCCATCCCAGGAATCAATCTGGTGAACCTTCTCTGTACTCCCTCTGTGGCAAGAATGTCTTTCCTCAGATTAGGGGACCAAAACTGCACACAATATTCTGCGGTCTCATCAAGGCCTTGTACAACTGCAGTAGAACCTCCGTGCTCCTGTACTCAAATCCTTTTGCTATGAATGCCAACATACCATTTGCCTTTTTCACCGCCTGCTGTACCTGCATGCCCACCTTCAATGACTGGTGTACAATGACACCCAGGTCTCATTGCACCTCCCCTTTTCCTAATTGGCCACCGTTCAGATAATAATCTGTTTTCCTGTTCTTGCAACCAAAGTGGATAACCTCACATTTATCCACATTAAATCGCATCTGCCATGAATTTGCTCACTCACCTGACCTATCCAAGTCACCCTGCATCCTCTTAGCATCCTCTTCACAGCTACCACCCACCCAGCTTCGTATCATCTGCAATCTTGGAGATGCTGCATTTAATTCCCTCGTCTAAATCATTAATATATATTGTAAACAACTGGGGTCCCAGCACTGATACTTGCGGTACCCTACTAGTCACTGCCTGCCATTCTGAAAAGGTCCCGTTTACTCCCACTCTTTGCTTCTTGTCTGCCAACCAATTCTCTATCCACAACAATACCATACCCTCAATACCATGTGCTTTAAGTTTGCACACTAGTCTCCTGTGTGGGACCTTGTCAAAAGCCTTTTGAAAATATAAATATACCACATCCACTGGCTCTCCCATATCCACTCTACTAGTTATATCTTCAAAAAATTCTATAAGATTTGTCAGACATGATTTTCCTTTCACAGATCCATGCTGACTTTGTCCAATGATTTCACCTCTTTCCAAATGTGCTGTTATCACATCTTTGATAACCGACTCTAGCACTTTCCCCACCACCAGTGTCAGACTCACCAGTCTATAATTCCCCAGTTTTTCTCTCCCTCCTTTTTTAAAAAGTGGGGTTACATTAGCCACCCTCCAATCCTCAGGAACTAATCCAGAATTTAAGGAGTTTTGAAAAATTATCACTAATGCATCCACTATTTCTTGGGCTACTTCCTTAAGCACTCTGGGATGCAGACCATCTGGCCCTGGGGATTTATCTGCCTTTAATCCCTTCAATTTGCCTAACACCACTTCCCTACTAATGTGTATTTCCCTCAGTTCCTCCATCTCACTAGACCCTTGGTCCCTTACTATTTCCGGAAGATTAGTTATGTCCTCCTTAGTGAAAACAGAACCAAAGTAGTTATTCAATTGGTCTGCCCTATCTTTGTTCCCTATGATCTATTCAACTGTTTCTGACTGTAAGGGACCTACATTTGTCTTGACCAATCTTTTTCTTTTCACATATCTATAAAAGCTTTTACAGTCAGTTTTTATGTTCCCCACCAGCTTTCTCTCATAATCTTTTTTCCCTTTTCTAATTAAGCCCTTTGTCCTCCTCTGCTGGTCTCTGAATTTCTCCCAGTCCTCAGGTGTGCCACTTTTTTTTGCTAATTTATATGTTTCTTCTTTGGACTTGATACTATCCCTAATTTCCCTTGTCAGCCATGGATGCACTACCTTGCCTGGTTTATTCTTTTGCCAAACTGGGATGAACAATTGTTGTAGTTCATCCATGTGATCTTTAAATGCTTGCCATTGCATATCCACCGTCAACCCTTTAAGTATCATTTGCCAGTCCATCTTAGCTAATTCACGTCTCATACCTTCAAAATTACCCTTCTTTAATTTCAGAACCTTTGTTTCTGAATTAACTATGTCACTCTCCATCTTAATGAAGAATTCCACCATATTATGGTCACTCTTACCCAAGAGGCCTCGCACGACAAGATTGCTAACTAACCCTTCCTCATTGCTCAATACCCAGTCTAGAATGACCTGCTCTCTAGTTGGTTCCTCAACATGTTGGTTCAGAAAACTATCCCGCATACATTCCAAGAAATCCTCTTCCTCAGCACCCTTACCAATTTGGTTCACCCAATCTATATGTAGATTGAAGTCACCCATTATAACTACTGACCCTTTATTGCACGTATTTCTAATTTCCTGTTTAATGCCATCCCCAACCTCACTACTACTGTTAGGTGCCCTGTACACAACTCCCACTAGCATTTTCTGCCCCTCAGTGTTATGCAGCTCTACCCATATCGATTCCACATCCTCCAGGCTAACGTCCTTTCTTTGTATTGCGTTAATCTCCTCTCTAACCAGCAATGCTAACCCACCTCCTTTTCTTTCCTGTCTATCCCTCCTGAATATTGAATATCCCTGGATGTTGAGCTCCCATCCTTGGTCACCCTGGAGCCATGTCTCTGTAATCTCAACAATATCGTATTCATTAATAACTATCTGCACATTCAATTCATCCACCTTGTTACAAATGCTCCTCACATTGACACACAAAGCCTTCAGGCTTGTTTCTACAACACTCTTAGCCCTTATACAATTATGTTGAAAAGTGACCCTTTTTGCTTTTTGCCCTGGATTTGCCTGCCTGCCACTTTTACTTTTCACCTTACTACTTTTTGCTTCTACCCTCATTTTACACTCCTCTGTCTCTCTGCACTTGTTCCCATCCCCCTGCCTCATTAATTTAAATCCTCCTGAACAGCAGTAGCAAACACTCCCCCTAGGACATTGGTTCCAGTCCAGTCCAGGTGCAGGCCGTCCTGTTTATACTGGTCTCACCTCCCCCAGAAATGGGTCCTATGCCCCAGAAATTTGAATCCCTCCCCCTTGCACCATTTTTCAAGCCATATATTCAACTGAAATATCCTCCTATTTCTACTCTGACTAGCACGTGGCACTGGTAGTAATCCAGAGATTATTACTTTTGTGGTCCTACTTTTTACTTTATCTCCTAACTCCCTAAATTCACCTTGTAGGACCTCATCCCATTTTTTACCAAGATCACTGGTACCTATGTGCACCACGACCACTGGCTGTTCACCCTCCCATTCCAGAATGTTCTGCAGCCACTCAGAGACATCCTTGACCCTTGCACCAGGGAGGCAACATACCATCCTGGAGTCTTGTTTGCGGCCGCAGAAACGCTTATCTATTCCCCTTACAATCGAATCCCCTATCACTATAGCTTTCCCACTGCTTTTCCTTCCCTCCTGTGCCACAGAGCAATGAACTCTGTTCATGGTGCAATGAATTTGGTTGCTGCTGCCTTCCCCTGATGAGACATCTGCCCCAACAGTATCCAAAACAGTATATCTGTTTAGGAGGGAGATGACCTCAGGGGACTCCTGCACTACCTGCCTACTGCTACGCTGTCTAGTGACCACCCCTTCCCTTTCTGCCTGTGTAGCCTTTACCTGCAGTGTGGCCAACTCACTGAACGTGCTAGTCACGACTTTCTCAGCATCATGAATGCTCCAGTATGAATCCAATTGCAGCTCCAGACGCTCACTGCAGTCTGCCAGAAGCTGCAGCTGGACACACTTCCTGCACACATAGTCGTCAGGGACACTGGAAGTATCCCTGATTTCCAACATGCTGCAGGATGAACAAACCATGGGGCCGATCTCAGCTGCTATGACCTACCCAATACTTGCCTCAACTTTTGAAACTTTATTCTTTGAAAGGAACTTACCCGGCCTTACCTCACTTGGAGTGAAGCTCATCCTCAGCCTCTGCTTGCCGAAGCCTCTCGAGTCAAAGCTTTCCTACTCTGTCTCCCACTACTCCGTCACCCGCTCCATCTACTGTCCTCTTTAAATACTCCCGCTGCCTCACGGTCCGACTTACTCGCACTTGCGCAGTCGAGTCCCCGTTAAACTGCCGAAGAAAAAAACTCTCTGAGTTAGACCAAGCGTTACATTAGAACAAGGTCACTTTTTTTCCCAGTTTTGATTAACACAAAATGAAAGCTACTGCGAGAAATTACTCCACATGGTTTGCCTTCCCAAACTCTTCATCTCTTTGATAACCATTTTTCCAAAATTTCCAGGCCCTAAACTTATACACAGCCAGCCCTAATTACTTGAGGCCTAGTCACCAGTCTCTATGGCCCAGTGTCATGACCCTATCTATTCCTTACTACCAATTGTAGTGTCATACTCAATAACCACACTTCCTCCATACAACAGCCTCTTCCAAAGCCAACAATTGCACCACCCCAAGCAACACACATAATTTGTTGAAGGAATTCAGCTGGTCAGGCAGCATCTATGGAAATTAATAAACAATCAACATTTAAGGCCAAGGCTCTTCTTCTAGACTGAAAAGGAAAGGGGAAGATGCCAGAATAAAAAGGTGGGGGCAGCGGAAAGAGGATATCTAGAAGGTGATGGGTGAAACCAGATGGGTGGGAAAGGTAAAGGCCTGGAGAAGAAGAAATCTGATAGGAGAGTAGAGTGGAACATTGGAAGGAGGAGGGGACCCTGAGGGAAGTGATAGGCAGGTGAGAAAATGTAAAAGGCCAGAGTGGGGAAATAGAAGAAGTGGGGAGAGGAATGGAAAAAAGCCTTACCAGAAGGAGAAATCGATTTTCATGTCATCAGGTTGGAGACTACCCAGACAGAATATAAAATATTGCTCCTCTACTCTGAGGGAGGTCTCATCTTGGCGCAAGAGGACACCATGGACCGACATGCCAGAACAGGAATGGGAATTGGAATTAAAATGTGTAATTACACAGTCCTTTCACATCCATCCATCCATCCATCCATCCATCCATCCATCCATCCATCCATCCATCCATCCCTCCCTCCAACACACTAAGCCCCAACCAACTCAGCACTCAAATCTTGCTTTATAAATAGCATCCCCATCTAGTTTAGTGGATTTACATACAATTGGATACCATTAGTGGTGTTATTGAACTTCTACACTATTGCATTGATGAAGAATGCACCGGCGTTTCTTTACCATTCCAATTTTGTAAATGTAAATGAGATAACACGAAGCACCACACACAAAAAGGATTCAGTTATATCAAGGAAAATTGACAAAACTATTGGTAGAATATGTAAAGAATGAAAATAAATAATTGCAGGAAGTCTTGGTAATCCTAGAACAAGCCCTTCATTAAATGTGTTTGCATCAAACCATTAAGTAAAGATAGAATGCAAAAGGAATTCAAGACTCTCAAAAATGTTTGTGATCTGGGGGTTATCCAGAGGTCAGCTCTCAAAATTAGGCAGTTTTGATAGATGCAGAAAACACAAATGGAAGCTACTATGGAAATCACTTCTATATTATGATCATGTGCTACCATTTTGATTGGCTGAAAATTTAACATTAATACAATTTTAGCAGTTAGCGTAACTTGAACTTTGTTTTGAAAGTAAATGGATTTTCAAAAATTTACAGTATCCATTGATCAGAAGTTGAAACTTAGGCATTCTTGTTACACTGAAAGGATGTGAGGCACAAGCAAATGCTTTATCCATAATTGTCTTTAAAATCATTAAGAGTCTTCAAACTGTGCTGCTTCCCAAGTACCTGCCTCATCAGTCACACTCCAACATCTAGGAAGTGACATCAGTTCATGGTATCTTAGAGCTGGAGATGGATGTTTGAATGAGGGGAAACATGGGTGGGAAGGCATTCTGCTCTATGCGTCCCACAGGAGACAACATACCACAACCATGAGTATGGGTGGTCCCAAACCCTCACGATCAGTAGGAGAACTGGGCTCACAAATCAAGAGTTCTGTGAGATACAGCTGGAATCTTTCATTGACAGGTCAGTTAAATCTACACGTAGTTCACTGACTTTCAGTATGGTGAACTCCTCATTTTATTATGAGTTATTTATATATTTGCTCAATTGTGACCTTCTCTCAGAGATTTGAAAATTAGTTTTATTTGTTTTGTATGCATCAAAACACAGTAAAATGTATCACTTTGCATCCATGACCAAGACAGTGCGAGAATTGTCTGGAGCAGCTCACAAGCGTCACCATGCTTCCAGTGCCAACATAGCACACCCACAACTCAGTAAGCCTAACCCCTATGTATATCTTTGGAATTTGGGACAAAACTGGAACAGCCGGAGGAAGCCCTCATGGTCACAGGGAAAACGTACAAGCTCCTTACAGACAGTGGTGGGAATTGAACCTCGATCAGTGATTAATCATCCCATAAAGCAACTGTACTAACTGCTAAGCTACTGCACTGTGTAAGGTGATGCACATGTTAATGGTGCTATCTTGAGTACAAAATTCAAAAGGAAGTGAAGTCTATTTCAGAATGAACCATATTAGGATGTGTCTAGTCCAATTTCCTGATATTATAGTTAATTAGTTTTTTGTATTTCCTGGCTTGGGTTCTGCATGGGGGGGGGGGGGGAATGACTCCAATGTACTTCATTCTCACACACCTAAGGTCTGGTATACATACACAAGCTGGGAAAATTGTCAAGAGTGCGTATTTATGCTCTATTAAGCCTTTGTCATTCCCCTTCAGGAAGAGCCTTCCCCATCACAGATGATGAGGGCTTTCTGGATTGCTGAGACAATTTGCCAGCTCTTTTGCATATACAATTACCTGGAGCCATCACAAAAATCTGAGTTTGCATGGCAGAAATCTGAGCCTCAGTAGCACATTTCCAATAATGCCTGTTTTGCAGGGGAAGCTGAGACACTGGCAATCAGCTGCTAGATCATGGTTGGGTTCTCCAGCTTCTAATCAAAGTAACATACTGGAAAGGGTCAGCTTCAGGACCTTTTCCAACCCCTGTGCAAGGCAAATCTCCCGCCCTCTTCAATTTATGTGCAGGATTTCTGACAGGTCTCTCAGTACACCAGTAATTTCAATGTGGCCCAATATTTTATTTGCACAGTTTGTTTTTTTACATATTTATTGGTTATTAACTAGTCTTTATCTGGATATGTATGATATTTTTAAAATTCTGTTATATTTATTTTCCCTGTAAATGTCTGCAAGAAATGAATTTCAATCTAGTATATGATATGTACATACTTTGATAATAAACGGAACTTTTTAGCTTCTCCTCTCCTCATTGTTACGACACTCACCCGAAAGTGCCATCTTCCAGGATTTAGACACTTTGGCTGTCTGGAATACGGATAGCCGCCCCTTTAAAGATTCAGGGCCACCCTGCTAATTAGTGGCCATGTTTTTCCATCAGGATTTTAATATTTAAAGAGCACCTGAACTGAGATCCTGTGCTCAATAGTCAACTCTACGTTGGATTCTCATCGAGTGTCTAGTTTAGAACCCTGTCCTCATTCCAGTCTCATGCCGTGTCTCAATTCTAGTCTTGGATACTCCACTCTGGGTTCTAACCATGCTCAATTAGGTATCTTGTCAAGAGCCTTGGTCCAAAACATTGTCGATTTACGTCCTTCCATAGATCTTGCTTGACTTGCTGAGTTCCTCCAGCATTTTGTGTGTGGTTCAATATTTCCAGCATCTGCAGAACCTGTTGTTTGAGTTGCCTTTGCTTTGGCTGCATGTTAACAACACCTGGGGTCAAACCACTTGCAGATCCCACCTCTAAACTATTAAGTTTATTCAGAGTCGCTGAGCTAAGTCAAAAATATTAGGTCTTGCCTCACACTGCCTGATGTATTTTGCAGTTCCTGATGATATAAACAGAGAAAATATATGTTAGAGTTAAATTTTGACAGAATCTGCAGCTGGAATATCAGAAGGGATAATAGGATGAAGAGGAAGTCAGATGTAGAACAGAAAGAAATTATTTTTTCCATGGTTTCATATTTGTTCCAGTAATAGGTACAGACACTCAAATGATGGAAGACAATTGATTTAAGTTAAATTGCCCTGCATAAACAGCATATAGTTCAGAACCTAAAACAGGAAGGATAGTTAGCATTGCTGATGTCTCTTCACCTAGAATTCTTTAGTAAAACTAGAGTCATATGATTTATCGGGCACATTGGCATTATTTTTCTTGATGTCCCCAGATATGTTATTCAGAATCATATGTGGCAACAATTTCCATGTGTCCTTCAGTTGTAGTGGCTGGCATATCACTTTATGTGTCAGTACTGGGGATCAATTCCCACTGCTGCCTGTAAGGAGTTAGTACGTTCTCCCCAAGACAGCA
Source organism: Hypanus sabinus (assembly GCF_030144855.1). NCBI lineage: Eukaryota > Metazoa > Chordata > Chondrichthyes > Myliobatiformes > Dasyatidae > Hypanus > Hypanus sabinus. The sequence continues at coordinate 80,741,944 of NC_082719.1, forward strand.
TGGGTTTCCTCTGGATGCTCATGTTTCTTCCCACATTCCAACTGTGTATGGATTGTTAAGAGTTAGTGTGGATTATTAAGGGTTAGTGAGTGTTTCGACATCTGAAACATGGTAACTCTTGAGGGCTGCACGTGCTCAAGACAGTTTTGGAAAATTGACGCAAACAGCACATCTCTCTGAATGTTTCAACATATCTTTAACCATTTCAGCATAGGTGAGACAAAATTTCCTCAACTTAGTGCCAGCAATACCTGAGCTCTTTGATAGCCACATATGAGCTATGAGCAACTGCCTCTGATGTGTGGTAGATTCAGTTGGCACATCCCAAACTTCAACTTCTCTCATCATTTCCAATATGCCATTGAGACTAATTGCTTCATCATTGAAGAAACTCCAGTCTCTACCTTATTGCTCCCACCTCATCAGCAAAATCTCTATCTGCTTCTGGTGGAAGTACAGAGCCAATGTGGATATAACATAGAGTACAGTACAGGAACAGGTTTTTTGGCCCACTGTGCTGAACTAGTTAAATAACTAAAAAGCCTAACTAAATTAATCACTTTTGTCTGTATACTGTCCATTTTCCTCCATTTTACATAAACATCTGCCTGTCTAAGAGCCTTGTAAACATCTGTGGCATTTGCCTCCTCCACCACTGTCAGCACATTCCAAGGTACCCACCACTCTGTGTGTGTGTGTGTGTGTGTGTGTGTGTGTGTGTGTGTGTGTGTTTATTTAGAAAAAAGCACCCTAGTCTTGTATGTCTCCTTTGGAATTTACCCATCCCCCACCACAAATGCATGTTCTAATAGCACACATTTCAACCCTGGGAGAAGGATACTGATTGTCACACAAGGTCTCACACAATCTTGTAAACTTTTGTCAGGCCTCTGGTCAGCCTCAATGCTGCAGAGAAAACAATCTTCTTTGAAAACCAGTTTCTCTAAGCTTTCCTTATAGCAAATGCCCTCTAATCCAGGCAGCATCCTGGTAAACCTCCTCTGCAACTCTCTGAAGTCTCCATTTCCTTTCTATAATGGATGGATTTTTAAAAATAGTAATGGCATTGTGCCTATTTTCAAATACTATTAGCCCAGTGACATTGACCTTATTTATGCTTGTGTGCAACTATCATCCATTGGTGTTGGTCCTTGGGAATCCAGTTACAGATATCCTCAGCCAGATCATCAGTGACTATGAATGTTATACTGTTATGACACCTTGAGCAGCCCACAGGCTCTTCTTGGGAAGAGTTGACTAATTATGAAGGCAGCATATGGCGGACAATAATTGTATGTTCCTGCCAATGAATCACAGCATGACATGGATTTCTTTCAAGCCAATATCTGTTAGATGTATAAATGTCTTCCTAATGTTTCTTCAATCTGCTTTCAGAGCAGTGAAGAAGTGAATATGCAACAAGTGTAAACGTCCAGCAAAATTCTGCAGCTGTTTTATATCTCTTTTATAAAAATTAGATAAGTGGTGGGAAAATAAGCATGCATCTTCAACCACTGTGGAGCATACTAAATGTTCTGACAACATGCACAAGTGCCTAGTGAACAAGTCATCACCTGTACAGTGTTTTGCCAATGCAAACAGACATAGTTGATAGCATTTTAATTTAACTTAAGATTATAGATCTTGAAATAAACTGGCTTACCTTTCTCAAAACTAGTGGCATCTCTGGCTTTCACAAATAATGGCTTGCTTCAGTTTGAGGCTAGTTAACTTAATGCTGTACTGGAGAGCATTACAAGATGTTTTGAGACCAGACAGGCAAGTGGATGCTGGCCCATTAGTTGGGTCAGGCTCATGTACAAGTTATCTCTAAGCACAGATTCCAATCTAGATTTTTTTTAAATATACATAGCAGGGTAAGAAGGTATAAAATTCATGGTGGCATGAGCTTAAGTTGAGAGGTACGAGTTTTAAACATATTGGGGAGAATTTCTTTTTAAACAGAGTTGCTGATGACTGGAATTCTCTGGCAAAGGAGATGGTGGAATCAGATAGAATCACAATGTTTAAGAGACAATAAGACAGGTGCTTAGCCAGGCAAGGCATGGATGTGTGTGGACCTAATGCGGGCAAAAGCAAGCAAGGAAGTCAGTTTCAATGTGGTTGCCTGAAAGGCCCATTTCTGTGATGCACAACTCCAACACTCTATGATTCTATTATAATGTATAAAGTTCAAATTAATTTTTTATAACAGTACACATGCAGTATGTCACCACATACAACTCAGATTCATTTTCTTGCAGGCATACTCAATAAATCCATAATAGAATAATAACCATAAAAGAATCGGTGAAAGACCACACCAACTTGGGTGTTCAACCAGTGTGCAAAAGACAACAAACAGTGCAAATACAAAAAGAAAGTAGTACCAATAAATAAATTATCAATAAATAGCGAGCACAGGAGATGAAGAGTCCTTCAAAGTTGGTCCAACATTTCAGATGGAGTAAGTGAAGCTGAGTGAAGTTACCCCTTTGGTTCAAGAGCCTAATGGTTGAGGGGTAATAACTGTTCATGAACCTGGTGGTGTGGGTCCTAAGGCTCCTGTACCTTTTCCTGATGGCATCAGTGAAAAGAGAGCATGTCCTGGATGATAGATACTGCTTTCTTGCAACAACACTTTGTGTAGATGTGCTCTATGGTGAAGAGGCCTTTACAAGTGAGGGACTAAGCCATATCCATTACTTTATGTTGGATTTTCCATCCAAGGGCATTGTGTTTCCATACCAGGCTATGATGCAGCCAGAAAATAGACTCACTACTACACTTCTTTAGAAGTTTGTTCATGTTTTAAACGCTGTACCAACTTTGTGGTACAGCTGTGGAGGAGATGTTGTTGCTTATTTGAACTGACTGAGGTCTTCAAGTGAGGAAATCAAGGATCCAGTTGCACAAGGATGTATTGAGGCCATGGTCTTGAAGATTATGAATTAGTTTTGAGGGAATGATGGTATTGAATGCTGAGCAGTAAGTGATAACTAGAATCCTGATGCATGCATCTTTGCTGTCCAGTTGTTCCAGGGTTAAGCGAAAAGCCAATGAGATGGCATCTGCTGTGGACCTGTTGCTCTGGTAGGAAATCCAGATTAAATCCAAGTCACTTCTCAGGCAGGAGTTGATGTTTCATTACCAACCTGTCAAAACACCTCATCACAGTGGGTCTAAGTGCTAACCAGTCACTGAGGCAGGCTACCAAGTTCTTCTGAGACACCGGTATAGTTGAAGCCTGCTTGAAGCAGGTGGGTACCTCCAACACTAGAAGTGATAGGTTAAAGATCTCAGTGAACACCAACCCGCCGATCAGTGCAGGTCTTTAGTACTTGGCCAGGTACCCCATCTGACCCGGATGCTTTTGAATTGGATGATTCACTTCATGACGTTACAGAAACCTGCTAGTAATAACTGCAAAGTTCTAGCAGTATGTCTTGTGCTGTGTAAACTCCAGCTCCCTTCCAAGTAATCAGAATGCCCTCCATCATTGACTGAAATACCGATAAGTAGAAAGGATTAGCAAAACTTATTCTTGTTACTCATACTCAACACCTAAAACAAATGTAAATTAAAGTATAACTAATCAAAATTTGAAAATATAGATAGCAACATAACAGCAGTGATGATCACTATTAACATGAAAAATAAACATGTTTATTTGTCATGGTTTTAATTTGCATGCTGTGAAACAGTGTTAGAGGTGGATGGTGGTGGAATGAAAGGTGAAGTTTATCATAGCACAAATCAGCAATGTGACCTACGTGGTTGAAAGCAATCTAAAATAGTTTTAAAATGCCAGAAAACCATAAAAGAGTCCATATAAAATAATATTAAAAAATAGTGTCGTTCTTCAGAGAATGAAAAGATATAAAGAAAAACTGCTATTGTCCCAGTATCCATAATTTATTAAAGCTTTCTGCTGATGTTAAATTAATTTCTTCAGTGATGCAAATGCAAGCAAATCAAGTGAAAGGTACAACTATCTGATAGCCACATTATGATGAAGCTTTCATGTTAATAAATTGCTGACAAGTCCTATGAAACCATGAATTTGATTGCTGTCATTATCCTTCTAGAAGCAGGAAAAAGCTGAACTACTTCCTTTTCCTGGTCCTTTTGCTTCAGTCATACATCTCAATTGGCAGCAAATTCAGTAAAGCCTAAATATGTCGTCTTCTGACTTTATGAATTTATCTTTCCCACAAAGTAAAAAGCTTAAATTGTACTAAAATCAGTCCTGTCAGCGCCCCAGTAGCATTGTTGTTAGCACAGCACTATTACAACTTGTTGGATTTAGATTTCAAATCCAGAGTTTCATTGGCATACATGGATTCCCAGATGCTCTAGATTCCTCTCACAGTTCAATGTACTGGGTAGGTTAATTGATCATTGAAAGTCATCCCTTCATTACATTGGGATGAAATTGGGGTGATTGGGAAGTTGCTGGGGCATGAGCACCTCAAGGGCTGATAGGGCCTATTCAGGGCCTATCTCTAAATACAAATAAAATAAAATCATGAAAACAATGCCATTATTTCTGCCCATTGACTGAACTAATCACTTTGATTGAAGAGTGGATAAAGACGTGTATATAATTTCTTGAACAAAATGACCAGACTCAAGGCATGGTTGTTAGATAAGGTTTAACTGCTACTTGTTTACAAACTTGGGGGGGGGGGGTTGGGGGGGGAGAAGGTAATTGGCATCAGAAATCCAAACTGACAGACTAATAATACATTAACCACAAATAAAAGTAGGCTGCAATAAACATTGGGAGCTTACCCATGTTGGTGGCCTGCCATCGGGGCCTTCTGATGAAAGTTCCTTGAAAACATGACTTTGAAACATTACTTCTCTTCCTCTTATCTTATTGTTTTGTCTTATAGACTGGAAGCCCTCTATGCTAAAGAGAAATTTCTGTTTCTCTGAAGTAATTCTGAGGTATGGAGGATGACTTGCTTACACTGTGGTTTTGAGTTCTGATGAGGCTGAGATTAGTGTGAGAAACTTTCTCTCATGTGGAACTCAGTACATTATGGGTAGGTAATTTGTAAGTCTTATTCTTCTACATGCATGGACATAAAATCGACAATAACTCCTTCTCTACTTTGACCGATTATGAGCCAGAAGTCAGAAGGATATTGCATGTTTTGAAGAAGGCTTTGAGCACATATCATGTTAACCAGATAAGTCCTTCTCAGGCGCCAAACATATTTGCTTCAGTAGCAATTTACGCCAGCTATTTATTGACCCTGTAAGCTAGCACAAATGTCAGAAATCTGATTCCTGGGGCAGAAACAATGGTGAACACAAGGAGAGTACAAATCCATTAGTAAAAATCTGTCCATCTGCTTTCCTGAATTAGCTTTAGATCTTGAGATTTTCATGTGGTTTTTCACCTCTCAAGTACACTGCAAAGCATTCTACTTTACTTGACAATCATGTCTCAAATCTGTGCATTTTATTCAAGAAATTATATGCACTTTACCCACTCTTCAATCAAAATGATTAGTCCAACCAATGGGCATTAATAATGGCATTGTTTTCATGATTTTATTTCATGATGGTCCGTAGCTTGGGCAGATGTCCCGTGTGTCATAACCATATGGTATAGCTAAATGGATGAGCTTTTTATCTTTTGCTACTCACTGTGTTTGTGGCTGCATACTTGTAATGAGGATTATCAAGGATTGCTAAAGAATGACATTAATACCAAAACAATCTCAGACAAAATTCATGAAAGGCTGACAGACCCTGAGATTTCATAGACGGCTATTTACTGTATTTATTACTGCTATTGAACAGCTGAAGGATTGATTATTGTAACTTGCACTCGAGTGGCTAACAAGCAGCGGTGCTGATTGTTGGAAGTTGAGAAGCATTGTACAAAAGGAATTTGTTTATATCCCACCATGCCTTGGAGAGGCCATAAGATTGTTGGAAGATAACTGAATTATCAATGGAAATTCTCAATGGAAATTCTGTTTGTGAGCTTCATACATGATGAAATACTCAAGCACATAAACAGTATCAGACCATGGGTACATTTCAATTTGTATTATGAAACTGGAAACTTAAGTCATTAAAATGTGGTGTTGAATTTTTAAATGATCACTTTTGTCTGTAAGCAGTTTGTTTTACAAATAAACAAGAATAATAGAATTAATATGCAATATCAAAGGTAGATCTTGTTCTGTCCATCTGTACAGGGATTGTGTAAGTAATATAGATTCTGCTTTTGTCTTTTGGAGTCCAGGAAATTGATCAAGATGGGATTCTGGGATGCTTCATCACTCTAATGACATAATGGCCTCAACTCATGTATTGGCCCCTGATTCATGGTTAGGAGTGGTGCATTTCTACCTTAGTGGGTATCATGCCCAAAAGAGTACTTTTATGTTTGTTATGGGCAGTTAATGCTTTAACTTCTCAGAGGCAGTCACAAAGTTCAAAGTATGTATACATTATACAACGTTGAGGTTTCTGTCTTTACAGGCAGCCACAAAACAACAACCCAAAAAGATCCTATTTTAAAAAAGAAATTAAAATATCCAGTAGGCAGAGAGGAAAAAAACAAATGAAGTCTAATGAAAGACACGGAGCCAAGCATCACTGCTGCTGGAGCAGAACACAGCCTCAGTTCATCACAGAAATAGCACCAGTATGATAGCAATAAAAAATGTTTTCTTGGTCTGTCATTGGTCTTTTCCAAATTGGACCTATCAAGACTCGGAACAACATCACTGAATCAACCATCAGGCATTAGGAAGAATAATTATATGGAATTAGAACTACTGCAGGTTGTCTTTAATCAGATGTAAAACCATAAGCATTGTTAACTTTGAATATATTATAAGACTTTAATATGTAGGAGAAGAATTAGGCTATTTGGCCTATCAAGTCTGCTCTGCCATTTCATTATAGCTGATCTAATTTTTCCTCTTAGCCCCATATCTCAGCTTCCCCCTTTTGCCACCCAGGATCCCTTCAAACCCTGACTAATCAAGAATCAATCAACCTCTGCCTTAAATGAACATAAAGATTTGGCCTCGACAGCAGCTGAGGCAAAGATGAACTACTCTCTAGCTAAGGAAATTCCTCCTTATCTCTATTCTAAAAGGATGCCTCTTATTCGGAGGTTGTGTCCTCTGGTCTTGGACTCTCCCACCATAGGAAATATCCTCTCCACATCCACTCTATCCAGGCCTTTCAATATTCGATAGGTTTCAATGAGGTCACCCCTCATTCTTTTAAGTTCCTGTGAATACAGACCCAGAGTCATCAAATGCTCTTCATATGACAAACTTTTCTATCCTAGAATCATTTTTGTGAACCTCCTTTGAACCCTCTCCAGTTTCAGCACATCCTTTCTAAGATAAGGGGCCCAAAACTGCTCACAATACTCCAAGTGAGGGCTCACCTGTGCTTTATAAAGTCTCAGCCTTACATCCTTGCTTTTGTATTCTAGTCCTCTTGAAATGAACGCTAATATTGCATTTGCTTTCCTCTCCACAGACACAACCTGCAAATTAACCTTTATAGAACCCTGCACAAGAACTCTTAAGTCCCTTGGCACCTCAGTTTTTTTGTATTTTCTGTCCGGTTAGAAAAAAGTCAACCCTTTCATTTTTTCCACAGAAGTGCATGACCATGCAATTCCTGATGCTGTATTCCGCCTGCCATTTCTTTGCCCATTCTCCTAGTCCATCCTTCTGTAGTTTCTCTACTTGCTCAAAACTACCTGCCCCTCCACCTATCTCCATATCATCTGCACAGTTTGCAATAAAGCCTCAATTCCATCAACCAAAGCATTGACATATAATGTAAAAATAATCAGTCCCAACACAGACCCCTGGGGAACAGCCCTAGTCACCAGTAGCCGACCAGAAGAGGCTCCCTTTATCCCCACTCTTTACCTCCTGCCAATTAGCCACTGTTTAATCCATGATGGAATCTTCCCTGTAATACCCTGGGCTCGTAGCTTGTAAGCAGCCTCATGTGGCACCTTGCCAAAGGCCCTTCTGAAAATCCAAATACTCATCAACTGATTCTCCCTTGTCTATCCTGCTTGTTATTTCTTCAAATAATTACAACAGATTTGTCAGGTAAGCTTTTCCCTTGAGAAAACCAGACTGACAATGGTCTATGTTATCATGTGCCTCCAAGTACCCTGAGACTTTATCCTTAATATAGACTCCAACACCTTCTCAATTACCAAGTGGCCGATAGTTTTCTTTCTTCTTTGTATAATCTTTCTAGTTCCGGCCTCACTAGCATGTGGCACAGGTAACAATCCTGAGATCGAACCCTGGCAGTCCTGCCCTTAATTTGGTGGCTAACTCCCAATGCAGAACCTCGTCACTTATCCTACCCATGTCATTGGTACCTACATGGACCACGACTTCAGGTTGTTCACCCTTCCACTTAAACATGATGAGAACTTGATCTGAGATATCCTTGACCTTTGCACCCGGGAGCAACGAGTTCTCACCCACAGAGCCTCCTCAAAGGTTTCAATGGTACATTTAATGTCAGAGAAATTTATTCAATATACATCCTGAAAGGCTTTTTCTTCAATCATCCATGAAAACAGAGGAGTGCCCCCGAAGAATGAATGACAGTTAAATGTTAGAACCCGACGTACCCCCCAGCTTCCCTCTCTCCTGCGTGTAAGCAGGAGCAAGCAACGATTCCCCCTCCCCACCAGTAAAAACAAGGATCAGCATCCACCACCAAGCTCTCAAGGGTACTGCAAAAGCAACAGCAAAGACACAGACTTGCAGTACCACAAAGATTACTTGTTTACCCAGTGTTCGACATACCACTGGCTTTTTCTCTCCCTAATAAGGGAGAAGGAGGTATCTCTGTTTCACAGCGAGAGGGGAGACATAACAAACAACTCACTGATTTACAATGTTAAAAGTCCGTTGCATGGTTTTTTCCAAGATTTGTGCCCAAAGATCCCAGGACTCTGGGCACACAGCCAGAGATCTTCCGACACCCATAACACACCAATCTCCTGCCAGGAAACCAACCTTCGACTTGCCTGTCTCCAGAGCCACGAGATCTCGGACCTCCGAAGGCGAGCGAAGCTCTTAGGCCGCCTCCTTGGCCTGTCAAATAACGGCAGCTGTGAAAGCCTGAGAGAGGGCCCCATTCCCGCAAAGAACTGAAGTCAGCGTGTAACTCTTCGAAAGAACCCTGTAAGGGAAAAATAGAGATATTAAAGATGGAAGTAGAGCTGTTTCTGTAGAGACAAGCAAAGGAGCCGCTATTTAATACCATCATGACTAAGCTCCGCCCTCTTGTTTCTATTCCGCTAACTTACACCTATCACCACAGCATGCATCTTCTTCCCCCTTACTCATTGAGTCAGGGCAGACTCAATGCTAGAGACCAACCAGCCACTGTTACTTGCCTCTCTTAGGTTGTTTCCCACACCCCAGCAAAGTAACCTGTTATACATGTTGCTGAGAGGGGTGGTCAAAGTGGTAGTCTGCACTGACTCCTTAACCCCTTTCTCCTTCCTGACTGTCACCCAGTTTCCTGTGAACTGCACCTTGTGTACAACTACCTCTAAATGTCCTAACTATCACACCGTCAGCCTCCTAAATGATCTGGAGCTCATTCAGTTCCAGCTCCAACGCCTTACCATGGATTGTTAGAAGCTGCAGCTGGATGTACTTCTCACAGCTGCAGTCATAGGGGACACTGGAGGTCTCCCTGCCTTCCTACATCCCATAAGAGGAGCATTCCACTATCCTGCCTGCCAACCCTACTATCCTAGCTGAGCAGATATGTAGAAGGGAAGGGAATAAAAACTTACCCTTGAGATTTTCTTTTCTTTGCCCTCTCTGACTGAAGCCATAATACAGGTATTATGTATCACCTGGGCAACTGGGTTAATCCAATTTTTTGTTCTTGTTGTTGTGTTTTAATAATTATTGAAGTATTCCTTGACGTGCACAAGTCCAGGACTTGTTGGCACATAGAGTACCAAATACATTCGAAAGTTGTGGAGTAAGTTGAGTGCTGGTTTTGTTGAAAAGCAGAAAATGAAAACCAACAATGTGAGCATGGATCAAAAGAAGCCAAGTAAATGGAGCAGTGAGTTGAGAGTGAAGTGCAGCTGATCACAGGAAAGTGAATGGCAAATGGCCAAGTGGTTAAGGCGTTGCACTAGCGATCTGAAGGTTGTGAGTTCGAGCCCCAGCTGAGGCAGTGTGTTGTGTCCTTGAGCAAGGCACTTAACCACACATTGCTCCAGTCCACCCAGCTGAAAATGGGTCCTGGCAAAATGCTGGGGGTTAACCTCGCTATTGACTAGCGTCCTATCTGGGGAGAGTCTCGTACTCTCAGTGGTTTCACGCCACGGAAACCAGCATAAGCACCTGCCTGATGAGCCAATAAGGCTTGGGACAGACTTTAACTTTTAATAAGAAAGTGAGAAATAAATGGCAGGAAGGCATTAAAGGGAAGGCACAGAACCTGACAGCAAGATCAACCATAAGTTTGGATGCGTAGTATGAAGTTAAGATTCTGAGTGCTAAAGAGGCAGACATACGAGTGCAGTGAAGAAATATAAAAGGCCAGTAACAGGTAGTGATGAACTATATACTTACTATGTAAAAATATTCATTAACAAGAGGGCATCTTTAAGGACTGTCATTGTCTCATTGTCATACTATGGGATTTCTGGCTGAATAACAGTCTAAAAATTGGAATATGATAATATATAATTATCTTGTTAATGATAAATAAAGTGGCTAGCCTACTCATTGTCCTAAAGTATTTCTCTCTCCATAGGTGCTCCCTGACCTGAGTATTTCTGCACTTTTGTTTTCTTAAAGAGTCATAGAAACGGCACAGAAACGGGCCTTACAACATGTCTGTTCTAATAGACAGAATAGCCAGGATTCCCTTCATTTATTTGGAAATTCGTGCAAGTTAATTTGAACAGGACACTGTTGCCAAAAAGCTTATAACTAGTGTCAGTTGCATGCTCTTGTGTGGCTGTTAGATGCTACTCAGTGCTTAGAGCGAGCAGTTTTTAAGTAGTATCAGTCGCGTGTGTTCGTGTTCAAAAATCCATTGATTTTTGTCACTGTTAGGTCACAAGAAATAAACAGTAAGACAACGTGGAATTGTTTCGCTCTCTTGGGCTTCAAGCATTAAGATTTGTCAATGCCAGAAATGGCCAGGAATGAAAATGAAATGATTTCGCTACTTCAGGTTAGGAACAATAAAGAATCTGAAGGTATCAACAATCATCTTGCTTGTCATGTTTGGTCCCCGCCCAGCACTCAGCTCTCACCTGTGGCTCAAACTGGCTGCTTGCATGCAACAGAGACCACACACCAGTACACTGCTTCAACAGGTATGCTAAACCAGGTGAGGGTAGCCCACAGGTATTGTACCCCAGGTATTGTACCTCATTTATTCTGACTAGTCTGGGATCAGGTAATGCGGAGACAGTTAGAGCAGTGGTGTGCTCCGTACGCAGTCTGTGGGAGGTCAGGGTCAACACAGTTGTCCCTGATGACCACACCTGCAATAGGTGCATCCAGCTGCAGCTCCTATCAGACCGAGTTAGGGAATTGGAGCAGGAGCTGGATGAACTACGGATCATTCAGGAGGCAGAGGCAGAGATAGATAAGAGTTATCAGGAGGTAGTCACACCGAAAAGTCAGGAGGTAGGCAAATGGGTGACAGTCAAGAGAGGCGGGGGAGCAGACAGAGAGAGTAGAGCACCCCTGTGGCTGTTCCCATCAACAATAAGTATACCGTTTTGGATACTGTTGGTGGGGATGACCTACCAGGAACTTGCAGTGGTCCTGTCTCTGGCACTGAAGTTGGACCCTCGACTAGGAAGGGGAGGAAGGAAGAGAAGAGAGCGGTATTGATAGGGGTTTTTATAGTCAGGGGGGGCGGATAGGAGATTTTGTGGGGAAGATCGGGAGTCTCGGATGGTATGTTGCCTCCCTGGTGCCAGGATCCGGGACATCTCAGGTCGGGTGCAGGTTATTCTCGAGAGGGAGGGCAAGAACCCAGATGGTGTTCAACGACGTGGGTAGGATGAGTGAGGGGGTCCTGCGTATTGAGTTCAGGGAGTTAGGTGCAAAGCTGAAGGGCAGAACCTCCAGGGTAACAATCTCAGGATTGCTACCAGTGCCATGTGTGAGTGAGGCAAGGAACAGAAGGATTATACAGATTAATATGTGGCTGAGAGAATGGTGCAGGAGGGAGGGCTTCAGGTTTTTAGATAATTGGGCATTGTTCCAGGGAAGGTGGAATCTGTTCCGACGGGACAGTTTACACCTGAACTGGAGCAGTACTAACATTCTTGCAGGAAAATTTGCTTGTGCTTCTCGGGGGGGTTTAAACTAAATTTGCAGGGGGCAGGGATCCAGAATGTGGAGAGAGGATAGATAGATGAAGAATAAAGGACAGGTGGGGAATCCACGGTTCCGGAATATTAAGTGTGTAGTAGAGAAAGGTGAGGCGGAACAAGTGATAAGGAGGACACATGTACAGAGGGATGGTCTGACGGAACATGGAGTTAAATGTGCAGCAAGAATAAGTAAATTTAGGAAGGACAACAAAATTCAAGGGGCGTATAGCCCGATGGGAGTTCGGGGAGCTGGGTTAAGCACAATAGGCAGCGATTTAAACAGAGGGAGGAGAAATGGGCTAAAAATTCTATATCTGAATGCATGAAGTGTCAGAAATAAGGCGGATGAGCTTGAAGCTCAGGTGCGAATGGTTAATTATGATGTTGTTGGGATAACTGAGACATGGCTGCAGGGAGATCAGACCTGGGAAATGAATGTACAAGGGTATACGTGCTATCATAGCGACAGAAATGTGGGCAGATGGGGTGGGTGAGGAATGAGATTCAGTCCTTTGCAAGGGGGGACATAGGATCAGGGGAAGTAGAGTCTGTGTGGATAGAACTGAGGAACAGTAAGGGTAAAAAGACCCTAATGGGTGTTGTCACCAAACAGTAGCATGGATATTGGATGCAAGTTGAATAGGGAGCTAACATTGGCATGTGGCAAAGGTAATGTCGCAGTGGTTATGGGGGATTTCAACATGCAGGTGAACTAGGAGAATCAGGTTGGTGCTGGACCCCAGGATAGGGAGTTTGTAGAGTGCCTACGGGATGCATTCTTGGAACAGCTTTTACGAGAGCCGACCAGGGACAAGGCTATTCTGGATTTAGTGTTGTGTAATGAACAGGATTTGATAAGCGATCTTGAAGTAAAGGAGCCATTAGGAGGTAGTGACCATAATATGATAAGTTTTTATCTGCAATTTGAGAAGGATAAGGGCAGATCGGAGGTGTCAGTGTTGCAGTTGAACAAAGGAGACTATGGAGCCATGAGGGAGGAGCTGGCCAAAGTTAACTGGATGGATATCCTAGCAGAAAAGACAGTGGAACAGCAATGGCAGGTATTCTTGGGAATAATGCACAAGGTGCAAAATCAGTTCATCCCCGGAGAAGGAAGGATTCAAAGGGGGGAAAGGGGCCACAGTGGTTGACAAAGGAAGTCAGAGATTGCATAGCATTAAAAAAAAAGAAATATGACAGAGCTAAGGTGAGTGGGAGGACAGATGATTGGGAAATTTTTAAGGAACAACAGAACTTAACTAAAAAGGCAATACGGGGAGAAAAAAATGAGGTACGAACGCAAGCTAGCCAGGAATATATGGAGGATAGCAAAAGCTTTTTTAGGTATGTGAAGAGAAAGAAGATAGTTAAGAACAATGTTGGGCCCTGAAGAATGAATTGGTTGAAATTGTTATGGGAAACAGAGAAATGGCAGAAGAATTTAATAAGTACTTTAGATCTGTCTTCACAAAGGAAGACACAATCAATCTCCCAGATGTATGGATGGGCCAAGGACATAGGGTAACAGAGGAAATGAAACAGATTGACATTAGGAAGGAAACGGTGATGAGTAGACTGATGGGACTGAAGGCTGACAAATCCCCAGGTCCAGATGGTCTGCATCCTAGGGTACTAAAGGAGGTGGCTCAGGAAATTGCGGATGCATTGGTAATCATTTTCCAATGTTCCTTAGATTCAGGATCAGTTCCTGATGATTGGAGAATGGCTAATGTTATTCCACTTTTTAAGAAAGGAGGGAGGGAGAAAGCAGAAAACTATCATCCTGTCAGCCTAACATCAGTAGTGGGGAAGATGCTAGAGTCCATTATTAAAGATGAAATAGTAGCATATCTAGATAGCAGTGATAGGATTGGGCCAAGCCAGCATGGATTTACCAAGGGTAAATCATGCTTGACTAATCTATTGGAGTTTTTCAAGGATGTAACCAGGAAGTTAGACAAAGGAGATCCAGTGGATGTAGTGTGCCTCGATTTTCAGAAGGCATTTGATAAGGTCCCACATAGGAGATTGGTGAGTAAAATCAGAGCTCATGGCATTGGGGGAAAGATATTGACATGGATAGAAAACTGGTTGGCAGATAGAAAGCAAAGGGTAGTGGTGAATGGGTGTTTCTCGGAATGGCAGGTGGTGACTAGTTGGGTGCCACAGGGCTCGGTATTGGGACCACAGCTGTTTACGATTTACATCAACAATTTAGATGAAGGCATTGAGAATAACATCAGCAAGTTTGCTGATGATACTAAACTGGGTGGCAGTGTGACATGTGATGAGGATGTTAGGATAATTCAGGGTGACTTGGATAGACTAGGTGAGTGGGCAGATACTTGGCAGATGACTAATGTGAATAAGTGTGAGGTTATCCACTTTGAGAGTAAGAACAGAAAGGCAGATTATTATCTGAATGGTGTAGAGTTGGGTAAGGGAGAAATACAAAGAGATCTCGAAGTCCTTGTTCATCAGTCACTGAAGGTGAATGAGCAAGTGCAGCAGACAGTGAAGAAGGCTAATGGAATGTTGACCTTCATTACAAAGGGAATTGAGTACAAGAGCAAGGAAATCCTTTTGCATTTGTACAGGGCACTGGTGAGACCACACCTGGAGTATTGTGTACAGTTTTGGTCTACAGGGTTAAGGAAGGACATCCTGGCTGTAGAGGAAGTGCAGCGTAGATTCACAAGGTTAATTCCTGGAATGTCCGGACTGTCTTACGCAGAGAGGTTAGAGAGACTGGGCTTGTACACGCTGGAATTAAGGAGATTGAGAGGGGATCTGATTGAAACATATAAGATTATTAAGGGATTGGACAAGTTAGAGGCAGGAAATATGTTCCAGATGCTGGGAGAGTCCAGTACCAGAGGGCATGGTTTGAGAATTAGGGGTAGGTCATTAAGGACAGAGTTAAGGAAAAAACTTCTTCTCCCAGAGAGTTGTGGGGGTGTGGAATGCACTGCCTCGGAAGGTAGTGGAGGCCAATTCTCTGGATGCTTTCAAGAAGGAGCTAGATAGGTATCTTATGGATAGGTGAATCAAGGGATATGGGGACAAGGCAGGAACCGGGTATTGATAATAGATGATCAGCCATGATCTCAGAATGGTGGTGCAGGCTCGAAGGGCCAAATGGTCTACTTCTGCACCTATTGTCTATTGTCTATTGAGATAAGAAGGCAGTTCTGCAAAGTTCTGTGGACAGTAAAGGGAATGATGAGGCACAGAAGAAATCACGATCATCTGCTGAAACCAATTGTGAGGTCTACTTGTACTACTAGACCCAGACTTCCAAGGTAAAGAGAACGTAACTGCCCCAGTGAAGCAGCTTTTCCACTTTAAATACTCCCCTGCACATATTTCTGGTCAGTGTCAATATGACAGACCAGTGATATTGGTAGAGTTCTAATTTGATCAGTATCTTATTTTAATACAGAATTTATTACTTAATTAAACACTAGTTTGTCTTTATTTTGTACATTTTTAACTACTTCCATGAAACTT
Source organism: Hypanus sabinus (assembly GCF_030144855.1). NCBI lineage: Eukaryota > Metazoa > Chordata > Chondrichthyes > Myliobatiformes > Dasyatidae > Hypanus > Hypanus sabinus. Next base: position 80,757,857 of record NC_082719.1, read on the forward strand.
TGGCTAAGGAGGCATCCATTTAATTGGACCGACATGTACCGTTCTTGGTGTGTCCCAGTTTACTAGAATCCACTGCATTCACCATCCTTTAAGTGAAGAAATTTCTCCTTTCAGTACTAAATGCCCTGTCATTTATTTTGAGACTAATCTGTAATTCTAAATTCCTTATGCAGTTATTCATTTTCCAAACATCTACTCTATCAAGCTCTCTAATAATTTGGTCTATTTCTTTATTTAATTCAGGTTATAGGTTAAAATCTTAGTAATATTATTTTCAAATGAATTCTTTGCAAAAAATTGGATGTTCCCAAGTGATAGCTTACTTTCTGAAATCATTTTCCAAGTCTAAATTTAATTACTTTTGTATTTTAAGTATACTTTGACTCATCAAAATTTTAATGATTTTATAAAAGGTCATTTCATTCAAACCAAGTTGTCATTGGAGCAAAGTGCAGTTTGTAATATGGTCCCAACATCCCCTCTGTTCTGGTAGCTGCTTGCAGCTCAGCTGGTAGTAAGATTTTTACGGAAGACAGAAGGGAGCAATTATTGATATTTTTTCTTAAAGCCAACTATGAATGTGAGTGTTAGATTGAAATCCCTTGTAGCTTCCATACTATTTAGATATAAATTAAGATACAAAAATTACAGCAACAAAACCACTTGCCAACTTCTTTCTTACTTCCTAACTTTTTTTTGGAACTTTCTTTCACAATTTCACTGATGATTTCTTCTCCTCCTTAGGCAGCCACATGAGATCAACGATGACCAGCTTCCACTCCAATCTTTTTGGCTTCATGAACCACCTAAGCTCCCAATGTCGGAGCTGTGCACTCTCCCACAGATGGAAATGACAGTGTAGACAGATGACTTGTGGGGCTTCTAAATTATTTTCATCACTTACACATACAGGCCCGATCCATAGTCTCAAGCGCATGCTGAATGTTCCTTTGTTTTGAATGGTCATTTCAAGAAAGTTTTAAACACATTATTGAATCTATTTCTGTCTCTGCCTAGTGACCTCCTGTGACAGTGTTTGAAATAGTGTCTGCACTGAGAATATGCTGCCAGGTGTGCAGAAATGTGGCCAGCCCATTTTGCTGTCTGGGAGTAAATAGGGCCCAAATGCTGGGATGTTAGCCTGGGAGAGGATACTGGCAGTAGCTTACTTAGCCTTCCATTGAATTTGGAGGACGTTATGGATGTGGTCAGAATTTAATACCATAGACAACAATAGTATTGAATTTCAGAAGAGGAACATGTCAGCAAGTTGCCACTATGTATATGCATTTCAGGTGGATGGAATCCAGGATACATTTCACCTCTGGAAACCAAACACATTTCCTCTCACAGGTCAAATATCATCTGTGGTATTACATTTTATAGTCTTTGAGTCAATAACCTGGAAGTGCACCTGAACATCACTGTGTGAATTCAAGGACAGAAGGAATTCAAGAAAACATTTAGCCATGTCTCAAGAATAAATTAAAAATAATTGATTCAGGACATTGGATATTTTAAAATGTTTGATCAATTTTAAATTTTGCTCCACTTGATTAAAACAATTTTTTTTCTACAAATCATCCAAATTTTCTGCCAATATTATATCATCTAATTTTATAAACCATCTTATTTTTTTGCCGTTAAGAATTTCTTTATTTAAGCCGTAAAAGCAAAATATAACTACAAATTAAATGCCTGTGTTACAAGCACAAAATCGTTAACTCAGATGGTCATTAAATTTTCACAAAAATGAAAAAAAAATGATAACTTGGAAGTTATTTGGCAATTAACAGTATTTTCAATACCACTGAACAACGTTTTTCAAAAGTGTTGCTTCCTCAGATTTTTTTTTTGTTTATGATAGACTGCTTGAAGATGAACACAAATATAATTTCAGACTACTTGTATCACGTAAGAATTTGGAGAAACAACACATTAACTTTTATTGAATGTAATGTGTTTAATTGCATAATGGTGCTGATGCTTTGCAAAAGTTCAACTAAGTTAAAAATATTTGGTTGATGATTTTCATTTGTACTCAGTGTCTGAGGCTTCTCGCTTAAATGTCCAACAATAATTTGCCAGCACTGATGGATTCCAGTTGCACCTTTCACCATGCTCATCACTAACAGCACCAAGATTTGCGGGGAAGAAGTCTAAATGGGAATGCAGAAAATGAATCTTTAGTGACATGCTGCATTTCATGGTTTTATATGCTTGAAGCATGCTTTCAACCAGCTGCATGTAGATTGGTGCTCCGTGGATGCAGAGAAAAATTTCAACAGCTTCCTTCAATGCCTTCCATGTGATTTTCTCCAGTCCCACTAGAAATTCTTCAAATTGCCTGTCATTGATGACCTCTTTGATTTGTGGACCAACAAAAATGCTTTCTTTAATCTTGGCATCAGTTATTCTGGGAAGCATCTGTCTCAAATTTCAAAATCCTTCATAGAAATGTTTGTGCCTGGTGACAGCAAATTCCATCCTTACAATTATTATTACTAAATAATTATTACTAAAACCTGTCCTGCCATGCAGCAGCCACACCACCTAAGCATGCCCAAGCTGGACAAAATAGGAAACTTTCCAGCTTACATCGTAGGCAACATTTTAATTGACTTGAATTATGAATTGAAATAATAAACATAAGTGATTTAAAAAAAATGATGCATGATAGGGAAATTTCATGGTGATTTTCATGATCAGTAGCCCAAAGTTCATAAGATACACCTAAAGGTATTCAGGAAGCCAAATATTTGTTGTCCAGTGTACTGTACTCTCCAATGCATATTACTTGAAAGCTTCACACTATGTATATGTTAGCACACAATAAAACAAGATAGGTGACTTAATTGATATTTCAAATTATTAACCAAATTTTCTAGTTATTAACTGGGATATAAAATTCAGATATTAATCTGGACAGCTGACAAAACACTTTGCTCAAACAATTACATCAAAATTAGTCCTAGAATTACACAGCATGAAAATAGGTCCTGCAGCTCAAATCATCCATGCAAACCAAGGTACCCACCTAAACTAGTCCCATTTGCCATGTTTGGTCTGAGTCTAAAAGCTTTTTATCCATGTACTTATCCAAATGTCTTTTGAATATCACTTTTGTACCAACCTCAAATACTTTCACGAGGGATTGATCATATGGATAGTCAGAGGCTTTTTCCCAGGGCTGAAGTGGTTGCCCCAAGAGGACACAGGTTTAAGGTTCTGGGGAGTAGGTACAGAGGAGATGTCAGGTTTAAGTTTTTTACTCAGAGAGTGTTGAGTATGTGGAATGGGCTGCTGGCAATGGTGGTGGAGGTGGATACGATAGGGTCTTTTAAGAGACTTTTGGAAAGGTACATGGAGCTTCGAAAAATAGAGGGCTATGGGTAAGCCTAGTAATTTCTAAGGTAGGAACAGGTTCGACACAACTTTGTGGGCCGAAGGGCCTGTATTGTGCTGTAGGTTTTCTATGTTTCTACTTTCTCTGGCAGCTAATTTCATGTACACACCCATGCTATGTGATTCACACCACTCTAAATAGTAACCTCAGGTCCCTTTTAAAACATGCCCCTCTCACCTTAAAATTATGCCCTCTAGTATTTGACATTCCCACCCTGAGGAAGGATATTTTTTCCAGAATTTTATTTATTGTTATAATGTGGAAGAACAAATCACCTGACTTTCTTGCAGCTTGTCATTTTTAAGTAGAAATCAATAGTCACTAAACTGCTTTTTCCATGTCAGTAAAACAGATAAAATCACTTCTTTCACTTGTATTTATTCAATTGCAAACCTCCATTAGAATTTTTCTGTTTGACTTTTATGACTGTCCACTGATACAGACTTTGGACTTCCAATCGTTACAGAAAGATTTGGTAAAACTTTTATAGAAAGAACAAATTGAAAGAACAGGTAATAGTAAAGTCAGCATCACCAACATATCAAATGTGAAAGTGCAATACATTGTGTCAGTTAAGTAAATCTGTATTAAATAGTTGTTGTGCAAATTGATATTGACATCATTTGCATGTAAGTCACATCAAACCTATTTGGCTATATTTTATGTTGGTTTGCTTGAAATCCAAAATAAATCCCAAGAGTTCTTCCTGAAATTCAATAGTAGAGCTAAATGTAATATTGAGTTCAATTTACACTGACTGAAACTTACGCTTTAAAATTCTTGACTATTATTGAATAAGAACATATTTATTCTAGTATGTTCTAGCAGCTAGATGGCTGACCCAGTATTCAGTAGGTCACTGTAATATTAAGTTCAGTTTACACCGACTGAATCAGCTACATATATTTACTTAGCTTTTAAAATTCACAAGTAATGATGAATAAGAACTGTATGTTCTTTCAGCTGGTTGGCTGATCCTTTTTTCAGTTCTATATAGGAATTCCTCCTCAAGGTGAAGTCCCTAGCACAGAGTGCTGAATATTGGACCAGTCTAATATACCTGTCAAAGGCAACTGGTCTTGGGAAAGCTTGCATTGCCTGCTTCATCAGCCTCCTTTAGACTACCATGCCAAAGAAGTTCCAGAGAGCTGCATAATTTCAGCAGGAAGAGTTCCTGATTGTCTTATCTCCTGTGCATACAACACACCCTGTGCCAGCATTGAGATCTTACTGAGGACACAAGGCATGCAAAAATTTCCCATGGCTGGTTTGACAGCCTGGAATTCCATGTCAAAGGTCCTGATCTGTTATGTTTTTTTGGCTGGACCTGTTTGCCTTGCCTCTCCAGCAGTTGGCCAGCAGTGCATTTTTCTTACCACCCCACCTAGTGACTAGCCCAGTTTTCTTAATGCTGATTTGGATGCATTCCAACAATTTTGAAATGAATAAAATGTGAAAAATCCAACTTGTGCATCTTAGAGTGAAATGCCATTGTGCTTCCCAGGCTCATCAGATTCATTCCATCATTGTTATAAACTCCGAGTTGGTTGATTAGTTTTCAGGAATACAGTAAATGTACATCATAAAAGCTGCAGAAGCTTGACGTGCAAAGCATGAACAGAAAGCACTGAGAACAACCAGCGAGGCAGGCAGCTTCTCTGTCAGAACTGGGAAAGTGAGCATGCTTTCATCATTTTATTTTAGTCATGTCATTAGTTTTCAGGTCTGTTTGTTCCAATCACTTTAAATTACAAAATTAAAATCATACATCCAAAGTTTTATAAAATTGAATTCCACTAGTATATGCTGTTGGTGCCTTGCTTGAAATTTGCTATTCATTAAAGTTAATTGGCAGAAGAGCAGGAGGTAATAATGTATAAAATTCTGGCCAATAACTTTAATGGATAATGAGCAGAAAACCATTGGCTTGGAGTGTACAGTTTTAAAATTTACTGGGCAGTGTTTGAGATTGTTAAGAGTGTGCAGAAGTTGAACATTTCAAACAGAAAAAGAAAAATCTGGAAATTCCCAGCGGATCAGAAATTACCTGCATTTTCTAACTCTTTATCATCAAAATAGACAATTTTCAGTCACACTGATCTGCTGTGTACAGTACAAGGATCTAATTATTTTTATTTCTAATTTTATTTTTAATTGATTTTTTTTCTAAATTGATCATATATGAACAATGGAAATACTCTATCAAAAGGTACTGAGCAGTAACAAGTACAATAAATCCTTTCCGTCTGATTTCTGTTAATGATTCATTTCTGTGTCTAGGAGCCAGAATCTTTTCCAGCTTTTGTTAAGTATCCAAGGCTTCCATTATTGGTCTGGTAAATGAGGCATTTTTTCTGAATGGAGTATCACCAGTCTTTATTTCAGTAACACCCTGTTTTGAGAGACAAAGACAAAACAAAATTCTTTATTAATTTTATGACTAATAATTTCAGCAAAGTATTCAATTTATAATTCTGATGTTAAAACAAACAGTATTGAAGATTAGCAATGGGTAACTATCACTTATTAAACAAATGTTAATCTGTGAACCTATTTGTGTTAATTGCATGAAGACAAACAGCAGTTGGAATGCTTAACTGAGGTTTATTTTATAGGAGTTTCTTTTATTGCTAATTTAATCTCTAATGAATATTGGAAAAATCAAACACTGGAAATATACAATAGAAACAGAACATGCTAGCAGTACTCAGCAGGTAACGCCACTTCTGAAGGAAGACACGGGGAATTAATATTTCAGGGGAAATAGCCATGTTGTGGATACACGAGCATTAATAAATCTTAAGTATGTGAATGTGTTGTATGATTTCAGAAAATCCAGGTATTTTGAAGCACTTTGTTATTGATGCTAGGCTTCCAGGCTCAATGGAAGAGACTACAAGCCATTAATGGAATTATAACACTCCAGCACCAACTCTCTAACTGATTCTTCCTTGTGCATTGTTCCCTTTAGATTGTAAAGGTTCATTGGTATTTAATGTCAGTTGTTACATACAGAATATATACGAATTTACAGCTCCCCAAGAACTATAGCCTATTATAATATTTTATATAATGGACCGATGTTGATTTATTTGGTTTTTGATCTTTAGTGCAACTTTAACATGCTTAGCATGCTTAAATACTTTGTCCAATTTTAAAGAAGGGATTCACTTTTGAGTATTTTCAGTAGATACTGTGACCCTTAATCTTGATTTTTTATCTTGTATTCACATGCAATTTTTAAATACTCAACCAAGCCTTTTAACCAATGCAAAATTTCTTACAGTAGTCCTAACATAGGCTATTTTAATCATTTTCTCTATTAAAATGTCTATTGATAATGGATGAGGAAAATTTCCTAATATGATAAGCTGCACATATACAGTACAAGGGCAAATAAACAAAATGGTAACAATTTAGGTATTGTTATTAGTGAACTCTGATAAATAGATTAGAAAAGAAACATGTCACCAAATTTCCATGTTAAAAATTCACAAATTTTGGACATTTAGTAGGAATGTCATGCCTGCATCATTCATTCATTTGAGTTACTGATCAACAGCATTTATTTTTAAGACTACAGATTTAATTTTTGTGTTTTTGGCTTTCTCCTTAAAGTCCAACGTTTCAATTGCTGACCCAAAATTCTCCTCATTACTTAGATTGAAGCATTTTCATAAAACATCTATATTCTCATAGTTGTCTTGTATCTACCTTTTTATGATTTTAACCATACAAACAATATACTTTTAGGAGATGCATACTGCTTCCAATTTAATTATTTGATCTTAAAAAACTGGATTAAGTATGAAAGCATGACATCTAATTTTCAATGTTAATTTATCCATTTTAGCTATTATTGAAGAACTTTCCTTGAGTGAATAAAACTACTTCAAATTTGTTTTCATGATGATAAAGCAACAGGACTGCAGTAGTGTCACTCATCCAAAATCTTCAATATAGTTGCACTGAGTTAGTTAAGCTCAAGATATGATTGCTGAAATAACCTACTGAGCCTGGCCATTTTTTCCATTACTGATCTAACAAGCATCAAGTAACTGTCAGTGCTGGCCTCTTCCTCATACCCCCTGCCTCGTAAATCTGCAGCTGTCAGTGAGGTTTCTAATTATACACAGCTCCCTTTCAGATTGGAGCACATATACTTAACCACACAGGGTTTTAGTTTGAAACAGAGAAACCACTGTGGGTAGAAATTCTGAATTAACTGGTTTTAATACTTAAGCTATCCAACTTGCCCTGTGTAATCAAATTAAAAAAGTTTTCTCCAGTATCTTTGCTGATGGAAATTCATTTAAAGCCTATATAAATAAGTAGGCCTATATATAATAAGTGTATTACATTAATAATAAAAAGTCCAGATTTTATAAATGATTCAATTTCAGCTTTTTAAAAATGTATCTAACCATGTAAAAGCTATTCTTAAATCAATTAATTACCAAGCGAACATTTTCAACTGAATTTGGATTCAAAATATTTTGTACAGTTTACTGTAATTTTGTGTTTAATTTTCTGCATGTCTTTCCTGTCAGCTGTGTTGCTCTGAGAAAATGGATGGCATGCTATGTTGGTGCTGTGATGTGTTGCAACATTTGTGGGCGCTGGGATGTGTAGCACATACTTCAGTCGTGTTGGTTATTCACGCAAAGGGCACATTGCATGTTTCGATGCTCATGTAATAAACAAATGAATCTGAATCTGAGTCGGCACACTTGTAAATGCACTGCTTAGAATCCTCTTGTGTCCCAGCTTTGAATTCCCTCTTTTTCTAAAAACAGTGCTCACCTGTACTTGCTTAACATGGTCCGACCAGATTGTGATAGGTTGTTCAGTTTTATAATCATGACGCTGTAAAGAACAGTTTACACATAAATAGAGAACAAACAGGCCAAAGTAATGCATAATCACCATAAACTGATCATTAAGATTTTTGCTAACTTCATAGAATGAAAAAGAGAATAAACTTTTGTTCATTTTTGTTTAAATGAGTCATATAATTTCAAAGATGGAACAGAAATTGTACTGCATGTGAGAATTCAGCTTTACAAAAACCTGAAACTGGGAGGAAAAACTGACTAAAAAATGACAATTCCTTTGCTATAGAATTGTACTTAACATGTTCTGAGCTACTCCACTAATTACATATCCACCTCACTCATTCTACATATAAATATTTCCTGAACTATGGCAGTCAGTTCATACATGTGAACATATTACAATGTTTTTATTAAAAATCTTCTCACTCCTGTAGTCAAGTTACAGTGTTAAACTATCCAAGAAAAAGCCCCTTGATTTTTAAGTGGCATAATTAAGGTTTATCCTTGTGATGTGGAGGAAATATTTAGGAATTATTGGCATCTAGTTGGAAAATGGAGCACTGTGCATGTATTGCATCAGTGTTAGTGTCTAGTGAAAGGTTAGGGTTGTTCATCTGCTTAGAAATATAATGGGCTGTTTTCTGTTGAACAAGGTAAAGTATTTGCTACACACACAAAATGCTGGTGGAACGCAGCAGATCAGGCAGCATCTATAGGGAGAAGCACTGTCAACGTTTCGGGCCGAGACCCTTTGTCAGGACTAACTGAAAGGAAAGATAGTAAGAGATTTGAAAGTAGGAGGGGAGGGGAAAATGTGAAATGATAGGAGAAGACCGGAGGAGGTGGGTGAAGCTGAGAGCTGGAAAGGTGATTGGCAAAAGGGATACAGAGCTAGAGAAGGGAAAGGATCATGGGACGGGAAGCCTAGGGAGAAAGAAAGGGGGAGGGGAGCACCAGAGGGAGATTGGAGAACAGGTAGAGTGATGGGCAGAGAGAGAGTAAAAAAAGGAGGGGGAAAAAAACTAAATATATAAATATATCAGGGATGGGGTAAGAAGGGGAGGAGGGACATTAACGGAAGTTAGAGAAGTCAATGTTCATGCCATCTGTTTGGAGGCTACACAGCCAGTATACAAGGTGTTTTTCCTCCAACCTGAGTGTGGCTTCATCTTGACAGTAGAGGAGGCCATGGATAGACATATCAGAATGGGAATGGGATGTGGAATTAAAATGTGTGGCCACTGGGAGATCCTGCTTTCTCTGGCAGACAGAGCGTAGGTGTTCAGTGAATCGGTTTCCCAGTCTGCGTCGGGTCTCACCAATATATAAAAGGCCACACTGGGAGCACCAGGCGCTGTATACCACACCAGCTGACTCACAGGTGAAGTGTTGCCTCACCTGGAAGGACTGTCTGGGACCCTGAATGGCGGTGAGGGAGGAAGTGTAAGGGCAGGTGTAACTCTTGTTCCGCCTGCAAGGATAGGTGCCAGGAGGGAGATCAGTGGGAAGGGATGGGGGGGAAGAATGGACAAGTGAGTTGCGCAAGGAGTGACTACTGGTATTTGCTACTATCTTTGGAGAAGCTTTCATAGAAACAAGTAGAGATGATTATTTAGGGTTTATGCAGCTCAAGGGAAGTTATCCTGCATCCTAAATGGAGCATTTTTGAAAGTGGAATAATTTTGCAAAGTAACATTGGCATCCCGCATTACAACAGTCAAATCCTATAAATTAAACGCTATAGTCATAGAAAAGTACAGTGCAGAAACAGGCTATTCAGCCCATCTAGTTAATGCTGAACCATATAAACTGCCTAGTCCCATCAACGTGCATCCAGACCACAGGCCTCTGTACCTCTTACATTTCCTAACTTTTTCATCTGAATTGCACAGTACTTCCCAAATGTTTATTTTAAAAGGGATAGGGAAAGGACATGACATCAATTAAAGAGGAAATGGCAAGACTTTCACTTCAAGCTGAAGGTTATTTCCAGACCATTCCAACTCCACCTAATAGCAATCTCTCTCTATACTTAGAAACCGATTACCTATCTGCATGTATCCAAAGCTACAACTGCTACTGTGCACTTCAGCATGAGCAGATAACTGGACTAATTCCCACCATAAACGTACTGAGAATCACCATTTATCTGAAGCTTTAATAGTTCTGTCACATAAATACTGTGGTGACAAAAGCAGTGAGAAAGTAGATGTCTTGTGAGTGATTAACCTCCTGACCTCATATTTTCTATGACCTACATAACACACTTCAAAAGCATGATGGAATACTCCATTCGCATTGATGAGCACAATTCCAATTAATTGCCTCTAGTGTGCAGAAGAATAGCAGGGGAGGATTTGATGAGTAAACACAAAGCACACTGCAGATGCTGGGGTCAAAGCAACATGTACAACGAGCTGGAGGAACTCAGCAGGTCGGGCAGCATCCGTGGAAACATGGACTGCTCGTTTCCATGGATGCTGCCCGACCTGCTGAGTTCCTCCAGCTTGTTCTACGTGAGGATTTGATGAGAGTGTGAGAAGAATAAAATGGGCGAAGTTAGAAGTTGAATAAAATGGATATTTGATGGTTGGAGTAGATTTGAGCCGGAAGGCATTTCTGTACTATGACTTGCTGCTTGACACCATAAATACAAAGTACCCAATATTTTGGAGCCCAAGCATAACCCTATACTTTCATTCCCTTTACCACCAGCACACTGCGGCTGTAGTGTTTACCATGCATAGAAAATACTGATGTTGTTCATCCTAAGAAAGCTGCTTCTACCGTTAAAATAAAAAGGGCAACAGGTGCTCTGGGATGCCATTAACAAGTCTCTTATCTTTGTGCACAGCATGCTTGCTGCTGGAGGCCAACTGATTCCATTACTAATAGCACCCACACGAAGAAGCAAAGAAGGGCCATCAAGCTTCCACATTTACCTAAACCCACTATATAACCTCATTTGAAGTGTTGTGTAGAAGTTCTGGCTGCCATGTTAATGGAGGGACCTGGAAGCTTTGCAGAGTGTACAGAAGAGGTGTTGCCTGGATTAGGGTGTAGTTGCTATGACGAGAGGTTGGACAAACTTAGTTTGTTTTCATTGGAGCAGTGGAGTCCAAGGAGCTGACCTGATAGAAATATCTAAAATTATGGGTAACATAGAGAAGTCCTGAGATGGAAATGTCAAGTACTAGTGGGCATAGGTGTAAGGCAGGGTTTTTCAACTGGGGTTCCGCAGAACCATAGGGTTCCATGGGTGATTGCTAGGTGTTCTGTGAGAGATTGTGCTTAAGAACAAACATTGTTTTTTGAACTTAGCGCAATGCTGGCACTCGCAGTGGTGCACAGAGACCGAGCAGCCCGTTTAGCAATCTCATCCTAGGTCTCTCAACCTAGTATGGCAGTGCGCAGTAGGACTGTCTTTACTTGGTTGAGTCTGTTCTCAGCTTTACTTGTGTGATAGGGGAGGCCGTTGATAGTTGGTATTGTATGGAGGGCAGGATAGTAGGCTGACCAGGAACAGAACTGTGTCTTCTGAGCATTGAATGGACTCACACAACCCGGGAATTGATGTTAGCCGCTCCCTCCTGAATTATCTCCCCTAACTTCCCCTTGCGCACCAGCAACCGACTTAACTGAACAAACTCTACCGGTGTAGAGGAAAATTGAAAGGAAATTTTCATTCTAAAGAAAGAATTTTTGCGCGCTGCCACTCGGCTGCTAGCCTGCCGCTTTGATATTCTTGTAAATGTTGCAAAAGGTAAGTTGTGTTGTTTAGAAGAGAATTGTATTGTGAAGTTTTCATATTTTTTCGGTTTTCTTGCTTAGTTATTTATTAGACCATAAGACATAGGAGCAGAATTAGGCCATTCAGCCCACTGAGTCTGCTCTGCCATTCCATCATGGCTGATGCTGGATCCCAGTCAACCACATCCACCTGCCATTCTGTTTTTATATTTTATTAAACCCCTGTGTTAGGACAAGCTGCAGTATGAGAAATTGAAAAGGTTTCACCCAATAAGTCAATGTATTGACATGTCACATGATGCGGAAGAATTTTTGGGAGATAAACTGAAAAACTGTTTCTCGAAAATTTTTGTTTGTCTTGTTTAAAAAAAACCCTGACATTGTTACAACACACTATTTTCTTCGCAGAGAGCTACTGATGTCAAAAACTCTTAGAGATGAAGTGAAAAAAGTGCTGGATGATGCTACAAATATGGTTAACTTTATTAAACAAAGACCAGTTCACTCGAGAATGTTTTTAAAAAAAAACTGAAAACCTAAACAAAGAGCACACATACAGAAATCCAGTGGCTTAGTGGAGGAGATCTCAACAGGGTGTTTGAGTTGAAAGGTGAATTGCAGGGATACTTTCAAGAAAATAGTAGGCCAGATTTTGCTGAGTGCTTTGACGATGAAGAATGGCTGCAGAAACTAGCCTACTTAGTAGACATTTGTCATCATATGGACCATTTGAACAAATCTCTACAAAGCCTGGAAAAAATACTTTGACTTCAAGTGACACGATTCTTTTTTAAAAGGAAACTGCAAAATAATATTGCAAAAGGAAATCTTGAATTGTTTCCATTGCTGCTTGGGCTTGAGAGTGAGGAAGGATATCAGAAAGTCTGGAGTCTTATTAAAAACAGAAATTTATTATGTTTGCCTTATATGTTTTTAAAACTATGAAAGGGAAAGAAAGCTTAATTTCAAGAAAGGTAAACTAAGCTGTTTTTTTCAAGAAAGTTTGGATATAATTCATCTCTACTCAAAAGATAATTGACAATTATTTTGGGATTATTATATCTACAACTTACCAATTACGCTAACATACCGTGAGCTGTAGATACAATATTTTTTATGCAGGGGTTCCCTGAAAGCTGAAAACTATTTCAAGGGTTTCTCCAGGGCAAAAAGGTGGAGAAAGTTTGATTAAGGGAAGGAATAACTTAAAGAGATAACAGAAGTTTCTGTTGGCAGATGAATTCTTTTATATTCAGGTTTTCAATATATGGATCTGTATTCCTTGAAAATTTTCTTGAAAGTGGTTTTACCGGCAGTTGTGGTCATACAGAGAGCTTTTGACACATTGGTCTTCATAAAGAAGAGTACAGAGTACAAGAGCTGGGGTGCTTATGTTGAAGTTGCAGAAGAGGTTGGTGGGGCCAAATCTGGAGTATTGTGTGCAGTTTTGATCATCTGCCTACAGGGGGATATGATTAAGACTGAAAAAGTACAGAAAAAAATCTACAAGGATGTTGTCAGGGCTTGTGGACCTTTGTTAAAGGAAAAGATTGAATAAGTTAGGACTTCATTCCATGAAGGAGAATGAAGGGCGATTTTGGATAGGGTAAATTCCACTGAGGTTGGGTGAGATTAGAACTAGAGTTTATAGGTTTGAAGGGAACCTGAGGGGGAACTTCTTCACTCAGAGGGTTGGTGCAAGTGTGTAACGAGCTGTCAGCAGAGGTGGTGGCTGCAGATTTGATTGCAATATTTAAAAGAAACTTGTGTAAGTACATGGACGAGAAAGATATGGAGGGCTATGGTGCATCTGCAGGTTGATGGGACTAGGCAGAATAATGGGTTAGCATGGGCTAGATAGGCTGAAGGTTCTGTTTCTGTACTGTGCTGCTCTATGTCTCTATTTGTCGTTTCTGCTGTCTTTTGCTATAGATCCTGCTTATTTCTACATAAAGTGAATATATTAACACTATGACACTCAAGACCCTTATGTGCTAAACTATTTAGTAAGAATTTTCTGTACTTTGCTCAAATACTGCTATGTATATATTTTTTGTCCACCATACATTCCAGATTTCTGTACATTTTAGCAGATCATCAAAAATTAGTGAAAGGAGCAAGAGGAGCGAGTAAATTAGAAACTCAATAACATTTGCTCCCCTCCAGTTTTCAGATTAGTTCATTAATACTTTATAAGAAGGCTAGATCAAATTTGAATGAAAAGGTAATGCTTAATGGAGATATGCTCAGTGCTAAGTTTACATTGAGATCAATGGTAAGATTTTAAGCTTCACACTAAAAGCTACAACATCCATTATAACTTTTCCAACTTGCACACGTTACTGGGGTGGTCAGGGCATATTTTGCATAAAAATCTTGAAAATTAAATACAGGAGTAAATCTCATTTGATTTTTCCACAGATTTTTCAATTGTATTTTAGTACAATATAGGTAATGAGCTATAATTGCTTATTAAATATGAAGAATAGATTTTGTTCTCCAGAACTTTTCATTCTTAATGCACGGTACAATATTTGCTGCAAAATATTTTTTCATGTTAATCATCTGTTATAGAAATGGCTTTAATTATTTTCACTCATCTCTTCTTTGGGAAATGTTCACACTTGCATTCTATAAAATGCTGCAGTAAATAACTAGACAGTTCCGCCTTTTCCATGTTTGGATGGCTAGAATTTTACTTGGTTTATTTGCACAAACTGTTGAGTTGTGAAACTAAATAATCAATGTCTTATGTTCAGATCTTTACCATAACAGGAGGACGTGGAACAGATTTGAAACCTTCCATTTTGAAGTCCCGCCCTGTTACAGACAGTGATTCCATCGGCTGTATTTCAAAGGATTCTTTGTATTCATCATATACTTCCTTACTAAAACATGAACAAAACAAATACAAGAACATGCTGTTAGTGAAGGGCATGCTTAGTGATATATAGTGTGTCTGCCACTATCACTGCATAGAAGACCAAACATAATTAAAGCTAAGCAGCTAGAGACATCCAAAATTCCACGTCACGTATGGTTCGCACATGGCAACATGGGCCAGATGAAACAAAATAGCCAGATTGAGGTCTGTCTGTAAAAGTCAAATTCCATAATAAACTGAGGAAATGTCATTCAATTAAGCCATCAAGAGTATGTCACACCAGTTATATGTGTCAAGGAAGCAATATATCAAAGGGGTTTGAAACAGATGTTCATTATGGCTAACGTTTCCAAACTAGTTTTTGAGAAAGCAAATTCATACAGCTATAGAACATGGTTTTACAGTAGTAAAAACTAAACCAAACTTCCACTGCTATTTGAAACAACACGAAGAAGGTTTCTAAGTTTCACTTTCATAAATCTATGAAATTAATTGGGATAAGTCATATGATAGACTAGATTTGGAATTAAGCCAGTAGTGAATTATTTACTACAGTAAAGCATTAATAACCTTTTGAATTCAGCTTGATCAGAATTTTTTAAATCAGCCAAATTCGAAAAGGAAGTATTTTTGCATGTGTTAAATGATTTTCAATAATGGCACAGAAAATTATTTCCAAAAAAGATAAGCTATTGACTTAATATAAGTAATATCACAACCAATTACTATGTTGTTCCAGTATCCCCAAAGCAAAGGTGGCTGAGGAGTGATCCAAAAATAGATAAGCCTGTAGCGGTGTGCTACATGCAGCGCTAAAATTACGACACGGAGTCGGTAACTGCAGTCGAAGGAAAAACTTTATTCAAAATCTTCAGCCTCACTTTTAAGCCTCCCTCAACCTGCCCCCCGTGGCGCAGAGGCTCCAAAGCTCTGTACTCGCAAACCCCCTATCTAATTGTGAGCCGGTTCGGATGTGCCAGGAAATGGGTCGCCACATAACCCCCCCCCCCAGAACCGGCGATACACCCCCCAATGTCCACAGTCTAGACCTGAACCTGCTTGGGAGGTCGGCCTCTGCGCCGAGGTGCCGGAAACTCAGCCGGTTATGCCAGGTCCACATGGGCCGGGTTGAGGTGGTCCACCGTGAAAACCTCCTCTTTCCCCCCAACGTCCAGCACGAACGTGGACCCGTTGTTCCGGAGCACCATAAACAGCCCCTAGTATGGCCGCTGCAGCGGTGGCCAATGCCCGCCCCTTCGTACAAACACTAACTTACAGTTCTGCAGGTCTTTGGGTACGCAGGTCGGGTTCCGCCCGTGCTGTGAAGTGGGTATGGGGGCCAGGTTACCGAGCTTCTCGTGTAGTCTGCCCAGGACTGCTGCGGGATCTTCCTCTTGCCCCCGTGGGGCTGGTAGGAACTCCCCGGGGACGACCAGGGGCGCGCCGTATACCAACTCGGCCGACAAGGCGTGCAGGTCGTCCTTGGGCGCTGTGCGGATGCCGAGTAGGACCCAGGGAAGCTCGTCCGCCCAGTTGGCTCCTCGCAGGCGGGCCATGAGGGCCGACTTCAGGTGATGGTGGAAACGCTCCACTAGCCCGTTCAACTGTGGGTGGTAGGCAGTTGTGTGGTGCAGCTGAGTCCCCAAAAGGCTGGTCATAGCTGACCACAGGCCGGAGGTGAACTGGGCACCTCTGTCGGAGGTAATGTGGGCCAGTACACCAAAGCGAGATATCCAGGTGGTGATCAGGGCTCGGGCGCAAGATTCGGAGGTGGTGTCGGTGAGCGGGACCACCTCTGGCCATCTTGTGAATCGGTCCACGATAGTCAGGAGGTGCCGCGATCCGCGCAACACTGGCAGGGGGCCCACGATATCCACATGAATGTGGTCAAAGCGCCGGTGGGTGGGATGGAACTGCTGCAGTGGGGCTTTGGTGTGCTGCTGCACCTTGGCCGTCTGGCAGTGCATGCACGTTTTGGCCCATTCACTGACCTGTTTGCGGAGTCCGTGCCAAACGAACCTGCTGGAAACCATCCGGACAGTCGTCCGGATGGAGGGAGGCGCCAAGTTATGAATGGAGTCGAAAACACGACGCCGCCAGGCTGTCGGGACGACGGGACGGGGCTGGCCGGTGGCGACATCACAGAGTAGGGTCCTCTCACCCGGGCCCACGGGGAGGTCCTGGAGCTGCAAACCGGAGACTGCGGTTCTGTAACTCGGAATCTCCTCATCTGCCTGCTGTGCCTCTGCCAGTGCCTCAAAGTCTACTCCTTGGGAAAGGGCATGAACGGTAGGGTGAGAGAGCGCATCAGCCACGACATTGTCCTTACCCGAGACGTGCCGGACATCCGTCGTGTATTCAGAGGTGTAGGACAGGTGGCGTTGCTGGCGGGACGACCAGGGGTCGGACGCTTTTGTAAACGCAAAGGTAAGCGGTTTATGGTTCGTGAACGCGGTGAAGTGCCGACCTTCTAGGAAGTACCTGAAATGCCAGATTGCCAGGTAGAGCGCCAATAGTTCCCGGTCGAAAGCACTGTACTTGAGCTCGGGTGGCCGCAGGTGTTTGCTGAAAAATGCCAGGGGTTGGCAGCGACCTGCGATGAGTTGCTCCAGCACCCCACCGACTGCCGTGTTAGATGTGTCCACTGTGAGGGTGGTAGGGGCGTCCATTCTGTGATGTACTAGCATTGCTGCGTTCGCCAAAGCTTCCTTCGTTTGAACGAAAGCGGCGGCGGACTCCTCGTCCCAGGTAATGTCCTTGCTCGGACCCGACATCAGGGCGAACAGGAGGCGCATGATCCGGGCAGCTGAAGGGAGGAAGCGGTGGTAGAAATTGACCATACCTACGAATTCCTGAAGGCCTTTGATCGTGGTGGGTCGGGGGAAGTGGCGGACCACATCTACCTTAGCGGGCAGAGGGGTTGCTCCGTCTTTGAGGACGTCATCCAAATAGATGAACGCGAAGTCCTGGTCCCGTCCCACCGCGTCCATTAGCCGCTGGAACGTCTGTGCGGCATTCTTCAGGCCGAACGGCATGCGGAGGAACTCGAAAAGGCCAAACGGGGTGATGAGAGCCGTTTTGGGGACGTCGTCAGGATGCATCGGGATTTGATGGTACCCTCGGACGAGGTCTACCTTGGAGAAGATCCGTGCGCCGTGCAGGTTTGCTGCAAAGTCCTGAATATGCGGCACAGGGTAGCGGTCCGGTGTGGTAGCCTCGTTCAGCCTTCGGTAGTCGCCGCACGGTCTCCAGCCTCCCGTCGCTTTGGGCACCATGTGCAGTGGGGAGGCCCATGGGCTGTCAGACCGCCGGATGATCCCCAATTCCTCCATCCTCTGGAACTCCTCCTTCACCAGTCGGAGCTTGTCCGGGGAGAGCCGCCGAGCGCGGGTGTGGAGGGGTGGTCCCTGGGTCGGGATGTGGGCCTGTACGCCATGCCGGGGCATGGCCGCTGTGAACTGCAGTGCCAGAACCGATGGGAAATCCACCAGGACCCTGGTGAAGTCGTTGTCGGACAGCGTGATGGAGCAGAGGTGAGGGGCTGGCAACTGGGCTGCACCCAGGGAGAACGTCTGAAAGGTCTCGGCGTGTACCAGTCTCTTCCTGGGCAGGTCGACCAGTAGGCTGTGAGCCCACAAAAAATCCGCACCCAGAAGCGGTTGGGCTACAGCGGCCAGTGTAAAGTCCCACGTGAACTGGCTGGAGCCGAACTGTAGCTGCACCTGACGGGTGCCATAGGTCCTTACTGTGCTGCCGTTCACGGCCCTCAGGGGGGGACCCGGTGCCCTGCTGTGGGTGTCGTAACTCGTCGGAGGTAAAACGCTGATCTCGGCACCAGTATCGACCAAAAACCTGCGTCCCGACCTTCTATCCCACACATACAGGAGGCTATCCCGATGGCCAGCCGCCATAGCCATCAGCGGCGGCTGGCCCTGGCGTTTCCCGGGAACTTGCAGGGCGGGCGACAACAGCGGGCTTCTGTGCCCCACCGCTGGTGGTAGAAGCACCAGTGTTCATTGGGCTGGAGGTTGGCGGGCTCTGCGGCCGGGCCTGGACTGGTTTGCTGCTGGAAGCGTGGCTGGGAGATCCGTGCGATGGACGCCCCGCTCACCTTTTTGGCGTTCCACAGCAAGTCCGCCCGGGCTGCCACCTTCCGGGGGGTCACTGAAATCCGCGTCAGACAGCAGCAGGCGTATGTCCTCGGGCAGCTGCTCCAGGAATGCCTGCTCAAACATGAGGGAGGGCTTGTGTCCTTCGGCCAGAGACAACATCTCATTCATTAAAGCCGATGGAGGTCTGTCTCCCAAGCCATCCAGGTGCAGTAAACGGGCAGCCCGCTCGCGCCATGAGAGTCCGAAAGTCCTGAGGAGCAGGGCTTTGAATTCCACGTACTTGCCGTCTACCGGGGGCGACTGTACGAACTCCGCGACCTGGGCCGCTGTGTCCTGGTCGAGGGAGCTCACCACGTAGTAGTAGCGGGAGTCTTCTGAGGTGATCTGGCGAACGTGGAATTGGGCTTCGGCTTGCTGGAACCATAGGTTCGGTCGTTGTGTCCAGAAACCCGGCAGTTTCAACGAAACCGCATGAACAGAGGCGGCGTTGGTCATTTCTGGTCCAAAAATCGTTTGGACCGTCGGGGTCACCAATTGTAGCAGTGTGCTACATGCAGCGCTAAAATTACGACACGGAGTCGGTAACTGCAGTCAAAGGAAAAACTTTATTCGAAATCTTCAGCCTCACTTTTAAGCCTCCCTCAACCAGCCCCCCCCTGGGGTGCAGAGGCTCCAAAGCTCTGTGCTCGCAAACCCCCGTAGGCTATCTAATTGTGAGCCGGTTCGGATGTGCCAGGAAATGGTTTGCCACAAGCCTTTATTTGTCAAGTACTTTCTTCAGATATGTGAAATGTAAAAGAGAAGAGAGAGTGGATATTGGACTGCTGGGAACATAGTAATGGGAAACAACAACATAGTGCATGCACTGAATAAGTATTTTGCATCAGTCTTCACTGTGGAAGATGCTAGCAATATGTTGGAAGTTCCAGGTGTCGGAGCATGAAGTGTGTGAAGTTACTATAACTAGACAGAAGACACGGAGACCAGATGTGTGTACACCCCAGATTTCTGAAAGAGGTGGCTGAAGAAATAGTGGAGGCATTAGTAATGAACTTTCTAAAATCACTTGATTCTAGAATGGTTCCAGAAGACAGGAAAATTGGAAATGTCACTCTACTCCTCAAGAAGGGGGAGAGGCAGAAGGCAGGAAATTATAGGCCAGGTAGTCTGGCCTCAGTGGTTGGGAAGATGTTGGAGACTATTATTAAGGAAAAAGTGATAAAATAAGCTGTAGTCGGCATGGTGTCCTCAAGGGAAAATCTTGCCTGACAAATCTATTGGAACTCTTTAAAGAATTAACAAGCAGGATAGATAAAGGAGAATCTGTTGATGTTGTGTACTTGGATTTTTAGAAGGTCTTTGACAAGGTGCCACACATAAGATTGCTTAACAAGCTATGAGCCCACGATATTACAGGAAAAATTCTAGCATGGAAAAAGCAGTGGCTAATTGGCAGGAGGCAAAGAGTGGGAATAAAGGGGGCCACCTCTTTTCTGAATGTCTGCTGGTGACACAGGGGTCTGTGTTGGGACCAATTTGTTTTACATTGTATCTCGACGATTTGGATGATGGGTTTGATGGCTTTGTTGCAAAGTTTGCTGACGATACGAAGATAGCTAGAAGGGCAGATAGTTTTGAGGAAGTAGAGAGGCTACAGAAGGACTTAGACAGATTGGGAGGATGAGCAAAGAAATGGCAGATGGAATATAGTTTCAGGAAGTGTATGGCCATGCGCTTTAGTAGAAGAAATGTAAGGATTGACTATTTTCTAAATGGAGAGAAAATACAAAAAACATTGACATGCAAAGGGACTTGGGAGTCTTTTTGCAGGATTCCCTAAAGGTTAATTTGCAGGTGGAGTCTGTGGTGAGGAAGGCCAATGCAATGTTAACATTCATTTCAAGAGGACTAAGATTTAAAAAGAAGGATATAATGTTGAAACTGGTGAAAACTCACTTGGAGTGCTGTGAGCAATATTGGGCCCCTTATCTTAGAAAAGATGTGCTGAAACTAGAGAGGGGTCAAAGGAGGTTCACAGAAATTATTCCAGATTGAATGACTTGTCATATGAAGAACATCTGATGGCTCTGGGCCTGTATTTAGTAGAATTTAGGAGGGTGACCTCATTGAAAGCTATCAAATGATGAAAGGCCTTGATAGAGTGGATGTGGAGAGGATGCTTCCTATGATGGGAGAGCCTAAGACCAGAGAACATAGGCTCAGAATAGAGGAGTGTCCTTTTACAACTGAGATAGGAAGAATTTCTTTAGCCAGAGGGTAGTGAATCTGTGGAATTCTTTGTCACAGACAGCTCAGAGCATGAAGGGATACAAAAAGAAGGCAAGAGATTGGTGCTGAGAGGAAAATTTGATCAGTCTTGATGAAACGGCAGAGCAGACTCAAATGGTCTAATTCTGCTCGTAGATCTTATGGTCTTACGTACATCGAAGCTTACAGTGAAATGCATTGTTTGCATCAAATCAAATCAATGAGGATTTGCTGGGCAGCCTGCAAGCGTTGCCACACTTCCAGTACCATAGTGCATGCCCACAACTCACTAATCCTAACGGTATGTGCTTGGAATCTGGAAGGAAACCAGAGCACCTAGAGAGATCCTGTGCAGTCACGGGGAGAATGTACAAACTCTTTACTGCAGTGGCAGGAATGAAACCTCGACCGGCGATCATTGGTGCTGTAAAGCAATGTGCTAACCACTATGCTATCATGCCACCAATATAGGTATATAACATTGTATGAGATTCGGACAGGGTAGGTGTTCAGGACCGTTTTCTCATAGTAAGAATATCAAAATAAGAGAAAGAAGTTTTAAAGGAAATTTGAAAGGAAGGTTTCTTTATTTTTAGAATAGAAAATATCAGGGAGTCACTGTCAGAGGAAATGGTGGAGTCGAACACAATCCTTACATTTGAGAGACATTCAAAGGGAGATCTAAATAGGCAATGCATGCCAAATATCGACCTAATGTATGCAAATAGGATCAGTGTGGATGGACAAAAAGGTTGGCATGGAAATGGCGATCCAACTGTGCTATGACATTAGAATCTAGCGGACTATGAAAAATTACCAAGAAAAATGTCCTGATAAATATAATTTAGCAAATTACCACCCAAAACATAAACTTTCAATCAGTAACAAATTGAGCAAAGGTTTTGTCAATTCTGTTAACAAGCAGAGCTTACTTAGGAATAACCAGTTCAATGATGCCCAGTTTGAGATTTTCCAGAAATACTCAGCTCCAGACCTCGTCACAGACTTGGTCAAAACATGGACCAGACAGCTCCAGAGGGGGGCTGACAATGACTGCCTTTCACCAGCAAGACAGCTTTTTGACTAAGTAGGAGAAATATAAGTTGATGGGAATTAAATGATTCCCATATACCCACTTTCCATATAGTATAAAACATCGATTATTCCACTGACTGGAATTATATCTTTCACAAAGAAAGGTACTTGTAGAGGTGAGCTGCCCTAGCCATAGTATACCATTGTGTGACTTCCTCATGGCAGTTTTCTAAGCCTGACTATCTTTAGCTTCTTCATCAGTGATGTTCCTTCCTGAAATAAGGATTTTCATTGATAATTGTGCAATGAACAGTTCATCAGCAAATGATCTAGACCTTGCCTCCATGCAGTAGAATCTAAACAATATTTGGGGATGAGAAAGAAAGTGGAAAGTAACATACATACCATAAGTGGACAGATAATGATCATCACCAACAAAGTGCTGGAGGAACTCAGCTGGCCAGACAGCACCTGTTGAGTGAGATGGGCAATCAATGTTTCAGGTTGAGACTTTTCATCCAGTCCAGATGAAAATGTCCTGATGCCCTGCTGTAGGGGTTCCCAACTGGGGTCTATGGACCCTTCAGTTAATGGTAGGGGTTCATGGCATTAAAAAAGGTTGGGAACTCCTGCCATACTGGAACACTTGTCCACACTGCCATATCTCATAGATAATCTATATGCTTATTATAAGGATTATGTCATGCTATTAACAAAGAATCAATATCCTTTTTGCAAATATTAAAATCTAGTTAATACATAGCTAGCCAGTGATATTTCCACAGATGCTGCCTAACCTCCAGCATTTACATATTTAGTTTCAAACTCAACTTGTTTTAATCTTATCTGAATTATGTAAACAACAGATATTTACTATTTTTGGCAAGAGATAATAAAATATGCCAAAATTCAAACTTTAAATGGTTTAATATGTTAACAATTTAGAATTGAAAACAATCAATACAAATTTCACCAGATATTTGCTGTTACAGTGTAACTGGAAAGCTCTTTAGCTTCAGCAATAAAATAGATTGGACTATATTCCAGGCATGAAAGGGTTAAACTATGAGGCGAGATTGAGTTGCCTGGGACTGTACTCTCTGGAGTTCAGAAGAATGAGAGGGGATCTTATAGGAACATACAAAATTTTGAAGAGGATAGATAAGATAGAAGTAGGAAAGTTGTTTCCATAGATATGTGAAACTAGAATAGGGGACATTGCCTCAAGATTCAGGGGAGAAGATTTAGGATGGAGATGAGGGGAAACTGTTTTTCCCAGAGAGTGGTGAATCTGTGGAATTCTCTGCCCAAGGACACAGTTGAGACTGAGTTAGACAGGTCTTCACATAGTAAGGGAATTAAGGGTTATGGGGAAAAGGCAGGTAGATGGAGCTAAGTTTATGAACAGATCAGCCATGATCTTATTGAATGGCGGGGCAGGCACGATGGGGCAGATGGCCTACTCCTGCTCCGATTTCTTATGTTATTTATTTGATCAACTGAGTTATTCCCTCCCTCTTGCCCAGTTCTTTATATTTACCTTATCTTGTGATACATGTATTTTTCAAATAATTGTTTCTTTATGCCTGGAGGAAAACAAAAATATATTTAGCACAATCATATATAACTGTCAAATTAATGTTAACAACTTTTACAATATTCATGTAAACTGTGTGATTGATTGAACATGCGTTGCAGTACGATTTTTTTAATAACATCAGACGGGCAAAAAATGATCAATGCTAATAATTCACAATAATACGATTATAAAATCAGAGACAGGAAGGGATGCCAGTTCGACCTCTTAGACCTTAAACTTACTGGAAAATACATTGGTTGGGCTACCCAACAAAAATGCTTCAATAGGCTAACAGACTAATTCTAGAGACTGGTTTGAAGAATATGGTACTAAGATATTGAACATAAGAAATGTGAAAAAGGAATGGATGTGTTTGCCTGAATTGTTTCCATCCTTTAATTACTTACATCCATTATTTATTAGCTGCTAGAAAACATAGTTGTGTTTGTTTTACACAGATATATATAAAAAAGTAAAGTTAAATGTGACTATGACTCAAACTCAGGCAAAAGCTGTACAAAACATTCACCATTACTTATAGAAGTAATTTTTGCCATAAAAATTCCACTTTTCAGCGAATAATTACCTATTTCCCGTTCTTCTGGTCCACTGGGAGGGTGATAAAATTCTTTGTACGTAGATATGCCAGACATTCTTGACAAGTAATCAATACTTAGCAGACCTTTATACCCATTCTTGAAAGCTAAGGCACGTGATGTGGTTTTGGCTTGCTGCTGATCTATGGGAGCTGAATTTCGCTGGAATAAGAGTCAAGGAAAAAAAATCAAAAAATTAAAAATATATTTTAATACACACATGCTTAATGGAAGAATCAATATTGAAAACAAAAAGTTCTTGGAAAACAAAGAGCAGTACAGCACAGTAACAGGCCATTCAGCCTGCAATCCCTGCAATGATCAAGATGCCCAACTAACTCCATCTGCCTACACATAATTCAAAGTAACTTTATTATTGAGTTACATACGTGTCACCATATACAACCCTGAGATTGCTTTTCTGCATACTTAGCAAATCTACAGAACTGTAAACATGAGGAACTGTAAGCAAACTGTGAAAATGCAGATATAAATAAATAGCAATAAATAATAAGCATCAAATGATGATATAACAAAATCTTTAAATAAGTCCTTAAATGAGTGTAGCTATCCCCTTTTGTTCGAAACCTTGACAGTTGAGGCATAGTAACTGTTCTCGAACCAGGTGGTGCAAGTCCTGAGGCTCCTGTACTTTCTACCTGATGGCGGCAGCAAGAGCAGAGCATGGCCTGGGTGGCGAGAGTCTTTGATGGATGCTGCTTTTCTTTGCAATCATTTCATGTACAGGTGTTCAACGGATGGGACGGTTTTAACCATGATGGACTGGTCCATATCCATGACCTTTCGTAGGATTTTCCACTCAAGGGTATTGGTGTTCCCATACCGGACCATCATGCAGCCAGTCAGCACACTTCATCCCCCAATCTGTTCATGTGCTTATCTAAATGCTTTCTAAAGATTACAATCATACCTTCTTCTATCAACTCCCTTGGCAGTGCATTTCAGGCTCTGTGTAAAGTATTGCCTTGCACATCTCCTTTAAGTTTTCCCCTTTTTGCCTTAACCTAAACAGAACAATTTGATGTGGTTTTCCATTTTATCAATGGATATGGCTTAGGTGTTGTGAGTGAGCTGTTCAAACCTTGATGCATCTACACAGCTGCACACATCATGTAAGGTGTCATTATGTCAGTTGACACACTACATTCCAGGACCTTAAGTGTGCTAGTACAGCCTTTGATTTATTGAGAGAGGTATTTTGAATATCAAGATAGCAAACCTGGTACAAAATTTCTCGTCTACTTGACTGGTATAATCCCTGTAATCCTAAATGCTTTGAAAACCCAAACTTTCTAACTGGAATACCATGAATACTCATTTCACAAATCCAGCAGAAAGGTAAGTGAATCAACTTCCGCATTCTTTCCCAGGAAAATATCACCTTTATCGAGTTCCTAAATACAGGCAGTCAGTGCTGCTGAATAGTTCATGTTAATCTCCTGACTGATACTAAGCTTTTGAAACAAATACTATTCTGACATTATCCACATTAGCCACAACAAAGTTCTCTAAACTAGAGCAGAAGAATGCTGTTCTACATTGTAAGAGACTGTCTACAAAGAAGACATGATGAAGTGTGATAGGTGGATAATTCACGTATTTGCACAATACAGTAGTTACTTTGTATTTGGATCAGATAATCTGGCAGCTTTAAATTCATAAATTTGTTTTGACAAACACCCTGTTATTGCAAGTTATGTTGGGCTAAATTTCTAATGGACACCTGCTAGTGGGTTCAGTGCAAAATGGGGAAGGGGGAAGAATTCATTCAGGAACATTCATGTTGGAAAACAAAATTAAGGATGACAGTGATGGAAGTGATGTGTGTGTATAAGGTTAGAATTGCAGATCTCTAAACATAGTTTCAGGATGACCATTTCATCATCTTCTGGCTCCAGGTTGTGGTTGTTTATTTAAATCTTGACAAGAATTAGCATTTAGTAGGCTTAGTTTCAGTGAATGCATCCTGCACCAGACCAGTTCTCTGAATGCAAACCAACACTGGATCATGCATATCAAATAAGTGTAAAGTCCTTTATTTGCATCTGCAAAGGTATTACTACTTCATCATAAAAATGACAAGCACTTCTTTTGCCCCATAGTACTCAACTTTAAGTTAGAAAATATATATTCATCCCTTATTATACATCCTTTCAGATGCTGCAGTCATTACTTTTAGTTGATTTCATTCACAAATGCATTTTTTTGTGTGTAGTGAAACCATGTTAATTTAAGTACTAGAATGCAGCTTGGGCATCAACACCTAAATATATTATTGCTTTGGATGCTAGTTTCTTGAACATAGTTGATATTTTCTAGTTTCTAGTACCAGGAGAATTAAGTATAATTCTACAAATATCATTCAGCAATGTAAAACAAAAATCATCATTCAGAAATGGATGCTTCTAAAAACGTTCCTCAGAGGACAGAGCATCCATGTGTTTTCAAGAAAATAAAATGCAATTTTCCAAAGTAAAGCTAAATATAGACTACTTGTGAAAGTGTGTATAATTGTAAGAAATTAAAAATATTTATTGCCAGTAATTAGGGGTGATTTTTAAAGATTTACTTGATTAGTAAGTAATATATCTCTTATGAAATTCACAAACAAATAATGTGTTAGACTTGATTGCAAGAGGCTTTTATTTCAAAATAAGTTTTCTATAGGACAATGGTAAGACTGCATCTTGCACTTTCAGTCTCCTTACCATGCCATTCAGGGTGCAGCAAAGGACCTCTAGATTGTTTACTAAAGTGATGAGTCTGCTGTTGAGAAGAAATTAAGCAGACTGGGAATGGAATCTTTAGAGTTTTAGAATAATTAGATGACATCTGCATGAAGTGCATTCTACTGCAACTCCTTGAAGATCATGTTAGGGATTTGGAGCAGCAGCTGAATGACCTTTGGCTTGTGTAGGGGAGTGAGGAGATAGTCAGAGTTACAGGGAAGTTGTCACCCTAAGTTGCAGGAGGCGAGTAGCTAGGTGACTGTCAGAAGAACTGGAAATGTGAATAGATAGTAGGTGCAGAGCACCCCTGTGGCCATTACTCACAATAATAAGAATATCACTTTGGATACTATTGCAGGATATGACCTCCCAGGGAAATGCCGGGTTACTAGCACTGGGAAAGAGGGAAGAGAGTGGAGCAGTAGTGATAGGGAACTCAATAATCAGGGGAACAGACAGGAGATTATGTGGATGTGATCGGGACTCCCAAATGATATGTTGCCTCCCTGGCGCCGGGGTCAGGGATGTCTCTTATTGTGTCCACAGCATTTTAGAGAGAAAGGGGGAGCAGCCAAATATCTTGGTACATATTGGTACCAATCACATGGAAGGAAAAGCAAAGAGGTCCTGAAAAGAGAATCGAGAGAGCTAGGAAGAAGGCTGACAAGAGGACCTTCAGGGTAGTAATTTCTAGATTGCTGTCTGAGCCACTCACCAGTGAGGGTAGAAATGGGAGTTGGCAAATTAATGTGTGGCTGAGAAGCTGGTGCAGGAGGTAGGGCTTCAGGTCCTTGGATCACTGGGATCTCTTCTGGGGGAGGTATGACCTGTTCAAAACTGATGGGTTGCAACTGAACCCGAGGGAGACCAATATTCTCACAGGCAGGTTTGTTAGAGCTGTTGGGGACGGACAAACTAATTTGGCAGGGGGGTGGAACTGGAGTGATGGAACTCAGGATAGGACAGATGGTGAAAAAGCAAAGATAGCATGCAGTCAGACTGTCAGGAAGGGCAGGCAGATGATAGGGAAATTTACAGCAAGCAGGGTGAGTATCAGTGCATTAGGCATGCAGAATCAAAAAGGTTAGCAAACACAGTACTCAAAGTGTTATTTCTCAATGCATAGAGTATAAGAAATACGGTCATTTTGCACTATTACAGATGATCAGGTATGACGTTGTGGCCATCACTGAATCTTGGCTGTAGGATGGTTGTAGTTGGGAGCTGAAAGTCCAAGGTTACACATTGTATAGGAAGGTAGGCAGAATGGGTGGCATGGCTCTGCTGATAAAGAATGGTATCAAATCAGTAGAAAGATGTGACATAAGATTAAAAGTTGTCGATTCCCTGTGGGTTGAGTTAAGAAAATGCAAGGGTAAAAGGACCCTGATGGCAGCTATATTCAGGCCTCCCAATAGTAGCAGGGATGTGGACCACAGATAACAATGGGACATAGAAAAGGGATATCAAAAGGGCAATGCTATGATATTCATGGAAGATTTCAACATGCAGGTCAATTGGGTAAATCAGGTCAGTAATGGATCTTAAAAGAATGAGTTTGTTGAATGGCTATGAGATAGTGTTTTAGGGCAGTTTGTCATTGAGCCTACTAGGGGATTAGCTATACTGCATTGGGTATTATGTAATGAACCAGAGGTGATTTGTGAGCTTAAGGTGAAAGAAGCCTTAGGAGACAGTGATCACAATATGACTGAGTTCAACTTGAAATCTTATAGGGAGAAAGTAAAGTCTGACATAGAAGTATGTCACTGAAGGAAATGACAGGGGTATGAGAGAGGAGTTGGCCAAAGTGAGTTGGAACAAGCTGCTGGCAGGGACGACAGCAGCACAGCAATGGTGCGGGTTTCTGGAAAAATGAGGAAGGTGCAGGATAGATGTATTCCAAAAATGAAGAAATACTCAAATGGCAAAATAGTACAACTGTGACTGACAAGGGAAGTCAAAGCTAAAAAGAGGGCATACGACAAATAAGTGGTGAGACAGAGGATTGGGAAGCTTTTAAAAACCTACAAAGAGCAATTAATAGAATCATTAGGAAAAAAAATATGAAAGCAAACTAGTGACCAATATCAAAGTGGATAGCAAAAACTTTTTCAAGTATGTAGAAAAATAAGAGAGACGAGAGTGGATATAGGACCGCAAGAAAATGAGGCTGGAGAAATAATAATGGGGGACAAGGAGATGGCAGATGAACTAAATGAGTATTTTGAATCAGTCTTCACTGTGGAAGACACTAGCAGTGTGCCGGAAGTTGAAAGGTGTGAGGGAGGAGAAGTGCATGCAGTTACTAATACAAGGGAGAAGGTGCTCAAAAAGCTGTAAGTCCTAAGGGTACAAATGTCAACTGGACTAGATGAACTGCAACCTAGGCTTCTGAAAGAGGTAGTGGTAGAGATTGTGGAGGCATCAGTAATGATCATCTCAAAAATCATTGGAGATTGGCTTGGTACCAGAGGTCTGGAAAACTGAAAATGTCATTCCACTCTTTAAGAAAGGAGGAAGGCAACAGAAAGGAAATTATAAACCAGTTAGCTTGAACTCTGGTTGGGAAGATGTTAAGGGTGAGGTTATGGAGTACTTGGTGACACAGGGCAAGATTGGACAAAGTCAGCATAGTTTCCTCAAGGGAAAATCTTGCTTGACGAACCTGTTGGAATTCATTGAGGAGGTTACAAGTAGGACAGATAAAGGGAATATAGGGGATATTGTATATTTAGACTTTCAGATGGCCTTTGACAATGTGCCAAACATGAGGCTGCTTACCAAATTAAGAGCCCATTGTACTACAGGAAAGTTACTGGCATGGTTAAGAGCATTGGCTGATTGGTAGGAAGCGGTGAATGGGAATAAAATGATCCTTACTGGCTGGCTGCCAGTGACTAGTGGTGTTCCGCAGAAGTTGGTATTGGGACCACTTCTTTTTATGCTGTATATCAATGATTTAGATGATGGAATAGATGGTTTTGTTTACAAGTTTGCAGTTGATACAAAAATTGGTAGAGGGATAGGTAATGTTGATGAAACAGGCAGGCTGCAGAAGAACTTAAACGTATTAGGAGAATAGGCAAGAAAGTGGCATATAACATACAATGTTGGAAAATGCATGGTCATGCACTTTGGTAGAAGAAATAAATGTGCAGACTATTTTTCTAATGGGGAGAAAATCCAAACATCTGAGATGAGGGACTTGGGAGACATTTTGCAGAACACCCTAAAGGTTAACTTGCAGGTTGAGTCTGTGGTGAGGAAGGCAAATGCCATATTAGCATTCATTTCAAGAGGTCTAGAATACAAGAGCAGGAGTGTGATGCGCTAGTTTTATAAGGCACTCGTGAGGCCTCACCATGAGTAATGTGAACAGTTCTTGGCTCTTCATCTAAGAAAAGATGTGCTGGCATTGGAGAGAATTCAGAGGAGATTCACAAGGATGATTCTGGGAATAAAAGGGTTATCATATGAGGAATGTTTGGTAGCTCTGGGGCTGTACTCACCAGAATTTAAAAGGATTGGTGGGGGGGGGGATCTCATTGAAATCTTTTGAATGTTGAAAGGCCTAGACAGAGTAGATGAGCAAAAAAATGTTTCCCATGGAGAGGGAGCCTAGGACAAGAGGGCACAGCCTCAGGATTGAGTGGAATCCATTTAAAACAGAAATGCAGAGAAATTTCTTTCACCAAAGGGTGGTGAATTTGTGGAATTTATTGCCACAGGCAGTTGTGGAAGCCAGGTTGTTTGGTGTATTTAAGGCAGAGTTTGATAAATTTTTGATTAGACTCGGTATCAAAGGCTACAGGTAGAAAGCTGGGGAGTTGGGCTGAGGAGAGATAAAAAAAAAGGATCATCCACGATTGACTGGCAGAGCAGACTCGATGGGCCAAATGGCCTAACTCTACCCCTATGTATTTTTGTTTTACGGTCTTATGGTCTGATCTTAACAAAACTTACAAAGTTCCAAAAAGGATTGACCAGGTAGATACAGAGTGAATGTTTCCATGACCATCCACATGGAGGGTGGAGGGATAGGAGTGCATGGTCAGCCAATAGTAGGCCATTTAGGATAGATAAGGAGAAATTTCTTCATTTAGAATTTAGCGAATCTTTGGAGCTCTCAGTTTTGAACAGATTTAACAAAAAGTAGAGATTCATAGAGTTTTGGACATTCAAGAACTATGGGCACAGAGCGTCAAGTTCACTTTGAGAGATCCCGGAGTATTTAATATCCAATGAAATGTGGTCAATGTGCCACAGAGGAGATACAACAGTTAATTTGCACACTGTAACATTACAATGTAATAATAACTAAATAAATTGTTATTTGAAGAAATTGAGAGATGAATAAATATTGGTCAGGGAAAATCTTCTTTGAATCTATACATTAGGAACTTTTACAACAAGTGAAACCACAGTTTAACATTTCATACAAAATAAAACAGTTTACATCTGCAGCCATTCAATATTACACTTGGAACATCAAACTGGACTATTCTGCTTGAGGATCTGACATAGACTGGAGCACAGAACCTTCCACATCAGTGTAAGCTGTGGAGTAAGTATGCCACCATGCTAAGTGTATAGGACTTAATTCCAAATTCAGATAAAAGTACTCTATTACCATTATGAAAAGGGTGCTGTCAATACATTGGCATAGTTATGAAACTTATGCGGATTTGGAACAGTTAAGAACTTGTCATTTGTGACTGAAACCTGCGCAGCCCTATAAATAGTCAATATTCATATATAGAACTTACTTATAGCAACATGGAATTGGCTACTCTGTGGCCATTTGGCCCACTGCCGATGTTAACTTCTAGCAGAGGAACCTACCTGTCCAATTCCCTCCAACTTTTTCCTCTGCAAGTTTTTTTTCGGTTAAGCAGTAACTCTCTGATTATTTTGTCAGTTACCCACACAAGGGGGTTATTTACGGTTATCAATTAACTCTTTGGGATGTCAGCACTCCTGGGAGCAACCTCAACAACCACAAACTTCAAACAGATTGCATCTGTATAGCTGCAAACCCAGGTTGTTGTGTCACCATACCTCTCATAGAAATGCTTTACCGTAGTGGGATGGAGTTGCAAATGAACTTCCATCGTGAAATATAATTTCCCAGCAGAGAATGGTCTTTTAGAATAAAAATATCTAGTCATGTTTGTTGTAAAGCTCAACATACTGTACATGTTACAGCTTATGTAAAACAACAGTTCTGGCAATTATCCAATGCTTCAAATGTCAGAGACAGGATAAATTATTACAAACGAAAACACCGTGGGTGCTGGAAAACTGAAACACAGAAAATATTAGAAATGCTAAGAAAGTCAATTACAGTATTAGAAAGTAGCTAGAGTGGTGTTTATAAGGGAGGATGATAAACGTTGAATTTACCTCTTCCTGCCAGTTCCCGATCAGGCACTTGTTTGCAATGCGGTCCGTGTGGCTTTCAAGCGCAACACGATCCCCTGCCTCTGCCGTGACTTGCTCCTCATCATCGTCCTGCCTCCTTCCTACCTCTCGGGTTTCACGATTGCCCTGCATTCCCGGTCCACCTTCACCGGGGCTGCTCCTACTTTCCCCCGTTTGCTCTCCCTGGCCGTGGTGACCATCCCGAAGAGGAGGCGACCTGGTCGCCAACACGTCGTTACACACCACCTGATCCATCAGCCGCGATCGACCGTCGCCGGTAACCAGCCACGCGTTGCTAAGAGACCGGCTCAGCGCCTGCGCAGTGTAGAATAAACTGTTACCCATGGCAACCCTTTCAACCCTCGGACGGCGGGCATGGACAATATGATACAGTATGTTGTGCAACCAGTCTCACGGTAAACCACTTTCTCGATAGACCCTGAAGCGGGCTGTACTCGCTCTGAGCTGGTCTCGGAGAGTTCAAGTTTAGCAATAGCAATTACTTGCTTTTGCTTAATTTAATCTTATGTTTTCTTGTACAGAAGGTAATCGTGTTTGACTCATTGTATCCACTAGCCTTTTAAGAAACATTGAGCTTCATCCCGCCTCCCAATTAATTGAGAATCTTTGAGCCCAATTACATTACCAGATCAATCTACGTTTAAAGACACGCTGTGTTTTCTAACAGTACCAATTTCCCTTTACACGTTTATTTCTATATCCGTCTTATGTTCAGCAGTGTTTTGACAGAGCTTATCCTACTGGCTGAGAATCTGCTATTAATTTCCTGGTCTCCTGAATTCCTTTACATTAAGGGCAATCAAGCTCCACTAGAAGTTTGTTCCACTGAAGTCAAGGAGAAGAGATTCGACAATAATGTTTGACAGTGTTACAAAATCTACTTTTAACTGTTGTTTTCTCCCTAATGTATATATCAGCGCCTTTAAATCGGACCTGCTAGCGTCTGTTCTTTTTAAACGAAAAAAATGACTTCAGCAGAGGAACTTTAATTCGTGAATTTAAGGTTTGCGTGAATATTCATGAGAAATAACATCTGTTGCGAAATTGGTACGGATAATTCAATGTGTTCCTCATGTGCGCAGGGACGCCAGGCATGATTCAAGTAACTAATGGCATCATTATTGTGGTAACTTCCCTTTCCAGCTTTAAGAGAATGAGTTGAATTATTTTGAACACAATTAACCACTTACAAATTCTTCTCCAAGTTCTACAATTTTGGTCCTTTGCAGGTTTGTTTGTGGAGTAAATCATACCGTTCATATTGGATCATCTGACTTCAAAAAGCTCTGTCGGCTGTTCAAGGGCTCTCCAAAGATTCAGTGCACAGAGATTCAGTGAAAACACGCAATGAGTTCTCTTGTATTTAACAACTCAAATATTCCTGCAATAGGGATATCTATAGTAACATCAAAGGGAGTTGGAGAAATCAGTATGGTGATGATCTGCCACACTGGGGTATGCATATGCCCCAAGGTGGAATCTGCAAGAACATTTGCAGAGAAAGTTCAAATTCACAAATTAAGTCAGAGTGTCAATCATGATTTTATTTTCGGTATAAGAGATTGCAGATGCTGGAGTCTGAAACAGCGAACAATCTGCAGGAGGATTCCATAAACCCAAGAGATCCTGCAGATACTGAAATTCCAGAGTAACACACACAAAATACTGGAGAAACTCAGGTCAGGCAGTATCTCTGGAGGGGAATAAACGAGTGACCTATGGAGGCCAGAAACGTCAGCTGCTTATTCCCCTCCATAGTTGCTGCCCGACCTGCTGAGTTTCTTCAGCATTTTGTGTGTGTTTCTGGAGGAATTCATTGAGCCGAGCTGTATCTGTGAGAAGAAGGGGATCATTGACATTCAAGGTGGAAACCTTGTAACGGAAATGGGAGTGGAGAGGGGAAAGTATAAGCATAACAAGGTGGGGGGAATGGGGAGTAAAGGTCAGAGGTGGGGTAGGGTTTGGTGTGTTGAAGGATTATGTGCCGATCAAGCCAGGGAGGGGAGGGGAGAGATGGAGTAGAGAGATATGATAAGTGAAGGTGGTCAAAAGAGAGAAGAGTATGGAGCCAGGAGGATGGCAAGAAAGGGAGAGGTAGAGGCAGCTACTGGAGGGCAATAAGCAGAAAATCAATGATTTCCTATCCTTTATCATAATTGCTTTGAAATTAATGGAATTATGATCACTAGGCTCAAAGTGTTCCCCTACAGATACTTTTGTCATCTGTCCTGTCTCGTTTCCTAACTGGAAAGTGTAGCACTCTCTCTAGAAGGTTGCTGATTTGTGGCAATCTGATATTAAAAAGCTGCCATATTGATTCATAAAGTCAGCAATAGTGGGGTAGGTAGTAGTTGGGCTAGCTAAAGTATATCTGATAGGAAGAACAGGTAGGGCCATGTTAATGAAGATGGTGGGAGTGAAGGCTGAAGAGTCAATGCAGGGAGTGTTATGGGTCGGACAGATTGATTTACATATGGACCTATGATTCTGTGGCCATTGCAGAGACTCGAGTGAGAGAAAGTCATGCAACATACATAAAATGCTGTAGGACTCAGCAGGTCAGGCAACATCTATGGAGAAGAGTGAACAGTCAACGTGTCAGGCTGAGACCCTTCATCAGGAGTACAGAAAAAAAGAAGTATTAACTGGCAGCTTAACATTCCAGGGTTTTAATGATTCAGTCATGATGTAAAAGAGATGGGGCATTTACTCTACTGATCAGGGAGAACGTTAATGCTGCACTCTGAGCGAACTTCCTGGTAGGCTGTTTGTGGGTTATTGAGAAACATGAGAGGTCATTGCTGGAGGCTGGACAGAATTTTGTATCCTATCTTGTAATTAGCAAGGTTCCAAACTTTGTATTAATGTATTGATTAAGGAAATTTTTCTGAACACATTTGACAAAGTCCTGTATGGGACAGTATAGGAACCCCAGGCAGTATGCGGAAAGTTAAAATTATCTATTATCAGTCCTAATCAATATGTGGAAAAATAAAATCACTGGCTATCATCTATTATTCTGCACCTTCTCCAACTCTTCCTGTAATGAGGTGATCAGAGCAGCACACCATACTCTAAATCTTGCCTAACTAAAGTTCTATGCAGCTGCATCATGACTTCTCATTTCATACTCGATATCCTGCTGAAGGCAAATGTGCTGCTCGGCTTCCTTACCACATTGTGTTAGCCACTTTCTGCAAGCTTTGGATTTGTATGCCAAGATATCTACAGTATGTACATCAATCCTCCTAAGGGTCCTGATATTTGGTACAGATCCTGGATTGGGGAGGAGCAGTGCAACCTGCTTGAGTCCCTGGCTTATTGTATACTTTCCTCTTCGATTTGACTTTCTGAACTGCAACACTTCACACTTTCCTGGATTAAACTCCATTCTTTTCCCATACAGTATTTTTATTCTGTACTCCCATACAGAATAAAAAGTATTCACACCCCCCCCCCCCCGGAAGTTTTATTGTTTTACTGTTTTATTGTTTTACAACATTGAATCACAGTGGATTTAATTTGGCTTTTTTGGCACTGATCAATAGAAAAAATTATTTTGTGTCACAGTGAAAACATTTCTACAAAGTGATCTAAATTAATTACAAATATATAACACAAAATAATTGATTGCGTAAATGTTTACCCCCCTTTTAATATGACACAGCAAATCATCACTGCTGCAGCCAATTGGTTTCAGAAGTCACATAATTAGTTAAATGGAGATCTGTTTTTGGAGACACGGGTGTAATCAAGGTGTTTCAATTGACTGTAACAAAAATGTGCCTGTATCTGGAAGGTCCAACTGTTGGTGAGTCAGTACCCTGGCAAAAACTACACCATGAAGACAAAAGAATACTCCAAGCAACTCCGTGAAAAGGTTTCTGAAACGCACATGTCAGGAGATGGGTACAAGGAAATTTCCAGTTTCAGAGTACAGTTAAGTCAATTATCAACGAATGAAAAGAATACGGTACAGCTGTAAATCTGCCTAGAGCAGGCATCTTTGAAATCTAAGTGGCCTTGCAAGAAGGAGAGTAGTGAGGGAGGCCAACAAGAGACCTATGACAACTCTGGAGGAGTTACAAGCTTCAGTGGCTGAGATGGGAGAGACTGCACATACAACAACTGTTGCCCAGGTGCTTCACCAGTCACAGCTTTATGGGAGAGTGGCAAAGAAAAAGCCACTATCGAAAAAAAAACTCACACGAAGTCTGGGCTAGAGTTTGCCAGAATTCATGTGGGAGACTCAGAAATCGGCTGGAATCAAAATTGAGCTAGTTGGCCATCAGACTAAATGCTACGTTTGACATAAGCCAGACACTACACATCATCAAAATCACACCATCCCTACCATGAAGCATGGTGGTGACTGCATCATGCTGTGGGCATGTTTCACTGTAGCAGGCCCTGGAAGGTTTGTGAATGCAGAGGGTAAAATGAATTGCAGCAAAATACAGGGAAATGCTGGAGGAAAACCTGATACAGTTCACAAGAAAACTGCGACTTGGGAGAAGATTTGTTTTTCAGCTACACAATGACCCCATGCATAAAGCCAAAGCTACACAGGAATGGCTTAAAAACAACAAAGCTAATGTCCTGGAGTGGCCAAGTCATGATCCAGACCTCAATCCAATTGAAAATTTGTAGCTGGACTTGAAAAAAACTGTTCAATTACAATCCCCATGCAATCTGACAGTGTTGAGCAGCTTTGTAAAGAAGAATGGGAAAAAATTGCAGTGTCCAGATGTGCAAAGCTAATAGAGACCTAACCACACAGACTCAAGGATGTAATTGCTGCCAAAGGTGCATCTACTAAATACTGATTTGAAGAGGGTGAATACTTATGCAATCAATTATTTTATGTTTTATATTTGTAATTCATTTAAATCACTTTGTAGAAATTAGTTTTCACTTTCTGTTGATGAGTCAAAAAAGACAAATTAGATCCACTGTGATTCAATGTTGTTGTAAAACAATAAAATATGATAACTTCCGGGGGGGGGGGGGGGGCGGTGAATATCTTTTTATTGGTGCTGTATCTGCAACTAATCTATATATAGCAGTATTTTTTCACTAGCAACAGCTTAACTTTTTTACGTCAGCCATCATATTTTTGACAAAATCATTTACATTTATCATAAACAAAGGTCCTAGCACTGCCCCTCTGTGGTAGCCTACAAGTCACAGACCTTCATTCTGGGGCACACGTCCCCACATCTACTCATTGATTTTCAAGCCAATTTTGATTCAATCTGTCAAGTTATCATGGATCCTATATACCTTAATCTTCTTTATCAGCCAACCATGAAGAGTTGACAAACACCTTCTCAATATCCTTTGCCCTACCCACATCAATCTTCTTCATCACTTCCTCAAAAATCTCAATTAACTTCATAAGACATGTCCTGTTCTTGCAAAATGGCATGTTGACTGTCTTGAATAAAACATGCTTATCTAAATATAGGTTAATTCTATCCCTAAAATTGCTCTTCAGTAGCTTCCTTACCATTAATGTGTCTCTGGACTGCATTTTGCTGAATTCTCCATATTGCCTTTCTTGACCAACAATACAATAATTCTTCAGATCTCTGGGACTTGGCCTACTGCTGGAAATGATAGAAAATTCTGTCAAGGCTCCAGCAATGACCTCTGTTGTGTTCTTTATATTCATACATACCATGGATTACTAATAAAGAAACATCTGCGGGAAGAAATAGAACTTTTATTTAACAGCAACTACAATGTGTTTACAATGCCATGTTCTCGATCTTTCTATCATTTCTGCGCCTGCTCATAACTCTCCCCAATCACGTTCTTACACATCACATCACCACATCTTCCTTTCCTTAAAAAGAAAAACAGTTAGCAACATTGACCAGAGCAAATGCATAATTTAGCACATCTCTATCAGTCTCTCTGGGGGTTTACGAACACGAGTAGACCTTCTAAGTGGTTCACACAGTTCTAGTGTTTCGTTCCATGTTTTGCCTGGTCTGCATCAGTTAACTGAAACTTTGAATTTGGCTCTTTCTTGAGGTCTTTGCAATTTTTTCTTAACACTGCTCCTTCTTCTGTTTGGACGATGTATGATCTGGGTTGTACTTCTTCCATTACTGTATCTTTCTGTGCCCATGTGTTCATTTTGTTTTGTATCCTTACTTCATCTCCTTGGTGCAGTTCAGGTAATGAATGAGAACATCTGTCAAAGTATATTTTGCTTTGTGTTCATCTTTCCATCTTTTCACTTGTTCACCTCCCCCTGTTCTCAGGAGACTCTCATTTATTGGCAGATTGGATCTCAAATGACATCCCATCAAGAGCTGAGCAGGTGAAAATCCACATTCCAGTGGAGTACTGCGATCGGCTAACAAAGTTTTATAAAAATCACCTCTGCTATCTTTTGCTTTGTGCATCAGTTTCTTGATAATTCCTACCGACTTCTCAACTAATCCATTGGACTGAGGGGAAAACAGACTGGATGTTGTATAAACAAAGCCCCATTCATGAGCAAAATGTCTCATGCATTCATCGCTGAATTGTGAACCATTATCTGTGAAAACTTCATTAGGTACATCATGTTTGGAAAAAACTTCATGTAATTACATTTTCTGCAGTTGTTCTGCTCAGATCACACACTTCAGGATACACTGAGTAGTAATCTGTTATTAATAGATAATCTTTGTTGTCAGTTACAAAAAGATCAATGCCTAACTTCTGATAAGGTCTCTGAGGACTAGGATGTGGATGCAGTGGCTCCTTAGTGTTGCTAGGTTGGTATTTAAGGCATATTTGACAAGAAGACACCAATTCTTCAATTTCTTGATTCATCCTGGACTAAAACATCACTTCCCGCACCCTTCTCTTGCATTTTTCAATACCTTCATGAATTTTCCCAAGCATTTCTTTTTGGAGACTTCTAGGAATCACAATTCTGCTACCTTTGTACAATATCCCATCCACAACAGGAAGTTCTGATCTGTGGTTCCAATATTCTTGTTCTACTGAGGTATTGTCATGCTTATTATCTGGCCATCCATCCATCACCACTTGTATTACCTGATTGAGGATATTGTCCTTCTCTGTCTCAAGAGACAGTATTTCCAACTTTTTAGGAGCAACAGGTACAGTCTCTATGATCATATCAACAAATGCCTGAACATCAAGTTAGGAAAGGTTGTGCCTCACGAGCCTGATTGAGTTTTTTGAAGAGGTAACAAAATAAATTGATGAGGGTAGGGCAGTGGATGTGGTCTACATGGACTTTAGAAAGGCATTTGACAAGGTCCCTCATGAAAAATTCATCCAGAAAGTCATGAGGTATGGGATACGTGGAACCTTGTTTGTTTGGATAAAAAATTGGCTTAAAGGAAGAAAGCAGAGGGTAGTTGTAAAAGGAAATATTCTGCCTGGAGATCAGGGACTAGTGAAGTGCCGCAGGGATCTGTCCTGGGGCCCCTGCTATTTGTGATTTTTATAAATGACCTGGATGTAGGGGCGGATGGATGGGTAAGTTTGCGGATGACACGAAGATTGTCTTTAATGAGAGAGTCTGTCAGTTCCCCAAACTCACATGTTTTACTCTGGTGTCTCAACAATTGATATTGATCAATAGTTTCACCAGCTCTCTGCGTACATGTAAACAATCTGTGCCGCTTGTACTTCACATTACTCTTCGGTATACAAAATGCTTTAAATTTGTCCATTATCAATTTTAACTTTAAATTATCTCCATTTTAAAAAATAAAATGATTATATACCTCAATGGTGTCGTCACCTATTATGTGGAGTTGAAGAACAGCTTTCGAGTTTTCCAGTTTTTTATCTGCATCGATCACCAATAAATACAATTCAAAACATTGGTTAAATTTTCTCCAGTTCTCAGCTAAGTTCCCAGGCAATTGAAGTGATGAAGAACGCTGCAAACCTTCCATTTGTAAAACTGTTAGCAACACCAAAACAGTTCGAAATCTTTTTTCAGAAAATTATCTTTGATTCTTCCATGTTAGGAAATGTATTATTCTTCCAGACTGACTTCTGAAACCATGTTGAGCACTTTATATTCATACATACCATGGGTTACTAATAAAGAAACATCTTCTGGAAGAAATAGAACTTTTATTTAACAACAACCACATGTTTACAATGCCATGTTCTCGATCTTTCTATCATTTCTGTGCATGCTCAGAACTCTCTCCAATCACATTCTTACACATCATATCATCATAACCTCTCTTATGTTTCTCAATAACCTACAAACAGCCTCCCAGAATGCAGCAGCGACATTCTCCCTTATCAGTAGTGTAATTCCCCCACCTGCTTTACATCTCTATCTTGTCTGAATCATTTAAACTCTGGAAAGTTAAGCTGCCAGTTACGACTTTCTCTCCACCAAGTCTCTGTAATGGCCACAGATTCATAGCTTCTTGTGTAAATCAATCTGTCTAACCTGTAACACTCCCTGACTCAACTCTTCAACCCTTCACTCCCACCATCTTCATTAACATGGTCCTATCTGTCCTTCCTATCAGATTTACGGTAGTTAGCCCAACTACTATTTACCCCACTATTGCTGACTTTATGGATCAATATGACAGCTTTTAGATGTTAGATTGACACAATTGATCACATTTATTTAATTAAACCATAACTTGCCATGATGACTATACAATAATCACTTTTGTTCCTGGCTGCTTGAGTTCCATACTTTCAAAATATTTACAATTTAAAAAGCTCAAGAGATCTAATTCACAACAGGATGCCACAGTATGACAACAAAATCACTACAACATTTTTGCAGTCATTGTTCTGCAAGATCTTTCTGCAAAATAATTAACATTTAAAAATTTATTTTTGGCCCATTAATATAATAGTTCTACAGTTGATTTATAATTTTGTAATGAAAGGGAAAGGCTGACATGGGGTCTTGCATCCTTAAAACGTAAATGAGACATTTGCTCTTTTGTACAAAGGGATTGGCAAAAATAAACCACTTGGTTTCCAAATATAGAAAAATGTATGATGAAAATTAGTGGATCCTCATGACATTAATCATGGGCAGAGATTAAAATAAACAGTTTTTTGGAACCTTTTACAATATTCTTTTTGCATGAGAGGGCAGAAGATTATGCAACAGCCACAATGCAGAATCAAATTAATATGTATGCTTCCGCAATCCAGTTCCAGGAATAAACCAAAAATCTGTTATTTAATATTTTGTTTCGTTTTGTTACAAAAACAGAAGTTTTCAGCTGGTTCTACTGAAATATCATGGAAGATGGCGTATTCATGAGCAAACTACATTGCGATAAAGACTAATCCTGATCTAATTGAATGGGGGAATATGTGTGAGAGTAGTAATATAGCTTATTATTGTTTTAGTTTTTCAGTATTCCAAATTTCAATCTTATTTACTCAAGGAGAGCGGGCAAGTTTGAAGTATAGTATAAAAATGAATAAACATTCAAACCAAATCTATTCATGCTGGGTGAGCTAAATTAACATCAAAGCTTTTGGTCTTGAATATTACACTAAATATGAAGAATAAAAAGTTAGCACTATCGTTAAAGATAATAAATTATTCTGGTTCCAAACCTTTATATTGGAAAAAGAAGCCAAATAGTTCAACATTGTGAATTACATGTGTGGACTTATCTATGCTAGAGTTGTACTACCCATCATATGATTCTTCTGCAAACCCAGAACTCCAGTATTCTCTAGTCAAGAGGAAGAAAGAAGCAAACTTAAGGTGTAGGAAACAAGGATCAGACAAGGCTCTTGAGAGTTATAAAGTAACAAGGAAGGAGCTTAGGAAGGGACTTAGGAAAGTTAGAAAGGGACAGGAGAAAGTCTTGGTGTGTAGGTTAAAGGAAAACCCTGAAGCATTCAACAGGTATGTGAAGTATTAGAGGGCAACTAGAGTGAGGGTAGGATGAATCAAGGATAGAAGAGGAAAAATATCCCTGGAGTTGGAGAAGGTACGTGAAGTCCTTAATGAACACTTGCTTCAGTGAGAGAGACCTTGACAAATGTGAGATCAGTTTAGGACAGGGTAATATTTTGAATTATGTCAATGTTAAGAAAGAAAGTGCTGGAATTTTTGGAAAAACATTAGGATAGATAAGTCCCCAAGGCAAAACGGGATATACCCCAGCTTATTACCAGGCACTAGGAAAGAGATTGCCGTGCCTTTGACATTGATTTTGCATTCTCACTGGCTACAGGAAGAATGCCAGATGATTGGAGGGTAGCAAATGTTATTCCTTTTTTCAAGAAAGGGAACAGGGATAATAGTAGGAATTTTAGACCAGTGAGTTTTACATCCATGATAAGGAAACTATTAGAGAGGATTCTTAGAGACAGGATTTAGAAGCATTTGTAGGGGCATAGTCTGATTAGGGATAGTCAGCAAGGCTTTGTGAGAGGCAAGTCATACATCATAATTCTGACTGACTTCAAAGAAGTGACAAAACAAATTTATGGAGGTAGAGTAGCAGATGTAGTGTATATGGCCTTGAACAAGGTTCCCACGAAAGGCTCATTCAGAAAGTCAGGAGTTATGGTATACAGGGAAACTTGGCTGTGTGTTTTTAGAATTGACTTGCCTACCAAATACAGTGACTGAGAATAGACAGAGTGTATTCTGCCATGACTAATGGTGTTCTGCAGTGACTGTTCTGAAACCCCTAATCTATGTGATTATCTTAAATGATTTAAATGAGGAAGCGTGGGGGAGGGTAGTAAGTTTGCAGGTGATTTAAGATTGGTGGTATTGTGGATAGTATAGAAGGTTGTCATAGTTTACAACTGGACATTGATAAAATACAGAGCTGGTTGGGAAGTGGCAGATGGAATTCAATCCAGAAAAGTGTGATACTCTTTGGCAGGTCAAAATTGAAAGCAGAGTATAAGGTTAATAGCAGGATTCTTAGTAGTATGGAGGAACAGAGAGATTTTGGGATCCATGCCCACCAATTCCTCAAAGTTGCTATACAAGTTAATTGGGAGATTCAGAAGCCATATGGTCTGTTGGCCTTCATTAGTCAGATTGAGTTCAAGAGCTGCAAGGTCATATTCTTCTTCTTAAGCCCATCACCCCTACTAGGGGATAGGCCCCATGTCCTGGGCCAGTCTTTCAGTCTTTTAAGGTGTAGTCCATCGGAGATCCTTCCTGTCCCAAGTCTTTGGAGCTTCTCTTGGAACTTCTGTAGCACTGGAATTTTACAGGATGGGGTTGCTAGACCCATGCGCTACCCTCCTCCTTTTGCAGCCAGGCTTGGGATTGTCCATGGTAGTACTGATGCCATCCTATAAAACTCTGGTTAGACCACACTTGGAATAAGTATTCAGTTCTGGTTGCCTCAATATATTAAGGATATACAAGTGTCAGAGAGAGTGCAGAGGAATGAGAAAGTCAAGTAACAGAAATTTGTGCAGAAGAGCATTTGTATCTAGTGATCATAATGACATGAGTTTTAAAGTAAACATGGATCTGGTCCATGAACTCAGATTCTAAATTAGAGAAAGGTCAATTTAGACGGTATGAGAAATGATCTGGCAAGTGTGGATTGTGATAGGCTGTTTCCTGGAAAGGGTGTGCTTGGTAATTGGGAGGCATTCAAAAGTGAAATTTTGAGAGTTTATGGAATCTTGGTTTTCAAGGGATATTGAGGCCCAGGTTACGAACAAAAAAGGAGGTGTGTAGCAGTTATAGGTACAACACTTAAGAAAGAATTTCGGAGGGCTAAAAGAAGGCATCATAAGTTTGCCCTAGCAGACAAGGTGAATGTGAATCCTAAGGGATTCTACAGATATGTTAAAAGCAAAAGGATAACAAGGGACAAAACTGGTCCTCAGGAGATCAGAATGGTAATCTATGCATGGAGCCAAAATCGATGGCTGAAATTGATTTTTTCTTCTGTGTTTACTCAGGAGATGGACACGGAATCTATAAAAGTTAGTCAAAGCAGCACTGAAGTCGTGGGCCCTATAGAGGTTAAGAGGAGGAGGTGTTTGCTGTCTTGAGGCAAGTAAGGGTGGATAAATCCCCAGAGCCTGACTAGGTGTTCCCTCAGACTCTGTGGGAGGTAAATGCAGAAATTGCAGGGGCCCTAGCACAGATATTTAAATCATCCTTAGCGACAAGTGAGGTACTGATGGACT
Source organism: Hypanus sabinus (assembly GCF_030144855.1). Lineage (NCBI taxonomy): Eukaryota > Metazoa > Chordata > Chondrichthyes > Myliobatiformes > Dasyatidae > Hypanus > Hypanus sabinus. Next base: position 80,802,679 of record NC_082719.1, read on the forward strand.
GGGGGATAGCTAATGTTGTTCAACTGTTTAAGAAAGGCTCTAAAAAAAACCAAGAAATTATAGGCTGGTGAGGTTATCTTCAGGTAGTGGGAAATTTTTTGGAAGGTATTCTAAAGAACCAGATATATATGCATTTGGTTGAATATGGACTGATTAGGGACAGTCAGCATGGTTTAGTGGGTGGTAGGTCCTGTCTAACCAATCTTGCAGAGTTTTTTGAGGAAGTTACCAGCAAAGTGGATGAGAGAAAAGCAATGGATTTTGCCTACATGGACTTAACAAGGCATTTGACAACGTTTTACATGGAAAGTTGGTCAAGAAGGTTCAGTTACTCAGCATTCAAGATGAGGTAGTTAATTGGACTAGATATTGGCTTTGTGGGAGAAGCCCGAGAGTGGTAGGAGATAATTGCCTCTCTGACTGGAAGCCTGTGACTAGTGGAGTGCCACTGAGGTTGGTGCTAAGTCCATTGTTGTTTATCATCTATAGCAATGATGTGGATGATAATGTGGTTAACTGGATCAGCAGATTTGCAAATGACACCAGGATTGGGGGTGTAGTGGACAGTGAGGGAAACAATCTGAGCTTGCAGCAGGATCGGGACCAGTTGGAAAAATGAGCTGAAGAAATGGCAGATGAAATTTACTGCAGACAAGTGGAGGTGTTGCACCAGGGTAGGTAATATGCAGTGAAAGGCAGGGCACTGAGGAGTGTAGTAGAACAAAGGGATCTGGGAATACAAGTCCATAATTCATTGTAAGTGATGTCACAGGTAGATAAGGTCATTAAGAAAGCTTTTGGCACTTTGGACTTCATAAATCAAAGTATTGAGTACAGGAGAAGGGATGTTATGTTGAAGTTGTATAAGACATTGGTGAAGCCTAATTTGGAGTATTGTTGCAGCTTTGGTCACCTACCTACATGAAAGATGTTAATAAAATTGAAAGAGTACAGAGTAAATTCATAAGGATGTTGTCAGGACTTGAGTTATAGGGCAAGGTTAAATAGGTTAGGACTTTATTCCTTGGGACTTGGAATATTAAGGGGAAGTTTGACAGAGGTTTACAAAATTTTGAGGGGTTTAGATAGGGTAAATGCAACAGGTTTTTTCCATTGAGATTGGCTGGGACTATAACTGGAGGTCATGAGTTAAGGGTGAAAGATGAAAAGTTTAAGGGGAACATGAATGGAAACTTCTTCACTCAGAAGGTCATGAGTGTGTGAAATAAGCTGCCAGTGCAAATGGTGCATATAAGCTTGATTTCAATATTTAAGAGAAACTTGGATAGGTACATGAATGGTAGGAGTATGGGGTGGGGTAAGATTTAAGATCTAGGTGCAGGTTGATGGGTGTAGGCAGTTTAAATGGTTTGCCATAGACTAGATGGACCAAAGGGCCTGTTGTTGGGCTGTACTTTTTCATGACTCTATGGCCCTATCTCCATTATGGAAAGAAGTTTCCACTAATCCACCTTACCAATGCCCCTCATAATTTTGTATGCCTCAGTCAGGTCCCCTGTTGGTCTCTTATTCTCCAGGTTAAAAAAACACAGCTGATTTGGTCTCTTCTCATAACTGATTTTTTTTTAAATCACAGACAACATCTGGTTAATCTCCTCTACACTCAGTCCAGTGCATTCAATTAAGTCCTTTGCTGTGGCGCCCAGACCTGCATGCAGTACTAAGATTATGTGGTCTTTTACAGAGCCTAGTGGACCTATAAAAGTTTTCTCCAGTGATTTTAACTGGAGATGGCAGAGCAGTAAGCTTAAATTGAAGAAACTCGGATGGCCACCCAGCATGTAAAACTGGTGTGTGATATAAAGCAGCTTTGGACCTTGAAAATCTATTTATAAATGGTTGCAGCTTGTGTTTATAGCTGGGTGGCCCAACTGACTATGTATTATTACAAGCTATTTTATTGACTTTACATCAAATAGTTAATGGTGATGTCACAGGGTGCTGTAATAATGCAAATTATACTTACCTACGGCTTGTGGTTCTGCTCAGAATGAGTAGAATGTTGCAGAAATAATCCTGGAACATCTCAAGCTGCTTATCTTGCTATTTAGCTTAAAAATCATACTCTTAGGAGTGATGCACTAACATAATTTTCCATTTAGTTTGTAGCCATTGTGTCACTATCTTTAACCTTGATCACCTTAGAACTTGCCCTCACAAAAAGAGCACTTACCTTCAAAATACATTTATCCCAGGTTATAATTTCTTGCATTGTATTGGATAGTAGTACAGTAGCTATCAATTTATCAATTTCTTGATTTCCATAAAGATCATTGGAAGTGTAACCCTTGTGACAACTTCAATAAGACATTGACTTTTCAGTACCTCTCGCAGTTTGATTCATTCATTATCTATTTAGGAGGTCCAGTGCACCCAGATGCTGAATCTTTTCACTTCCCAACACTCAATCCCAAATTCAAGTGATTCAATTCAATGCCAAAGTTAACGTAATTAATCTACGTTAGCATAATTCTGGCCCATAGCCATTTACATCCAACTAGTTCCACAGGCAATTGAATAATTCACTGATCCTATCTTGGGCACTAGCTTCTAAGGTATGCAGGGCATCTGCAAGGAGTGGTGCCTCAAAAGGACAGCGTCCATCATTCAGGACCACTATCAGCCCAGGCATGCCCTCTTCTCATGAGGAAGGAGGTACAGAAACCTGAAGGCACAAACTTAATGACTCAAGAACAGTTTCTTCCCTTCTGCCATTCAATTTTTGAATGGACATTGAACCCATGAACACTCCCTCACAACTTTTTTATTTCTATTTTTCTGCACTACTTATTTAATTTAACTATTTTAAATATATATACTGTACTTCTCAGTCTTTCTTCTCTATTATTATGAATTACATTGTACTGTTGCCACAAAATTAACAAATTTCATGACATATGTCAGTAATATTAAACCTGATTCTGATTCTATAACTTGAAGAATCCTCCTTTCATCAGTGCTAACAACATTTTACTTTGCTTCAATGCAGAGATGTTGGGGAATGTCCAATGTACTACATGACCTAAGACCAGCTGGTGCAGTTTTAATACACGTGATTTTTGATTTTTTACTCAATTAGTGAGAATAGTCGTACATGTACTAGGAACACCATTCTATGCGGATATACAGAAAATTTCATTCAATATCTAATTCTGCTCCATGCACTGTCTGTCATGGTGACTAATCCATACTAGTGTACCCACCAATGCATCCAAAGCAGATAGAAATCGTCATTACTACTGAACTTAGTCACAGGTATTTAGTTCAGAGATCTGTACCCCAAGCAATATATGCCCCTTGAAATTCTTTGTAACAGTCCTGAAGGGGGACGTTCCTTTAAGATTTGAATTGGTAGTTTGCATATTAATTAATCCCTCATTGATCAATCTAAAAATACCTGGAGATTACAACGTTTTGGCATTGTTTTTAGGCTGACTGTGTATTCGGAATAGTTTCCTCTGGTCCATGGTTGCATGTGTAAATCTTAAAAAATCTCCTTTGTTGCCAAGGATTCTGCCTGGCACCTCAGAAGCACAAGCATTACTTTGTCATTTATCAGGCCTGATGAAGGGTTTTGGCCAGAAAACCTTACTCTTTTTACTCTTTTCCATAGCTGCTGTCTAGCCTGTTGAGTCCTTCCAGCATTTCATGTGTTGTCATGTCTGAATGTTGTTCAGATTTTGCTGCATGACAGCATTGGCTGTTTCATTTCTGAAGATCCTAATATTAGATACATAAGTTGTGCAATAATTTACTTCCAATGGAAAGAAGGTTATTGATTAAACAACTGAAGATAGCAGGGCCTAAGTCATTGCTTTGAGGATGCCTCTAAATGATATTGCTATTGTACACAGCCATGCAGTGAGCTAAACAACTTCTCAAAAATCACCAAGGCAAAAGCTTTCTTTAGGGCTTTTAGTCAGATTTCTTACTGTGAAAATATATTGCTGTTTCAAGGGCAAATAAAGAGTGTGTGGAAATGAATATCTTTCCACTGTGTGCTTCAAGTGGAAAAAAAAACTAAGCCACACAGGAAATTATATAAAAAACAGCTTAAGAATAGGAAGCTAAGTTATGTTCTTACAAAATGAAGTGCGCCTCTAGAGGCCAGAACAATACTGAAGGACTGAGATGCCTTTGTCCAATAACTATGGCTGCCTTCCTCCTCTTTTTGGAGAATTTTCCCTTTGATTTGCATTAACTTTAAATTCACTTCTCATGCCATACTTGATCAAGTAGTACAAATAGGCAGCAGCGATTATCACTGGAATGTAACTCTTTGTTCCATGTTCATATCAAGGCTTTTATGAGGTCTTAATCCTAAATGACCATCAAATCCCATGGATTGTAGCCAGCCTTTAATATGCAGGATACCAAGACCAGTCTAACATTTTTGCATTTATATTATGGATTTAACATTACAAAATAATTCAGTATGCAAACAAGTTATGATCAAAAGACAGATCAAGCATTATTAGAGCAGTAATGAAGGATGGCTAATATCATGGAGTGGGAGATGGAGGAAGAGGGTGGTTAGATCTTCAAGCTCCTCAGGTATTTTGACATTCTGACTGCGTGTTGTACCATAATTCTGTGCAATGAAGATATTTTATTAAGTACATTTGGACAATAAGATTTCCATCAGTTTTTGGATCTATTTCAAATTCCCAGAAGCTGTTGCATTTTCAGTTTATAATTTGAATTATGATTGCTTTATTTTAACCTTTGAACTGATCATGTCCATTCACTACCTCTTTTGCCATGCTCCATCTATTTTGGTCAGTCACTCTAGCAACCTTTGTGAACAGATCTGTTGTTTTCTTTACTTTGTCTTATTCAATTTGAATTTTAACTCTTCTGATGAAAGATCATTGACCTGAATAATAACCATTAAACTGACAGCCATAAATGCTGAGTAGATCCAATACTCACTCTTTTAAATTATAAAATTCATTGTCCAATCTGTGACCTAATCAGTGCTGATTACAATGATTATTGTAATATTTCAATTATAATAGTTCCTCTAGCATTTCTGTGTGTTGCTTGGATTTCCAGTAACTGCAGATTTTCTCATCATAATGATTATTTGTTCATTTGAATATTGTTATAATTTACAGGCATTATGGTGACTAGTATTGATAATTTGTCCTCTAGAATATAGAACAGTACAGTACCATACAGGGCATTTGACCTACAATATTATAATGATCTTTATGTCAGTTTATACTAGATGTCCATCTTCTCAGTATCATCCAATTCCCCTCCTATTCATGAGTCTATCTAAACGCCTCTTGAACTCCACCAAATAGCATGCTTTCATTACTACCCCTAGTAACCTATTCCAGGCTCATATCACTCTCTGCATTAAATAAAATTGCCCCCCACGTCTCCTTTAAACATCTCCCCTTTCTAACCTTAAATGTATGTCCTCAGGTGTTTTACCTTTCTATCATTGGGAAAAGATACTGACTCTCAACTCTATCTATGCCTCTCATAATTTAAAATTAATAAAGCTAATAGGACTTAATGATTCAATCCCTATGATAAGTCATCATTCTCGATGTTGGCAGTGGGCTTGGAGTGGTGATAAGGAGGATAAGTACCTTTTCAGGGTCATCAGGTGGGCACCCTCCTTCTTTGATAATTCATTGATAAGCCCACAATGTCTCCAGAGGGCTCAATGGTGCTACCTGGTGTCCCAGATACACCCCCCTCAGTTCCATACCCTCCTGTCTTCATCTTGCAGCTCATTTGCTGTCTTTCCTTTTAATCCAAATCCAATTACTGCTTTCCTCTTCTGCATTTGACAAGGACTTGATTGCTTGTTGGAGTGAATAACCCCTCATCCCCATCTACTTCAATAGACTGGTCGTAGATGTAGCCATGAAACCCGGCATCCCACTTCTACAGGGAAAATCTTGGTCTTCCAGCTGTTCTGGGCAGTTTCAGTTGCCAGCTCAGAGTATTTGGTCTTTTTCCTCTCATAAGCTTCTTCCAACACCATCTTCCCATGGTACTGTCAGTTCCACAACATATGCCAGCTTGGCTGTTGTGGACCATAGGACCACGTCTGGCCAAAGAGTTGTAGCCGCAATATCTGGGAACACAAGTCCACGTCCATTTTCCAATCCCGAGCAACCTGCAGAATGCTTACCTCTTTTGATGTTATATGGTGCTCTGGAGGTTGGCCTGCTGGTACAAATCATGTGATGTGAACATTTCTTGCCGATGTTTGTGGGAGAACATTTGTGGTGATTCACCTCTGCTCCAAGATTGATGCCAGCTGTCTGACAACTTGGTTATGCTGCCAAGTATACTGCCCCTGGCTGAGGCTCGTGGTGCATCCTGTTATACTCTCTGCATAAAATAAAATTGCCCCCATGTCTCCTTTAAACACCTCCCTTTCTAACCCTAAATGTATGTATAAAGTATAAAGTTCAAAGTAAATTTATTACCGAAGTACATATGTCACCATATCCAATCCTGTTTCATTTTCTTGTGGGCATTCACAGTGATACAAAGAAACACAATAGAATGAATGAATATCAGCACCCATCAAAGATAAACAAATATGCAATGTGCAGTTCAGCATTCAACACCATAATTCCCTCTAGGCTCGACAAGAAGCTTAGAGACCTCGGCCTTTACCCTGCGTTGTGTAGCTGGATCCTGGATTTCCTGTCAGATTGCCAACAGATGATAAGAGTGAGTTCCCTCACCTCTGCCCTGCTGACCCTCAACACAGGTGACCCTCAGGACTCTGTCCTAAGCCCCTTTCCTTTACTCTCGGCATACGCATGACTGTGCAGGTGATGCCTCCCTCCCAGATGCGCTGAGTAACTTCTATGCCCGGTTTGAGGCGGAAAATGACGTGGCGGCGAGTAAGTCCATCCCTCCTACAAATGACCAGGTGCTGGGTCTCACCGTGGCTGATGTGAGAAGAACCCTGTGCAGGGTCGATCCACTGAAGGCTGCTGGACCAGACAACGTTCCTGGTAGAGTGCTCAGAGGATGTGCAGACCAGCTAGCAGATATTCTCACTGACATCTTCAACATCTCCCTGAGCAGCACCACCATTCCAACGTGCTTCAAGGCCGCCACCATCATCAGAAGGCAGTGGAGGCTAATTCTCTGGATGCTTTCAAGAAAGAGTTAAATAGAGCTCTTAAAGATAGCGGAGTCAAGGGATATGGGGAGAGGGCAGGAACGGGGTACTGATTGTGGATGATCAACCATGAAGTGCTGACATGAAGGGCTGAATGGCCTACTCCTGCACCTATTGTCTATAAATGACTAATACTGCATGTTTTCAAATTACACGGTTTACCTGTGTCAGACAGACAGAGCCCTCAATTCACATCTAACTTCTGGAAGGCATTCTGTAATCTTCTTGGTGCCTCTGTGAGTCTGTCTTCAGGATTCCACCCACAGACCAATGGCCAGACTGAGCGGGCCAAGCAACAGCTAGAGACAGTATTACGATGTCTGGTCTCCCAGAACCCCTCCGTGTTGAGTCAGCAGCTGCCCTGGGCCATGTACGCTGTAAACTCTCATCCGTCCTCATCCACCAGTCTGTCCCCCTTCAAGTGCTGCCTTGGCTACTAACTTCCACGGTTTCCTCCCCAGGAGGAGTTCCATCTGCCAAGACATTCATCCGCTGTTATCAGTGACTGTACAGGTGCACTCACTCTGCCTTCTCCGTGCCTCAGCTAGGATCAAGCATCAAGCTGACTGCCATCACCAAGGCCCCACCTTACCGCCAGGGACAGCGCATGTGGGTTTCAACCTGAGATCTGCCCCTTCAGGTGGTTTCCTGCAAGCTCACCCCCGCTTCATCGGCACCTTTACCATTGCTAAAGTCATCAGACCTGCTGCCGTTCATCTCAAGCTCAACCTCTACTTTCCGCCACATTCATCCCATCTTCCACGTGGCCTGCATCAAACCTTTCATGACCCACCCCCTGTGCTCTGTCCCCAAACCACCTCCGCTAGCCACCCCCCCACCCCCCCATGGCTCATCGACGGGTCAGAGGCCTTCACGATGTGTCAACTGCCGGACGTTTGTTGCCAGGGCCATGGCCTCCAATATCTTGTGGACTGAGCAGGCTACAGTCCTGAGGAGAGGTGCTGGATCCCCGCCCATAACATCCTGAACCCCACTCTCATCAGGGACATTTGTCGCCAGCACTCAGTCCACCTGTTTGTCGCCAGATTGTGTCAGTGAGTTTTCCTGGTTCCTGGTTCTGGTTTTTGGATATCTCTGGATGTTTTGATCTCTGCCCGAACTTTGACACTGACTTTGTTTGCACCTCTGGATTTATTACTCAATAAATATCATGGTGGGCACAGTATTTGGTCTGCAATTGGGTCCTTGCTCCAGCTTCCTGACAGGTGTCAAGAAAACAACTTTTCCCTTAATGTTGTAAGAACAAAGGAGCTGGTTGTGGACTGCAGGAGGAATGGAGACAGTCTAACCCCTATTGACAATAATGGATCTGGGGTTGAGAGGGTGAAGAGCTTTAAATTCCTTGGCATAAACATCACCGAGGATCTCATGTGGCCTGTACATACAAGCTGTGTGATGAAAAAGGCACAACAGTGCCTCTTTCACCTCGGATACTTGAAGAAGTTTGGTATGGGCCTCCAACTCCTAAGAGCTTTCCTCAGGGCTGACTAGCTGCATCACTGCTGGTATGGGAACTGTACCTCCCAGGACTCTGCAGAGAATGGTGCGGACAGCCCAGTACATCTGTAGGTGTGAACTTCCCACTATTCAGGACATTTACAAAGACAGGTGTGTAAGAAGGGCCTGAAGGATCAATGGGGACCCAAGTTGCCCCAACCACAAACTGACCCAGCTGCTACCATCCGGGAAATTGTACCACAGCATAAAAGCCAGGACCAACAGACTCCAGGACAGCTTCTTCCACCAGGCCATCAGACTGCTTAATTCATGCTGACAGAGCTGTATTTATGTTATATTGACTATTCTGTTGTACATACTATTTATTATAAATTTCACATTTAGACAGAGCTGTAACGTAAAGATTTTTACTCCTCATGTATATGTCATAAAATCAATTCAATTCAAAAGACAAAAGCTGTGCAAATACAAAAAATGTATACATTTTTGACATGGAGAATTTTACAGGCATATAGTGTAGAATAGATCCTTATTACCTTTCAAGCTGCGCCGGCCAGTAATCCAGTGATTTAATGGTACTATATACAATAACCAATTAACCTACCCAGCAGTACATCTTTGGATTGTGGGAGGAAACTAGGGCATGCAGAGGAAACCCACAGAGTCATGGACAAAATATACAATCTACTTAGAGGCAGTAGCTGGAATGGAACCCAGGTCACTGGTACCGTAAAGCTTTGTGCTAATCACTATGCTACCGTATACTGAGAACATTTGTTTTGAAGTCCTTAGGTTGTGAAATTAGTTCAGTGTTGGGGTATGTGAAGTCATCTGCTCTGGTTCAGAAACCTGATGGTTGAAGGGTAATAATTGTTCTGAGCTTGGTGGAGTAGAACCTAAAGCTTCTGCACCTTCTTCCTGATGACAGCAATGAGAATTAATCAAACAATGAAGAAAATGAACAGCAAAATAGCTCACATGACCACTACAAATTATATATAAACAACACTAAAGATGCTATTTTGTATGTAGTTTCAGTTTAAGTGTTAGCATTTTTATTTCCTTGTCAGAAGTTTATGGTACCATTCTGCAATCTATAATTGGAACATATGATTGACTGCTTGCTGATGAAGTGTACCTTCACTGGAAATGTAAAGTTGGAACATTATATTAAAGCTTCTTATGCCTAAGTTTATTGATTATATATTGTAACCTATGTTAAACGGTGATTACATTTATAGCAACTTCTGTGTAATGAAGTTTAATACTTTTATTATTTTTGATTATTATTCTTTACATTTCATGAATCCACAAATCAGTTTTGAACTATATATCAAAGCTAATAGTCCTTGATTAACTAATCAAGTAATGATTCTCTGCATATGCACTAATGCAATGTATATTTACAGACTATTCTGTAAATTTTACAGACTATTCTGCAAGTGGATTCAGCCAGAAAATAAGGGACTGATCACTTAAAACAGCCGTGTAGAGTTACCTTCCTTCACGGTAATGAATCTCTGGAATTCTTTGCTCCTGAGCTTCTTTGAGGCCAGATCAATCAACATACACTATTTAAAGTAAGATAGATAAATACTGGAAGGATCAAGGGATTGAGTCTAGTGGGGAACTGCCATAGAAGAAAACATAACCCATGATAATAGTGAATTGCACGGTAGGCTTGTCAAAATCTGCCCCTTTTTCTTTGAGTTCTTGTGTTTTGTATTGTGCATCACAGTTGAACATTTTCTTCATCCTCACTCAACCTGTGAATGTGTAATCATGATTTCTAGTATTGCTACTATCAGAAGAAAAAATGCTACCAAATTTTTCCTTATATCTTAGCTCAGTTACGATCTCAATTGAAATCAGCTATCATAGTATAAACTAGGGATAAACCGAAAAACCACAGGGCTTTTTTTAACCTGTGTCCCATTTTACTTGACCAGATCGTGCATTTATTATGTTATTAAATGTGTTAATCAGAAGTTTATTAAGATTATCATGATAAGCATGCTGCATTTCCAAGCGATTGCTGTTAAAATGATGTGCTATAAAAATATTTGCCAGTCTGTGAATTATTTTCAGTTCTAAACAAAGTACATATTTTATATATTGAGAAATTTTGTTGATTTATTCCCTAATTATTGACTCTGTGATTCTGGTTTTTAATTTATTCATTTCCCTGAATTACTGATAATTTGGCTTTAAATTCCTCATTTCAGTTTTTTAACACGTGCCATTCATCATACCAAAGAGTTTATTTATGTAGCTGTAATAACAGCCAATGCACAAGCTTGAAGAATGAATGACTGTTGTCTTTATTTGAAGAGGACTGCTGGTTTGTTCTTAGCGCCTATTTTATGTGGCAAAACTGTATGAAGTTGTGATACTTTTGGTGTCACCAGAATTTACGCTTCTGAGATTTATATTGGCATTCCTTGATCTATCAGCTGGTCAGCACATTTGAAAGCACTTTGAACACAATGAAATTCTTTTCATCACTCAGTGATAGGCATTTTTTTGTAAGAAAGATATTTAATGTTGCATAATTAATTGACTGTTGATTATAACATTTTTCTTTTACTTTAATTAGTTAAGTGTGGTTATACCCCAGAATGACATTTCTTATCTTATGATCAACTTACTTCAGAATGATACAGGGGGACATTCTGACCATTGGGTTCCACACTCTCTCCCTTTCATTTCCCTGTATCCCTACCATTAATTCATATATGCCTAATAAATCTCCTTTGATTCTTTAGACATAGAAGTGACTTACAGTTCCCACTTAACCTACCATACACCATTGGGATATATCAGAAAACCAGAGCACCATGTAGAAATCTACATGGTCATGAACTCCACTCTGAGATCAAACAAGGATCAAACTGAAGTTCCTGAAGCAGCAGTCTTGAGTATTTAATATTTCATCAATATCTGAGTAATATTGTAAATATAATGCTTGATTAAGCATTCTCTGTTTGCTTAAATAACTCATTATGGGTTATTTGTAAAAGTAAGTGAATGGTCATCATGCCACCATGTCATATGTGCACATCTCGCTAAAGTAAAAAATGAGGCATACATATTCTTTCCATCTTTCCCTGTCAATTAGTTTAATGTTTTGAAATTACAAAACATAACAGCAGCAACGAATAAGTTTTAAACAAGCTCAATGGCAGAGAACATAGCTCTCAGAAACACTTCCTGCTGTCCCAGATTAAACTCCTACAGCCACCACGGAGGAGGTCTGAAAACCAAAGATTGTTTCACATCCACAAGTCTCACCTGTGAAGCAGAGTGATGCCCCCTCCCATCAAAAAGTCAAGTATCCCACAAGAATAAGAAATCCTCCATAGCGATTAGATCTTAAGACCTGAATGGGACTACTTAAAATTTACAAAAGTAACAAAACATAACAAACAGCATGAAAGAAAAAGGAAATTGTAGCTGTTGGATAATGTAATTTAACACATTACACTGTGGCATTTTTCCTTGATTGCATTTGATTAAAAAATCTTAGTTAAATATTCATCCAATTCATTTTTCTCATTTTCCAGTGAATAATTGCATGAAACAAATGATTAGAAAATATTGCCTTCTACCTGTGAAACACAATAGTAAATTTATACTTAGCTGCCTTACCATCCTCTCACCAAAAGATCAATATATGTGAGTTTTCTTTTATTCCTAAAAAATCTTAATTCAAAGTCAATAATTCTAATGATTTGAATTCTAGGCTTTTTACAAAATTTCAAGTTTACTGATTAAAATTTAGTGTGTTGAAGTGATGTGTTTTTTTTAACTTCATCAGTTACCACTATCCGGGCATCTCAGCTAAGGTCAGTATTTATTGACCATCCCTAAATGCCCTTGAGAAAAGTTTGTCAGTTGCCTTCTTGAACTACTACAATCTTTTCTGATTAAGTTACTCCCAAAAAGTGATATTTGGAATTTTCCGGTCCTCTGGAACCATGCCAGGATCTATTGTTTCTTGAAAGATCATTACTAATGTCTCCACAACTTCTTCAGCCATCTCTTTCAGAATCTTGGGGTGTAGTCCATCAGGTCCAAGTGATTTATCTACCTTCAGACCTTTCAGTTTCTCAAGAACTTTTCCCACAGTAACTGCAAATTCACTCACTTCTGTACCCTGACGCTCTCAAAATTCCAGCATACTACTAGTGAAGACATGCAAAATATTCTTTCATTTCTTCTGCTATTTCCTGGTCTAACATTATTACCTCTCCAACAGAATTTTCAGGGGTTTAATACCTACTCTCGCCTCCCCTTTACTCTTCATATATCTGAAGAAACTTTTGGTATCCTCTTTAATATTATTGGATTATTTCTCTTTTTCCTTCTTTATGAATTTTTTGTTGCCTTCTGTTGGTTTTTAAGAACTTCCCAATCCTCAAACTTCCCACTATTTTTTGCTCTATAATAGGCCCTCTATTTGGCTTTTATGTTGGCTTTGACTTTTCTTGTTAGCCACAGTTGCATCATCCTACCCTTAAAATACTTCTTCTTTGGGATGTATCTAACCTGTGCCTTCCAAATTGCTCCCAGAAACTCCATTGATTTCTGCTCTGCCAGCATCCCTGCTCGTGTTCACTATCATTGAATTTTGCCCAGTTCCTCTCTCATGCCTTGTAACTCCCTTTACTCCATTGTAATACTGATGCATCTGACTTCAGCTTTTTCTTCTCAAATTGCAGGGTGAATTCTATCATATTATGATCACTTGTCCCAAAGGGTTCTTTTACCTTAAACTCCCTAGTCAATTCTGGTTCATAGCGCAATTCCCAATCCAGAATAACTGATCTCATATTGGGCTCAACCACAAGCTGCTCTAAAATGCCGTTTCACATGCATTCAACCAATTTCCCCTTTGGGATCCAACACCAACCTAATTTTCCCAATCTACCCGCATATTGAAATCCCCCATGATTATCATAATATTGCCCTTTTGACATACATTTTCTATCTCCCATTGTAATTTGTAGACCACATCTTTACTACTGTTTGGAAGTCTGTATATAGCTCCCACCAGAGTTGTTTTAACCTTGCAGTTTCTTAGTTCCACCCACAATGATTCAACACCTGACCATATGACACCATTTTCTAATGATTTGATTTCTTTTTTTACCAACATGCCAACCACTTGCCTTCCTGCATATCCTTTCGATACAACATGTATCCTTGAACAATAAGCTCCCAGCTATAATCTTCTTTCAGACATGACTCAGAGATGCCCACAACATCATATATGGCAGTCTGTAACTGTGCTACAAGTTCATCTACCATATTCCACATGGTAAAACGTAATGTAAGGTTAAAGTTCCTCCCTGTGCCTTGTTTGGTGCCTTGGGCAGCAACCTTGCCATTTCTTTAGCACTTGTCTGTTTTAGCATCTGTTCCTATTACTTAGACCATAAGACCATAAGATAAAGGAGCAGGTCAGCCCATCGAGTCTGCTCTGCCATTTCATCATGAGCTGATCCACTGTCCCCTATAGTCCCATTCACTGCCTTCTCACCATAACCTTTGATGCCCTGACTACTCAGATACCTATCAATCTCTGCCTTAAATACACCCAATGACTTAACTTCTATTGCCACCCATGGCAACAAATTCCTTAGATTCACCACCCTCTGGCTAAAAGCATTTTTTCGCATCTCTGTTCTGAATGGGTGCCCTGCAATCCACAAGTCATGTCCTCTCATGTTAGACTCCCCCACCATGGGAAACAACTTTTCCACATCCACTCTGTCCATGCCTTTCAACATTCGAAATGTTTCTATGAGGTCCCCCCTCATTCTTCTAAAATCCAAGGAGTACAGTCCAAGAGCAGTCAAATGTTCCCCATATGTTAACCCTCTTATTCCTGGAATCATTCTAGTGAATCTTCTCTGAACCCTCTCCAATGTCAGCACATCCTTTCTTAAATAAGGAGCCCAAAACTGCACACAGTATTCCAAGTGTGGTCATACCAGTGCCTTATAGAGCCTCAACATCACATCCCTGCTCCTATACTCTATTCCTCTAGAAATGAATGCCAACATTACATTTGCCTTCTTCACCACTGACTCAACCTGGAGGTTAACCTTAAGGGTATCCTGCATGAGGACTCCCAAGTCCCGTTGCATCTCAGAACTTTGAATTCTCTCCCTATTTAAATAATAGTCTACCTGTTTATTTCTTTTACCAAAGTGTATGACAGTACACTTTCTGACATTGTAATCCATTTGCCACTTCTTTGTCCATTCCCCCAACCTATCCAAGTCTCTCTGCAGACTCTCTGTTTCCTCAGCAGTACTGGTTCCCCCACCTATCTTTGTATCATCAGCAAACTTAGCCATAAAGCCATCTATTCCATAATCCAAATTGTCGATATACAACGTAAAAAGAAGCGGCCTCAACTCGGACCACTGTGGAACACTACCGATAACCGCCAGCCAACCAGAATGGGATCCCTTTATTCCCACTCTCTGTTTCCTGTCCATCAACCAACGCTCTATCCATGTATGTAACTTTCCCATAATTCCATGGGCTCTTATCTTGTTTAGCAGCCTCATGTGTGGCACCTTGTCAAAGACCTTCTGAAAATCCAAATACACGACATCCACTGCATCTCCCTTGTCTAGCCTACTTGTACTTTCCTCAAAAAATTGCACTAGGTTTGCACTAGTATTTTCCTTTAAGGAAACCATGCTGAGTTCTGCCTATCTTGTCATATGCCTCCAGGTACTCTATAACCTCATCCTTAACAATCGACTCCAACAACTTCCCAACTACCGATGCCAAGCTAACAGGTCTATAATTTCCTTTTTGCTTCCTTGCCCCCTTCTTAAATAGCGGAGTGACATTTGCAATCTTCAAGTCCTCTGGAACCAGGCCAGAATCTATCAACTTTTGAAAGATCATTGCTAATGCCTCCACAATCTCTACTGCTACTTCCTTCAGAACACGAGGGTGCATTCCATCTGGTCCAGGAGATTTAACTACCCTTGGACTATTCAGCTTCCTGAGTATTTTCTCTGTTGTAATTGTGACTGTGCATATTTCTCTTCCCTGACACCCCTGAATGTCCGGTATATTGCTGATGTCTTCCTCAGTGAAGACTGATGCAAAATATTCAGTCAGTTCCTCCGCCATCTCCTTATCTCTCATTACAATTTCTCCAGCATCATTTTCTATTGGTCCAATATCTAGTCTCATCTGTCTTTTACTCTTTATATACTTGAAAAAGCTTTTAGTATTCTCTTTGATATTATTTGCTAGCTTCCTTTCATAGCTCATCTTTTCCCTCTTAATGACCTTCTTAGTTTCCTTTTGTAAGCTTTTAAAAACTTCCCAGTCCTCTGTCTTCCCACTAATTTTTGCTTCTTTGTATGCCCTCTGCTTTGCTTTTACTTTGGCTTTGACTTCTCTTGTCAGCCACAGTTGCATCCTTTTTCCATTCGAAAATTTCTTCTTTTTTGGAATATAGCTGTCTTGCACCTTCCTCACTTCTCGCATAAACTCCAGCCACTGCTGCTCTGCTGTCCTTCCCGCTAGTGTCCCTTTCCAGTCAACCTTGGCCAGTTCCTCTCTCATGCCACTATAATTTCCTTTACTCCATTAAAATACCGACACATCGGATTTTGGCTTCTCTTTCTCAAATTTCACAGTGAACTCAAATGAACTCAATCATGTTGTGATCACTGTCTCCTAAGGGTTCCCTCACTTCCATCTCTCTAATCACCTCTGGTTCATTACACAATACCCAATCCAGTACAGCCGATCCCCTAGTGGGCTCAACAACAAGCTGTTCTAAAAAACCATCTCGTAGACATTCTACAAATTCTCTCTCTTGAGATCCAGTGCCGACCTGATTTTCCCAATCCACTCACATGTTAAAATCCCCTACAATTATCATAACACTGCCCTTCTGGCAAGCCTTTTCTATTTCCTGTTGTAATTTGTAGTCCACATCACTGCAGCTGTTGGAGGCCTGTAGATAACTGTCATCAGGGTCCTTTTACCCCTGCGATTTCTTAGCTCAACCCAGAAAGATTCTGTACCTTCCGATCCTATGTCAACTCTTTCTAATGATTTAATATCATTTCTTACCATTAAAGCCACGCCACCCCCTCTGCCTACATGTCTATCCTTCCGATACACCGTGTATCCTGGGACGTTCAGCTCCCAGAGACATGCATCCTTTAGCCACGTCTCAGTAATGGCCACAATATCATACCCTGCCAATCTGTAACTGTACAAGATCATCCACCTTATTTCTTATGCTGCATGCATTTAAGTATAACTCCTTAAGTCCAGTATTTGGTACTTTTTACATTGATTGCACTGCAATTCATCCCAATGGCAGCAAATCTGCCCCATCACCTGCCTGTCCTTCTTGACATCCTTACTGCTTATTACCTTAGATCTATTTCTGTTTTCCCTCTCCTCCGCTCCATCATTCCGGTTCCCATCCCCCTGCCAAATTAGATTAAACCCTCCCTGACGGCTCTATTAAACTTTCCCGCCAGGATATTGGTCCCCCTAGGATTCAAGGGGGACCAATTCTGGGGCAGCAGCAGTTCTCTCAATGGATATGATTTAATATTCCACTTTCAGCCTGATACGGCTAAAAAGCTCAGCTGCTTCCAAGGTCAGTGCAGTCAACAAAGTTATCTTAATGCATTTAAACAAACTATCACTGCTTAAACAACACCGATTGTGGTGGGAAGTGCCCACGGAGGACACCTCGGAGGAAGCACAGGTGTAGATCAGGGTTACGAGTGCATTTAAGGAAACAGAGTTTTAAATTCCCTCTACCTTCTGTCTTGCTGGCAAACATGTGGACTCTGGTGAATAAGTTCAATGATCTCAAAGCCAGGGTGCTGAATCAGAAGGACATCAGGACGGTGTGTGTCCTTTGTTTCACGGAATCTTGGTTAACTACTTCCGTCCATATTGACAGGTTTACTATATACCGTCAGGATAGATCTATAGAGTCTCTCAAAAGCAGAAGTGGAGGTTTTGCCTCATGATCAACTCTTCTTGGTGCACAAATGTATCAGTGCTGTCCCAATTTCTGCTTAACAGTAATATCTAGCAGTAAAGTGCCATCCTTTTTACCTAGCACGGAATTTCTCTGGGGTCATTCTGGTAGCAGTTTACATTCCACCTCAGGCCAATGTCAAGCAGGCTTTAGATGATCTGAGTAATGGCATCAACGGGCACGAAACAGTGCGCACTAACGCCTTCACCATTGTTTTGGGAGATTTTAACCAGTCCAGTCTGAAAAAAAAAATCACTAAGCAACTAACATCAACAGATCACTTCTAATACCAGAGGAACGAACACACTGGACCATTGCTACACCACCATCAAGAATGCCTACGATGCTATTTCACGCCTTCACTTTGGGGAGTCTGATCATCTGGCTGTACTTCTACTCCCTGAGTATAGGCAGAGACTGAAGACTGCAGCAACAGCAGTGAGGACCAAGAAGGTATGGACAAGGAATGCACAGGAGCATCTACAGGACTGTTTTGAATCAGTGGACTGGACAGTATTCAGGGATTCATCTTTGAATCCGAATGAGTATGCTGCGTTTGTTACCAACTTCATTAAAACCTGTGTGGATGAGTGTGTGCCTACAAAGACTTACAGTACATTTCCAAACCAAAAGCCATGGATGAACCAAGAGGTACGTCATCTGCTGAAGGCTAGATCTGTGCCATTCAAGTCTGACAACCCAGGCCTATACCACAAAACCAGATATGATTTGCAGAGGGCTATTTCAAGAACAAAGAGACAATTTCAAATGAGATTGGAGGCGACATCGGATGCATGGCAACTCTGGCAGGGTTTGCAAGACATTACTCCCTAGAAAGCGAATCCCTATAGCATGAGTGGCAGCGATGCTTCACTATCAGATGAACTCAACACCTTCTATGCAGCTTTGAAAGGGAAAACACAACTACAACTGTGAAGATTCTTGCTGCACCTGATGACCCTGTGATCTCCATCTCAGAGGCCAATGTTAGGCTGTCTTTAATGAGAGTGAAACCTCACAGGGCGGAAAGTCCCAATGGAGTACCTGGTAAGGCTCTGAAAACCTGTGCCAACCAACTAGTGGGAGTATGCAAGGACATTTTCAACCTCTCACTGCTACAGGCAGAAGTTCCCACTTGCTTCAAAAAAGCTACGATTATACCAGTGCCTAGGAAGAATAATGTGAGCTCCCTTAATGACTATCACCCAGTAGCACTCACATCGACAGTGATGAAATGCTTTGAGATGTTGGTCATGACTAGACTGAACTCCTGCCTCAGTAAGGACTTGAACCCATTGCAATTTGCCTATTGCCACAATAGGTCAATGGCAGAGGCGATCTCAATGGCTCCTCCACAGCTTTAGACCACCTAGACAACTCAAACATCTAATCCAGGATGCTGTTCATTGACTTTATCTCAGCATTTAATACCATCATTCCCACAATCCTGATTGAGAATTTGCAGAACCTGAGCCTCTGTACCTCCCACTGCAAATGGATCCTCAACTTCCTAACCAGAAGACCACAGTCTGTGCGGATTGGTGATAACATATCCCCCTCGCTGACAATCAACACTGGCACACCTCAGGGGTGTGTGCTTAGCCCACTGCTCTACCCTCTACAGTATATACACATGACTGTGTGGCTAGGCATAGCTCAAATACCATCTATAAATTTGCTGATGATACAACCATTATTGGTAGAATCTCAGATGATAACGAGAGGGCATACAGGAGTGAGATATGCCAACTAGTGGACTGATGCCGCAGCAACAACCTGGCACTCAACGTCAGTAAAATGAAAGAGCTGATTGTGGACTTCAAGAAGGGTAAGTCGAAGGAACACATACCAATCCTCTTTGAGGGATCAGAAGGGGAGAGAGTGAGCAGCTTCAAGTTCCTGTGTGTCAAGATCTCTGAGGATCTAACATGGTCCCAACATATTGACATAGTTATAAAGAAGGCAATACAGCGGCTACACTTTATTAGGAATTTGAAAAGATTTGGCATGTCAATAAATACACTCAAAAACTTCTATAGTTGTAATGTGGAGAGCATTCTAACAGGCTGCATCACTACCTGGTACGGAGGGGCTACTGCACAGGACCAAAAGAAGCTGCAGAAGATTGTAAATCTATTAAGCTCCATCTTGGTACTAGCCTACAAAATACCCAGAACATCTTTAGGGAACGGTGTCTCAGAAAGGCAGTGTCCATTATCAAGGACCTCCAGCACCCAGGACATGCCCTTTTCTCACTGTTACCATCAGGTAGGAAATAAAGAAGCCTGAAGGCACACACTCAGTGATTCCGGAACAGCGTCTTCCCCTCTGCCATCCGATGCCTAAATGGACATTGAATCTTTGGACACTACCTCACTTTTTTAAAAAATGTACAGTATTTCTGTTTTTTGCACATATTTTAAAATCTATTCAATTTACATAATTGATTTACTTGTTTGTTCATTGTTGTTATTTTTATTTTATCTACTTTAATTTTTTCTCTCTCTCTCTGCTAGATTATGTATTGCATTGAAATGTTGCTGCTGAGTTAACAAATTTCACATCACATGCCGGTGATAATAAACCTGATTCTGATTTTATGAGACCAAGTTACTCCCTCAATGCTCAAGACAGCATGGGTGGAAAGCGCACAAGGAGCCAACCGGATTCAAATGTGGGACCCTTTGTTTTCCAAAATCCATGTGCAGTTACCACTGCACCACTGCCACAAACATTCCATATTTTAGATGCATTCAAATATAACACCGTCCTCCCCCCCCCCCTTCTTACTCTGAAGGGTCTTGGCCTGAAATGTCGACTGTTTGCCCTATTCCATAGATGTGTCCTGGCCTGCTGAGTTCCTCCAGCATCTTGTGTGTATTGCTAACACCTTCAGTCCTGTGTTCATCACCCTTTTCAATTTTGTTCTCCTGTTACATTGCAACTCATCCCATTCACTGTAATTTTGCCCTATCATCTACCTTTGTTTGTAAACCAACTATCCCATCCTCAGCCCTACCAGTCCAGTTCCCAGCCCCTGCCAAATTAGTTTAAACCCTCCCAAACAGTTCTAGCAAACCTACCTTCAAGGATATTGGTCTGCCCCTCCCCCTCCCCCGGGTTCAGTTGTAACCTACCACTTTCCCAGAAGAGATCCTAATGATCCAGCAATCTGAAGTGCTGCCCCTGCACCAGTTCCTCAGCCACACATTCATCTGCTAAATCCTAATCTTACCCTCACTGGCGCATGGCAAAGGCAGCAATCCGGAGATTACTACCCTGGAGGTCCTGCTTTTCAGCTTCATACCTAGCTCCCTAAAATCTCTCTTTGGGACCTCCTACTTGTGTCATTTGTGCCAATGTGAACAAAGACTTCTGGCTGCTCGCCGTCCCCCTTTAGAATGCCCTGGACCCGATCCAAGACATCTCTGACCCTGGCACCTGGGAGGCAACATACCAAACTGGGTGTCTCTATTGGGTCCACAAAATTCCATCTTTGTTCCTCAAACTATGGAATCACCTATCACTACTGCAGTCTTCTTCATCTCTATTCTCTTCTCAGCTGCAGTACCAGAGGTGGTCATCCCCTTCAACAGTATCCAAAGTGGTATACTTATTATGGAGAGGAACAACCAGAGGGGTATTCTACACTGGATGCCATTTCTTTCCTTTCCTTCTCCTGATAGTCATCCAGTTACCTGCCTCCTACAACCTAGGGGTGACTACCTCCCTGTAGCTCCTATCTAAGACTTCCTTGGTCTCCTGTATGAGCTAAGTGTCACTGAGTTGCTGCTTTCATTGTTCAACACACTCTCTGAGGAACCTCAGCTCAGTGCACCTGGTGCAGATGTGATTAACCAGAAGGTTGGATGTCTCTCAAAATTCCCACATCTGGCACACAGTACAAAACCCAGCCCCGGGAGCCATTCTCACTGCACTAACTGTGCCCTAATACACGAGGGATAAAGAAGAAGAAGAAACTTACCAGATGCCTCGGCCAGGCCTGATGAGCCAAAGCCACTCCAACACTGACCCACTCACAGAATTGCCACTCTGCTTGATCCTGCCTTATCTCTATTTGCCCTTTCTAAAGAATCCCAATCACTGATTGGGTGCAGCCTGAAAACTGCTGCGAAGCTCTGCCTTTTTTATTCTTCAACCAGAGACCTAAGTGAAGTTGCCACTTCTTCTCATGCTCCCATTCAGTGACTGGGCACAGGACAACTCTGGAAACTGCCGCAAAGCACTGTCAGTTTCAATTTTCATCTGTGCACCTAAATTAAATCGTTGGTTCTTCTTGTGCTCCCAGTCACTGATTGAGTGCAGTCCAACTCCTATTGTATCTAGGGCTCCCGCTGTGGCCACTTCTATACTGGTGAGATCTGAGATAGATTGGGGGATCACTTTGTACTCCTTCCACTACCTCCACCTTCTTATTCTTGCTTCTGCCCCCTTCATTTCAGGTCCTGATGAATGGTCTTGACCCAAAACATTAACTGTTTATTCCACCCGATTAAATGCTGCCTTCATTTTGTGCGTGTTGATCAAGATTTCCAGCATCTGCAGAATCTCTTGTGTTTGTAACTCAATAGGAAGCTGTGGGGATCTCCCAGTTGCTACCCATTTTAATTTGACTTCCTATTCCCATTCTGACATGTCTGTCCATGGCCTCCTCTACTGACATGATGAGAAAAACTCATGTCGAGTGAGCAACACCTCATATTCTGTCTGGGTAGACTCCAACCCAATGGCACAAACATTGATTTCTACAACTCCTGGTAATTTCATCCCACTCCTGTGTTCTCTCTTTTTGCATTCCTCATTCTGGTTACCCTCTTACCCTTCTTTTCTCCTCAGCTGCCCATTACTCTGTTTGTTTCCATTCCTCCTTCCTTTTCTGTCATGTCCATTGTTCTCTGCTATTAGATTACTTCTTCAGCCCTTTATCTCTTCCACCTATTTCTTCCCAGATTCTTACTTAAATCCCCTCCCCTACCCAACCATCTTTTCCTTCACCTGGTCTTATCTATCACCTGTCAGCTTGTACTCCTTCCACTACCTCCACCTTCTTATTCTTGCTTCTGTCCCCTTCCTTTCAGGTCCCAATGAATGGTCTTGACCCAAAACATTAACTGTTTATTCCCCCCATTAAATGCTGCCTTCATTTTGTGCGTGTTGATCAAGATTTCCAGCATCTGCAGAATCTCTTGTGTTTGTAGCTCAATGGGAAGCTGTGGGGATCAGATACAACACCGATAATGTAGACACAAGCTACAGCAGATGCTAGAATCTGGAGCAACATCAAAGGCAGAAGAGGATCTCAGCAAGTCAGTCACCATGCTTGCAGGGATATGATTCAGTTTGAGATCTTCATCTGGACTGGAAAGAAAGAGGGAGCTAGCCATTATAAAATGGTAAAGGGTGGGGGTGGGATAAGAGCTAGTCGGTAATAGATGGATCCAAAGGAAGATGGTGATGATGACAGGAGCTGGGAGGTGATTGGTGGAAGTGATAAAGGTCTGATAGAAGAACAGAGTGGAGCATGGATTAAAGGGGGGGGGGTGAGAGAAATGTATAGGGGAAGGGAAAGAGAAGCAACTCCTCATATTCTGTATATGCAGTCGTCAGCCTGGTGGCATGAACTTCACTTTCTCAAGCTTTCATTAACTATTTCTTATCTGTCCCTTTCCCTCTATTTCCCCTTCATTTTCTTATTCAAACTAGCCCCTATCACCCAATGCCTTCTCTTTCCCTCACCCCATCCACCTGCCCAATTCCCATCCTCACCTCCCTCCCATTATTCCATGCTCTACCTACCTGTCCTATCAAATTCCATCATCTTCAACCCCTTTTCATTTTCACCTATCACCTCCAAGATTTTTACATTATTCCTTCCTCATCTGCCTATCACCACCCTCAAATGGATTTATCTCCTGCTGGCTCTTGCTCCACCCATTCCTTTCCAGTCCAGATGGAGAGCCTCAACCTGAAATCTTTATTGTCCATTTCCTCTGTAGAGGCTGTCTGATCTGCTGATTTGCTGATTGTACTGGCTAGGTGAAAATATAGCATTGCTTGACATCAACCTACGCAGTTTAAAGGTCAAAATCACACCTTGCATGTCATAATGTAGCAAAGATAGGATGCAGGCAAATTTCAGCGGATCACCAAGTCCGTTATACCACTAGATGGATAAAATCTAATCTGTAATTCAAGATATCACTTTTATCACTAGAAGAGGAAACTGAGGATGATAGTTGTGATGAATTTCCTGGAGAAAATCAGTTGTTATGCAGGATTTGTTTCCACATTAGGAGTTTTTTTTCTGTTAATCTTCACTAGTTTCAGCCAAGTGCTATTTTAACTTGCATAAATCTCTTAATTCTGCAGTTTTTATGTTTATGATTTAAAGTCAAAGTAATTGCTAGAAAAGTATGATATTAAGTTGACCTAGAATTAAATTATAATTCAATATAAAGGCACTTTAGTAGAGACTAATTCGTACCAGACCTAGATCATAAGCGATACCTGTCGTAAGTGTTAAATTTGCCCAAGATAATGGCCAATTCCATAGAGACTCCTGAGGCAAATGCAATCACAATTGTGAGCTGTAATAAGTTCCAGACCAATTTGATCTGGATTTATGCTTTCCCATATTATATTAAATGAGGCAAAGCACAGACCATATATAATATTTTATGTTAACCAAATTATGCTCACATAGTGTTCCCCACTGAATTACTATAATGCTAAAAACATTTTAATTTGGGCTCAGCCACAGGAGATATTCCAGATTTTTTTGGATTTACATCTAGTCATTGATATTTAACCTGTCTCACACCTCTAGCTACTCAGGTTCAAACCCAACCTCTGGTGCTGTCTGTGTTAAGTTTGTGTATTCTTCCTGTGACCACATGGTGCTCTTGCTTCCTCCTGTGCTGCAGGTTAATTCACTACTGTAAATTGTTCCTAGTGTTAATGGCTCGTGACAGAATCAAGCGTGTATTAACAGGAAGTGGAAAGAATAGGCTGCACAAAATTAACTCCAGGAATTAAATTGATGGGATTGGAGTACCAGTACAAAAAGAAGAACACAAGGAAACAAGAGCAGCAGGCGGCTATTTAACGTCATCATGGCTGAACAATCATCATCATTATGTGCTGTGCTAGATGGTTCATCCATGCTGGACTCAAATATTCTTCTGTGTCATTTCTCCATATCCTTCTACCCATCAAATTTTTTGTACACTTCTATTTCAAATATTTCTAATGATCCAGCTTCCACCACTCACATGGGCAAAGAATGCCAGAGATTCACCACACTCTCATCCCAAGAATTAGTCTATTGTATCTCCTTTGTACTGCTTCCAATGTTACTTTACCTCTTTTTAGGATGAGAGACAAAAATATACACAGTATTCCAGGTGAGGCCTCAGCAACATTCTGCATAATTGCATCAAAGCACCTCCATGTTTAAACTTCAATCCCATCGCAATAAAGGGCAAAATGCCACTTGCCTTCTGAGCTACTCAATGTGACTGCTGCCCAGTTCTTTGTGAGTCATGCACTAGAACATACTCTGCACCCACTTGTATTCTCTCTCCTTTTAGATGATCTCATTGAGATGAATAACTGCCTTTGCTATCATAAGGAGAAAGGAAAAACAATGTATGGCATAATTTTCTTTAATCAATGTCACACAGTGAAGCCAGTTCTGATGAGGGTTCCTGGCTGCTGTTTCTCTTTTCACAGATGATGCTTGATTTGCTGAGTATTTCTGAAACTTTCTGTGTTCAATACAGGCAAAGTTATGCTGTTAATATGATAGTGCTTAACATACTGAGTTACATGTTGCTGATGTACTTTTGGCCCATGGTCCATGGTCAAAACACCATTGTTCCCTACTTTCTTAGTGAGACTGTAGAATACTGCAAAAGGAAAATGAGGCATCACTGAAATAAGTTAGCCTCCTACTTTTGTTACCAGTTTGTCTTCTTGTAGGTACGTACTAAACAAGTACTTATTGTGATGACTATAATATTGCTACTTTTAGATGCAACAAGACAATAGGATGTGTGCAAGTATGGGACTTGTGTGACTTACTTATTAGCTTTCATCCATCTTTTGAATGGAGGTTCTGACCATTTCATTCCATTAAGTATTTTGATAGTCTGTGAAATTATGAATTCAGTCTCACTTTTTCCTACTGCACTGCATGACACTTAATTCTGGAGGTTGAACTCATGGAGGCAGCTTATCCTGGGGTTGGAGTCCTGTCTGTGTGTGTGGGGGGTGGGGGGGTGGGGTGGGTCGGGAGCCAGGAAAGAGGTTTGTTTTGCTGTTATTGCTTGTTGTATGTTCGTTCTGCGTTGTTCTGCTGAACATTCTGGGGATACAACGTTGGCACCAGAATGTGTGGTGATATCTCCCTAGTACATCCATAGATTGTGTTATTTGTTAATGCATGCATGTTTCACTATATGTTTTAATGTAAATATTATTAATAAATTCATAAAATTTAGTCTAATGAATACACTTCCTGAAGGATTTTGCCTTGCACACAACAGATGTGTTCTGGTAGTTTACCTCAGCAAGAGGAAAGCTTATGGAGGTGAGATTCAGCGGAGTAGATTTAGGACAGAGATGAGAAGGAACTGCCTTTCCCAAAGAGTGGAGAACCTGTGGTATTCTTTGCCCAATGAAGCAGTGGAGGCTACCTCAGTAAATATACTTAAGACTAGCTTGGATAGATTTTGGTATAGTTGGGAAATTAAGGGTTATGGGGAAAAGACAAGTCAGTGGAGATGAGTCCATGGTCAGATCAGCCATTATTTCATTGAATGGCAGAGCAGGCTGATGGGCCAGATGGCCTAGTCCAGCTCTTATTTCTTATGTTTTTATGTTCTTTTGGAGGATTTAAATGTTGGGGGGACATAGATGGGATAGATAGTCAAAATCTTTTTATCCCTTAGGTCAGGGGTCTCCAGAACTAGAGGGAAAAAGCTCAATGTGAAAGGAAACAAGTTTAAAGTAAATCTGAGGGTAATATTTTCCTCTCATGATTGTGGTTATCTGGAGTGAACTGTCAGAGGAGGTGGCAGATGTAAGTGTAACTACATTTAAAAATCCATTTAAACAGATTGATTGAAAAGGCATAAAGAGGATATAGGCCGACTGTGGGCAAATGGGATGAATGTTATAGGCATCATGAGTGGTATGAATAAGTTAGGCTGAGGGAGCCCATTCTGTGCTGCACAATTAAATTATTCTATAATTATATAACCTTCATCTGTCAATAATTATACTCCTAATTCAGATATGACTTCCCCAGAATTCACAAGCATCTCTCACTTCACACAGAAATTCAGTTGCATGTTATAAATCATCATCATAAGTGGAATGCAATAAAGCCAGAGGAAAGGGCAGTCTGTGTCTTCCTTCAACACTTCAGAGGCTATGCATGCACACTAGTTCTAATTTGGAGGACTCAGGTGGGTGCTATTAAGCCTAATGGGCATGGCAATGTATTCGGGCATTGTCTAGTCTGCCAAAAAGCCTGTCTGAGGTGCCAGTGGGCATGGAGAAGTTCAGCAACATAATGGGCCCTAGCCGTTGCATTGGCTAGTGTCTGTTCCAAACCTCTTCTGGTAGCATTCCCAACTCTTTCTCCATTACAGTGATGACTACACTGATGCTGCTTCCTACACCCATACAAGGCTTATCAATTTTATTGTCTTCGTTACTAATTTCCATCCAGCATTCAAATTCATGCAGATCATTTCTGACACTTCTTTAGATGAATAAAAATAATTAGATGTTGTTTTGCTTGGTACTGACTTTTAAGTTTTGAAGAGATGAGAAGATTGGGATTAACAGAGGGATGACAATAATGTGACTACATGCTTTCCCTATATATGTTATTACGAATGACTTATAGACGTCATTTGGAGATCAGTACATGTAGCCTATCCTTTCTGTAATTGACAGTGCTGAGGATTGATGATTCTTCTAAGATAATACTCATTCACCTTATTGAATGCCTTATTTAATGGAAATCTAAGTAAATAATGCCCATTTGTTCCCCACTATCCACTGCGCTTGTTCTATCCTCAAAGAGCTCCAGTAAGTTTGTCAAACAGGACCTGTCTTTGCTGAATCTATGCTACATCTGCCTGATAGATCCATTTCTTTCCAGATGCCTCGCTATTTCTTCTTTCATGATAGTTTCAAGCAATTCCCCAACTACAGATGTTAATCTAACCGGCTGATAGTTACCTGCCTTTTGCCTACATCCTTTTTTGAACAGTGGCATGACATTCGTCTTCTTCTATTCCACCGGGACCTACCCAGCGTCCACAGAATTTTGGTAAATTATCACCAAAGCCTCTACTGTAACCTTTGCCATTTCTTTCCGTACCCAGGGATACATTCCATCAGGACCAGAGACTTGTCTGTTTTTAGACCCATGAGTCTGTTCAGCATTACCTCTTTAGCGATTGCTATTGTTTCGAGATCCTCACCTCTCATCACATCCATATCATCTTTCTTCTGCACGTTAGATGTGTCCTCCACATTGAGGACTGATGCAAGATAGTCATTCGAAATCTCAGCCATTTCCTCATTACCCAATATCAATTCCCCCTTCTCGTCCTCCAAAGGACTTACGTTCCCTTTGGCCACCCTTTTTCGCTTTATATAATTATGAAGACTTATACTATCCATGTTTATATTTTGTGCCAGCTTATTTTCATAATCTATCTTCCTTTTATGTATTGCTTGCTGTGTGCTTCTTTGTTGCTTTTTGAAGTTTTGCCAATTTTCCAGTTTCCCACTACTCTTGGCAACTTTGTATGCACAAACTCTTAGTTTGATGCCTTCCTTTATTTCCTTAGTTATCCAGGGCTGGCTCTCCCCACCCTTATTGTCCTTGCTTTTAACTGAAATATACTTTTGTTAAGCACCGTGAAAAATCTCTTTGAAAGTGTTCCACTGCTGCTCAGCCATCCCACCATATAGCCTGTGTTCCCAGTCTACCCTTTCCAACTCCTCATTCATCCCATTGTAGTCTCCCTTGTTTAGGTATAATACACTGGTTTTGGGTTGAACTATTGCACCCTCCACTTGTGTAAGAAACTCAGTCTTACTGTGATCACTCTTTCCAAGAGGATCCCCAGCTACAAGATTGCTAATTTGACCTGTCTCAAATTAGACAAGACCCAAGATAGCATGTTCCCTTGTAGGCTCAGTCACATGCTGTTCAAGAAAGTTACCATGTATGCATTCTATAAAGTCCTCCTCAAGACTGCCTCGACCAATCTGATTCACCCTATCTATGTGTAAGTTAAAGTCCCACATGATAACTGCTGTTCCATTCAGACATAGCTCAGATATTTCTCGGTTTATTGTTTGTGCCACTGTAATGTTATTATTTGGTGGCCTATAGACAACTCCCACTAGTGATATTTTCTCTTTATTATTCGTAATGCCTACCCAGATGGCTTCAACATTCTGCTCCTTAGATCTTATATTGTGTCTCACTATCGCCCTGATCTTATCCTTAATTAAGAGCGCTACCTCACCTCCCTTACCTTCCTGCCTATTAGACTCCAACATTCCAGGAGAACAAACCCAACCTATTAAATCCCTATAACTGCAAACCTTCATTCCAGGCAACATCCTGGCAAATCCTTTCTGTACTCTCTTTATTGGTACCACGTCCTTCCAGCAGTAGAGCAACCAGACTATACATGGTCTCACCACTGCTTTGTACATTTGTAATATGATGCCCCTGCTCTCATGTTCAGTGCATCAGCCTACAAAAGCACACATACCTCTTCACTATCCAACAACACTCTGTTGTTGCTTTCAGTGAGCTATGGACTTATACCCTACATCTGTCCTGCCATTTACTCCAGATATCCTACCAGAATTTGACTTCCCAAAGTGCATTGATTCAAAAGCTTGTCTGTCTGGATTAAATTCAATCTGCCACTGCTCTCTCTAACTTTCCAGTTGAACTGTGTCACATTCTATCCTTATTATACTTTCTTTGTTATTTACAAATGCACTAATTTATTTGCATTTTCTTCAATCTGGACTGGATGTACGAAGTCCTTAAAAATGTCTCAGGTACTTTGATCAGATACTCAGAGTATCATTTATGGATAGTGATCTGTCTGGTTACCTCTTATCCATGATGATAATTTTTTTTTTGTTGGCTTCCTGGTCCCCTTGGCATTTAGAATCTCTCTCTCTCTCCTATTAGCAGTTCGTTCATGTCAGTGTCAACGAAACAGGTTACACTTTCCTGTACTTGTGCTGACTTCATCATCATTGTCCCCTCCCTTCACAATAACTTTCTATGGTATTAGCTTTAGGTGAATGCAAAATGCCAAATAATGCAGTTTATTTTTAATTAATTCACAAGAACTTAAATAATTCATAAACAAGTGTGCTAATGGGTAAATATTTTAATTATCACATCTAAGGACCTTTATGTAAAGCTTGCACAAAAATCAAACATAAATAACACTAGGACAGACTAAGGAAGGTATCCTATGAACCATCGTATAGTTAAATGCGTTATATGAAAATGAAGTTCTATGTCTCTATGTGAGAGGAATAAACCTTTTTAAAAAAAAGCACACCAATTAAGTCTGAGCCAAATTCAATATTTCAAATGTTTGGATTGTTTATACTGGAATTTGTAGACACCAACTCAAAAATTCCTAATTAAAGTTAATTCAGGTTCCTGGGTGTCAATACCTCTGAGAACCTAACCTGGATACAACATGTTGATGCAGCTATAAAGAAGTCAAGACAGCAGCGATAGTTTATTAAAAGTTTGAGGAGATTTAGTTTGTCATCCAAAACACTCAAAAACTTCTACAAGTCTACTGTCGAGATCACTCTGATTGGCTGCATCCCTCCCTATCTGGTATTGGGGACTACAGCATTAGATTAAAGTAAGTTGCAGAAACTTGTAAAATTAGCCTCCTTAGCATCCAAGACATCTCAAGGAGTGTTGACTCAGGAAAGAGGCATCCATCATTCAGGATCCCCACCACCCAGGACATGCCCTCTTTTTATTGTTACTGTCAGGAAGGAGGCACTCATTCGGTGATTCAGGAACAGCTTCTGCCCACCTGCCATTTGATTTCTAAATGGACATTGAACCCATGAGGACTCCCTCACTACTTCTTTTATTTCTGACAAGAGAAAATCTGCAGATGCTGGAAATTCGAGCAACACACGCAAAATGCTTGAAGGACTCAGTAGGTCAGGCAGTATCTATAGAAAAGAATACAGTCAATGTTTTGTGCTGAGACCTTTCATCAAGACTGGAGAAATTAGGGTAAGGATTCAGAGTAAGAAAGTGAGTGGATGAGAGGAATAAATACAAAGTGATAGGTGAAACGAGGAAGGGTGTAGAGGTGAAGTAAAAATCTGAGAAGTCAAATGGTGAAAGAGATAAAAGGCTGGAGATGGGGCGATATGATAGGAGAGGACAGAAGGCTACGGAAGAAAGAAAAGTGAAGGGGGAAGGAGCACCAGAGGGAGGTAATGAGTAGGTAAGAAGATAAGATGAGAGAGGGAATTGGAAATTGGGGAATGGTGAAGGAGGTGGTGGGGGGGGGGGGTGGGGGGATAACCGGAAGTTTGAGAAATTGAACTTTATGCCATCAGATAGGAGACTACCCAGCTGGAATATAAGGTGTTGCACCTCCAAGTTGAGTGTGGCCTCATTGCAGCAGTAGAGGAGGCCATGGACTGACATGTCGGAATAGGAATGGGAAGTGGAATTATATATGTGGCTGCTGAGAGAACCAGCTTTTTCTGGTGGATGAAGCATAAGTGCTTGGTGAAGCAGTCTCCCAATCTACATCAGGTCTCACTAATATACAAGCGGCCACACTGGGAGCATCCGATACAGTATCACAGGTGTACAAACAAACAAACTCACAGGTGAAATGTCGCTTTACCTGGAAGAACTGTTTGGAGCCCTGAATGATAGTGAGGGAGGAGTTGTAGGGGCAGGTGTAACACTTGTTCTGCTTGCAAGGGTAAGTGCCAGGAGGGAGGTCAGTGGGGAGGGATGAATGGAGAAGGAGCAAACCTTGTGGAAAGCAGAAAGTGGGTAGGGGGAAAAGGTATGCTTGGTGGAGGGATCCCATTGGAGATGGTGGAAGTTTCAGAGAATTATGTGCTGGAAGTGGAGGCTGGTGGGTGTTAGATGAGGACAAGAAGAACCCTTTCCCTGGTGGGGTAGTGGGAGGATGGGGTGACGGCAGACATGCGCAAAATGGAAGAGATGCGGTTGAGGGCAGTGTTGCTGATGGAGGAAGGGAAGCCATTTTCATTGAAGAAGGAGGACATCTCCTTTGTTCTAGAATGAAAGTCTCATCTTGAGAGCAGATGCAGTGGAGTTGGAGGAATTGAGAATTGGGGATGGCATTTTTACCATTAGCAGGGTGGGAAGAGGTATAGTCCAAATAGCTGTGAGTGTCAGTGGGTTTATATGGATATCAGTAGATAAGCTGTCTGCAGAGACAGATACAGAGAGATTAACAAAAGGATGTCAGAAGTGCACCAAGTAAATTTGAGGGCAGGGTGAAAGTTGGAGACAAGGTTGATGAAGTTAATGAGCTCAGCATGGGTGCAGGAAGCAGCACCAATGCAGTCATTGATAAAGTGTAGGAAACATTGAAGAGTTATACCATTGTAGGCTTACATAGATGTTCCATGTAGCCGATATATACACTTAATGTAACTCAGTTTTTTTTCTTTACATTTATTTATCATGTATTTTGTTATACTGCTGCCATATCATTGACAAGTTTCACTACATATATTAGTGTGGTGGCCCGCACATATTGGACTTGAACCGCCATCGGGAGCTGCGGGCAGACACGTAGTAGCGTGTTTGGAACTACCCACTCGGGGTGGACCTTCCAGGGACAGTCTGATGGGTTGCAGGGGCCCATGGGAGGGGAGATTTAAGCGTGTGGTTTTGTCTCAGTAAAGGCATTCTGAGCTCAGCTCTCTCTCCCTCCGTTGTTTCTTTAGTAGTGCGTTGCATGTGACTACATTGGTGACCCCGACGTTCCAGACGGCATCTGGAGCCGGCGACTCAGCGACCCGCCATGAGTTTGAGCAACTCACACAACGTGGTCTCTCTGAAGCTCCCGACTTTCTGGCCACTCAGCCCCACGTTTGGTTCGAGCAGGCTGAGGCCCAGTTCAATATCAGAGACATTACAGCCGACACCACACGGTGCTACTACGTTATCAGCACGCTCGACCAGGAGACAGCAGGCCGGATCATCAACTTACTATACCAGCCACCAATGGAGGACAGGTACACTAAGCTTAAGGTTCTTCTGATCCGTACCTTCAGACTCTTCTGCCGCGATTGGCCTGCGCGGCTCCCACACATGGACGGCCTGGGCAACCGCACGCCATCCCAACACATGAATGATATGCTGACGCTCATGGATGGCCATAAGCCGTGCCTCTTATTTGAACAATTGTTCCTCAAGCAAATGCCAGAGAACATTCACCTCCTCCTCGTGAGTGAGTATTTCAGTAACGCATGCTGGGTCGTGGCCAAAGCAGATGTCCTTTGGCAGAGTAAGCAACGTGGAGCAGCCTCCATTGGCCTAGCCACGATCGTGCGCCCCAAAGCTCAGACCCTGCAACCGAAGCCGTCGTGACCCATGGGGGATAAAGACGATAGTTCGGAACAATGGTGTTTCTATCACCAAAGATGGGGCTCAGGAGCGCACCGTTACCATCCACCATGTGCTTTTCCGGGAAACGCCGTGGCCAGCCATCACTGATGGCTACGACGGCTGGCCACTGAGACAGCCTCCTGTACCTCTGAGACCAACATTCCAGGCGGCGCTTCCTGGTAGACCTGGGTCCGAAGTCAGCGTACTCCCCACCTTGAACATGGACACTTGTAACGCGGTCCCAGACCCTGAACTCACCGCTGCAAATGGCACCAGTATTCATACGTACAGCCTGCAAACTATCTCACTGCATTTCGGGTCCAGCCATTTCACTTGGACTTTCACGTCGGCAGTGGTGTCACAGCCACTACTAGGGGCAGATATCCTACGAGCCAACTGCCTCCTGGTCGACCTAAAAGGCTGGCGTTTGGTCCATGCCGAGACGTTCCAGACTTTCCAGCTCGGAGAAGCCAAGCTACTGGCCCTCCACCTGGATTCCGTGACCCCTTCAGGTAATGAATTCACCAGGGTGTTGGCAGAATTCCCCTCCATAGACACCCCGCAGTTCTCCACGGCCGACCCCAACCACGACATGCAGCACCCCATCCCCACGCAAGGACCGCCGCTGCACGCCCGAGCTCGCAGGCTCCCACCCGACAAGCTCCACCTTGCCAAGGAGGAGTTCCGTAAGATGGAAGAGATGGTAATCGTATGCCGCTCAGACAGCCCGTGGACATCCCCGCTGCACGTGGTGCCCAAGTCCGCAGGAGGGTGGAGGCCCTGTGGAGACTACAGAAGGCTCAACAAAGCCACAACCGCCAACAGATACCCAGTACCCCACATTCAGGTCTTCACAGCGAACCTGCACAGAGTGACCATCTTCTCAAAAATCGACCTGGTCAGGGGATACCATCAGATCCCAGTGCACCCCGACAACGTGCCCAAGACAGCCCTCATCACCCCGTTCAGCTTGTTCGAATTCCTGAGGATGCCTTTCGGTCTCAAGAATGCAGCCCAAACTTTCCAAAGGCTCATGGACTCAGTGGCACGCGGCCTGGATTTTGTTTTCAATTACTTGGACAGCAGTCACACCAAGAGCACGTGGCACATTTGCGCCAGCTCTGCCAATGCCTGAGCGACCACGGACTGGCAATCAATCCGGCAAAGTGCCAGTTCAAGCTGACGGAGATTGACTTCTTGGGCCACAGAGTCAACCAACGTGGCACAGTTCCCCTACCGGACAAGGTCCAGGCCATCCGCCAGTTCCCCAGGCCCGGCACAGTCAAGGGCCTGCAGGAGTTCATAGGGATGGTCAACTTTTATCATCGGTTCGTGCCAGCGGTGGCCCGTATCATGAGACCCTTGTTCAGCCTGATGGCCGGCAAGGCCAAAGAAGTGGCATGGGATGTCGAGCCCATGGAGGCGTTCGAGCAGACCAAGGAGGCGCTGGCAAAGGCAGCCCTCCTAGTTCACCCGAGAGTTGATGTACCCACGGCGCTCACAGTTGACACTTCCGACATGGCAGTTGGCGGAGTCCTGGAGCAGCTGGTCGAGGACCAGTGGCGACCACCCGCTTTCTTCAGCCGGCACCTACGGCCAGCAGAGGTGAAGTACAGAGGCTTCGACAGAGAGTTGCTTGTGCTCTACCTGGCTGTCTGGCATTTCCGGTACTTCTTCGAGAGAAGGGAGTTCACCATGTATACGGGCCATAAGCCCCTCACCTTCACACTGGCCAAGGTATCAGACCCATAGTCGGCTCGGCAGCAGAGGCACCTGTCCTTTATTTCAGAATTCACCACAGACGTCGGCCACATCGCAGGGAAGAACAATGTCATTGCCGACACACTGTCTCACCCCTGCCTCCACTCAGTAGGCATATCGTCCTCAGGAATAGACTACGCAGCACTGATGGAAGCACAACGGCCGGACACCGAGTTCCCGGCATACCGCACCGCCGTTTCGGGGCTCCAGATGGAGGACATCTCCATCGGCCCAGCAACGGATCAACTCCTGTGCGACATGTCTACCGGCAAACCCCGACCCGTGGTACCAGCAGCTGGGTGTTCGACACGCTGCACAACCTGGCCCATCCATCCATCTGGGTGTCCGTCAAGCTGGTAGTGGACAGATTCGTCTGGCACGGTTTGCGCAAACAGGTCTGACACTGGGCCAGGACCTGCGTACACCGCCAGACCGCCAAAGTCCAGCGGCATGTGAAGGCTCCCCTCCAGCAGTTCTAGTCGACGCACAGGAGGTTCCAACACATCCACGTGGACAGTGTTGGCCCCCTGCCAGTCTCCCAGGGTGACAGGTATATCTTTACCATGGTAGGCAGGTTCACCAGAAGGCTGGAAGCCGTACCGCTCGCAGACATGTCCACTGAGTCCTGCGCCGGGACGTTCATTGCAAACTGAATCGCCAGGTTCGGCATCCCAACGGACATCACCTCCGACAGAGGGGCGTAGTTCACATCTGGTTTGTGGACAGCATTGGCGCAGCTCCTGGGCACCCAGCTGCATCACACCACAGTGTATCATCCCCAGTCCAATGATTTGGTAGAGCGATTCCACCGGCATCTCAAGTCGGCCCTGATGGCACGCCTCAGGGGCCCCAACTGGACAGATGAGCTTCCCTGGGTCCTACTGGGTATCCGCACAGCCCCCAAGGAGGTCCTGGACACCTCCTTGGCAGAATTGGTCTACGGTCCCAGGTGAGTTCCTAACAGAGGCCTGAGGTTCGGAAGAAACTCCAGCAAAGGTGCTAACGAGGCTGTGGGACAAGGTAGAGACCCTGGCACCGGTCCCGATCTCCAGGCATGGTCCCACGCCATCCTTCACCCCTAAAGACCTCTGAGACTGTGAGTATGTTTTTATTCACAGGGGCATGCACAGGTCACCTCTACTGTGGCCATATGAGGGACCCTTCAAAGTGATCCAGCACAACAGAACCACATGTGTCATGGAGATGGGTGGCCAGGAAGAGGCTTTTACAGTGGACCGTCTCAAACTGCCGCACTTGGACATTGAACAACCAGTGAGGGTACCTGCACCGCGCTGGCAAGGTCGGCCACCCAGGCAAGCCACACAGACTGGGGGCTCCACTCCTCCAATGGACGTTTCTGGGGGGTAGTGGTGTGGCGGCCCGCACTTGTGGGACTCGAACCGCCATCAGGAGTCGCGGGCAGACACGCGGTAACGCGTTTGGAACTACCCACTCGGGGCGGACCTTCCGGGGACAGTCTGATGTCACATCCACCCCGTGGGTCTCAGGGGCCCATGGGAGGGGAGATTTAAGCGCGCGATTTTGAATCAGTAAAGGCATTCTGAGTTCAGCTCTCTCTGCCTCCATGTGTTTCTTTAGTAGCGCATTGCGTGTGACTACACCAGTAATATTAAACTTGATTCTGATTCTAATTAAAGCTAATCCAACATCTGAAGGGGAAAAATGCAAATTTGTGACAAATGTAAATAAACATTTATAAAATCATAAACAAGAGAGAATCTGCAGATGCTGGAAATCCAAGCAATACACACAAAATACTGGAGGATTTCAGCATCTGTGTTACATTTCATGATGAAAAATACCCATCCCTTGATCATTACATTTTGAATGCTTATAATTCACAAATAGAAGTTTAATATATAAAATAGACCTCTATTATTTCACAGTTTTTTTTCTGTCATTATTAGCTTTCAATTAAGTTTTCAATTAAGGAAGGAACTCAGACAGAACAAAACCAAATATTTTCCTTCTCAACAAACACATAGATAATTAAAACTGATTAAAAGTCACACAAAATCCTGTTTAAATTGCAAAACATGGTTTCAGCTGAATATCTTCCAAGAATTCTTGTTGGTTAAACGCTACACAGCTCTGTAAGAAAACATATATTAATTTGTTATTTTAACAAGAATTCTGCAAAAGCCTTAAAAATGTGAAGGGTCCTGGCCCGAAACGTCAACTGTACTTTTTTCCATAGATGCTGCCTGGCATGCTGAATTCCTCCAGCATTTTGTGTGTGTTGCTAAAATACTATAGTATTTAGAAATGGAATGTATTTGTCTCAAAAACTCATGATAGCTCTTGAATTATAATTTGATGGTCAATATTTTTCAGCTGTAATTGTAATGCT
This sequence comes from Hypanus sabinus, assembly GCF_030144855.1. Lineage (NCBI taxonomy): Eukaryota > Metazoa > Chordata > Chondrichthyes > Myliobatiformes > Dasyatidae > Hypanus > Hypanus sabinus. The sequence goes on from NC_082719.1 coordinate 80,840,258, forward strand.
TTAATTGTGTTTAAGACAATCACATGAGTACAATTTCAAAATCTAAGTTTCTATTTTGATTGGTGCATAACTCAAACCAAAAATTACTCAACAAATCTACATTAGGATAGTTTACACCCAGAATTTAGTACTGAAATGGAAGATGGGTGGCTTCCAATAAGACCAATCAGTTGCTGACACTTTGTTGCATTCCACATGGCTGCCATTGAAGAGAGGAAGAGAGTACTATATTCTCTGAAAGAGGCACGCCAATAAGGATGACTTATATTCCAGGATCGTGGGGAAGGAAAGCAGTGCAGTTGGTACCAGCCACAGTTGGAAGAATCTAATGGGAGGTAACACCAATGATCTCCAACAGAAAGAAGAATCCATGCAACACAGGATATGGCAGAGGAAAGTTAATGAACTTAAAAGATATGTGGAGGTTAACAGCCCACCATTATAAATGTTACTCTAATTAGAAACATAGAAACATAGAAAACTTACAGCACAATACAGTCCCTTTGGCCTACAAAGCTGTGCCGAACATGTCCTTACCTTAGAAATTACCTAGAGTTACCCATAGCCCTCTATTTTTCAGAGCTCCATGTACCTGTCCAGGAGTCTCTTAAAAGACCCTATCGTATCCGTCTCCACCACCGTCGCTGGCAGCCCATTCCATGCACTCACCACTCTCTGAGTAAAAAACTTACCCCTGACATCTCCTCTGTACCTATTCCCCAGCATCTTAAACCTGTGCCTTCTCGTGCTAGCCATTTCAACCCCGGGAAAAAGCCTCTGACTATCCACACGATCAATGCCTCTTATCATCTTATACACCTCTATCAGTTCACATCTAATCCTCTGTCACTCCAAGGAGAAAAGGCTGAGTTCACTCAACCTATTCTCATAAGGCATGCTCCCCAATCCAGGCAACATCATTGTAAATCTCCTCTGCACCTTTTCTATAGTTTCCACATCCTGCTTATAGTGAGGCTACCAGAACTGAGCACAGTACTCCAAGTGGGGTCTGACCAGTGTCCTACATAGCTGCAACATTACCTCCCTAGTTGTCTAAAGATATACACACACACACACATATATATATATAAATACACATACACATACAAACATATGCACTATCCTTTAATCATACAAACTGTTATTCCATCTACTCTACTATTCCCACACAGATACATCCCTTTTACATCATCCCTTATCCCTCACTTACCAATGGTAGTCCTTCATCTCCTCCATCCCTAGATCCTCTAAAAATGGTAACTCAATATCCTTCATGTCTTCCATTCAAGGTAATACTGTGATGCACTGGAGCAAATAACACCTGTTCAGTTATCAAGAACTTAGTGTCAAATTGGAGGACAAATTAGAAGAGGGCCCACCATAGGAAGAAGAGCACAGAGGCCCAAATCACCTCAAGCAAATGATATATGAAACCTACCGGATAAGCTCATTGACAATGTTTCATTGTGATGATTTTGTCCTTTAGGCTTCACCTGAAGCTTAAGTGAACAGGCATAGAAGCAGGCAACTGATTTAGGAGACTTCAGAGAACTAGATCTGAATATCAGTGATGATGCCAGTATTTTGCCATATCAGGGCCAAGGGATGGCTTAAAAACTAGAAATGGTGGAGAAAAACCAAGGATGCAAAAATCATATTGTTAGTAAGACTCTGATGTGTTTCTAAGGTTATTGAATTATATCTTATCCTCCAGGGTCAAGGATAGCACTGAGAAGATGAAGAACATTTGGTCTACAAATGCAAATACAGATTTGCTCCTCTAAATACTGCATACTATTGGGTAGTCTATAATATAAGCCCATTAACTTGGTTATACCATTTCTTACTCCTCATTTCTACCCATAAAGCCTCACAAGATGAGCTGTACAGTCTGTCCTGAATGAGCACTGCCGCGACAATTTCCCTGACTAGTAATGCCAACCCTCCCCCCTTAATCAGTCCTACTCTATCACGTCTAAATCAACGGAACATCAGAACAGTGAGCAGCCAGTCCTGTTTTTCCTGCAAACAAGTCTCACTAATGGCTAAAGTGTCATAATTTGACATGTTGATCCATGCCCTAAGCTCATCCACCTTTCCTACAATACTCTATGCATTGAAATGTACGCAGCCCAGAACAATAGTCCTTTCATGCTCAACTTTTGATTCGTGACTTTGTGTGTAGGCTTAGCAACATCTTTCTCCTCAACCACTCCACTGGTTTCCATTCCCCTGTGACTCTAGTTTAAACCCCTTCCCCCCACCCCCAGCTGTGTACAAACGCCTCCACTAAGATATTAGTCCTCCTCCAGTTTATGTAAATCCATCCCTTCTGTACAGATCCCACCTTCCCTGAAAGAGAGCCCAATGATCCAAAAATTGGAAGCCCTTCCTCCTGCACAGACTCCTTAGTCATGTGTTACACACTGTGATCCTCCTGTTCCCGTTCTCACTAACTCATTGCAGGGGTAGTGATCCTGAGATAACAACCATGCAGGTTCTGAACTTTAACTTAGCACCTACCTCCCTGAACTCACTTTGCAGTATCTCGTCATCCATCCTACCCAATTCATTGCTACCTCCATAGACCACGACCTCTAGCTGCTCACCTTCCCACTTAAGAATGCTGCAGGCTCAATTCAAGATGTCCCTAACCCTGGTACCCGGGAGGCAACACACCATCTGGGAATCTCATTCTCATTCACAGAATCTCCTTTCCCATAACCAATGAAACCCCCATCACAACAGCTCACCTTTTATCCCTGCTGTGCATATAATAGTTCAATAATTAGGGTTTCGTGTAAATATATTGCTTGATTATGCATTCTTGGTTGTTTGTATAATTAATTGCAGGTTATCTGTAAAAATATGTTAGTTGCATACGTCATCACGCTACCATGAGATATGCCTTGCTTGAAGTAAACTCAAAGCCAAAGCCCAAATATGAATTGGAGGATGTTCAGAGAAGCTGCTATCTATGGCAATCATGTTAACTTTGAGGAATATGTGGATTCTGACAAGAGTACTGAAGATGTTACCATCACAAAACACGTCCATGTGAGGGCAAATCAAAAGCCATGGCTTACTGCAGAGGCTCAAACCAGGCTGAAGGATCATGATGCTGCCTTTAGATCAGAAGCGGCAGCTCTCAAGGAAGCACAGACTGTGCTTTCCCGCTCCATCGGGAAGGTGAAATGAGAGCATTCTCAGAGAGCTTACAATGATTTCTGCGATACCAGAGACATGAGGTAAATGTGGCAGGGAATTCAAAAGATTCAAATCTACCCTCAGAGCCCAATATGCTTCACACCCTGAGAAGCTGAATGTCTTTGACGCCCGGTTTGATACACAAAACAAAGTGCTGGTGAGGAAGGCACCCTTCCCGCCAGGGAAGCAGACACTCCATTTGGTGGAAGCTGAGGTGAGGAAGACCCTGGCCGGAGTCAGCCCACACAAAGCTGCAGAGTCTGATAATGTACAAGGTCGGGTTCTGAAAGACTGTGCAGCCCAGCTGACTGAGGTGCAGGCAGGTATATTCAAAATCTCTCCGGAACAATCCATTGTTCCCTCAGTTTTCAAGGCAGCAGCTATCATTCCTGTGCCAAAGAAGGTGACAGTAACCTGTCTAAATGAGTATCATCCAGTGGCATTAACATCTACCATTATGAAAAGCTTTGAGCAGCAGGTCATGGGGCACGTTAAAGCCTTTCTCTCAGCTTCACTGGGCTTCGGGAAGGTGCAGATGAACCACCCCCCTCTGGGAATACATGGCTCTTCCATAGAGAGAGTTAAGTGTACCAAGATCCTGGGAATTCACATCATGGATGAGCTCACCTGGGATTGTTGGCTCTTCTTGTGTGCCGCAATCCTGAGGAGACACAGATTGCATAGAGGGAGATTGAGTTTAAAAGAAATGAGTGGGGGCAGTTGGCAACTATTTGTGTGTCACATTGGATTGTTCATAGTTAGGCACTTGGCAGGGACCAATAAAAAGAAGTTAGATTTAATCCTTAATCAGTACATAGAAGTTCTAAGTAGTGACAGTGCAATGCTTGATCTCTTATTAGAGTATGTTTTCTGGTAAAGATGTACTTGGTAACTGGGAGGCCTTCAAAAGTGAAAATTTGAGAGTATAGAGTTTTTATGTTCCTTTCAAAGTTAAAATCAAGGATAACAAGAGATATTGAGGTCCTGGTTAAGGAAAAGAAAAGAAGGTTCATAGCAGGTGTAGGCAGATAGGAACAGATGAGGTACTTGAAGAGTATAAGAAATGCAAGAGAACACTTCAGAAGGAAATCAGGAGGGCTAAAAGAAGACATGAGATTGCTCTAGCAGACAAGATGAGGCAGAATTCTAAGAGCTACAACAGATATATTAAGAACAAAAGGATAGCAAGGTTCAAAATTGGTCCTCTGGGAGATCAGAATGTTAATCAATGTTTGGAGCTGAAAGAAATAGGGGATTTGCTGCATCTGTATTTATTCAGGAGGTGGATACAGAGTTTGTATATGTGAGGGGTGCAGCAGCAAGATCATGGACACTATGCAGATTACAAGAGGAAGAGGTGTAGGTTGTCTTGAGGCAAATAACTGCAGATAAATCCCCAGGGCCTGAAAATGTGTTCCTTTGAACCATGTGGGAGTTGAGTTCAGAAATTTCAGGGGCCCTATCAGAAATATTTAAAACATCCTTAGCAACAGGTGAGGTACCAGAGGATTGGAGGATAGCTGATATTGTTCCATTGTTTCAGAAAGGGTCAAAAACTAAACCAGTAAATTGTAGGTCATTGTGCCTGACATCAGTAGTGGGAAAGTTATTGGAAGGTATGCTAAGTGACCGGATATCTAAGTATTAGGTTGGACTGGGACTGATTAGGGATAGTCCAAATGGCTTTGTGCATGTTAAGTTGTGTCTAACCAATCTTACAGAGTTTTTTATGGAAGTTACCAGGAAAGTTGTTGAAGGTAAGGCAGTGGATGCTGTCTGCATAGACTTTAGCAAGACCTTTGACAAGGTTCTGCATAAGAAGTCACTCAGCATTCAAGATGAAGTAGCAAATTGGATTAGACATTGGCTTCATGGAAGAAGCCTGAGAGTGATTGGAGAGGGTTACCTCTCTGATTGGAAGCCTATGACTAGGGTATGTCGCAGGGATCAGTGCTGAGTCCAGTGTTGTTTGTTATCTATATCAACAATCTCGATGATGATGTGGTATACTAGATCAGCAAATCTGTGGATGACACCAAGACTGGGGGGAAACTTGTGGCAGGATCTGGACCAGTAGGGAAAATGGACTGAAAAATGGCGATGGAATTTAATTTCATCAAGTGTGACGCGTTACACTTGGGGAGGACCAACCAGCATAGGTCTTACAAATCAAGCAATGGCACATGGAGTGTGATGGAACAGAGGGATCTGGGAATACAGATCCATAATTTCATCAAGCGATGGCACAGGTAGATAGAGTCATAAGGAAAGCTGTTTGCTCAACTCCGTTTTTACCTCAGCTCTGTTCTAAATGGCCTGCTCCTTATTCTTAAACTGTAACCTCTGGTACTGGACTCCCCCAACATCAGGAAAATGTTTCCTACCTTTAGCGTGTCCAATCCTTTAATAATCTTAGATGTTTCAATCAGATCCCCTCTCATCCTTCCAGTGTATACAAGCCCAGTCGCTCCAATCTTTCAACATATGACAGTCCCACCATCCCAGGAATTAATCTCGTGAACCTACTCTGCACTCCCTCAATGGCAAGAATGTCCTTCCTCAAATTTGGAGACCAAAACTGAACACAATACTCCAGGTGTGGTCTCACCAGGGCCCTGTACAACTGCAGAAGGACCTCTTTGCTCCTATACTCAACTTCCCTTGTTATGAAGGCCAACATGCCATTAGCTTTCTTCACTGCCTTCTGTACCTGCATGCTGACTTTCAGTGACCGATAAACAAGGACACCTAGATCTCATTGTACTTCCCCTTTTCCTAACTTGACACCATTCAGATAGTAATCTACCTTCCTGTTCTTGCCACCAAAGTGAATAACCTCACATTTATCCACATTAAACTGCATCTGCCATGCATCTGCCCATTCACCCAACCTGTCCAAGGGATGTTATAATCAGGCTGAGTTGGAGTATTGTGTCCAGGTTTGGTCACCTACTTGTAGGAAAGATGTAATAAGATTGAATGAAGGCATAAAATATTTACAAGGACGTTGCCAGGACTTGAGGACTTGAGGACTTATGTTAGGACTTCATTTCCTTGACCGTAGAAGATCAAGGGAAGAATTGATTGAGGTATACAAAAACATGAGGGGTATAGTCAGGGTGAATGCAAGTAGGCTTTTAACTCTGAAGTTGGGTGAAACTGCAACTGGAGGTCATAGGTTATGGGTGAAGGGTGAAATATTTAAGAGGAACTTCTTCAATCAGAGTGTTGAGAGTGTGGAATAAGCTGCCAGTGTAAGTGATGGATGCTAGGTTGATTTCAACATTTAAGAGAAATTTGGATAGGCACATGGATGGGAGGGGAAGAGAGGGTTATGGTCCTAGTGCATAACTAGGCAGATTAATGGTTTGGTGCTGACTAGGTGAGCCAGAAGGCCTGTTTCTGTGCTGTTGTGATCGGTGGCTCCCTTCTAATATTCTGAAGGAGAGTGAACAGACAGAGGCTGTCCACATTGGTACTAACATAGGGAAAGAACTGAAGTCCGACAGATAGATTTTAAGGTGCTAGGAAATAGATTATAAAACAGAGCCTATAAAGGTAATTATTCCTATATTATAAGCAGTTCAATATGGCAGGAAGTACAAAAATCTAAAAACAAAAATGCTGGAAGAACTCAATGGGTCAAGCAGTGTCTGTGGAATGAGGTAGACAGATAGCATTTCAGGTTAAGATCCTCCATCTGGATTGCAAGTGTAGAGAAGACATAGCCAGTAAAAACAGGTGATGGGGAGGGTGGAGCAAGTTCTGAAAATGATAGGTAGACCCTAGTGGGAAGGGTTCAAAATTTATTTATTATCAAAGTATTCAACTCTGAAATTCTTCTTCTCCAGATAGCCACAAAACTGAGAAAGAAAAGAATGGCAGCACAATCATCAACCCCCAAATCCCTGCTTTCCACACAAAAAAAAATTAACAAAAATTATGGCAATCCTTCAGTGATCAAAAGGCAGTCTCCCCTCTCTGGCCTTGACTGGGTGATAGGCAGCTGGAGGAGGGAAGAGTGGTAATAGTAACAGAGACTGGGAGAAATATTTGAAAGCAATGAAAGATTGCAAACGATGGAATCTGATAGGAAATTAAGTTGGAACATGAAACAAAATAAGAGTGGTGTGGAGTGCAGATGAAGATGGGGTGGGGGGTAGGGGGAAATTTAAAGATAAGTAGATGAATGTGTTGCCTAGAAGCTAATGTAGATGGGAGAGCATAAAACCAGTTCTGGGGAAGGTGGGACCTGATTTTAAGAAGTTCAGTCTCCCCTGGCTACTGGAATGGTGCTAGAAGATTGATGTACTACTTCCATTATTAAAAGGGATAAATCAAGACATTGCAGGCCAGTTATTTTAACTTATTTATTTGTGGGAAAATAATTGGAATCCCTTCTAAGGGAACATATAAACTAAAGAATGGGCAGTGGTGTGATATAATAAGGACAAGCCATGTCTGTAAAACTTGTTTGAATTTGTTAAAGCAGGTTTCCGGTGATGTCATCATTGAGAATGGCAGCTTAAGTCACTAGCTCCTCCGGAAAAGCACATAATAAGCCCCGTTAGCCCATCAAATGTAATATTTTTTGAAAAATATTTGAACTGAAAAGAGGGGCAAGAATGGGGAGAAGAAATGGAAATAAAAAAGCAACACTGTGGAGCCTGCGTCCGAGAGGAGTGCAGCAGGCGGCTCTCCGACCCAACCGTGTGCTAGTGAGGCGGCTGCCGGGCCTCGTTCAGTCGAAGCGGTGAATGTTTTCGAAATAATGGAGGTCCAGAAAGATATAAAGCAGCAGCTCCGTGATATTAAGGCAGAGCTCGCCAGTGTTAATCAAAAAATAGCGGTGGCAGAGACTCGCATTGAGAAGGTGGAAGATCACGTTCAAAATGTGGAGCAGATACTGAGCAAGACAATAAAAATAATACAAGAATAAAATAATACAAGAAGGTAAACTGCTTGACCTGGAGGGAAGATCACGGTGGAAAAATATCAGAATCTACAACGTTCCCGAAGGAGCGGAGGGCCCGTCTATGATGGAGTTTGTTGGAAAGTTACTGCGAGACGCGCTGGATCATCCCACCCCCCCCCCAGCTATGGAGCTGGAAGTCGAAAGAGCACACCGTGTGTTCGTTCCGAAACCTACACAGGATAGAAAGCCATGCTCAATAATAATTAAATTCCTTCGGTACAGCACCAAGGCGGAGATTCTACAAAGGGCCCGGGGTAAGAAGAGAGTGTTTTTAGAGGATAAATTAATATATTTCGACCAAGATTACCCCCTCCCCACGGTCCTCCAGAAATGCAAAGAATACTCCAAAGTAAAGCGAGTATTAAAGCAAAATAAGATTAGATTTCAAACTCCGTACCCTGCTAAACTTCGAGTGTTTTATGACAACGGGACGCAGTTGTACCAGACAGTGGAAGAGGCGACTACAGAGATGAAGGCCAGAGGGTTGCCCCTCAGCATGACCAAAACAAAAGAAAGGCTGGCTGATGAATTGTCCCACTCAGCTTGGGAAATAGTGTGAGAAACAAGAAGGCAGGAGATGGGAGGAGGCTGAGAGAAACATATCAAGAAGAGACTAGGAGTTTCCCAAAGACAGTTCTCACCCCCTTCAGAAGAGCCATGAGGTTTGGCTAACTTTAAAAATGTTGAGAAGCTAAACAGAAGCAGAAGTACACGGTGATATCCCTATCTCGAGAAATACTTATTATAATGTGGATTTTATATTACTTAGTTGTTATTCTTTATTCGCTCACTTACCCCTTTTTCCCCACCAAAATGAGAATATATATATATGTGTGTGTGTGTGTGTGTGTGTGTGTGCGTGTATGTGTGTAATGTGTGTGTGTATATATCTATATGTGTGTATGTATGTATATATATATGTGTGTAGGTATGTGTGTGTATATATATATATATATATATATATATTTCTTTATGTGTGCACATACACATAAACCCCATTTCCAGAAAAGTTGGGATATTTTCCAAAATGCAATAAAAACAAAAATCTGTGTTATGTTAATTGACGTGAACCTTTATTTAACTGACAAAAGTACAAAGAAAAGATTTTCAATAGTTTTACTGACCAACTTAATTATATTGTGTAAATATACACAAATCTAGAATTTAATGGCTGTAACACACTCAACAAAAGTTAGGACAGAGTTAAAATAAGATTGAAAAGTGTGCAGAATATTCAAGTAACACCAGTTTAGAAGACTTCACATTAAGCAGGCTAATTGGTAGCAAGTGAGGTATCATGACTGGGTATAAAAATAACATCCATCAAAGGCTCAGTCTTTGCAAGCAAGGATGGGTCGTGGCTCACCTCTTTGTGCCAAAATTTGTGAGAGAATTGTTAGTCAGTTCAAAAGGAACATTTCCCAATGCAAGATTGCAGAGAATTTAGGTCTTTCAACATCGACAGTACATAATATTGTGACAAGATTCAGAGAATTCAGAGACATCTCAGTGCGTAAAGGGCAAGGTTGGAAACCACTGTTGAATGCGTGTGATCTTCGAGCCCTCAGGCGGCACTGCCTAAGAAACTGTCATGCTACTGTGACAATTATAGCCACCTGGGCTCAGGAGTACTTCGGAAAACCATTGTCACTTAACACAGTCCATCGCTGCATCCAGAAATGCAATTTGAAACTGTATTACGCAAGGAGGAAGCCATACATCAACTCTATGCAGAAATGCCAGTGAATTCTCTGGGCCCGAGCTCATCTCAGCTGGACCAAAAGACTGTGGAACAGTGTGCTGTGGTCAGATGAGTCCACATTTCAGCTAGTTTTCAAAAAAAACGGGCGCTGAGTTCTCCGTGCCAAAGATGAAAATGACCATCCTGATTGTTACCAGCGAAAGGTACAAAAGCCAGTATCTGTGATGGTATGGGGGTGCATCAGTGCCCACGGCATGGGTGAGTTGCATGTATGTGAAGGTACCATTTGACTCTGAGGCGTACATTAGGATTTTAGAGAGACATATGTTGCCATCAAGGCGACGTCTCTTCCCGGGACATCCATGCTTATTTCAGCAGGACAATGCCAGACCACATTCTGTACAGGCTACAACAGCATGGCTTTGTAGACACAGAGTGCGTGTGCTTGACTGGCCTGCTGCCAGTCCAGATCTATCTCCTATTGAAAATGTATGGCGTATCATGAAGAGGAGAATCAGACAACAGAGACCACGAACTGTGGAGCAGCTGAAGTCTTATATCAAGCAAGAATGGACAAAATGTCCAATTGCAAATCTACTACAATTAGTATCCTCAGTTCCAAAATGATTAAAAAGTGTTATTAAAAGGAAAGGTGATTCAACACAATGGTAAACATGCCTCTGTCCCAACTTTTGATGAGTGCGTTGTAGCCATCAAATTCTAAATTTGTGTATATTTACAAAATACAATTAAGTTGGTCAGTAAAACTATTGAAAATCTTTTCTTTGTACTTTTGTCAGTTAAATAAAGGTTCACGTGAATTAACATATCATAGATTTTTGTATTTTTGGAAAATATCCCAACTTTTCTGGAAATGGGGTTTGTATATACACATATATATATGTATTTATAGGAGGACACAGGGAAATCTTTTCTGTGTAATGGATTTGTTCACTGACTTTTATGAATACTGCAATGGGGGCCCTCAACTCACAAGTGGGAGGGGTTATCCCCCACAGCTAGACATTTCCTCTAGCTCAATGCAGGGTCATTTACTAGAGACCTCAGCCTTGGAATCACACGTTTGTTGCCCTTTTTGTTATTATTTGAGTTTCTTGGTTCTTATTTGTTCAGGGAGTAGATCGATTAAGTTTTATTCTAATTTCAATGATACATTGACAGATAAATACAGATGGCGAAGGACAAGGTAAAATTCATTTCTTTTAATGTCAATGGGCTATTAAATCCAATCAGACGTAAGAGAAATTTATCCAAAATGAAAAAAGAACAAGCCCATGTAGTATATTTACAGGAAACTCATTTAAGTGATAATGAGCATAAAAAACTAAAGAGAATGGGCTTCACTAATCTGTTTTTCTCCTCATATAAATCAGGGCATAGGAGAGGAGTTGCTATTCTTATCTCAAGTAAGCTATATTTTGAAAAAATATTTGAAATGGGAGATAAAGAAGGCAGATATATTCTGGTAAGGGGGAATATAGACGGCAACTCAGTTACTCTATTGAATATATATGCACCCCCGGGAAGTGATATTGGTTTCTTTCAGAAAATTACTGGTATTATGGTAACGGAAACAGAAGGCCTGATATGTGGGGAAGACTTAAATTTACAATTACAACCAAACTTAGACTCTTCCAATAGAAAAACCTATGAAACAAAATCTTTACATAAGAAAGTTACCACACTTTTTGAGGATATTGGTTTAATTGATATATGGAGGGACCTTTTCCCTGACAGAAGGGATTACACTCATTATTCTGCTCCACATTCTGTATATACAAGAATAGACTATTTCATAACATTTGGAAAAGACAAAGACAAAATAAACACCTGTGGAATTGGGACAATAGATGTAAGTGACCAAATCCAAGACATTGACATACATCATCAAAAGCAACGCTCCCAACACCGACCACTGTGGAACTCCACTGGTAACCGGCAACCAGAATAGGATCCCTTTATTCCCACTCTCTGTTTTCTCCTGATCAGCCAATGCTCCACCCATGCTAGTGACTCCCCTGTAATTCCATGGGCTCTTATCTTGCTAAGCAGCCTCACGTGTGGCACCTTGTCAAAGGCCTTCTGAAATTCCAAGTACATCACACCTACTGAATCTCCTTTGTCTATCCTGCTTGTAATTTCCTCAAAAAATTGCATTAGGTTAATCAGGCAGGATTTTCCTTTCAGGAAACCATGCTGGCTTTGGCCTATCTTGTCATGTGCCTCCAGATACTTCGTAATCTCATCCCTAACAATCGATTCCAACAACTTCCCAACCATTGATGTCAGCCTAACAGGTCTATAGTTCCCTTTCTTCTGCCTCCCACCCTTCTTAAATTGCGGAATAATATTTGCAATTTTTTAGTCATCCGGTACAATGCCAGGATCTATCAATTCTTGTAAGATCATTGTTAATGCCTCCGCAATCTCTCCAGCGATTTCCTTCAGAACCTAAGGGTGCATTCCATCAGGTCCAGGAGATTTAGCCACCCTCAAACCATTAAGCTTCCTGAGCACCTTCTCAATCATAATTTTTACTGCACATACTTCACTTCCTTGACACTCTTGAATATTCGGTATTCAGTACTGAAGATGTCTTCCACTGTGAAGACTGATGCAAAATACGCATTCAGTGCCTCTGCCATCTCTGCAACTCTCATTACAATATCTCCAGAGTCATTTTCTATTGGTCCTATATTTAACCTCAACAGAATTTCCCCCTATTTTGATTGGCATCTCCCTAGAGCACAGGGTTTAGATGGGGTGGAGTTTGTTAGATGTGTTCAGGAAGGTTTCTTGACACAATATGTAGATAAGCTTAAAAGAGGAGAGGCTGTACTTGATCTGGTATCGGGAAATGAACCTGGTCAGGTGTCAGATCTCTCAGTGGGAGAGCTTTTTGGAGACAGTGATCACAATTCTATCAGGCAAGAACTCGGAAGCATAAATTGGGAACTGATGTTCTCAGGGAAATGTACGGAAGAAATGTGGTGTAGAGTTCTGCAAGGTACATTCCAATGAGACAGGGAAATGATGGTAGGGTACAGGAACCGTGAGGTACAAAAGATGTTCTAAATCTAGTCAAGAAGAAAAGAAAATCTTACGAGAAATTCAAAAACCCAGGTAATGATAGAGATCTTGAAGATTATAAGGCTAGCAGAAAGTAGCTTAAGAATAAAATTAGGAGAGCCAGAAGGGGCCATGAGAAGTCCTTGGTGGACAAGATTAAGGAAAAACCCAAGGCATTCTACAAGTATATGAAGAGCAAGAAGATAAGATGTGAGATCAAGTGTGACAATGGAAAAGTATGTATGGAACCGATGGAAATAGCAGAGGTATTTAATGAATACTTCGCTTTGGTATTCACCACAGAAAAGGATCTTGCTGATTGTAGGGATGACTTGTAGTGGATTGAAAAGCTTGAGCATAAAGATATTAAGAAAGAGGATGTGCTGGAGCTTTTGGAAAGCATCAAGTTGGATAAGTCACCGGGACCGGCCGAGGTGTACCCCCGGCTACTGTGGGAGGTGAGGGAGGAGATTGCTGAGCCTCTGGTGATGATCTTTGGGAATGGGAGAGGTTCCAAGGGATTGGAGGGTTGCGGATGTTGTTCCATCATTCAGGAAAAGGAGTAGAGATAGCCCAGGAAATTATTAGACCTGTGAGTCTTGGTTGGTAAGTTGATGGAGAAGATCCTGAGAGGCAGGATTTATGAGCATTTGGGGAGCATAGCTACGAGCCTGATTGAATTTTTTGAGGATGTGACTAAACATGTTGATGAAGGTAGAGTAGTAGATGTAGTGTATATGAATTTCAACAAGGCATTTGATAAGGTGCCCCATGCAAGGCTTATTGAGAAAGTAAGGAGGCATGAGATTCAAGGGGATATTGCTTTGTGGATCCAGACTTGGCATTCCCACAGTACGCAAAGAGTAGTTGTAGATGGGTCAAATTCTGCCTGAAGGTCAGTGACCAGCAGTGTGCCTCAGGGATCCGTTCTGAGACCCTTACTCTTTCCGATTTTTATAAATGACCTGGATGAGGAAGTGGAGGGATAGGTTAGTAAATTTACTGACGACACAAAGATTGGGGGTGTTGTGGATAGTGCGAAGGGCTGTCAGAGGTTACGGTGGGACATCGATAGGATGCAAAACTGGGCTGAGAAGTGGCAGATGGAGTTCAACCCAGATAAGTGTGAGGTGGTTCATTTTGGTAGGTCAAATATGTTGGCAGAATGTAGTATTAATAGTAAGACTCTTGGCAGTGTGAAGGATCAGAGGGATCTTGGGGTCTGAGTCCATAGGACTCTCAAAGCTGCTACACAGGTTGACTGTGGTTAAGAAGGCATACAGTGCATTGGCCTTCATCAGTTGTGGGATTTAGTTTAGGAGCCATGAGGTAACGTTGCAGCTATATAGGACCCTGGTCAGACCCCATTTGGAGTACTGTGTTCAGTTCTGGTTGCCTCACTATAGGAAGGATGTGGAAGCCATAGAAAGGGCATCAAGGAGATTCACAAGGATGTTACCTGGATCATGGAGCATGCCCTATGAGAATAGGTTGAGTGAATTCATCCTTTTCTCCTTGGAGTAATGGAGGATGAAAGGTCACCTGATAGAGATGTATAAGATGATGAGAGGCATTGATCATGTGGATAGTCAGAGGCTTTTTCCCAGGGCTTGTTAGCATGTGGAAGAGACAGCAATCTCAAGATTACTACCCTCAAGGTCCTGCTTTACAGCATCCTACCTAACTCCCTGAAATCTCTCTTCAGGACCTCCTCCCTTTTTCTACCTATGTCACTGGTACCAATGTGTACCAAGTCCTGGCTGTTCACCCTCTACCTTCAGAATGCTCTGCACTTAATCCAAGACATTCTGTGCCTTGGTACCTGGGAGGCAATACACCATGTGGGTATCTCTATCAGGTTGACAGAACCTCCTGTCTGTTCCCCTCACTATGGAATCCTCTATGACTATCTCTTTCCTCAACTTCTTCTCTCCCTTCTGCACCACGGAACTAGGCTCAGTGCCAGAGGCCCCATCTCTGTGGTTGTCCTCTGTCAGGTCACCCCCCCCTCAAAAGCATCCAAAATGAGATAACGATTACTGAGTGGGATGGCCACAGGGGTGCTCTCTACTACCTGAGCTCTTCCCATCCCTTGGCTGAGAGTCACCCACTTATCTAACTCCTGCAGCCCTGGGGTGACTAACTCCTTGCAGCTCCTATCTATCCCCTGTTCACTTTCCCTAATAAGCTGCAGGTCATCAAGCCTCAGCTCCAGATCCCTAACATGGTCTCTCAGGAGCTGCGTTCTGCAAAAAAAATGCAAGGAGAAAACAATGTTCACTTACCCACTTAACTCGCCGAAGCCTGAATGAGCCAAAGCCCTACCACTCTGACTCAGACTGCTCCTTTAATGAACCTTCCCTGTTCTCCAACACATGATTGGTGTGCCAGCTATTAATGAGTTCCCGCAAAGCTTTCCCTTTTTAATCTTCTCTCCCACACCTGTGCGCCGCCTCCTCTCTCGTAGCTCTCCAACTCACGATCGGTGTGCCGGTTATATTTATATTCTACCTGGGAACCATCTGACCTGATGGTGTGAATATCAATTTCGCCTACCAGTAAAAAAAAATTCCACCCTCCCCTTTTCTATTCCCCACTCTGGCCTCTTACCTCTTTTCACTTGCCTATCACCCACCCCCCATGTCCACTCCTCCTTCTCTTTCTCCTATGGTCCACTCTCCTCTCCTATCAAATTCTATCACCTTCCAGCCATCCTCATTCCCCTCCCACCAACTTTTTACTCTGGCATCTTCCCTCTTCCTTCACAGTCCTGAAGAAGGGTCTTGGTCCGAAATGTTGACTGTTTATTCATTTCCACAGATACTGTCTGATCTGCTGAGTCCCTCCAGCATTTTGTCTGTGTTGCTTTGGATTTCCAGCATCTGCAGACTTCCTCCTGTTTAAAAAAAATATTGTTTTGAAGTCATACTGTAGATCAAAATTACAATTTTGTCAAATAACTTGCTAAGTTTTAAAAGATTATCTGTCAGCATTGTTATTTTTAACAAAGATTAGAATTATACCATATTAGAATGAGAGGCCCCATGTGCCACCCAGGCACTAAGGGTTTAGACGACGATGTTAGAATGAACTATGGAGTCCAGAACACATCAATGTGGCCAATGGTAAAGGAGCCAGATTCAAATTCTGTTATGATGATGTAAATGTATACACAGTAATGACCTAATTACATTTTCAAGCATGAGATAAAGGCCTTTATATGAAATATTATTAATCTCCTTCCAGAATACCCATTACACAAATATTGATGTAAAACCCATTGAAGTAAACAGTTTACAAAGACAGCTACCAACATGCACAATATGTATGCCTGCAACGTTCAATATAATTGGATTACTCCCACAAACAGAGCAATTTTCAAATCTATCTGTGCAATTATCAAACCACTATCCTGCATTAGGTCACAGACAGTGCCATTTCATTGTACTTAATTTTGCTCTGTATTATGGCAATATCCATCTGGCCTCAGCATAAGAGACATTCATTATAGGACTGCGTGTGCAATTTGTCCAGGATCAGTAAACATTCATAAAGTTGGAAAGCATTACACAAATAAATACTGACCTTTTCTATGAAATAATCCTGCTGACTGGTGTTTATGAGCATCAAGCCACATGTCATTTATGCTGCCTTTGTGAATACACACGAGATTCTGCAGTTGCTGGAAATCCAGAGTAAAACACATAAAATGCTGGAAGAACACAGCAGGTCAGGCAACATATGTGGAAATGAATAAACATTTTATGTTTCAGGGTGAGACCCTTCATCGGGACTGAAAAGGAAGGAGGAAGATGCCAGAATACAAAGGTATCACCATCTAGATTGTCCTCCTTCTCCTACCCCCCCACCTTCCTTTTCTGTCATCTTTTCCCATCCTTTCCTGTCCTGATGAAGGGTCTCGACCCGAAATGTTGACTATTTATTCATGTCCATAGATGCTGCCTGACCTGCAGCACTTCTCCAGCATTTTGTGTTTCTGAATACACATTTGGTTCAATTGAAATCATGCCTGATTTTATAAATCAACATCCAAATGACAACCCACATCTCAGTGCCACCATCTTTCACTTTTAATGTTGTTTCCTACTGTATGAAAGCAATTTCTGATGAATGGACAGTTATTTTCAGTCATAGGTTGCAAAGAGTTTTGAAGTTCACAGAATCTAATGGGTTACATTAATATACATTAAAACCAGCAGTATCCTCAATATTACATCTTAGGAACTCCACAGCTGAAACAAACTCCCTAGGTATTGCAGCAAAATGGTCAGTCAGCCACGGTGTAACGTTGTTCACTGCTGAGTCAGTAGAAAGCTCACTACAAAGATTTATTAATCTCACTAATGAAAATATCCCATCTTCCAACACTTACTGCTGTTGAGCATAAATTGGAAGAGATCCCTCACATTGGGTAGCAGAACTGGCATTAAGCTGATCAACTACATTAAGAAATTCAAAGACCACATACCAGAAAGCAAAATGAGTGCTTTTTAATTACCCCATTAAACATTATATAGAGAACTAAATTAAGATTGGAACACACACATACCACTTAGCAGGAAATTGAAATGCTATAAATTAACTTTTTTCCTTATAATTTGAACTTCCTTTGAAACATTCATGTGAAAGTGTTATAATGCAAATGCATAAGATTTACTTATACAACCTGGGGAATTGTTTAACTAATTACTATTAATTAATAATTAGTTAACTGATTATTTAGGACAGAACTAAGGAAAAACTTCTTCTCCCAGAGAGTTGTGGGGGTGTGGAATGCACTGCCTCAGAAGGCAGTGGAGGCCAATCCTCTGGATGCTTTCAAGAAGGAGCTAGATAGGTATCTTATGGATAGGGGAATCAAGGGATATGGGGACAAGGCAGGAACCAGGTATTGATAGTAGATGATCAGCCATGATCTCAAAATGGCAGTGCAGGCTCGAAGGGCCGAATAGTCTACTTCTAAACCTATTGTCTATTGTCTATTATGACCTAGCATGGCAATAAAAGTTACTTAGAACATGTTTGTTAGACTTAGACCTGCTGTATGTTATATGCCTTTATGATCTGCATGTAAACATTGTGGTGTAATTTTTAAGTTCTCAGTTGAGATAAAAATTAATGTGTACTGATCAGATATAGTTAGCATTGCTTAGTCATGGGAGCATAATATCTTACAAACTTGATTATGTGTGTTGAATAAATGATAAAGATGAATGACAAGGAGAGGGCAGTGGATGTTGTATCCCTGGATTTCAGTAAAGCTTTCAACAGGGTCCGTCGTGGTAGGCTGAAACAGAAGGCACATGCCACCCATGAAGATTTGATAGTTTGGATTCAGTAGTGGCTTGGAAATGGAAGCCAGAGTGTAGTGGTGGAAGGGTGTTATTCTGACTGGAGCTCAGTAACCAGTGGTGTTCCATCATGATCAATGTTGGGATCTCTATTGTTTGTGATATATATTCAGATAATCTGGACTAAGATATAAGTAGGCTGGTTTGTAAGATTGCAGATGACTCAATAAGTGGGTGAGTTATGGATAGTGAGGAAGATTCTCAAAGATTATTGTAGGATATAGACCAGTTGGAAATGTGGACAGAGGAATGACAGATGAAGTTTAATCTGGACGGGGGTGAGGAAATGCATTTTGTGGAGGGTGGTGCTGAGGGGTAACCTGTTAGAAATATATAAAATTATAAGAGGCAATGGGAGGACAGAAAGTCAAGAGTCTTTTTCAGCTGGGTGGAAATGTTAAATAGGTTTAAAGTGAGAGGGTGAACATTTAAAGCAGATTGATGTGGCAAGATTTGTTTGCAGAGTGAGTGGAAGGTGCCTGGAATGAGCTGCCATAGGAGGTTGTGAAAGCAGATGCAATAACAACACTTAAGAAGCATTTAGTTACATGAAAATGCAGAAAGCTGAGTGATATAAACCACATGCAGATAGATGTGCAAATTAAATTGGCATTAAGGTCTGCATAAACATAATGGACCAAAGGACCTGTTCTTGTTCAGCACTGTCCTACTGTTTTGTGTTTGTTCTGTGTTGTTTATTTTAAAGGGAGTAATAAGAGAAAAATAGTAAGCTGGTCAGATAGAGAAATGGCAGACATAATTTGAACCTGGTTGAATCCCAGAAAGTACTGAGGAACAAAAGGACCTAAGGATATCTGTCTAAGGATATCCGGAGGAAGTATCACAGGTAGTTCAGACATTTAAGAAGGTATGATGGATTCTTTATTTGCTAGGGCATAGAATCTAAGAACAAAGATTTTATGGTACTTTATATAAATGATTATGCCATACCTGAAACCCTGACCCTGGAAACTGTTTGCAAAGGTGTTTTTTTTTAAATAGCTATATTTAAATAATTTACATGCATTTGAGCTATTTGCTATTCTTGGTCTCACTGTTGATGAGTCCAGGGCATCATGCTATAGCTTTCTGGGCTTATGAGTCAGATATACTTTGGCTGAATCAGGTCACCAACTTCATTAAAAAAACAGCTAACTTGTCCTAATAAGCATTTTAATTAATATTAATGTTTTAAAATAGATTGCATGTGTTTGGATACATTAGATGTTATAATTTTTATTTAGCATTGTATAATTACTTTAATTAACTTTGCTCAATGTCTGAAAACAGGGGAAATAAAGGCATTTGCAGAGCATTGATAGGCTTTGCTTTCCGCCATCTGTGACCTGGTCACTGCTTGCACTGTTGCACTCTTAAGAATGGCAGTGATGAAGGCAAGACCTTTGAGCTAAATGTCACAATACATTATTACAACTGTTCTGCACATGACCATGAGAAACTGTAGAGAGTTGTAGACACAGCTCAGCGTATCACAGGAACCAGCCTCCCTTCCACAGATGCCGTCTATACGCCTCGGTGCCACAGTAAAGTAGTCAGTATAATTAAAGACCTCACCCATCCCAAACACTCTCTCTTCTCCCCTCTCCCATTGAGCAGAAGAGACAAAAGCCTAGAAGTACTGATTGTCACACTCAAGGACAGCTTCAATGCCACTGTTAGTCAGACTCCTGAACGGACCTCGTGTGTGAGAACATGGACTCGTGATTGCACTAACTTGTTATGTTCTTGCACTATATAGTTTACCTGTACTGCACTTCCTGTGTAGCTTTTACACTCTATTCTGCAATGTTATTGCTTTACCTTGTTCTACCTCATTGCACTATGGAACGATTTGATCTGTATGAACAGTATGCAAAACAATCTTGCTAAATGTGACAATAAGAAACCATTTCCAATTCCAATATTGTGGTTGTGGGAAATATGCTAGTTTTAGCATGAACTATCCCCATGTTACCTCCATCTATTTGATTGCTTTCAGAGAAGATAATCCACCCAGAATAAAGAATAACGTGTTTTACACAATACAAGAAGTTTCTATTTAATTTATACTTATTTTTCTATAAACATATTAATAATTCTGACAAAATAAGGGAAATATGGTGGAAAATATCCTCCTTATTTAGATTTAGATTGAATTTACATTTAACATTATTTAGATTGGATTTTCAGCACGAACATCTATCACACTGGCTCTTCTCATTTCCAGACAGATTGTTGTACTTCCACATTAACAAATATCATTATTATTATTATTATATCATTCAAATTGAGATTTAATTAGAAAATAAACAATGATTTATCAAAGAAAAAATAGAAAAGTATGTCCAATACTTTATTAACTATTGGATTTGACATTTGACAAATCAGGGCATGTTTCATTATGGGAGATTCATTTGGGAGTGTCTTCAAATAATGTCTTTTCAGAATTTTTAATCCATTTTCTTTTTCATATGAATTAAAGTACATGTTGATAGAAATAACAAAAAATGTGTAATTATCACATATAAAAATAAAATTATTCTAAGCATATCTTTGAACATATCCATAGAATTAATTAGAAATATTTACATAAAAGTGTAAACTTGTAAAATAATCATGATGTTTACATTAGTTTAAATTCAGTAGATGCATCGAAAATGCCCTGACTAAATATTGTAATAAATTCCATTGGGATTAATTTCTATTGGGGATTTCCAGCTATAAGTTCGGCAGAATCATTGAAACTCCAGGGAAGCAATGTTTACATAGTTTTATGGGATTTCCAGAGTTATTGTTGGAAGGAACATCTGTTTACCCCCTTCAGATATAGCAGCTTTGTAATTCCACAGAGTGGTTCAGTGCCACACTTGGCACTCCCTGACTAGTTGAGCCTTGTCCCTACCTTGAATGCAAACTCCTGTAATAACTAGTTGAAGGAAGACTGGTCCAACTAAATCGGCATAACTCTATCCAATACAGCCTCCTGACTGTAAATCCCACAGAAATGCATTGACAGCTAGAGAAGCCATACCTCAAGGCTGAATCAGCTGGCAAAGCTGGTGAGCAACTTGAGTATTTGTGAATGTCCCTAAATTCCACAAGTATACTAAAACAATTGAAGGCATTTTAATCAGTTACATGGACTTTCACAGTTTCTGCATTTATGAACACTTGTACAGCAGCCCAGAATCGTCTCACTGTTGTGCAGGTAACTGTCAAATTCAATGTAAAAATATGGGATCAAAGAAATTCTGGAGTTTATTGAAACATGTCAATGAACAAAATGTGTGCAGTAATAGACTAATTTTGAAAGAGTTGAAATAATGTTATCTCTTGCACATAGAAAATTTCATGAATAAACTACTGCTTTAAGGAAGCATGGTATAAAAGAAGTTCCATTTTAATTTAATGTCATTGTCAAAGCATTAGCTCTGAGTAGGCCAAAGTTACAAAAAATTTAAAACCCAGTCAGGTTTAAGGAATGATGTGTAGTTTTAAGAAATTATTTGGTTTAGTATACGTATTAGTCCATTCTTCACTGTACAAAGTTAGGTGATTCATTTAAAATAGCTTCTTAGTGAAATAAGACATATTAATCCTCGACCCTAATTAACTCAAAAACTATTCTTGGATTAAAAAAACAAACAGTAAAAAAAGATCCATATACTTTTACAAAATTCATGAAAGAAGATGTAATTTTCAGCACGAAATGAGGCCATTTTGGCCAAAATAGGCTATTAAGGCTGATGCAAATTCCAAACTCTCAGTCTTTAACTTTGTAGATTATGACAGCTCAAGAACTCATCCTGTTTCTTTTAGAATATGATGAGAACTTTTCTCTCCAGTATAAACCAGAGCTCATCGGTCTTCAGGTAAAAGGATTTTTTCAACTTTTACCAATTTTTTTAAACTGTCACTTAATTATTCACCTTAATGCAAATAATGCAGCATTTTCATAGCATGAAATATTAATAACTTTACATGAAACAGAATAATGTAATACTGTAAATGCCTTTCATTCATCATCATTGGTTCTGAAGTCTTGAACTCCCTATCGCACCGCAGCATAAAAAGCCAGGACCAACAGGTTCCGGGACAGCATCTTCCACCAGGCCATCAGACTGATTAACTCACTCTGATTTAAGTGTATTTCTATGTTTCATTGACTGTTCTATTTATTGTAAATTACTATGATTGCACATTGCACATTTAGACGGAGATGTAATGTAAAGATTTTTACTCCTCATGTATGTAAAGGATGTAAGAAATAAAGTCAATTCAATTCAATATTAAATTTGATAGTATATCTTTGGCATTGGAAAGAAATGTTTTTTTTCACTATTAAGACACTAATGGGATTGTCTATAGGCCTACAAATGATATGGCAATGTAGGGCTTTGTATAAATAAGGAAATTAGAAACCTATGTGATAAAGGTAATAAAATGATATCAGAATCAGAATCAGAATCACTTTGGTATGTGAACTGATTGTGATTCAGTGCCAGGCACAAAACACAGCACAATGTAACAACACAATAGCAACTGAGAAGTTACAAGACAATAGTGCAAACAGCCATGTGCAATCAACAATTGGCAGAATGGTCACATGCGCAAATGTCGATAATCAGACTTCAATAAATATGAACATGTGAACAGACTCAATAATTATTAATGGAACAAGTAGAGCAGGAGAGACGTTAATAGATGCTGTGCGGGGACAGTTTGGGTAATACACCTGAGTGAGAAAAGTGGTCCAGCTGTGGTTAACAGAACAAGTTTAAAAAATAAGAAATAGATGAAATATAAAATTCATTATTTTATTTTGAGGTCATGCCACCCAATTGCATTTATATGACTAACCCATACATCTGTGGAATGTGTGATGAAACAGGACTGGAAAGGAAAGGGGAAGAAGCCCTTTCTTCATTGAGACTGGGAAGGAAGGGGCTTGTTACTGATGAAAAACCACGGCCTGAAAAATTGATTCTTTATTCCTCTCCATAGTTGCTGCCTGACCTGCTGCATTCCTCCAGCAATTTTTGCATGTGTAACAAAACACTGATAAAGAAAAGAAAGGAAGAATGCAAACATAATGTAACAAGCACAATAAGAATATAAAAGCTACTATACAGATGCAAAAAGGAAAATATTGGCAAAAGTTACTGGGGTCGCTAAAAAACTGGGTCAGGAAAATTACATTGGTTCTGTCCTCAAAAAGGAAACCCAAAGTTACTTTCTGGACATAATTGAAGAAACATGAGGAAATCTGCAGATGCTGGAAATTCAAGCAACACACACAAAATGCTGGTGGAACGCAGCAGGCCAGGCAGCATCTATAGGGAGAAGCGCTGTCAACATTTCGGGCCAAGACCCTTCATCAGGTCCTGACACAGCCTCGGGTATAGAGGGATATCCATTTAAAGCAGAGGTGATAAGGAATTTCTTCAGCCAGGTAGCAGTGAATCTGTGGAATCTATTGCTACAAACAGCTGTGGAGACAAAGTCATTGGGTAGATAAAATGGAGGATGATAGTTTCTTGATTAGTTAGGGTGCAGAGGTTATGGGAGAAGGCATGAGAATGGAGTTGAGAAGGATAATCAGCCATGATGGAATAGCGGAGCAGACTTAATGGGCTGGAGGAACTCAGTAGGTTGGGCAGCATCCGTGGAAATGACCAGTCAACGTTTCGGGCTGAGATCCTTCAACAGGACTGAAGAAGGAGGGGGCCCCATAAAGAAGGTGGGGGGGAGGGTGGGAAGGAGAAGACTGGTAGGTGCCAGGTGAAAAACCAATCAGAGCAAAGATCAAGGGGTGGGGAGGGGAAGCACGGAGGAGTAGGCAGTATAGATGAAGAAGGAATGTAAAGGGAAAGCACTATGTGTAGTAGAAGAAGGCAGAATCATGACAGAGGTGACAGGCAACTGGAAGAGGAGGCAGAGTGAAAGTGGGATAGGGGAAGGGAGGGGTCCA
Organism: Hypanus sabinus; assembly: GCF_030144855.1. NCBI lineage: Eukaryota > Metazoa > Chordata > Chondrichthyes > Myliobatiformes > Dasyatidae > Hypanus > Hypanus sabinus. Next base: position 80,864,575 of record NC_082719.1, read on the forward strand.
AAACATTGACTGCTCGTTTCCACGGATGCTGCCCGACCTGCTAAGTTCCTCCAGCTTGGTGTATGTGTTGACTTGACCACAGCATCTGCAGTGTAATTTGTGTAGAATTAATGGGCTGAATGGCTTACCTTTGGTAAATGTCACTGTGGATTCAATATTCCTCAGGAGTTTTCTATGCACAGAGATCTCTTAAGGGAAACTATGAACTTGCAGTGAATCTTCAAATTTCAATTGATTTTAATCTCCATTGGAAAGGAGTTGTGTTAGCACACAAATGTAGTGCACAGTCTTTAAGTACAGGTATTGAAGAGATGAGGCTGTGTTCTTGCCTACTTCAAAAAAGAGTTCTCAGTTCAGTTCCAACAAAAGCCCTTACTTATTAACAATTAATATTATGCAAAAAAGATAGCTGTTAAAGTCATTGTGACACTTGAAAATGTTCATTGTGTTTTATTAGTGCATTAATTATTAATTATGCATTCTCAGTAGGAAGTAATAATGGTGTTGCTCTCAGATCTAATCATTCATAATTGATCCAATGAAAATGAAATCCTCTTAGGAACTGTCTACAGTTTAAGAATTGCTAATCTTTTGCCTTAAGGCTGTTATAGCCAGGGCTGGTAGTGGGGATAAGTTCCCACCACTCATTAAATGTTCCCAATGGCTTGTGTCTCAAAAAGCCTTTGACAACCAAGTCCAGCTCCTGGCCTTTGCATACTAAGCCCAGAGGAACCACTTCTACCGACAGAAGAATGTGCAAAGATAGGTTACTAGTGCCTTAAAACCAGTCGCTTCAGGCAGTTGGGGCTCATCAGCCATTGTTGGCAGCTCATCTAGGGGAAGGAAAACTCTGATCTCAAACTCCGCTGCCTTTCGGCTATAGCCACACTTAGAGAAGGCTTGGGAGTAAACCCTGAGGAAAAATCTGGAGCTCGAGTCCTTACTTTGACTGGCAACTCCTGTGATGCTGCTGGTGCCGATCTGCTCTCTGTCATTCCATCAGCTGTGTTGAGAGGAGGAGCCTGCTATATGGGCAGCAGCTTGTTCTCCATATTGTACTACCCTGGCATACTGGCTTGCATGTCACAGAGACAACTCGGACCGATGTCATGGTTGACCCCAACCCTTGGAGGGCCTCAATATTTGCCTAACAATTAGTTTTATTTTTGTCCCCAGCCAGCAGCATCATCGATTGTGAAGATGGATGGACAATACTTTCTCAACAAGGTAATTTTTAGGAATGCTTTCCATGACTTCCAGGCAGAAACTAACTTTTATAAAAACACAATAAATGTTGGGAATATTCAGCAAGTATGGTGGCTCCTGTGAAGGACAGTTAACATTTCAGTTTGATATTTTTTCATTAGAACTTTGGGCTTCAAATTTCCAGAATCTACATGGTTTTTGTTTTTCAAATTATTTGGATAGGCATTTGATTTGATCTGGCATTTTACGTACTTTCTTATATTAGGTATGGAATTTAGGCTGAAAGATAGACTGCTGATATTAAAGAAATGAACATTTTCAGCAGATCCAGTTACATCTGTAGATAGAGAGATAAAAATTTGAGCATTTAAGTTCAATGACTTTACATCAAAATTGTACAATAAGCAGTATAAAAACATGGAAGAAGGAAGGGTAGAGGGAGGTCTGTGAAAGGGTAGGTTACAGAAGAGGTTAAATGGTAAAATGAATACTTGTGCATGAGAAGCAGGGATTGATATAGTGACTATAAAGAGTTCAGGATAAATATGAATGCTTAAAGCTGGACCATAATCAAAAGCTGGTGTCTCAGAAATTGGAATTGTTCATGTAATGGATTGCTGAAACTCGCATCATTATGATCAAAGGCAAATAATGGACCATTACGACTCTTGGTAAAGTTGAAAAGGAAAAGATAGGAAAGCTTATGACTGTAAGTATATATTCACCATTGCCATGGCAAAATAGAAGAGATATATTATAAGCACCATCTTTTAATTGTAACTGTGAACATGTAGCGAAGTGATATGAATTTGGTTTATGGGTTGCTTTGTGAATATGAAAGCTTTCAAATGTGAAGAAATTGTTTATGTTTCAGCAGCTGACATTACTTCTGCTACTGGAACTTTGATTGCAATTGTCTGGGTTTGACGTTATTTATTTCTTAATTAGAAAGTTCTAAATATTTACTTCAGAAAATAAAATATTAAAAGAGTTATTTTGATTCTGACTTGATAGGAAAAACCAGCTCGCTGAAGCTTTATTCAGTTTTCACATTTAAATTTGACTTGTGCATTTTGTAATATTTAAACTAATCAAGGTAGCTTCATGTAATGCTACATATTGATGCTGAGTTTTGTTGCAAAGTAATATTCTACTACATGCAAGATGCATAACTAAGGATTTTAAAATATTTTTGTCTGCATGCACAGATGCAGACAGAACTATATCTTTCAGATAGCTTTTTCAGATATCAAATGATACACTTTCAAACAGAAGAGCTTAGGAAATGGAAGAAAGAGTAGGTTATCCAGCCCCACATGCCAGTGGCACTGTTTAGTAAGTTCATGACTGACATTCTACCTCTGCACCACTTTCCTACACCTTTCCCATAATCCTATGTCCCCTTAATATCTAAAAATCAAGGAACCTATGTTTTGAAAACATAGACTGACCATCCAGGACCCGTTGGGTTGAAAACTCCAGAAGTTCACTACCCCTTTAACTGAAGACATTTCTTTTCATTTCAGTTCTGAAGGAACTACCATTTTGAGACTGTAGCCCACAACTCCTGTCAAACCAGCCAGGGAAAACATCATTCTTGCATCAGTTCTGTCGACCCATTTAGGAATTTTAGATGAGATTATCTCCCATCCTTCTAACTCTAGGAATTATACGTTATCATAGAAATCAACCTTGTGAACTCTTGCTACATTCCCTCCAGAGCATTTATATCTTTGCTTAGTCAGAATACAAAGCTGTACACAATATGCCAGCTCCAGCTCATTGTGGGCCTACAGACAAACAGAAAGTCATGGAGTCATGGAGTGGTGCAGCACAGAAATTGATTCTTTGCTCTACTATGTACTTGCAGATTTTTTTGCCCATTTACACCAATCCCCTTTGCCCACACTGGGTATGTATTACCTATAAGTGTCTATCCAGAAGTAAATAAAATGTGGTGATTGCATTTGACTTCACCACCTCTTCCTGCAGTGAATTCCTGATATTAACCACCCTGAGTAAAACATTTCCCTTCAGATACCCTTCAAAACTCCTTCTTCTCACCTTAACCCTGTGCCCTCTTGTTTTTCAAGTTTCAAAAATCTGAAGCTCAAGGAATGTATAAATTATACAAACTTGAGGTTTGTTTGCTTACAGGCAGTCGCAAAGCAAGGAATCCAAAAGGGCCCAATTTAAAAAAAAATAAGACCAACTCCTTGGTAACCACAGAGAAAGAGAACAAACCACAGAACAAATTATATTATAAACAATAGAAACAAGCAAGAACAACAGCATTCTGAACCAAATTGATTCCTTCGATCTAAATCCCCAGAGCAGCCTGGGTAGGCCCAAAGCCTCGGTATTAAGTTCATCACATTAGCAGGGCAAATTGCGGCAAAGTTTGGGGACGTGAAGCACAGCAGCTGGGAGAAGTCTCAGAGCCTTAGCTTTGCAGGAAAAGAGGCCCCCACACTATCTGGGCCAGCGTTTAAATTGCCCAAACCTTGTTTTTGACACTCTTAACTTGGGGGGAAAAACCTTTCTACCTTATTAATACCTCTTATAATTTTGCATGCTTTTATCAGGTGCCTCCTTTCTTTGCTACAGTACAAACAATCCTAGTCTATTTTATCTACCCTCATAATTAAAGAATATAAGAAAATAAGAAATAGGAGCAGGAGTAGGCTATATGGCCCATCACGCATGCTTTACTATTCAATAAGAATGCTACCTTTCTGATAGTAGGATGGCCAAAACTTGTCAATACTAATTTCCAAATATGGATTCAGTAAGGACATTAAAGACATCCAACTTTTTTACTCTGTGTCCTGACTGGTGAAGGTCAGCATGCCAAAGGCCATCTTAAACACCTTGTCTACCTGTGCGGCCTCATGTCTATTGCATTTTGGGAGATTTGGGGTCAGTGGCTGAACAAATGATACACAGATGAAGCCCAGCATAGTACAGAACAGTATATTTTTAATAATTGATTTTCAAATTATTATGTCATCAAAAGTATTGTAATTGCATTTTTAATGAGACAAACTAATGCTAATAACTACCAATTCAAAACACTTTATTAGTCATAAGTATAGCTTGTTGGAGTACTTGAACTGTAATTCAGAACTGTTCTTTTATGTCTTATGGTCACACAATAGCAAACATCAGGACATGTTACAAAAATAGAACATAATCATTATTGTAATTGTAAAGACAACACATTATTAATTCATTATTCAACTATTTTTTCTTATTTTTAAAGTAACAGCTGCCAATCTCCAAAATGTAACAAAAAAATATTGAGTTTTTTAGCATTGCTTTCAAAGAAGGAACGGTAATAAAGACAGTAAGATTAAAGACAGGGAAATTATCAAAATTTATAAGAAAATGGAAAAGCGGAGTTCCATAAATCAACCTAATTAGAAACATGAAAGAAGCAGATTGCAGGAGCTTCTGAAGATACATAGAATGGAAAAGATTTGAAGACATCAATTGTGGACTGTGATAAATATAAGAAAATGGCTGAGAAAAATAACAAATATATTGTGTATTATTCATGTGGAGTGCCAAAGGGATTCATTCTGGGGATCACACTGTCTAAAATCAATACCTGTAGGATATCAGGTTTAGTATATCCAGGTTTTCTGATGGAAGAAAGCAAGGTAGCTGTGTGAATATAGAGCAGCTTCAACAGGATTATGGATAGGCTGAAAGAATAGCCGAAAACATAGCAGATAGACTAGGCTATGAGGTAATCCTCTTTCATAAAAAATATTGTAAGGCAACATTTTTTTAAATGGTATGAATGAGAAAGGCAGTAATATTCAACAGCACCTGTGTGTCTTGAAGAGGAATCACTGAAAATTAACAATGTAGTTACAGCAAGTTAGGATGGAAAACCATATGTTGGGCCTGTATTGTGAAGGGATTCAATTACAAAAGTACAAAAGCAGAGACATCTTGTTCCAATTCTATCGCACCCTGGTGAGATTACATGGGGAATACTATGCACATTTTGTGCATGTTTGGTCTCCCTACTAAGGAAAAATATACTTGCAATATACTTCCTGCACTTAAAGTAATAATCTACCCAAGGTGTGGGTAGCGAGGTGGAGATATATCCCTACCAAAGAAAATGTAAGAAACTCCTTCCCTCTACTAGCCAGCAGGTCACCCTCAGGCAAGGTGTAGCACTTACTTCACCCCTGATCAGGATCACATGAAACAGTGGAAGCAGCTGGTGGACATCACAAGTCCTGGTTATGCGACCACTGAAGTCAGACAGACAATCTCTGAAGAATATTGATAATGGTTGGGGTCACCTTTTGTGTAAAGGCACTGCCCAGACAAAGGCAATGGTAAACCGCTTCTGTGGAAAAAATTGCCAAAAAGAATCACGATCATGGAAAGACCATGATTGCCCGTGTCATACGACATGCACATAATGAACCCAAGGTTACAGTCGAGTTTCTATCATTGGGTTTATTCGTTAATTATCAATAGATTTATACAAATTAAAGGACCAAAAGAATTGGAATCAGATATCAGCCATTTGGTCCTTTGTACTGATACTTAATAAGATCATGTGCTACTTTTTTATTCTAACTCTATATTACTTGATTTCTTTAACATTCAAAGCCTATCAATCTTCAATATATCAGTAAGTGGAAAATTCCTATGATACACTAAGCTTTGGTGGAAGAAATTCCTTCCATTCACTGTCCTGCATGTCCCCTTATTTTGTGACTGTGACTCTTAATTCTGAACGCTCAGCCAAGAGAAATACAACCCCTGCATTTCTGCTGAGCTCCATAAGAATTTTGAATGAGTCAATGAAAATACCTCTCATTCTTGTAAATTCAAGAGCGTATTAACTCAACTAAACTTAAGGGGTAATTTTACATTTCCATGCTGTGCTCGGTGATTAGCTCACCAAAAAAAAAATAAATTCCAACATGAATCTTTATTATTTTTGTAATTTTCCATGTCAGCATGATTTTTTCTGAGGTCCTGCTAACTGAAGATTTTAACAACATATTGATCTCAGTATTTTTTGGAATTGTATAAGAAGTATTGGCATATTAACGGTGAAAGCTGATTGACCCAGAATATTTAAAAATAGCACCAGGTCATTTAGCCCTTCTAACCACTCTGACATTTGATAAACATGTCAATCTATTTTTGATCTCACTTTCTTATTCATACTTGCTCCCATGAACATTAATGCCACAACAGACCAAATTTATGTCCATCTTTGCTTTGAATATATTCAATGATCTAATCATCACAGCAGGCTTGCCAAACATTTATGGCCTGTTGAATGAAGTAATTCTTGTGTATCTCAATCTTAAGAACATAGAGCACAAAATATTACAGCACAGTACAAGCACCTTGGGCTACAATGTTGTGCCAATGTTTCTAACCGTTCACTCCTATATACCCCTCCATTTTCCCATCATCCAAGTGCTTATCTAACAGCTTCTTAACTGTCCCTAATGTGTCTGCCTCTACCATTACCCATGGCTGGGCTTTCCATTTATCCACCACACTCTATGTCAAAAAAAAAACTTATCTCTGAGATCCTCCATTCACCTTAAAATTATGTCCCTTCAAGTCAGCCATTTCCGCCCTGGGAAAATAAGTTTCTGGCTTCCCACTCTTATCATCTTGTATACCTCTAGTAGTTGTATCTTAAATAGAAAATGTATGTGTTTGAACCATAGAACCATAGAATATTACAGCACAGAAACAGGCCTTTTGGCCTTTCTTGGCTGCGCGAACCATTTTTCTACCTAGTCCCACTGACCTGCACCTGGCCCATATCCCTCCATACACCTGTCATCCATGTACCTGTCCAAGATTTTCTTAAATGTTAAAAGTGAGCCCGCATTTACCACTTCATCTGGCAGCTCAGTGAAGCCTTGATTCTGGATTCCCATACAAGGGGATACATCCTTTTAGTTTCTACACTGGCAAACCAGCTCAGAACCCTACTGATCAACAAGATCATCTCTTATTCTTCTGAGACCTAAAGAGTATAGGTCCAACCTGCTCAATGTTTCATTTCAAGTTAGCTCCTTTGTCCCAGGAATCGAATATCTGGAGTTGCACACACCTCAAGTCTATCTGTTCTTACATGAGGAGAGCTCTTCTATATGTGGCACTCATGTTGTTGCCTTCCAACAATGCATAATTGCTTACCTTTATACTATAAGTCCTTTGCAGTAAAGGAACATTCTATCTGCATTCTAAGATATTTGCTGTATTTGTACACTCATTTTCTTAATTTAAGGACACTCAAACCACTCTGTACTATTGCTTTTTTCATTTGAATGATATTCTGCTTTATTATTCTTCCCATGAAAATAGATAACTTTGCCTTTCTGCATATAGCACTCTAACACCAAATTTTTGCTTAATGACTTAATCTATTAGCAACCTTTTGAAGACTCTGCATGTTCCTCATAGTGTATTATCTCACTTGTCTTTGTATTATCAGAATATTTGGCTGCAGTACACTTAGTCTCAACCTTAAGCACAGATGGCATAGTTGAGGTCCCATCGCTGATCACAGTGAATCCTTTAGTGATGGTACAAGCAGAGCATATTAATCAGAACCAGTAGCTGCAGTGAATTTGGATATCGCAATTGAGTACGTGTAAAAGATTACCAGATTACCGCACTTAGTATGTTCTCTTGGCAATTGATTAGTATCACTAGAGGACTAGTTAAGTGACAGCAAGCAAAGATCTGGGTCATTTTTACATTGGAAAGTCTAACGTGTGGAGCAGAACTGTGATTAGTGATGGGGCAAAGATGGACATAATTTTGGTCTGTTGTGGCACTAATGTTCATGGAAGCAAATGTGAATAAGAAAGTGAGACCAAAAGTAGTTTGACATGCTTATCCAAAGTCAGAGCAGCTTGAAGGGCCAAATGACCTGGTGCTATTTTTAAATATTTCCCTTTCATAAAACTATGTTGATTCTGAAGGTTTATAATATGATTTGAAAAGTGTTCTGTCACTGATTCCCTAATATATCCTTCCTGTCCCCCCTTAGAACAAATTTTTTTTTAGCTAGAATGTGATGAATCTGTGGAATTCTTTGTCACAGGTGGCTGTAGAGGCTAGGTCATTGGGTGTATTTGATAGATTCTTGATTAGTCAGGGTGTGAAAGGATACAGGGAGAAAACAGGAGAGTGGGGTTGACAGGAAAATATATCAGCCATTATCAAATGGTGGAGCAGACTTGATGGGCTGAATGGCCTAATACTGCTCCCATGTCTCATGTTCCTGTGATCCAATTCTTCCTTCTTTCCTTCATCACTAATTATAATGAGCTGGTGACCTCAAGCAGTTTACAATGGAAAATAACATCTTTCAATAGGCTACGAGCACTATAGACATATTTCCCATTGCAGAAGAGCTAGATGTTGAACCCACAGTGGAGTTTATTAAAGGTATCAGCTCACTTGCTATCAGCAGGGCTCCTGCTGAGATAACAGTGGCGACCCTTACTGATAACCCACTGGGCATTGGGGGCCAGTTCTCCTATTACATCTGCTTGAACTACTAGTTCTCTATTAGGTCATGAGATTTTACCTCAAGTTCATGGTCTTGTCGAGAAGCAATGGTGACTGAAGTGATCGCAATAACTACAAAAGTATTTGGGAATATTATTTCCTTGTTGCCCTCATCAAAAAGCATATCAAAGAGCTGCATGTATTTACCACAAATCCCAGAATGGTTTCTGAACCAAGAAAGTTAACAATTGATTTGAATTTCACAGTCAGACAGTTACTGGAAAGTAGCGCCATTAATAAAGGCGATTATTATATATTGCTTTCATCTACCTTACCAAGGCAGGCAACCTTGTGAACAAAGGCAGTTTATTTTATCAGCTGAAGAGAACTAGTTGTCCATTGGAACTATTCAGTTCCTTGCACAAGGAAGTTGTTAACGGTGTCAGATTTCTAGGTTCAACATACACCGGTAATCTGTCAATTGACATAGAAATGAATATGGACATCACAAAGAATGTAACTGTCACATCCAAAATGTGCAAGTGTAGACAAACAGTAAGTTGACACAGAACATCAATATTGTAAGCCTACCAAATGAATGTCTTACATGAATTCCTCTTCTATTGTAAGATCGGGACCGTATTCAAGACTTAAGTTTCCACCTTCTCTTCTTCAGATGCATCTTATGCATCTTCATGTGGGGAAAGTCACGACCCAGAGGTTCTGAAGGTTCAGTGCCTGTTAATAAAACATCAATACTAAGCTGATGATGTTTCCATGGATAGCTTGGGAGGATGACTACCATTTTCCCAACACATTCTGCATGGGCAATTTGCTAGTATCTTGTGACTTCCTGAATATCATACCCCCACCACAGCATGGTGTGTATGTGAACTATTAAGATGCCAGGCACCAGCACAGACAAATGGAAGATGACCAGCAGTCTTGAACTCTGGGGATGGTTTAAGGAGAATACTGGAAGAATTCAGGAGAAATGAAATGCTCAGCTAGCTGAGAATAATGCCTGGAGAAAAAAGAGACAAGTAAATTGCTTTCATGGGCTGTTTGTGTGGCATAAATTGCTATGCCAGACTAGGACTCCTGGGCCACACCAGAGGACATTCAACATGGAATGAACCCTCAGGTCATAAGCCATCCTCCTATCGGCAAGAAGTCTGCTATACACTGGTTAAACGGTGGGCTCCATAATTTTAATATTGACAGATGTTACTGAGCTGGCTAATAGTTTCCTACTTTCTGTTTGTCTCTTCTTTAATACATGCACAGTTTTCCAATCCATTGGCACATTTCCATAGTCCAGGAAATTTTGGAAGCTTTCAGTCAATGCGTCTCAAATCTCTGCAGCTATTTATTTTAAGAAACTTGCCTACAGGAACCAGGGGACGTATCAGCTTATAGTTCACCAGTCTTGATGTAATTAAGTTGCTATTATTGTTCCCCACTCCACTGATACATGCCAAAAAACGAGTGTCGAGCATGTTGACAAGTCATGTGAACTTACCAAATTCCCCGAGAAAAGCAGCTAAAAAAGAGTTGAAGTCAGAGCCCTGAATGCAGATCCTTAAAGAAACCACAGCATTCCAACCAAGATCAAGTGAACATTCACTTTCTGAGAGTGACACACAAAAAATACTGGAGGAACTCAGCAGGTTAGGCAGCAGGTATGGGGAGAGATAGGCCGTCAATGTTTCAGGCCGAGAACCTCCATCAGGAATGGAAAGCAAGGGGGAAGAAGCCTTTCCTTTCCAGTCTTGCTGAAGGGTAACAGTCTAAAATGTCAACTGCCTCTTACTTTCCATAGTTGCTGCTTGACCTGCTGAGTTTATTTCATTTTAGTTAGAGATACAGCACAGAAAATGCCCTTCAGGCCCGACGAGCTGCACTGTCCATCAACCCACCAATTTAACTCTAGCCTAATCACAGGACAATTTACAATGACCAATTAACCTAGTGATCTTTACATCCTTGGAAACCGGAGCACCCAGAGGAAACCCACACGCTCACAGAGAGAATGTACAAACTTTCTACAAATGGCCCTGTCGTGCTAAGTGGCGACAAGTCCACTTCCGTTTCTCGTGTGTTACTCTGAATTTCCAGCAACTGTGGAATTGTTTGTGTTTATCTTCTCTGTGGGCCCAGGAAGAGCATGAGTCTTAGTGTCACAGAAATGTCATGGCCTGCTGCAAGCAATGTTCCTCATTGCAAGACATTACTTCCTACAAAGCGAAACCCAATAGTATGAATGGCAGTGATGCTTCACTACCAGATAAAGCATCTATGCCTGCTTTGAAAGGGAGAACACAACTACAGCTGTGAAGATCACATGCTGCACCTGATGACCCTGTGATCTCTGTCTCAGAGGCCAAAGAGAGTGAACCCTCGCAAAGCGGAAGGTCCAGATGGAATACCTGGTAAGGCTCTGAAAACCTGTGCAACCAATTGGCGGGAGTACTCAAGGACGTTTTCAACCTCTCACTGCTACAGGCAGAAGTTCCCACTTGCTTCAAAAAGGTAACAATTATACCAGTGCCTATGAAGAAAAATGTGGGCTGCCTTATTGACTATCACCCGGTAGCACTCACATCGACAGTGATGAAATACTTTGAGAGGTTGGTCATGACTAAACCGAACTCCTGCCTCAGCAAGGACCTGGACCCATTGCAATTTGTCTATCACCACAATAGGTCAATGGCAGACACAATCTCAATGGGTCTCCACATGGCTTTAGACCACCTGGACAACACAAACTCCTACGTCAGGATGCTGTTCATCAACAATAGCTCAGCATTTAATACCATCATTCCCACAATCCTGATAGAGAAGTTGCAGAGCCTGGGCCTCTGTACCTCCCTCTGCAATTGGATCCTCAACTTCCTAATGGGAAGACCATAGTCTGTGCAGATCGGTGATAACATATCCTCCTCCCTGACGATCAACACTAGCGCACCTCAGGGGTGTGTGCTTAGCCCACTGCTTTACTCTTTGTAAACACATGACTGTGGCTAGGCATAGCTCAAATACCATCTACAAATTTGCTGACGATACAACCATTGTTGGTAGGATCTCAGGTGGTGACGAGAGGGCGTACAGGAGTGAGATATGCCAACTAGTGGAGTGGTGCAGCAGCAACAACCTGGCTCTCAATGTCAGTAAGATGAAAGAGCTGATTGTGGACTTCAGGAAGGGTAAGATAAAGGAACACATACCAATCCCCATAGAGGGATCAGAAGTGGAGAGAGTGAGCAGCTCCAAGTTCCTGGGTGTCAAGATCTCTGAGGATCTAACCTAGTCCCAACACATTGATGAAGAAGGCAAGATAGTGGCTATACATCATTAGGAGTTTGAAGAGATTTGGCATGTCAACAGATACACTCAAAAACCTCTATAGTTGTACCATGGAGAGCATTCTGACAGGCTGCATCATTGTTTGGTATAGAGGGGCTACTACACAGGACTGAAAGAAGCTGCAGAAGATTGGAAATCTAGTCAGCTCCATCTTGGGCTCTAGCCTACAAGGTACCCAGGACATCTTTAGGGAGCGGTGTCTCAGAAAGACAGCATCCATTATTAAGGACCTCCAGCACCCAGGGCAAGCCCTTTTCTCACTGTTACCTTTTCTCACAGTGGTAGGAGATACAGAAGCCTGAAGGCACACACTTAGCGATTCAGGAACAGCTTCTTTTCCTCTGCCATCCAATTCCTAAATGGACTTTGAAGCTTTGGACACTACCTCACTTTTTTATATTCAGTATTTCTGTTTTTGCACATTTTTAAAAAAATCTATTCAATATACATAATTGATTTACTTGTTTATTTATTATGTTTTATTTTATTTATTATTTTCTTCTTCTATGTTATGTATTGCATTGTACTGCTGCTGCTAAGTTAACAAATATCACAGCACATGCCAGTGATAATAAACCTGATTCTGATTCTGATTGTCACCATCTAACTTTTCCAAACCTACCTGTGAGCTATTTCAGTATCAGGACTATATTAAATATTCAGTGTCTTGACTGTTCTTAGTATTGTTTATTGATTAATTGCTTGCTTGGTTGATTGCATTTGCACAATTTATCTTCTTTTATACATTGGTTATACATTGGTTGTTTGTCAGTCTTGGCTTGTGCATAGTTTTTTATTGATTCTGTTGCATTTCTTTATTCTACAATGAATACCTGCAAGAAAATGAATCTCAGTGTCGTATTTGGTTGGCATATATGTACTTTGATAATAAATTTATTTTGAACTATTGAACTTTGAACTTTGATTTTGGGCCATAGCATGCTAATTTTATGTATTGCTGTACTTGACATCTCCGTATTCTAATTTTTCCAACTTTGCATTTTGTCATTAAAATGGTATTTTCCTGATTATTATATGAAGATCTTGTGCATGCATCTGCTCTGGATTGTAAGGATTGTTTATTTTATAAGGATGAACACCTGCAATAAAATAGCAGACAAAGGACTGTTCACTACATGTGTTGTGCATTTGGTATCATTCCTTATGGGGATTCTGTTCCCTTAATTTGTTTTTATTTCTAGCTACTACTACTTGCTAGAAACACTTTTCATTCTGCTAACGTCTGAGTCACAGATAAATTTGAAGTCACCTTGAACTTTGTTAACTGTTGTGTAATGGAACCATGGAGCAATGTTGCAGGAAATCTGATTAACTGTAGAATTCTCATGAGTTAGGCCCACAGGCTATGGTTTCTCTATCTTCCAATCGACAATATTATTTCTCAATCCTTGGATCTGAATAATGGGAAAAATATACACTCTAATGCAGCTGTGTTTAATTTGTTGAGTTTATTTAAATCTTGCTTCTGTCGCGCAATGTGAATAGCATCCGTCCCACAATATGGATAGTATCTAAAGAGGTGGGGTTTTGGTGCAAACTTAGTTATGAACCCAGTTGCTTATCCATCACCAAAGAAGGCAAATTCCAAATCAGGCTTTAAGTGTCAAGATTCACGATTCAAGACTGAGTATTGTTTATTGTCATTTTTCAGCTCGAGTGCAAAGGAAAATGAAATGATTGTTACTCTAGATTTGATGCAGCATAAAAACACACAATAAGCATTAATAAAACACAATAAAATATAAAAATGCAATAAATACAAATATTAAAGAAATCCTATAAAACCTAATCTACAAGTATACAGACTAATTTATGTATGACCAGTAAAGTCACGCTAGGTGACATGTAAGTAGTGGTGGTGGAGTGGGTTAATGGGTAGGTTAAATATAATTACAAAACAGAAATTACATTATGATCAGACATGCTCCAGTAATTTCTCTGTTTGGTGCAGTAAGTTAATTAATTGTTTCTGTAGATGCTATAATAGAATAAATTTTCTGTTTTTTTCTATCACAGTATAATTTTCCATTTTCTCCAATAATGCTTCAGTGGTGTTCTTACCACTGTCTGATTGTTACTCCTGACATGCCAAAACCAGAAATTTGGTGTTGATAAACTGAAGATGGAGTTTTAAGGTAAGGAATGTGAGTTTTAAAGAGCATCTGAAGAATAATTTTTCACCAGGACACTGACTGGAATCTAGAATGAAGACAAACCCAATTTATGTTCAGCTTCTACAGACAAATGAGTGCTTAGAAGATTGGTGGGATGCATCTGCCAGTAGATTCAGGGTTGCATACATCTCTTGCCACTAGGGAACTCACTTTGCAGCTGCAATTCCTACATGTGAACTGACCAAGTTACCAGGAGCAGAAACCTGGGGAGGACCTGCACGCTCATTTTATCTAAGAAGTAACCAAATAAACCCTTAGGCCATTGGCACAGAAGGCTATAGAACAAGTCATGGTAAATGGGATTAGCATAGAGGTGTACTTGACCATCGACGGGCCAGTGTAATCATAAGATGAAAGAAGGCCACTGCAGAAAGATTTGGACAAAAGCTGAATTACTTGACTTCATCATATTAGCTGCCCCAAAACATTATTGAAACTGGGAAGATCCAATTACATTTAGCACCCGTGAAACAAGCAGTATGAGCTGTAGCTGCAGCTGTAGCTGTCGTTCAGAATCAGGTTTATTATCACCGGTGTGTGACGTGAAATTTGTTAACTTTGGAGCAGCAGTTCAATGCAATACATAATCTAGCAGAGAGAGAGAAAAAAATAATAATAAAGGACAGGGAGAGAGGCAAAAGAGGTGGGGGCATGGCACTGTTGATCAGGGATAGTGTTACAGCTGCAGAAAAGGAGGAATTGATGGAGGGGTTGTCGACGGAAACTCTGTTGGTAGAAGGGGTCAATAACTCTACTGGGTATTTTTTATAGACCACCCAGTAGTAACAGGGTCATCAAGGGGCAGATAGGGAGACAGATTCTGCAAAGGTGTAATAATAACAGGGTTGTTGTGGTGGGAGATTTTAATTTCCCAAATATTGATTGGCATCTCCCTAGAGTGAGGGGTTTAGATGGGGTGGAGTTTGTTAGCTGTGTTCACGAAGGATTCTTGACATAGTATGTAGATAAGCCTACAAGAGGAGAGGCTGTCCTTGATCTGGTATTGTGAAATGAACCTGGTCAGGTGTCAGGTCTCTCAGTGGGAGAGCATTTTGGAGATAGTGATCACAATTCTATCTCCTTTACCATAGTATTGGAGAGGGATAGACAAGTTGGAAAAGCATTTAATTGGAGTAAGGGGAAATATGAGGCTATCAGCCAGGAACATGGAAACAGATGTTCTCAGGGAAACATGTGGAAGAAATGCAGCAAATGTTCAGGGGATATTTGCATGGGGTTCTGCATAAGTATGTTCCAATGAGACAGGGAAAGGAAAGTAATGTACAGGAACCGTGGTGTACAAAGGCTGTTGTAAGTCTGGTCAAGAAGAAAAGAAGGGCTTACGAAAGGTTCAAAAAACTAGGTAATGATAGAAATCTAGAAGATTATAAGGTGAGCAGGAAGGAGCTTAAGAATGAAATTAGGAGAACCAGAAGGAGCTATGAGAAGGCCTTGGTAGACAGGATTAAGGACAACTCCAAGGCATTCTACAAGTATGTGAAGAGCAGGAGGATAAGACATGAGAGAATAGGACCTATCAAGTGTGTCAGTGGAAAAGTGTGTATGGAACCGAAGGAGATAGCAGAGGTACTTAATGAATACTTTCCTTCAGTATTCACTACGGAAAAGGATCTTGCCGATTGTAGGGATGACTTGCAGCGGACTGAAAATTTTGAGCATGTAGATATTAAAGAAGAGGATGTGCTGGAGCCTTTGGAAAGCATCAAGTTGGATAAGTCACCAGGATGTACCCCAGGCTACTGTGGGTAGCGAGGAGAAGATTGTTGACCCTCTGGCGATGATCTCTGCATCAACAATGGGAACAGGAGATGTTTTGGAGGATTGGAGGGCTGCGGATGTTGACCCCTTATTCAAGAAGGAGAGTAGAGATAGCCCAGGAAATTGTAGACCAGTGAGTCTTCAGTGATTGGTAAGTTGATGGAAAAGATTCCGAGAGGTAGGATTTATGAACATTTGGAGAGGCATAGTATGGTTAGGAATAGTCAGCACGGCTTTGTGAAAGGCAGGTCGTACCTTACAAGCCTGTTAGAATTTTTTGAGGATGTATCTAAACACATTGATGAAGGTAGAGCCGTAGATGTGGTGTATATGGATCTCAGCAAGGCATTTGATAAGGTACCCCATGCAAGGCTTATTGAGAAAGTAAGGAGATATGGGATCCAAGGGGATATTGCTTTCTGGATCCAGAACTGGCTTGCCCACAGAAGGCAAAGTGTGGTTGTAGATCAGTCATATTCTGCATGGAGATCAGTGGCCAGTGGTTTGCCTCAGGGATCTGTTCTGGGACCCCTTCTCTTCATGACTTTTATAAATGACCTGGATGAGGAAGTGGAGGGATGGGTTAGTAAATTTGCTGATGACACAAAGGTTGGGGGTGTTGTGGATAGTGTGGGTGGCTGTCAGAGTTTATAGCGGGACATCGATAGGATGTAAAACTGGGCTGAGAAGCGGCAGATGGAGTTCAACCCAGGTAAGTGTAAGTAGGTTCATTTTGGTAAATCAAATGTGATGGCAGAATATAGCATTAATGGTAAGACTTTTGGCAGTGTGGAGGATCAAAGGGATCTTGGGGTCCTGGTCCATTGGACACTCAAAGCTAGTACGCAGGTTGACCCTGTGGTTAAGAAGGCATACAGTGCAGTGGCCTTCATCAACCATGGGACTGAGTTTAAGAGCCGAGAGGTAATGTTGCAGCTATATGGGATGCTGGTCAGACTTCACATGGAGTCCTGTGCTCAATTCTGGTCGCCTCACTACAGGAAAGACCTGGAAACCATAGAGAGGGTGCAGAGGAGATTTACAAGGATGTTGCCTGGATTGGGGGGGTGGGGGGCATGCCTTATGAGAATAAGTTGAGTGAACTCAGCCTTTTCTCCTTGGAGTGACAAAGGTTGAGAGGTGACTTGATAGAGGTGTAGAAGATAAAGAGAGGCATTGATTGTGTGGATAGTCAGAGGCTTTTTCCCAGGGATGAAATGGCTAGCACAAGAGGGCATAGCTTTAAGGTGCTTTGGAAGTAGGTACAGAGGAGATGTCAGTGTTAAGTTTTTTTTATGCACAGAGTGGTGAGTGCATGGATTGCGCTGCTGGCGGCGGTGGTGGAGGCGGAAACGATAGGGTCTTTTAAGAGACTCCTGGATAGGTAAATGGAGCTTAGAAAAATAGAGGGCTATGAGTAAGCCTAGGTAGTTCCAGTGTAGGGACATATTCAGCAAAGCTTTGTGGGCCAAAGGGCCTGTATTGTGCTATATGTTTTCCATGTTTTTTCTATGTAAATAAAATAAAATAAAAGATAATAAATAAACAAGAAAATCAATTATGTATATGGAATAGCTTTTAATAAAGTGTGCAAAAATAGAAATACAGTATATTAAAAAAAGTGAGGTAGTATCCAAAGCTTCAATGCCCATTTGGGAATCGGATGGCAGAGGGGAAAAAGCTGTTCCTGAATTGCTGTGTGCCTTCAGGCTTCTGTAGCTCCTTCCTGATGGTAACAGTCAGAAAAGGGCATGTCCTGGGTGCCGGAGGTCCTTAATAATGGATGCTGCCTTTCTGGGACACTGCTCCCTAGAGATGTCCTGGGTACATGACTAGAGTTACGACCTTCTGCAGCTTCTTTCGGTCCTGTGCAGCAGCCCCTCCATACCAGGCAGTGCTGCAGCCTGTCAGAATGTTCTCCACAGTACAACTATAGAAGTTTTTGTGTGTATATGTTGACATGCCAAATCTCTTCAGACTCCTAATAGAGTATAGCTGCTGTCTTGCCTTCTTTATAACTACATCAATATGTTGAAACCAGGTTAGATCTTCAGAGACCTTGACACCCAGGAACTTATAACCATATAACAATTACATCATGGAAACAGGCCATCTTGGCCCTTCTAGTTCATGCCGAACGCTTACTCTCACCTAGTCCCATCTACCCGCACTGAATGCATAACCCTCCATTCCTTTCCTGTCCATATACCTATTCAATTTTTTTAAAATGACAAAATTGAACCTGCCTCCACCACTTCTACTGGAAACTTGTTCCACACAGCTACCACTCTCTGAGTAAAGAAGTTTCTCCTCGTGTTACCCCTAAACTTTTGCCCCTTAACTCTCAACTCATGTCCTTTTGTTTGAATCTCCCCTACTCTCAATGGAAAAAGCCTATCCACATCAACTCTATCTATCCCCCTCATAATTTTAAATACCTCTATCAAGTCCCCTCTCAACCTTCTACGCTCCAAAGAATAAAGACCTAACTTGTTCAACTTTTCTCTGTAACTTAGGTGCTGAAACCCAGGTAACATTCTAGTAAATCTCCTCTGTACTCTCTCTATATTGTTGACATCTTTCCTATAATTCGGTGACCAAAACTGTACACAATACTCCAAATTCAGCCTCACCAATGCCTTGTACAATTTTAACATTACATCCCAATTCCTGTACTCAATTCTCTGATTTATAAAAGCCAGCATACCAAAAGCTTTCTTCACCACCCTATCCACATGAGATTCCACCTTCAGGGAACTATGCACCATTATTCCTATATCACTCTGTTCTACTGCATTCCTCAATGCCCTACCATTTACCATGTATGTCCTATTTTGATTAGTCCTACCAAAATGTAGCACCTCACACTTATTAACATTAAACCATCTGTCATCTTTCAGCCCACTCTTCTAACTGGCCTAAATCTTTCTGTAAGTTTTGAAAACCTACTTCATTATCCACAACACCACCTATCTTAGTATCATCTGCATACTTACTAATCCAATTTACCATCCCATCATCCAGATCATTAATGTATATGACATTAATAACATTGGACCCAGTACAGATCCCTGAGGCACACCACTAGTCACCGGCCTCCAACCTGACAAACAGTTATCCACCACTACTCTCTGGCATCTCCCATCCAGCCACTGTTGAATCCATTTTACTACTTCAATATTAATACTTAACGACTGAATCTTCCTAACTAACCTTCCATGTGGAACCTTGTCACATGCCTTACTGAAGTCCATATAGACAACATCCACTGCTCTACCCTCGTCAACCTTCCAAGTAACCTCTTCAAAAAATTCAATAAGATTTGTCAAACATGACCTTCCATGCACAAATCCATGTTGACTGTTCCTAATCAGACCCTGTCTATCCAGATAATTATATATACCATCTCTAAGAATACTTTCCATTAATTTACTCACCACTGATGTCAAACTTACAGGCCGATAATTGCTGGGTTTTTAAATTTTAAACTTGAAGCTGCTCAATCTCTCCACTTCTCATCCCGCTATGAGGATTAGTATGTGCTCCTTCATCTTACCCTACCTGAAGTCCACAATTAGCTCTTTTTGTCTTACTGACGTTGAGTGCCGTGGATAAACCAGGAGGTACTCAGACAGCTGCAAATCCCAATTGCAAAATGGCACTTCTCTGTAGTAACACTACAAACGTTTATGAACATAACAATTCCTTATTTTTAATCACACTCTATTGTGCTACTGGGTGTTGCAGAGAATTGTAAAATTATTCAGCTTCGTCATGGGTATTAGCTTTTATAGTATCCAGGACATCTTTAAGGAATGGTGACTCAAAAAAGTGGTGCCATCTTTAAAGACTTCCACAACCCAGGACATGCCCTCTTCTCATTGTTACCATCAGGAAGGAGGTACAGAATCCTGAAGGCATGCCTTCTTCATGATTGTATCAATGTTGGGCCCAGGGTAATTCGTCTGAGATGTTGACGTAAAAGAACAGATGTTAAGGAATATCTAGGCTAATATCGCATAGAACAGTGGTTCCCAACCTTTTCTAGGCCCCACACCCCTAAGAAATGTTTGATTAATGCTCGCACCCCCTACAAAAGTAATATTACATTTGAAGATGAAGAAGTCTAATTTCTAATTTTTGAACAACATACAATACTGTGGATGAACAAATTGAACTTAAAAAAATAAGCTTTTAACTCAGTGCATAAAATTTAAATATAAATTGAGCAATTAGATTCTAATTTATTCAGAAAAAATTGTAAACAGTAAAATCAATCCCAATTGTGAACATAAAATTCAATGACTTCTTTGCTCCTGCTTCCCATTCATGATTTTGTCAAAACGTGGAACTTCCTTGCTGACTGCGATCCGTAGGTCTGCCTGTGGATTCAGGCGATTCCTAGATTTTGTCTTGATTGACAAAAGAGAACTGAATCCAGATGGAATGAGGACATTGAGTGCTTTTCCACCAAGTCTTGGGAACATATTTTTGGCTGCACACCAAAACTCCTCCAAATTCTTGCTTTCAAATTGCATTTCAAGAGTTTGATTTGTCCACAAATCAATAAGATCTTCCTTCGGCTCTTCATCATCCGACTTTTTCTCCAAATTGTAGGAATATGGATTCTTGATCCATTCTTCTGAAATCTTCAGGTGTCTGGCAGCAAAATATCCATCAAAGGATTTTGACAGCGTTTCCAAATGAGTCACAATTTCTTCACGCACAGTAGGAGTTATGGATCCAGCATCATCAACCATCTCTTCTAGTGAAGGAAAATTTGAGAGACTGCCTCTTTCCATCCTTTGACGCCAAAGACGTAACATTTCTTTGAAGGCATTCAACATTTCACAAGCCTTCAAAATGCTTATCACTTTTCCTCAAAGAGAAACTCTCAGGTCATTCATACGAGTGAAAATGTCAGCTAAGTAAGCCAGCATTTGGGCGAATTCCTGTGATTCCATTGCCCCAACCAGATCACATTCATGCTTCTCCAAAAAACTTTGATTTCTTCCCGCAGTTCAGAGAAGCAGGTTAAAGCGTGTCCTCGTGACAACCAACGGACTTCTGTGTGGAAAAGCAAAACTGAATGCTCACTTCCTAGATCCTCACAAAATGATTTGAAGATGCAATGGTTCAAAGCACACCCCCTGATTCAGTTGATGATCTTCACACAAGTATCAAGGACTTTCTTCAAATTTGGAGGCAATGTTTTTGATGACAAAGCATGCCGATGAAGAAAACAATGGGTAACTTGCAAGTCTGGAATCTCCTTTCTCATCAATGCAGAAAAGCCAGATTTATTTACAAGCATTGCAGGTGTCCCATCAGTGCACACAGAAGCAATGACCTTGATATCTAAATCATGTTTGGCAAAGAAGTCTTTCACCAGCTGCATCACATCCTTTGTAGTTGTTTGTTTTCAGATCTTTACAAAACAGGAAATCTTCCTTCACAGCACCATCATTGACATACCTCACTAATGTGATGAGTTGACTACAAATGGAGTCACCAGTTGACGCATCCAACTGAATAGAGATTTTAAGAGGACTAGTTCTGACATCTGAGATGACTTGGTCCAAAATATCTTCACTCAAATCACTGATTCGGTGGTGAATGACATTATTTGATAGGGGCACCTGTTCAAATATTTTTCCTGCTTCTTTGCTCAGGATAATAGTCGCCATTTCCATTGCACATGGCTTGATGAGATCTTCTGCAATTGTATGGGGCTTCTTGGATTTGGCCACTTTATATGCCACTTGGTATGAAGCAAGAACTGGTGGTTTTTCAACAGAAATGAAACCTAATTTTGGAAGAGTTCCTTGTGAATCAAAACAAGCCCTTTTGATTTTCAATGACCCAACATCATGTCCTTCAACATCAGCTCTGCCATGCTTGTCCTTGAAGTGCTCTTGAAGCTTGGATGGTTTCAGATTTGAGTTGGAAAACACAACGCTACAAAGAATGCATTGGGGTTTTTGCAAACCATCATTTCTTGTTGTGCAAGTGACACCAAAGCACACATAGCCATCATTCCATTTGCTTCTTTTTGACATAATGAAGGGTTAAGGGTAAAGAGAACAATATGAGCTAATATGAGAAAAACTATCTGACTAAGTCAGGGACGACCGCTTTACTCAACCAGACACGTCTATAGCAAAGTATCGCAAGAAATACGCTTTCGAATATTATATTACGATATTATCTGCAGTTATGCCGAGATAAATCGTCAGGTGGTAATGCCACGGGGACGGACGCGACGTATAAGGCTACTCTCTACTGAATTTACACACCTATTTCCGATGATTACCAGAGATATGAACTCCCATCACACGATTCAAAGTCCTCGGTGCTAACCATGATACCTCCTCAACTAACACAATCCAAAATTATCAACGATTCAACAAAAAAACCTTTTAAGAGAAAAAAGCTTTTGAAATTCAAAACTTCTTTAATGCATTGAGACAAATACAAATGAATGACTTCGTTCGCTTTTTATCAAAATGCAGCTTTTTAAAATATTATAATTGAATCATTTACCTACTGTCTGCGGGTTTGATTTTAATACAAAGTCATTACTCGATGGTTGATTCGGGATGTATAAAGATCTTGACATTACGAGATGATTTTTAACTCTGAGATGTAACTTTCTAGCTAACACTGATGAGACTCCTCAACGCTGAGGTGTAACTTCCCAGGTAACACTGATGAGAATCCTCAACACTGACTCGGGCAGCGGGAGACTGGAGTGTGCTTGGGACAAACGTTACTACCACTTCTCAAGGCACACTGGCAGCTGGCTGAGTGATGACTCGTGACTTGTCCCTCAAGGACACAAGCCACTCTTTGTTGCACCCCCTGAAATTGCATCTCGCACCCTCTGGGGGTGCGAGCACCGCTGGTTGGGAACCCCTGGCATAGAACATAGAAATCTACAGCATATCACAGGCCCTTCAGCCCACAATGTTGTGCCAACTGTGTAACCTACTCTAGAAACTGCCTAGAATTTCCCTAGTGCATAATGACATTTGGTAATGAGTTAATAGTTTCTAATTAATTGATTTCCTATGCTGTATTCCTCTTTAAGTGTTAAGTGTTATAGTTCTGATTTGGTGATATTGAATTAATTCATCTTAATATTTTCTCTGTTCTTGTTACTGAACTAACATTACCCCATGTGTGGGTTTGGAATTGCATTATGTAAATCAGACTATTGTTTACAATAATCTGAAATGTAAATCATTGTTGGTGACTATGAAGCTACTAATTTGTTGCAAGAATCCTTTTGGTTCATTCATCTTTTAAAGAAGGAGAATGTTCTTAGTCTGGCCTTTATGTGATTCTAGACGCACAACAATGTAATTGTTTCTTAACAGCACTTTGAAATATCCTATCAAGATTAATTGAGTGTTTTGTTTCAGTCCCAAATACGAAATGCTAATTCCACAAAGTTTCTTTAGATACTAAAAATAACTCATGCTTCCTGCCAAACGATACGGGGTGTGTTGCCAAAAGCCAATGCATTTTCACTAAGTATCAGACATTGTAACATCAATCTATCTCATTATGAGCTGTATGTTTCCCTGCATCTTCTAAAAGTAAATTCAATTTTTATAGTTTTTGTTTTCAAATGAATATTGGTCTGGAAAAGAGAATACTGGACAATTTATTAAAGTTCATTGTAATTGATTAAGGAAAGCATAAACTCAATGGCTACTTCATACAAATTAAGTCTTTTATGTTTCTACATATGCTTTAATGTTTCATAGTTTGTTTTTCTAATTTTAAAATATAAGAAAATGACATTTCGTGACTAAAGAACCCAAGGCCATCCTCACCGAAATCTTTCCATATGTTTCCCATTAGAAATAACCACGAACAATATTAATCTTTGTGGCAGGAATATTTTTGGATGTTTGTATTAAAAGGAATAATGATAATTGGAATTGACCAAGTACTCAATTTTGCCAGTTATACATTTTTTCTGCAAAATCCAAACTATAAGTAGTTGTAGAAACATAATCAGTCCTTTAGGAGCATAATCACTTAATCAGCTTTGGAAACGTTAACATTTTCAGAAGAAGTGCAACATTATAACATTTAATTGATACGATGCAAACGTTCACTCATCTGAAACAAGTAAGGCATTAGTAAATAACCTGAATAGGATGGAATCAACAGGTAAGTCACTGACAGTTTTTAGCCAGAAAAGAATTGTGTATTGTATAGTCTTTTAATTATTGTTAGTCTTGTCAGATCAAAACAGCTGTCAAGAATTTCAAATAATTTTCAGAGCAATCTATCAACATCAATGTGGCATGTTGTTCAAGGCTGTTTCACATGCCTGCATAGTTACCTGAGCACGAAGGTTTTATCCCACCTGGGTACAACAATTGAGTGGGTGATGACCTGGCCACAGCTGATGAAATGTGAAGGTTTTATGCCAGAAATGTTCTGACAGACTTTGACAGAGAGTAGGAATGGAGGTGACACTGTATTTTCTATTATGCTCTTGTTGATTTTTACAACCATACATCAACCTTACATTCAGAGACATTTAAAATCTGTTAATATTGAAGCAAATAATTTAAACAATGAAAGATTATTTTTTCTTAAAATAACAAAGCACTTCAAAACTATTTAACCTTCCTTTTGCCCCTCAAATTTGTACTCTTAAAATCAATAATATTTTTAGGGTCTTAACTCCCACAGAAAGTGTTAGATTTACCATGCAAAGGTTCCAAAATGTATTTATTATTTATGGAAAAGAATCAAGTGAAAACCCTTGTGGCAAGATATAAGCTTCACCATTGGACTGCAAATGTTTATTAGTCTCAGATTTCTGCAGTTTGAAAGGCTGAATTCTATAAACCAGCATTACTTAGCCTATTGAAAACAAGAATATATTATTTTATGCAAAATTATGCAACCTAGAACAGAAAAATCAAAATTATAATTTTTCTCACATAATGCTGAGTACAAAATGTCCCTTGATATTCTTTCTTGAGTAGATTAAGTCAAAGGTAAAGAACATTTTAAAATTACTAATAGGGTAAGAGATAAGGCAAGCCATGAAGCATTGTTTTGCTGATGCGCTGATGGGTGAAGTGTGGTTCAATGGCAGCATTTCTGAATCTGATTTAAGTGTTTAAATGCCACCTGAGGATTGGAAATGTTATAACATAGTAAATTTTAGAAATACTCAGCAAGTCAGGCAGCATCTATGGAGAGTGAAACAGAGCTACGCTTGCAGATCAATGGCATGTCACCAGAACTGTAATGTTAGCTCTGTTACTTTGTTTTCCACAACTGCTACCTGACTTGCTAAATATTTTCAACATTTTTCTATTTTCACTTGTTACGTATCCCGTAACTGGAGAACTTACCAGCAAAGATAGAGAGGTCCGTTGAAGTCTGATGTCACTATTTTCAAACGTTTTTATTGATAAAGGGACACAAAAGCAGGGTTAATACACACATTCAGATAGTGCACATCGTCAACACTCAATCTAAAGCGCGGGTATAGTGATAATCATCATTAAGAAGTGAGCTCTGCTGGTGTCTAGGGGTTAATAGATTGTCCGTTGGAAATATAAAAGTCACTCAAAGTCTGCAGGCCTCAGCCCTTTGAAAATCGCTGGGTTTTTCGTGGGGCGAACGAGAGAGGGAGATTGGGGGAGAAGAGAAAAAACTTGCCGAGTCTCGATGAATCTTCTGTGAAATCGGGGGAGCATTGGTTTCCTCGCCCCGATGTTAGTTAAAAGCGGTTTTCTGTGATTCCAGCCACAGATTCCAATCCCGGAATCTGACGCACGTGGCTTCCTTCAGAATGGCTTCCCGCTGCTGCGGGAACACTCTCTCGTGTCTTCTTGGTGCATCTGAGGGGCTGTCCCCCTGAGACTCTCCTTTATACTTCCTCACGGGGTCGCAGGTGTCAATCAGGTTGGGATGATGCAATCTCTCTCTCAACCAGCCCACCTTGCCCAAGGGCTTTTCATGTGGTCTCCATAAGACAATAGTCGTTGTTGTCTTTATTCTGTATCCCTGGTGGGACCTGCAATTTGGCACGTTTCTCTCTCTCTCTCTTTCCTACTGGGTCTACTGACCCCCCCCCCCTTTCGACGGGTGCTCTTGCGATTCTCACAAAGGAGGGGGCTGGGATCATAACACACTCTAGATGTCCACATTTTTCTTCTGATTTTTGAATGAATATTCTCAGGTGACACTTCGTGGTTATGCCTGGTTTTGGATGAAAATGCCTCTTATTAATGTAGAAGACCTTATTGCAATATACGATATGAATAAGGTATAAGGTGCTTGACATCAAGTTTAACTATCTGCTGAAGACAATGATATTGATGAAGTCAATGTTATCTGAATTCACTATCATACATCTTCCATGAGGAAAGTAATGAAGAAGTGAGTCATTGCCTGTTTAATAAAGTGAAAAATTTTCTATCTCTAACAATATCAATAAACAAATAAAAAACATGATAAATATGTGGTGTTGTACTGTGAAATACATCAAAGAATTATAGTATCAATAATGATGATATTGACTGGTTACGGCTCTTCTTCATTGCTCATAGTTTGCATTGAGTTCATCAAGGACCTCACCTTGACCCCAGCATTCATGAGCTATATTGCTGTTCTCTCTCCATAAAAAATAAATAATTTTTGAAATATCTGAGTACCAGCAGAGCCTCTGGAGCAATTGTTGGCTTATCAGTTAACTATGCTGCAGTCTCACTGGCTCTTTATTCTTTGGAGCACCTTGACAACAGCAAAATATACCTCTAACTGCTGTTTATTGATTACAGCTTCATGCTCAATATCATCTCCTCAAGTTAGTCACCAAGCATGAAAACCTGGGCTACTGTACCTCCCTCTGCAGATGGATCATGAGTCTCCTCATTAGGAAACTACAGGCAGTAGGGGTTGATAAAAAATCTCATTCTTGCTGACAATCAACACCTCAAAAATGCATACTTAGCCTACTGCTCTACTCTCCATACACACATGACTGTGTGGCTAATCACAGCTCAAACATGACCTATAAATTCACAGATGACATCACTGTCACATCATTGGTGACATCGCAGGTGGTGACAAGGACACATACAGGAGTACAAACATACAACAACCTTGCACACCACATAAGCAAAAGGAAGAAAATTATTGTGGTCTTTAGAAGGGGGTATCAAGAAAACACACACACCTGCACTAATTAAGGAGTCAGTGGAGGAAAGGATGACTAGCTTCACATTCCTGGGCGTCATCATCTCCAAGGATCTGTCCTGGGTCAACACATTGTTGCAATCATGAAGAAGGTATGCCAACAGCTCTAACTTCATTAGGAGCTTGAGGAGATTTGGTATTTCACCAAAGACTCACAGATGTCTATAGCTGTTCCAAGGAGAGCATTTTGGCTGTTCACTCCACAGTTGGTATCGAGCCTCCAATGCACAAGAATGCAAGAGGCAGGATTGTATACTCAGCCAGCTCCATCATCGGCATAACCCTCCACACTTTTAAGGATGTCTTCAAGGGGTGGTGCCTCAAGAAGGTGGTATCCATCATTCGGAACTCTCACCACTGGCATTGGGGAGGAGGCACAGGAGACTGAAGACCACCACTCAATGATTTAGGAACTGCTTTTCACTCTCCCCAATCAGATTTGTAGAAGGTTCATGAAACCATGAATGTTTTCTTTCATTTTTGAAAAATATTTTATACATTTTGTAATTTACAGTAAATTTGAGTCTTTGCAGTGTACTGCTGCTGCAAAATAACAAATTTTGTAACATAAGACCATAAGATAGAGGCAGAAGTAGGTCATACAGCCCATCGAGTCAGCTCCACCATTCAACCATTGGCTTATCCAATTCTTCCCATCATCCCCACTCCCCTGCCTTCTCCCCATACCCCTTGATGCCCTCGCTAATCAAGAACCTGTCTATCTCTGCCTTCAATACACCCAATGACTTAGCCTCCACAGCCACTTGTGGCAACAAATTTCACAGATTTACCATCCTCTGACTAAAGTAATTTCTCTGCATCTCTGTTCTAAATGGTCATCCTTCAATCCTGAAGTCATGCCCTCTTGTCCTAGACTCCCCTACCATGGGAAATAACTTTGCCGGCCTTTTAACATTCGGAATGTTTCTATGAGATTCCTCCTCATTCCCCTGAACTTCAGGGAATTCAGACCAAGAGCTGCTGACGTTCCTCATTTAGTAACCTTTTCATTCCTGAAATCATTCTCATGAATCTTCTCTGACTCCTCTCCAATGTCAATATACCCTTTCTAAAATAAGGAGCCCAAAACTGCACACAATACTCCAAGTGTGGTCTCATGAGTGCCTTATAGAGCCTCAACATCACATCCCTGCTCTTATATTCTATTCCTCTAGAAATGAATGCCAACATTGCATTTGCCTTCTTCACCACTAATTTAACCTGGAGTTTAACCTTTAGGCTATCCTGCACAAGGACTCCAAAGTCCCTTTGCATCTCTGAATTTTGAATTCTCTCCCTATCAAAATAATAGTCTGCCCATTTATTTCTTCCACCAAAGTGTATGACCATACACTTTCTAGCATAGTATTTCATTTGCCACTTCTTTGCCCATTCCCCTAAACTATCTAAGTCTCTCTACAGGCTCTCTGTTTCTTCAACACTACCCGCTCCTCCACCTAATTTTGTATCATCGGCAAATTTAACCACAATTCCATTAATTTCATAGTCCATTAGGACAAGCAGTGGTCCCAACACCAACCCCTGTGGAAATCCACTGGTAACTGGCAGTCAGCCAGAATAAGATTCCTTTATTCCCACTCTCTGTTTTCTGCCGATCAGACTATGCTCTACCCATGCTAGTAGCTTCCCTGTAATTCCATGGGCTCTTACCTTGCTAAGCAGCCTCATGTGCAGCACCTTGTCAAAGGCCTTCTGAAAATCCAAGTACACCACATCTATTGCATCTCCTTTGTCAACCCTGCTTGTAATTTCCTCAAAAAATTGCAATAGGTTAGTCAGGCAGGATTTTCCTTTCAGGAAACCATGCTGTCTTTGACCTGTCTTGTCATGTGCCTCCAGGTAACACCGTAATCTTATCCCTAACAATTGATTCCAACAACTTCCCAACCACTGATGTCAGGCTAATACATTTATAGTTTCCTTTCTGTGGCCTCCCACCCTTCTTAAATAGTGGAGTAACATTTGCAATTTTCCAGTCATCGGGTACAATGCCAGAATCTACTGTTTCTTGAAGGATCATCATTAATGCCTCTGCAATCTCTCCAGTTACTTTCTTCAGAACCCAAGGGTGCATTCCATCAGTCCAGGAGATTTATCCACCCTCTGACCATTAAGCTTCCTGGATTCTGAGATATGTATCAACTTCTATTTTTTGACAGAACCCAATTAATTTTAATCTGGATGGACTGGAAGTTATCATGGACATAACTATTAATGCAGGTGAGCAGGAATTTATTAAGTGTTCCTCCTTACTTTGAATGTAATAGTATTTTTGATGAGGGCTTAAATTCTGCAGCAACTGCTTTTGAAATTCATGGACTCATAAGTCAACTGTATGGTAGAGTACTTAGCTCCAGCTTCTCCCACACATATGTTAATTTGGTGCGGAGAGGCAAAAAAAAAAGAAAGGCAGAATGGATGAACCAAAATAAAAGAAATAATATAGCAATAAGGAATAAATAGGCAGGAGGGTTGCATAGTATTACTAATGGAATTATTGATTATTCATGGCATTGAAGTTTTTGTGGTTTCTGAAGGCAGCAGGATTATGTGAAAAGAGCCTGCAAGGAACCAGAGGGGCTTCAATCATATCCCTGCTTTAGGGAATGTTGTTGTCTGAATTTTCTATCATGCATCTTCCAAGAGGAAAATAATGAAGGAGCAAGTAATCATCTGTTTAATAATGTAAAGATTATCGAGTGACGAATATTGCTCATATTTTTCTGTGAAGGGACTTAGATAAAATTGCATGGATCAGTATGAGCTTGACCTCAAAATGCAAGATGCAAGAAGATAAGGACAGAGGAGAGGAGGAGTAGGCCAATTGACCCTGCAAGTCTGCCCCACCATTCAGTGCAATCAAGGCTGAGCTATTTCAGGTCTCAACTTTGTAAGCATGTAAAATCATTCTTACCAGAACTAATAATTTCTTCAGCTGCCTTTCAGGAGAACCTGATACACCCCTTCTTAGAGAACTGCATGCAAGTTATTCATTTGGACTATACTGCCATCACTGGCAAGGCCACTGTTTATTTCCCATTCACATTTAGCCCCTAAACTGTATGACTTACTAGAACAGGGAAGAGAGCAAGGACAGGTCACTTACAGAACTATGAAATATCGTCCTTGCGTTATTCTTGAGATTAGTTGAAAACAAAATGTAATCCCTTATGATGAGGCAAGGAAAACAAAAGAACAAAGAAACTATTAATTAATAACATTAATAAGTGAATAATATAAATCCACAGAGCACATTTATATTGCAAACATATTTCCTCATCTGAGAATGCAAATATTTATCTCAGATGCAATTTATTTTCATCATTTTAATTAGAATCTGAAGCCAAAAAAAACCTCAAACTAGCATGCACAAAAAGCACAAAAGAAATAAAACATTCTCTGGACAGCTGTTATTGATATTCCTTCAAGGTTAGCACTTAAGAAATTTAATTTATATACATTAGTCCCTTTGTGAAGAGCTGCAATTTTCTAAAAATAATATTGTATTTTGATGCATGAAAGTTGTTTTACTCACTCCTTGCAGAATTCCTGAAGCAGTTAATATTTTATATATATTTGATTTTCTTGAATATCTGAATCCTTTTTATCTAAACTGATATGCCATTACTCCATTTTAACCTCAGTCAGGATCCTTTGTTTATTTGTTCCAACTAATCATCCTTCTGTCTCTTAACATTTAAACTAAGATTTGATTCTTTATTTTCTTTCTCTACTATCTTTTGTTCATCATTTCCCAAGCTGCATCTTTTATTTGAATAAGAAATATTCCTCTGCTTATCTCCTTGTAATTCTGTGATGCAATTACATTGATGGAACTGTAATCCATAAATATTTTCTATGGATTTAAACAAGACCATTCATAGACCAGTGATCACCTAATTAAACTCTGAGAATGGAAATCTATCTAAAAGATGCAGAATAGTTTTTGCATGACCTCATACAAATCTATAAAAATTGAATAGATCAGTTGCATGGCTTGCCCTTGATATAACCTGCCAAAATTATTCTCCATAGATGCTGCCTGACGTAATGAGTTCTCCAGCATTTTGTGAGTGCTCCTTTGGACTTCCAGCATCTGCAGACTCTCTCGTGTGTTTAGGCATACATATCGTGATTTCTTCCCAAAGAGGAGCACTTAACTTTAAGAGATCTGTGGGCTTCCCCAGGTTGCAGAATGCTGTTGGCTCCTTTTATTCCAGAATGCAACCATTACAATTGCAATAAAAGATCAATTGTAAGCTCTCAGTGCGCACCCATTTACAGACCAATGTCCTGACAGCAAAATGGTTCTAATGAAATGTTATCTACCTGAAACGTTATCCTCTCCTTTCAGACCTGCAATATTTATTTTATTTAATATTACCAGTATTTGAAGTAATTTGGTTTGGGATCCATTAAACTAGGTATTTTAATAAAGCTATAAATCAATTAATCAGCTTTATGTTTAGTATCCACAATTACTCAAGTTAGCCCCTTATAGCTTTTAGCAATGCTTGCAAATACTACTGAATTACCCACGTTGTTTTTATGTATATGTGTGTAAATATACAAACGTGCGATAAATTCATCGAACAAAATAAATGCCTCTTTACAGTATGTACAATATATTTTCACATATTTGTTGAAAACTAAGTAAAAAGTTTAATGAAAGTGTCCAAGTTTATGAAGTGTATTGATGGAAGGAGAAATTCTTTCCACTGACAGGGAAGCAAGTAAGCAGAAAGATAGATGGAAATTGATGGACAAATGAACCAGAAGGACTTGTTGTTTGTTTTTTATAATGACTTTTTAAAATCTGGATTTCACTGCTTTAAATGATGATGGTGGTAGAATATATTTTAACCAAAAGAAAATAAGATGTATATTTAAAAAAGGACTAGAATTTTTTTTTGTTATATTTAGCAAGTAGTTATGATCTGGAATGCAGTGACTTGGAGGGATTGGAATGTATGTAAGTGAGTGTTCCATGTGGTTTTGATACTTCATTGCACTAGGCAGTGCTATTCGCTGAGTGATTACTGCCTGCTATACTTCTTTTATTGTTTTAGTAAGCTCCAACTCCTAGAAACAGACAGGCACATTATTGATAAAGATGGGATGTTCCAGCTTGAAGAAGACAATGATCCAACATAAAAGTAAGAGAAAATGAAGTCATTAAGTAGCATTGGCATTGGACGTGGCATACATGTCGCAAGCTTGAGAGGTGTACAGATTCAACTAATTTTACTGACACTGACATAATGGAAATGCTTCTAGTGATGAACAATGTCCCTAGGATCCAGGGAATGTAGCCATATAGCAGAAGAGGAAAGTGATGTTGTTTGATTCGAAGTTTGGAAACAAGTGAGATTTTAGAGAGTTTGCTGGCATCTGTAAACAAGATGTCTTGCATGAGGACAGAGAGAAAAATCCATAAGAGATACTTAAATCTGGTAGAGCTGGAGATTTCCAAGAACTACAATCCAGGGATGAAAAGGAATGGTGGATGAATAAGTGATTATGCTAAAGAAATTGGCAAAGAGGAGCAATTTCCAAAACTATTAAGAGTGAGTAATAGTCTGGAACCATTCAGTGAAACAACTAGCAAATGAGAGAATTTAGATGTAATTATTTAATGTGTTGGACAATATTTGAGGCAGCTTTTAGAAGGAAATTTCTCTAATAGCATGGTTTTATCCAAGCTCCAGGAAAGAACAAAGATACATGAATGGTAAGGGCAATGTGACGGCTTGAAACCGAAACATTTGTGTTTGTTTCAAAGCTAGGAAGTTGTGTGAGTGTAAAAGGCAGGGGAATCTGGCATGGATATCATGAGAACCATCTGACCTTAGAGCACATGTTCAAAATGGCTCAGTTCCATTATTGACAGTGGGTAGGGATATTGTATAGAGTCAAGTTATTACTGGTGAAGTCTATGCTTCCCATGTTTCTCAGGTACAAGGGGGAAGGATATGGAGCAGTCCCACTAAGGTATCATACACAAGGTTGAAATGGCGCATACCCAAAAAGGATGATACAAGCCACTTACTTAAGGCCACCATTTTGATTGAGGAAACAACTATAAGTATGCTTGTTGATGTAATCTTGTGTCATGAGAAACAGATTGTCTAAAATTATCTTAAGACCTTTCCATTACTACAGAAAAGTTTACTTAATATTCTACCTTCAGACCTTTCAGCTTCCCAAGCACCATCTCCTTACTGATAACAGCCACACTCACTTCTGCCCCCTGATGGTCTCAAGTTTCTGGTGTACCGCTAGTGTCTTCCACAGTGAAGGCTGACACAAAATACATATTAAGTTAATCCACTATTTCTTGTCTCCCATTACTAACTCTCCAGCACCATTTTCCAGCAGTCCGATATCTACACTCACCTAGCTTTTTACTTTTCATATATCTGAAAAAACTTTCGGTATTGTCTTTTATGTTATTGGCTTGCTTACCTTCATATTTCATCTTTTCTCTTGTTATGAGCTTTTTAGTTGTGTTCTGCTTCCCAGGTTTTTAACTTATCACTATTTTTGTTATATTATACACGCTCTCTTTTCCTTTTATGCCGCCTTTGATCTTCCTTTCCAACCATGTTTGCCTCATCCTCCTTTTAGAATACTTCTTCATCTTTGGGATGTCTCTCTCCTGCGCCTTCCAAATTGTGCCCAGGAACACCAACCATTGCTGTTCTGCCATCATCCCTGTTAGTGTTCCTTTCCAATCAATTTTAGCCAGTTCCTCTCTCATGCCTCTAATTCTTTACTTCATTGTAATATTGATACATCTGACTTCTTCTCAAACTACAGGGTGAATTGTAATATATGATGACTGTCCCCTGAGGTTTCCATTACCTGAACTCCCTAATCAAATCTGATTCACTACACAACACCTAATCTAGAATTGCCTGTCCCTTAGTGAGCTCAACCACAAGCTGCTCGAAATAGCCATCTATAAATTCTATCCCTTGGGATCCAGCACCACCTGATTTTCCCAATCAATATGCATACTGAAATCCTCATGACCTTTGTAACATTGCCCTTTTCACATGCTTCCCATTGTTATTTCTAGCCTACATCCTGGCTACTGTTCAGAGGCAAGTATATAGCTCCCATCAAGGTCTTTTTACCTTTTCAGTTTCTTCACTCTACCCAAAAGGATTCTACATCTTCTAATCCAATATTACCTCTTTCTAAAGATTTGATTTATATTTTTACCAACAGAGTCACCCACCTCTCTGCCTACCTGGCTGTCCTTTTGATACAATGTGTGTATCCTTAGATGTTAAGCTCACAGCTATAATCTTCATTCAGCCATGATTCTGTGATGCCCATTGTGTCGTCTCTGCCAATTTCTAAATGCACTACAAGATTATCTACTGCATGCATTGAAATATACCACCTTCAGTCCTGTATTCATTGATTTAGCTCACAAGTTGCACTTCAACTCACCCTCTGATTTCAACTTTCACCTATCATCTGTCCTTCCTGATAGTCTCACTGCACACTGTTTCGACTTGCATATCCACACCCCCATCTTTAACTCTATCACTCTGGTTCCCATCACCCTGCCAAATTAGTTTGAACCCTCTCCAACAGCTCTAGAAAGCCTGCTAACAAGGATATTGTTTCCCCTTCAGATTCAAGTCTAACCCATTCTTTTTGCTTAGGTCATAACTTTCCCAGAAGAAATCCCAGTGACCAGTTCCTCAGCCATGCATTCATCTGCCATATCATCCTATTCTTACCCTCACTGGCATATGGCACAGGCAGAAATCCAGAAATTAGTACCCTGGAGGTCCTGTCTTTCTGCTTTCTACCTAACTCCCTATATTCTCTCTTCAGGACCTCCTCCCTTTTCCTACCTGTGCCATTGGTACCAACACATGCTTCCAATGACTTCCAGTTGCTCAGTCTCTTCCTTTAGAATGCTGTGAACCTGATTCAAGCATTCCTGACCCCGGCACCTGGGAAGCAACAAGGCATCAGGGTATCTCCTTCACATCCACAGAATCTCCTGGCTGCTCCTCTAACTATGGAATCCCCTATCACCAATGTACTCAGCTTCTCCCCCCTTCCCTTTTGAGCCACAAAACTAGACTCAATGCCAGAAACCTGACTGCTGTGGTTTACCCTGCTAGATCATTCCCGACCCTCCAACATTATCCAAGCTGTTGTTGAGGGGAATGACCACAGGGGTACCCTGAACTCAATCCCTATCCCTTTTTCCCCTCTTGATAGTCACCCAGTTAACTGTACCCTGCACTTTGGATGTAACTACGTTTCTTTATGTCCTGTCGATCAAGCCCTTAGCCTCCTGAATGACCCAGAGTTCATCCAGTTTCAGCTCCAATTCAAAGAAGCTTCAGCTGGATGCACATCTCGCAAGTGTGTTCGTCAGTGACACTGGAAGTCTCCCACATCCCGCAAGAGGAGCATTCCACCATCCTGCCTGGCATCCCCACTGCTCTAACTGTGCAATAAGAAAGACGAATGAAAAGAATAAGTGAAAAATATCTACCTACAGTCTCTACCTCTCCTCAGCGAAGCCTCTATATGAGAAAGCCTGAGCTGCACACGTTAACACTGGCCCAGTCTCACAATTGCTGTCCTACTCAAACCAAAATTCATTTTATTGGCCCTTGCCAAGTATACAATTATACACAATTCAATATTACCCTGCTGATTGGTGTTGTAGTGGCATCCGCACCAATCTTTGAGGCAAGTGGTCCTGAGTTTGAATTTGGCCAGCTTTTGCACACTTTCCATTTGTCCTGGGTTGAGCATCAGACCAGCCGCTCGGCCCGTAAAAAACAGACAAATGTTAAAGCAATCGCAAGGTTGCCACCCGATGCATCACAAGGTGTGGAGAGGAACAATAACAATGTCTTCCCAGGAACTGTGGCGTGCAGAATGTCACGAGACATCATTGAACGCAAACTTTCAAATCACTTTCTAGGACTCATTTCTCTGTTATCTATCTACTTTTTTTAATTATTATTGTTTCTTTCTGTATTTGCACAATTTGTCAGTCATTGTGACATTGATTCTGTTTGTTCTGCCATGAATGCCTGTAAGAAAATGAATCTCAAGACAGTATTTGGGTGACACGTACATACTTAGAACATAAATTTTAAATTGAACTTTGAATAAAGAAAAGCTATGCTCACAAAGCTCTTGCTCAGCACATGCGACTACACGCTCTCTGCACATTGTCTTAGCCCTCTCCTTGCCACAGCTGCTACAGGACCAATGTGATTGGTAGGATCATAGGTTTGGACAATCCTATGATCAAGGAGCCTTCAGGTTGCAACAAACTTGCACAAACCATCCACTGGTCAAGTGAGCTTGAGAGAGCTTCTGGATAACAGGTTCGCAAAGGAAAGGATTTTGAAAAACATTATGTCAGATACTGAGAATTTAATTCAGCACAAAATCTGTAAAATAAAGTGGAGAAATGAAAGCAAAGGGAAAATTTAGGAAAGCAAATAGGATGCACTAAAATGTGTCAACAAAAAAATCAAAGAAAATTCAAATAAAAAAAAAATAAAAGAATGAGAAGTGAGAATAGGGTTTGTTTTTGAGATAATGTGGTGACAGGCCTTTCCAGCCCGACAAGCCAGCACTGCCCATTTACACCCATGTGACCCAATTAACCTACTAATCTGTCTGTAAGTTTAAAATGTGAGAGAGAACTGAAACACCTAGAGAAAATCCACATGGTCATGGGGATAACGTACAAACCCCTTACAGACAGTGGTGGGTATTGAACCCTGGTCACTGGTAATATAATATTGTTCTGCTAACTAATACACTACATACCAACCCACTCTTTTTATGACTTAAAGGTCAGCTATGTACAGTGATGGTCTTGTCAAAAGAGGAAGGCAATGTTCTTGTTATAATTAATAAAGGGAAATGTGAAACGTTGGATGGGATAAGCATAAAATGGGAAATGTGAATGATTTATCATTCTTGAATACAGGTAATTGACCGGACTCAGATTAAATTTATTCCAAAATGTTAAATAAAGCAAGAGAAGAAATTGCAAAAAAAATTCGATCACCATTTTCAATTCTTTGTAGATAAAGAGCATCTTGATTAGCCATATATGAATTTAGGAAAGTGAGAGATGACTTATGAGGAGTGTTTGATGGCTCTGGGCCTGTAATCACTGGTGTTTAGAAGAATGAAGAGGAGATTTTATTGAAAACTATCAAATATTGAAAGGACTAGATAGAGTGAATGTGGAGAGGATATTTTCATTTGTGGAAAAGTCTAGGACCAGAGGGAACAGCATCAGAATGAAAGAACATCCCCTTAGATCAGAGATGAGAATGAATTTAGAGTGTAGATTATTTATGCTAATTATTGCATAGATTGTGGAGACCAAGTCACTGAGTATACTTAAAGTGGAGGTTGGTAGGTTCTTGGTTCATAAAGGCATCAAAGGTTACGGGGAGTAGATAAAGATAAAGATTAGTTTTATTTGTCACATTCAGTGAGACACATCATTCATGACAATGGCCAACACAGACTGAGGATGTGCTGGGGCTGCCTGGAAGTGTTGCCATGATCCCAGCACAAAACAGCGTGCCTAAAACCTATTAATCCTAACATATGTGTCTTTGAAATGTGGGAGGAAACCCATGCAGACAGAGGGAGAACATACAAACTCCTTACAGACACCGGTAGAAATTGAACCACACTCACTGTAAATATGGCACTGTATTGCATTGTGCTAATCAATGCCACCCCCATAGCAAGAAAGCAGGAGAATGGGTTTGATACAAAAAATAAATTGAATAGCAAAGGAGAATCACTGGGCCAAATGGCTTAATTCGGCTCATATGATCTTATTGTCTTATGGGCCTGATGACAGGGACTATTCTAATGAACAATGCTTTGGACCCTGTGTATAGCAGAATATCAAAGAATGGGCAGGAATTTATTTGAATCTTATTAGTTCCTGAAGGATCACAAATGGGGGATGAGGATATGAGCCCCTGTTTAAATATAAGGGGTTGTCAATTTAGGACAGATGCAAGGTGGCTGACAAAGAGTAAGAAAGAATTAAATTGATGGAGTTTGCAGAAAAGTGGCAAACGTATTTAAACCGGAGAAAATTGCCAAAAGTTAATTAGGACTGAAAGATGTATCTGTAAGAAAGATGAGGTAAGCTGAGGTTGTTTTCTTTACATCAGTAGAAGCTGACAAAATTGAGCAGCTTCATGCTTTGGGATGTCTAATCTCAGAAGATCCATTTGAGCCCAATACCTTGATGCATTCACAAAGGAGGCAGACCAGTGACTCCTTGAAGAGACTTGGTATGCATCAAAGACGCTTGAAAATTTCTACAGATGTACGGTTGCATTGCAACCTGGTATAGAGCCTCCAATGCACCGGATTGCAAGAGGTTGCAGAGGGATCAATCACAGGTACAACCCTCCCCGCTGTTGAGATGGTACCTCAATAAGGTGGCATCCATCATTGAGGACCACCATCATCTGAGACATGCCCTCTTCATCTTACGAAAACTGGGGAGGAGATTAAAAAGAAACCTAAAGCTGCACACTCCAAGTTTAAGGAACAACTTTTTCCCCTCTACAATCACGTTTCGGAACAGTCTGTAATGAATGCCACCTCATTCTCCATGCTTGGTACTAATTACTTATTTTTGTAACTCTTTGTCTTACACTGTACTGCTGCAACAAAACAAAAAACTTCATGACATGACAGTGATAATAAACCTGATTCTGATTCTGAGAGGAGTGTATAAAACTTGAGAGGTTTGGAATAACTAGGAAGGTCCTATTGCCTTGCCAGTAGGATTAAATTCCAGAGGCATAGCTTTAAATTAATTGGTAGAAGAATCTGAAGGAGATGAGGAAGAATATTTTCATGCAGAGGGCTGTAAAAGTCTGGAATTTAGTGTGAAAGGGTAGTTTGTATATTCTCGATAGCATGGATGTGAAGAGTGGAATGATCTCTTCCTATCCTGCCAATTCCCAATGATTCAGTGAATGCCTGTTTTCTTCCTCCTACACAGCTGTTTCTACCACTGGGGGATTTACTTCTGTCCGTACTTTAAGAGTAATCCTCATCATTCTTGTTTTTATCACATCATCTTGAGTATTTGTTTCTTGTTGCTCTTTCATCATAATTATCCATTCACTATGTGCAGCTGATGAGGCAGAAAAGATGTCCCTACCCAAATTAAACTGTGAGAAGTTTAAAGGTCACTTTTAATTACAGTAATTTTGTATTCACTGAAGCAAAACTGCTGCCTCCAGATTATAGGTAACAAGGGTTCACAGATGCAACAAGAATTCAGTTCTGGTTTTCGATAAAATATTCGGAAATCTTTAGAAAATTGGAAAATGGAATACCTTCTCTTCTTAACCGCAGTTGGAACCTAAAAACTAATCTGCCACATTCTTGCTAAACCATAAACATGCCTGAAGCTACTGAGACACTGAGGCACAAATAGGAATTCCTCCTCAACTGCCTGGATTAAATGTGCCATGTATTAGTTGCATATCATTCTCGAGTGAGGAAGTCTGCTCATCTTTCCCTTAAACTTTTCTCCTTTCATCCTTAACCCATGATCTCTAGTTGTAGTCCCACCTAACGTCAGTGGAAAAAGCCTACCTACACCCAGCATAATTTGTATACATTTATAACTTATCCTCATTCTTCCACGTTCCAGGGTTTAAAGCCCTAACCTATTCAACCTCTGCTTATAACTCAGGTCCCGCAGTTCCAGCAGCATCCTTTTAAATTTTCTCTGCACGCTTTCAACCTTATTGACATCTTTCCTGTAGGTAGGAGACCAAAACTGCACACAGTACTCCAATAGCTTCTGAAGACTTCCTTTTTCTCTATCTTGAGAGAAATCATGTGAGTTTACCATTTATTCAGTATGATCTACACTGAAATGGAAGAAATTCCTAACCTAAAGTTCTCTTTGCCCACAGTACTCCATCAAAGAGTGAATTCCATATCTTGGACAGAAGAAGTTTCTGCGCTTGCCAAATCTCATATAAGGACCTTGCCTTGGTCTACTTTCTGTAGTATATTATTTTATTATATATGTTATAGCATAATGA
Organism: Hypanus sabinus; assembly: GCF_030144855.1. Taxonomy (NCBI): domain Eukaryota; kingdom Metazoa; phylum Chordata; class Chondrichthyes; order Myliobatiformes; family Dasyatidae; genus Hypanus; species Hypanus sabinus. Next base: position 80,905,025 of record NC_082719.1, read on the forward strand.
TATTGTATATCTTATTCAGGTCACAGTCAAATTTCCACAGGGTTTCATCACATTTCTGCCCGATAAAGACCATAGGGTATAGGAGTAGAATCAGGCCATTTAATCCATTGAGTCTGCTCCACCATTTGATCATGACTGATCCATTTTCCTCTCAGCTCCAATCTCCAGGCTTCTCACCGTACCCCTTCATGCCCTGACTAATCAAGAATCTATCAAACTCCGCCTTCAATATTCACAATGACTTGACTTCCGCAGCCAACTGTGGCAACAAATTCCACAGATTCACCACTCTCTGGCTAAAGACATTCTTCCTCATTTCCACTTAAATGGACATCCCTCTATTATGAGATTGGGTCCTTTGGTTTTAGATAGACACCCCCGCCATAGGAAATATCCACTCCACATCCATTCTAACTAGACTTTTCAACATTTAGTAGATTTCAATAGGATCCCCCCTCATTTTTCTGAATTTCAGTGATTACTGGCCCAGAGCCATCAAATGCTCCTCATATGACAAGCCTTTCAATCCCTGAAACATTTTCATGAACCTCCTTTGAACCCTTTCCAATTCCTTAAATAAGTGGCCCGAAACTGCTCACAGTACTCCAAGTATCACAAGGCTCACCAGTGCTTTATAAAGCTTCAATATTACATTCTTCATTTTATATTCTAGTCCTCTCAAAAAGGATTGCATTTGCCTTCCTCACCACTGACTCAACCTGCAAGTTAACCTTTAGAGAACCCTGCACAAGGACTCCCAAGTCCCTTTGCACCTCATATTTTTGAATTTTCTCTCCATTTTATTTCTCCTACCAAAGTGCATGAACAGACACTACCTGACTCTGTATTCCATCTGCCATTTTTTCCTGATTCTCCTAATCCATCTAAGTTATTCTGTAATCTCTCTGCTTCCTCAACACTACCTGCCCCTCCACCTATCTTCGTATCATCCGCAAAATTGGCCACAAAGCCATCAAAAAACATCAGAAGTATTTTGGAAAGTTCTGTGAAGATGGGGGGCCAGACTTTAATTCTGTCATTATTTGCAGTTTTATTATGAATATTCAAGGAAATTAAATTTAAAATTGGGCAGAGTAAAATGAAATGCATTTAGGACTGATACACAGTGTAAGGAATAAACATAAATGCTCTTAAAATTACACAACAAGACCACAGTGAAAATAATAATAAAATAATTTAACTGAACAGTGAAACAAAAAGAAAACACTTGGAAATCAACTACATGGGAGGCAAGGAATGCTCAGAACAAGGAAGAAGAAGAAATTGATGAAGGTGGCACCATAGATCTAACTGCCTGGAAATTAAATTGCATGAAGTCAAAATAATATGAGTTGAATTGAAACTGAAATCATTTGGAGACACAAGAGATTGCAGATGCTGGAATCCATAGAAAAAAACAAACAGCAAGAGGAATTCATTGAGTCAGGCAGCATCTGTAGAGGGATACAGACAGTCAAACTTTTAGACAGAGACTTTTAGATAGCCAGTATAAAGAGGTGAGGAGAAGGAGTGGGATTTTTGTTTAGATAAATATGCCCTGTGCCGTTTGTGGGTCATTCTGGCATAAGTATAACATAACACTTGGGAAGCCTGTTACAGCATGGTTTACAAGGTTCACTATGAAACATGTCCTACCTTGAAGGAAACATGTCCTACCTTGAAGTAGGTAGTTCCCCTTTAAGTAATGTATTTTCTAGAGTGGAATTACCCTGTTAATCTTCCACCCCAGATCCTTGCCCATCTCCCATTCTATCAGCTTTAGTCAAGCTCTCTACATATTTATCAGTCCCATATTTCTTCTGATGCCTGACACTTCGGCCTCATTCCCAAGCTGGGCTGGCCTGCTGTCTTTCATGTGCTAAGCATTGGCTTTTGAGTTTCCTAGCAATGAACTGTTCAACACACTAAACTAGATCCTTTCTATTTCTAAACAAACATGTTTTACAGCTGTATTAATAGTAGAAAAAAAGCCAAAGAACAGATGGGTTCATTAAAGATTAACTCAAGGTAGAACTATTAGAGACGATCAGGAAATTAAAACTGAATTGGGTGGATTATTCACATTCATTTTCACAAAAGGGCGAAGTAGACAAATTGTCACAGTAAACAGTGATCTATAGCAACACATTGCTTCCATATAGTTCCATTAACTTAAGAAGTCCCACATTGCTTCATGGGAAGGTAAATGAAAACACAGTAGTTAAAGGAGAATTGGCAAGATGATCAAAGTAATAGATAATGAGACAGCTCCAGAGGAGCTCAGGATGTTGAGTTGAGATAGGGAGCTTAGAATGTGGATCTGGATGGGTGAGAGCCATTACCGTCAGCAGTGCACTGGAGAGAAGAACTGCAAGAGTGCATTAAGTCTTGTCACTTACATCTTGCAGCTGAGATTTAAGGCAGTATAGCAGCATTTACATTGTGTATCACTGAAAAGGGCTAAATAAGGCCATTCAATATGTTGTTTTCAAGAGGGGAATACTCATCTCATGAGAAATGTATAATGGCCTCTAAAAAACGAAAACTTTAAGCTAACAATATGTGATTTCTCCAGGAGATCAGGACTTATATTAACAATGAATTTCATTTGGACACCAATTCTACCATTTAATGAGCCTGTATACTGGTATTATTGAAATTTCAGTTCTGGCAATGGGTCTTCAGTCTGAAATATTAACTCTTTCTACAGATGCTGCCTGACCTCTAAGAGTTTCCAGTAGCCTTTTCTGTGAGTTTTTATTTCAGACTGCTAACAACTTCAGTTTTTTTATATATTTACATTTAATTTCACTCCTGTTAGGTACACAGAAGTTTCTGGCCTGGATGTTCTGCATATGCCATAGCCGACCATACCAACTCACCCTGCCACATCACCTATTAGACTCCAGTGGGCAGAGGCAGAAACACATAAATTTGTTCTCCTCCTGCCACTCTGCTGCTACATATGGAACTGGAATTGGTTTATTATTGTACCGAATCAGAATCAGTTCAAATATTACCGTATGCCGTGAAACTTGTTTTTCAGCAGGAGTACAGTGCAATACATTAAAATGCTATAAATTACAATAAGAAATATATATGCTTATGTGGTGCAAAAAGAAAGCTGAAAAATAGTGAAGTCATGTACACGGGTTCATTGCCAATTCAGAAATCTGATGGTGTTGGAAAGAAGCTGTTCCTGGAAGACTGGGTGTGTGTCTTCAGACTCCTGTACCTCCTGCTTGATGGTAGCATTGAGAAGAGAGAGCGTCCTGGGTGAATAGGTCCTTAATGATGGATGCCACCATTCTGAGGCATCACCCTTTGAAGGTGTCCTCAGAGCTGGGGAGACTGATGCCCATGATGGATCTGGCTGAGTTTACAACCTTCTGCAGTTTCTTTCCAATTCGGTGCAGTGGTCCCTCCATACCAGACAGTGATGCAACCAGTTAGAATGCTCACCACAGTACACAGTACATTGTCCAGAGTGTTTAGTGACATACCAAGTCTCCTCAAACTCCTAATGAAATATAACTGTTGTCATGCCTTCTTTGTAATTACATCTATATGTTGGGCCCAGGATAGATCTTCAGAGACGTTGATATTGAGGAGCTTGAGACTGCTCACCATTTCCACTGCAATATATTAATGAGGACTGGTGTGTGTTCCCTCAGTTTCCTCTTCCTAAAGTCAGCAATCAATTCCATGGTCTTACTGATGTTGGTTTCAAGGTTATTCTTGCAACACCACTCACCCATGTGCTTGCTTGTCACCATCTGAAATACTGTCAACAATAGTTGTGTCATTTGCAAATTCTTAGATGACATTTGAGCTGTGCCTAATCTCACAGTAATGGGTATAGAAAATGCATCCTTGAGGTGCACCAGGGTTCCTTGTCAGTGTGTGTTTTCAGGCCTTTGTATCTCCAGAAAACATGTCCTGGGTGATGTGATCCTTATTGATGGATGCCATATTCTTGAGACGTTGTCTTTCAAATATATCCTCGCTGAGGAAGCAATGCCTATGATGGAGCTGAGTCTGCAGTCATCTGCAGTTTCTTTTTCTGATCTAGTACAGTGCCCCCTCCATACCAGGCGCTGACGCAAGCAGTTAGACTGCTCTCCATGGAGTATATGTAGAAATTTATTAAAGTCTTCAGTGACGCACTGAATCTCCTCAAATTCCAAGAGAAATATAGCCACTGCTACGTCATGATAGTAACTGTGTCAATGTGTTGGACGCAGGATACATCCTCAGAGATGTTGGTCCCCAGGAACTTGAACCCAGGTACCGCGTTACAGTGAAATGCTCATCTTGCATCCTGTTCATTCCAATCAAATGTATGCACTGTGCATTGAGATCAGAGTAAAACAATAAATTGTAGCAGCTTCCGAAAGTGCAGTGCAGGTAAACAATAAGGGTCAAGAACATAACGACATAGAATGTGAAGTCAAGGATCCATTTTATCATACTGGAGAACTTTGTGAATCGCAGAAGATTGTACCAGAAAAGCCAAAAAATGAGCCCCAAATTACTGGTAAAGCTGCACAGGAATCTGTTCTGGTGTCCCTGCTGTGTGTCAGTAATAGGAAAAAGGATGTCTGTAGTAGTCATTTTAAAGTTATTGCTAACAGGAAATTATGTGGGCAGATGATGAGTAGGACAGAAATCCTACCACAAAGAGATTAGACCAATTATGTAATTGGCTGACATATGGTAGATGGATGTTATTGGATATTGTGTATAAGCAGCAGAATGCATGTGTGTAACCTTAAAGGCCAATGGGAAAGTCAGTGCAAGTAAACCTAATCACTGGCTTTATGAAAATAGACCCTCTTCCAAAGACTTGACTGTCATTTTGAGGGAAATGACATTTGGCCTCATTGTTAAAAGAAAATATTAAATTTGAATAATTAATTGAGACGTAGAATTAAAATATCTCCATCATCACACCCTTCAGAAAGGGAATGGGTTGGTGATTGATCATTTCCTGAAAATAATCTGTGCCTGGAATTTCTTAAAAAGCTTTTCCCATTTCACTGCTATAACTTTGGGAGAAGTTTCCAGAAAGGTAACAATTCAGCATGCACTGTCAATTTAGACCTGGGAAAAAATATTGTCTGTCTCATCTATCTCATAATCTTATAAACCTCTATCAGATCTCGCCTCAGTCTCTGCCACTTCAGAGGTTATAATCCAAATCTGTTCAATGCCTCGTGATAACACGTCCTCTAATCCAGGCACTATCCTTGTAATCCTCTTCTGCACCCTTTCCAAAGCCTCAACATCATTCCAAAAATGGAGTGACCAAAACATCAGATGGGGCTTATAAAGCTGCAACATAACTTCTTGACTTATGAATTCAAAGCTTCAACTATTAAAAGCAAGCATACCATATATCTTCCTAATTACCCTACCAACCTGCGTAACTACTTTCAGGGAGCTATGAACTTGGACCCCAAGATCCCTCTGCTCATCAGAATGGTTAGGATCTTTCCTGTAACTGTACTGTCTCTTTGCATTTGACCTACCAAGGCGCACACATCACATATATGTGTTAAATGCCTTCTGCTATTTTTCTGTCCATATCCATAACTAATCTATATCCCATTTTATTCTTGCTAGTCTTCTATGCTATCCACCACACCTACAATCTTTGTGTCACCTGCAAATCATCCACCTATGTACATTTTTATTCAAGTCACTTATATGCACCGCAAACAGCAGAGTTCCCAGTACAGATCCCTGTGGAACACCATTAATCACAGACCTCCAGCTAGAATAATTCCTGCCAACCACTACACTCTGTCTTCTATGGGCAATCCAGTTCTGAATCCAAACAGTCAATTCAACATGGATCCCATGCTTTTTAATCTTCTGAATGAGCCTCCCATGAGGGACCTTGCCAAATGCCTTAACAAAAGTCATGTGGGCAATATCCACAGCATTCTTCAGTCAATCACCCTTGTCACCTCACACTCATAATGTCTTTATCCATCAACCTTGTTGCCTCATTATAAAATTCAATCAAGTTAGTAAGACACAACTTGCCCTGCACGAAGCCATGCTGGCTCTCTGTTTTTTTTTCCCAAATGTTCATAAATCTTATCACTAAGAATTATGTCCAGTAACTTCTCTACAACTTTCATGTCTCACCGGTCCTTCCCTCTCCCTAGTTATCCTCTTACTCTTGATGCTTGCATAGAGTGCCTTGCATACTTTTTAATCCTACTTGCCAAAGACTTTTCATACCCACCCACCCCCAACCACTGCTTTCTTAATCCCCTTCTTGAGTTCTCCTCTGGCTTCTTTATAATCCTCAATGGCTCAGTTTGATTCTATCTTCTGAGGCTATTCATTCTTTTCCTTTTTCTTAATTAAATTATTGATTATTAAATTATTAGATGATTAAATTTATCATCTATCTCGACATCCAAGGTTCTCTTACTTGCCATCCTTGTCCTTTCTTCTTACTGAAGCACGTCTGTCCTGTACCCTGTGCAGGACACCTTTCACATGCCAGATGTGTACTTGCCCAAAAACAGCTGTTCCCAATTAACTCTCCCTATTTACTGCCTAATACTCTCATAATTTGCCCTACAAAAATGTAATACTCTCTGACAAGGTCCCTACTTAGCCTTATCTAGAGCTAGCTTAAAACTGAAGGAGTTTAGGTCACTGTTCCCTAACTGTTAACCCACTGAGAGGTTGGTTACCTAGCCAGGTTCATACCCAACACCAGGCCCAGTGCAACCCCTCCTATCTACATATTGATATAAGAACCCCCCACCCTGAATTCACCTAACAAATTCTGTCCCATCTAAATCTCTTTCACTCAGAAGGTCTCAGTTTATGTTAAGGAAGTTCAATTCCTCCCATGACAACAATCCTATTGTTTTCACACCTTCCCTTAATCTGGATGCATGTCTGTTCCTCAATATCCCGGAATCTACCCAGATACAGTAGACTCAGTTGATGAGCCCTCCATTACGTCCTCTCTGAGAGCAGCTGTGAATTTGTCTCTGGTTAGCAGTGCAACTCCCCTTCCTCTTTTACCTTTCACTCTAACTTTTCTAAACATTGAAACCCTTAGACATTAAGCACCAATTCTTGCTCTCTCTCAACCAAGTCTTTATAATGACCACATAATCATAGTTCCATGAACTGTTTCATGGTCTTCATTGCTTACGCTGTTCACTTTCCTGACTCTGTCTCCACCTCCAACTCTCCTCCTCCAGCTGGGTCCATCTGCCCTGAAACACCCTTCCTAACCTAGCTCCATCTTTCATCTGCCAGTTCCTGCTTTCCATCTCATTATACTATCTCCTCTCTATGTTCAGTCTTGCAGCAGTATCCCAATCCATGTTTCTGCCTCCACAGATGCATCCTGGCCTGCTAAGTTTTACCAGCAGCTTTTTTATTGCTCCATAGTGAATTTACACTGAATAATAGGACTCAGCCATGGCATAGTTACCTAAAAAGAGTACAAACTGAAAGAGATTAATGTAACTCAGAAGTGTAAGGCAGTATTTTGAATTATTAGGACTCATCTAATGAGATATACTACTCATTTAGTAATGGCACCAGTTAGAGAGATTTAGAGGGCAGTTCAATGAAAGGAGACAGAATTTAAATGTTTGAGGGCTAAAAAAAATTAATTGCTAGAGATAATTGTTTGGAACAGATACTTTTGAGGTAATGGTTATCATCCTAAATGATACCTACTATTGCTATTTAGAGGATCAATGTTTTTTTTAAACTGCATTATATCCTATCCTGACCTTTACCCAGGGTCACATTCAGCACTCAGGACAAACCTGTCTGTTTCTTCTAGTAAAACCAATGTCCTGAGCAACACCCCCAAGTACTGGAGGAACTCGGCAATCATGCAGCATCTATGACAGAGAATAAACATTCTGAGTTTTGGGTCGAAGGGTCAATTGTTTATTCCTCTTCATTGATGCTGCCTGACTTGCTGAATTCCTCCAACATTTTTGGAGTGTTGCTCAAGACTTCCAGCATCTGCAGCATCTCTTGTGTTTATGTTTACAGTTAATATCCTGTTTGGTTTAGTAACTTTCACATTTAATTAATTAAAGTAGTCTTAAGCACATTATTAACAACATTTCAAAAGTTCTGGAGGAGTCAATATTCAAAGTACTGAACCACAAGCACTTCTCTTTCAATCTCTCCTTCAAAAACTCTCCCGAGTCAGCTTCCAGATTTCCTATGTGAATGTTTGCGGTCTGTTTTTTGTCAGCCTCAGCGCAAATTGCTTACTCTGAACTTTTCATATTCCAATGTTGTGCTCATCATTTTTGTTTTGGCCTTGCGATGCTCCTGAAGCTGCACTGGCAAGTTTCAGAAAACAGGAGAAGAGAGATGAGGAAGATACAGAAGAAATTGAAAATAAAGTGGTAGTTGTAAAGAGACCAAAGGGAAAAAACTTATTGCAGAAATCATTCCTGTCCATACAGATTGAAATTAACTGGAACAACATGTCTAAGGAAGGAAGTACTGGCACTGGAGATGATCCAGAGGAGGTTTGCAAGAATGTGGTTTACAAGAGATTTACAACAAGAATTCCCTAAAGATTAACTTGCGGGTTGAGTCAGTGATAAGGAAGGCAAATGCAATGTTAGCATTCATTTTGAGAGGACTAGAATATAAAAGCAAGGAAGTATTGCTGAGGCTTTATGAGGCATTGGTCAGAATGCACTTGGAGTATTATGGACTGTTCCAGGCCCCTTATATACGAAAGGATGTGCTGGCATTGGAGAGGATCCAGAGGAGGTTTGCGAGAATGATTCTGGGAATGAAAGGGTTAATGCATGAGGAGTTTTTGATGGCCCTGTGCCTGTACTCAATGGAGGTTATAATAAAGAGGGGGAAATCTCATTGAAACCTAACAAATATTGAAAGGCCTAGATAGAGTGGACGTGAAGAGGATGGTTCCATCAGTCGGAGAATCTAGGACCAGAGGGCACAGCTTTATAATAAAAGGACACCCCTTTAGAACAGAGATGAAAATGAAATTCTTTAGTCAATGTGTGGTGAATCTGTGAAACTGATTTACATTGATGGCTGTGGAGACCAAGTCATTGAGTATACTTAAAGGAGAGGTTGATGGGTTCTTGATGAGTAAAAGTGTCAAAGATTATGGGAAGAAGGCAGGAGAATGGGGTTGAAAGGAAAATAAATTAGCCATGATTGGAAGTTGAAGCAGACCGGATATACCAAATGGCTTAATTTTGCTCTTACTGTATATTTTATGGTCTTATTAAAGGAACATTGGAGGAAATTATACCATGTTTGGGATTGGATGTCAAGCACCATTTGGCATATCAAATAGATTATAATCTTTGGTTTGGTACCTGTAATTTAATTCCTGAAGACTTAATTGTCTGCCACATCAGTGTGAAATCTGTCTAGGGAAAATACCTGTGAAATAGAATTTTTAATAATAAGCTCTAAGTCTCATCAAGACAAATTATATCAGAAATATATTCACAGATTGGTAAAGGTTAATAAACTGGTTAACAATATAGGTTGGCTGGCGTCAATAGGTGAGGTACAGAATGTATGAGCATAAAAGTTATACAGAAGCTGTATCCGATATTAAGTAACACACACAAAATGCTGGTGGAACGCAGCAGGCCAGGCAGCATCTATAAGAAGCACTGTCGACATTTCGGACTGAGACCCTTCATCAGGACTCAGCCCGAAACATCGATTGTGCTTCTTCTTATAGATGCTGCCTGGCCTGCTGTGTTCCACCAGCATTTTGTGTGTGTTGCTTGAATTTCCAGCATCTGCAGATTTCCTCGTGTCCACAGTAGCTCAGTGTTTTTGTCCTAGGCCTTTATCATAACTGAGAATGACTTCAAATCAGATTCATTATTGCTAACATAAATTATGTAGAACTGTTGTATACAGTGGTGAAAAGATAAAAACTACCATAAATTACAAAAATATAATGAGGTAGTACTCATTGGTTCATGAAACATTTAGAAATCTGATGGAGGGGGAAATGCTGTTTTTGAGTGGCTTCTGAATGAACTAACTTCCTCGGCTGGTTAATAAGAATAAGGCAGGGGAAAGCAGGAGATTGAGGCTGAGAGGAAAAATGGATCAGCCGTGATGAAATGGTGGAGTAGACTCGATGGATCAAATGGCCTAATTCTGCTCCTATATCTTAATACCTTATGGTCTTAATGATGCCAAAATGAAAATAACAGACTTGTCAACATTAGGGTCATGCGTGGCTGAGGGGACAGGTGGTTAAAAGTTCTGACACTAATACAGAGCCTGTAATCAACTGGACTTGCTTAGTGTGAATTGACCATGCATTCTTGGCTTGGGCTGCACAGGAGACTGAGAATTAAGAAAGAATGGATCTACATTTATTACCTTTTGATCATAAGGCCATAAGATATAGGAACAGAGTTAGGCCATTTGGCCCATCGAGTCTGCTCCACCATTTCATCATGGCTGATCCACTTTCCTCTCAGCCCCAATCTCTTGCCTTAACCCCATATCCAAACATGTCTTGACTAATCAGGAATTTCTCCTCATCATTCTAGATGGACATCCATCTACTCTGAGGTTGTGCCCTCTGAACCTGGACTCCCCCACCACAAAAAATATCTTCTCCACATCCTCTCTATCGAGGCCTTTCAACATCCGATAGTCTGCAATGAGACCACCCCTCATTCTTCCAAATTCCACTGAATAAGGCCAGAGCCATCAAATGCTTCTCATATGATAAGCTTTTCAATCCTGAAATCATTTTCGTGAACCTCCTTTAAACCCTGTCCAATGTCAGTACATCATCATCATCATCAAGTGCCACGCCCAGTTTGAGCTTTGACTGCCATGGCCCACACACTCCTGTTTCAGGTCAAGTGGATCAATTCATTGGTATTCATTTCCAGTCCTCTGGCTGCTGTCTCCATCATCATTTGTCTTTGCCTTCTTCTTGCTTTCTTCCCTTCAACCTTTCCCATATTTACCGTGCATTCTAACTCCTCTTTCCTAATCACATGTCCAATAAAGTCAATAAAGTCTTTTCATGATTTCATTCATTATTTCTCTTTTTTTGCTTGCTCTATTCATGACATCCTTGTTAGCCATTCATTTTGTCCATGACATTCTTTGCATCCTCCTCAAAAACCACATCTCTGCTGCTTCAATTCGTTTCCTCATGTTACTAGATATTGTCCAACATTCTGAGCCATATACCATAAGAGGATAAACGTAACATTTCAGTACTCTGAGGCAGGTTGTCATGCCTAGTTTAGTGTTGGTCAGTATACACTTCATTCTCGTAAAGGAGTCTTCTGCCATCCCTATTCTTCTTTTAATGTCCATGTTGCACCTGCCATCTGATGTCAGCCAGCTTCCTAAGTAGCAAAAGTTCTGTACTTGTTTTATGTCTTCTCCGTTTATTTTCAGTCTGCAGGTAGGATTTGTCAGTACATCCTTTCTTAGATTACAGGCCCAAAACTGCTCACAATACTCCAGTTGAGTCCTCACCAGTGTTTCATAAAGCCTCAACATTACATTGTTGCTTTAATATTCCAGTCCTCTCAAAATAAATGCTAACATTGCATTTACCTTCCTCACCACTGATTCAACCTGCAAATTAACCTTTAGGGAACCCTGCATAAGGACTCCTAAGTCTTTTTGTGCCTCAGATTTTTGAAATTTCTCTCCATTTGAAAGATACTGTAGTCTACACTTTTATTTCTTCAAACAAAATTATTGACCATAAACTTCCGGACACTATATTCCATCTGCTACTTCTTTGCCTATCCTCCTAATCTGTCTAGGTCCCTTGATAGCTGCACTGCTTCCTGAAAACATCTTGCCCCTCTGCCTATCTTCAGTATTGTCCACAAACTTGGCCAAAAGCCATCAACTCTATTATCCAAACAATTGGCATGTAATATAAAAAGAAGTGGTGCCAAATCAGTCCCCTGTAGAATGCCTCTAGTCGCTGGCAGCCAACCAGAAAAGGCTTCCTTCATTCCCACTCTTTGCTTTCTGCCATTCAGACAACGCTCTATCCATGCTAGTATCTTTCCTGGAATACCATGGGCTCTAATGTGTTAAGCAGCTTTATGTGTGGCACTTTTTCAAAGGTCTTCTGAAAATCCAAGTACAGAACATCAACCAACTCTCCTTTGTCTACCTTCATGTTATTTCTTCAAAGAATTCTAACAGATATGTCTGGCAAGATTTTCCCTTAAGGAAATCATGCTGACTTTGGCCTAGTTTATCATGGGCCTCCAAGTACCTTGAAACCACATCCTTACCAATCAACTCCAATATCTTCACAACCAGTGAGGTCAGAATAATTGTCATATAATTTCCTTTTTTCTGCCTCTCTCCCTTCTTGCAGTGACATCTGCAATTTTCTAGTCCAATGGAACAATACCATTGATTCTTAAAATATCACTACCAATGCCTCCACAATCTCTTCAGCCACCTCCTTCAGAACTCTGGGGTGTAGACCATCTAGTCCAGGTGATTTATCTACCTTCAAACCTTGCAGTTTCCCCAAGTACCTTCTCCCTTGTAATGGCAACTTCACACACTTCTGTCCCCTGACAACCGTGCACTTCTGGCATACTGCTAATGAAGTCTGAGGCAAAATAAATATTTAGTTTGTTCACTATTTCCTTGTCCCCCATTACTACCCCTCCAGTGTAATTTTCCAGTGGTCTGTTATCTAGTGTTCCTTTCCAATCAGTTTTGGCCAGCTCTGCTCTCATGCCTCTGTAATTCCCCTCACTGTACTACTGATACATTTGGCTTTAGTTTCTCCTTCTCCAATTTCAGGATGGATTTGATCTTATTATGAGCATTTGCCCTTAAGGGTTCTTTTACCTTAAGTGCTGTAATTAATTCTGGTTCATTGCACAGCACCTGACCCAGAATAGCTGATCCCCTAGTGGGCTCAACCATGAGCTGCTCTAAAAAGCCCTCTCATGGCCATTCTACAAACTCCCCTTCTTGGGATCTAGAACAAACCAGGTTTTTGTAATCTATCTGCATATTGAAATCCTCCATGACTATTGTAACATTGTCCTTTTGACATGCATTTTCTATCTCCCATTGTAATTTGTAGGCCACATCCTTATATAGACCCCTAGTCCCATCGGGGTCTTTTCACCCTATAGTTTCTTAACTCTACCCACAACGACTCAGCACCTTCTGATTCTATGTCATCTCTTTCTAATGATTTGACTTCATTTTTAGCAACAGCTCCCTCAGCCAGTCCTTTTGATACATTGTGTATTCTTGGATGTTAATTTCCCAGCTATAATCTACTTTCGGCAAAGATTCATTGAAGCCCACAACATCATACAAGCTAATTGGTAACTGTGCTACAGTTTACTGCCTTACACCGTATTCTATGTATATTCAAGTATAACACCTTCAGTCCTGAATTCATCACCATTTTCAGTCTTGTTACCCTTTTACATTGCAACTCATCCTGTTGACTGCCCTTTTTCCCTATTATCAACCACTCCTTGATAGCTTTCTCACTGCACACTGCCTCTGTTTGTAAACCAACTACCTCATCCTCAGCACTATTACTCCAGTCCCATCTCACTGCCAAATTAATTAAAATCCTCCCAAACAGCTCTAGCAAACCTGCCTGCAAGGATATTGGTCCCCGTTGGGTTCAGGTGGAAGCCATCCCTTTCGTACAGGTCGTACCTTCCTGAGAAGATATCTCAATGATCCATAAATCTGAACCCCTGCCCCCTGCCCCAATTCCTCAGTCTCACATTCATCTGTCAAATCATCCTACTCCTACCCTTACTGGTGCATGGCATAGGCAGCAACTCAGAGGTTGCTACCCGAGAGGTCCTGTTTCTCAAAGTTCTACTTGTCTCCCTAAAATCTCTCTTCAGGACCTCCACACCTTTCCAAGTTATGTAATTGTAGCCAATACTTCTGGCTGCTCACTCTCCCCCTTTAGGATGCCGTAGACCCACCCCAAGACATCCTTGACGCTGGCACCTGGGAGCTAACATCCCATTCAAGTGTCTCTATCCTTCCACAGAATCTCGTCTCTATTCTCTAACTATGAAATCCCCTATCATAGCTGCAATTATCTTCACCTCCATTCTCTTCAGTGCCAGAGATCCTGTTGCTGTGGCTTCTCCCTGGAAGGCTATTCCCCTCAAAAGTATTCAAATTATGGGAAACAGCCACAGGGTACTCTGGATTGGCTGTCTATTTCCCTTCCTTCTCCTGACAGTCACCCATTTACCTGCTTCATGCAAGCTAGGGATGACTACCTCTGTGAAGCTCCTATTTATCACTTCCTCAGTCTCCCATATAAACCTAAGGTCATTGAGCTGCCGTTCAGTGCACCTGGTGCAGATGTGGTTACCTGGGAAACTGGAGGTCTCCCAGAGTTCCCACATCACACACACAGAACACAGAGAGCATGAAGCGTAGAATATTATTAACTTACCTGCAGCTAAAATTAGCTAAATATCTCGAGATGCATCGTCCATTTAATGACTCAGAGTTCAATTTAGAAACATAGCTAAAATATATCAGTTTACAGCAATGTAAAATGCTTTATCAGAAGCCCCTTAAGAGTAAAATATACACTGTGTAGTAATGCAGCAAGTTCCAACCAAGGGAACTACTGCAACCTGGAGAAGGATTTCCTCAATGAATACTTGTATATGCAAGCAGATAATTATGGTTTTCCTAACATAAAAAGAGCAGAAAAAGGATTAAAAAGGATTAAAATTTACCTGCATTTCAGTCCTCACGGCTACCAACATTTGCTGATTGACTATAATCCATAAGAACTGTATTTGATTCAGTGATTTAAATGTAATTTCATAGCATTTCATAGTAATGTAGCATTTGTATTTAAATAAGGCTACTGTTATTGCACGTCACCTGTTATTTCTGTAACTTAATTCAAGGAAGTAAAAAGGCTGCAATTAAAGTGGCATAAAATATTTCTGATGTTGGCAAATGGTGGAAATATTCTTTAAACTGCAAAATTCAGTTTTGCTCTCTCACACTCTTAAACCCCAGCACACTGGATAGAAAAAGTCTATAAAAAGTAGTGAATATGGCCCAGTCCATCATGCGTAAGTCCCTCCCCACCATTGAGCACATCTACATGGAGCGCTGTCGCAAGAAAGCTGCATCCATCATTAAGGACCCACACTATCCAGGCCATGTTCCTTTCTCACTGCTGCTACCAAGAGCCTCAGGACCCGCACCACCAGACTCAGGAATGGTTATTACCCTTCAATCAGCAGGATCTTGAACCAGAGAGAATAACTTCACTCACCGCATCACTGAACTAGACTCACTTTCAAGGACTCTTCATCCCATGTTCTTGATATTTATTGCTTAGCTATTTATCATTATTTTTTTCTTTCCTTCTGTAATTGCACAGTTTGTTCATTCTTTTGGCACATTGGTTGTTGTCTGTGCTGTTGACTCTGGTCTTCCATTGATTCTATTGTATTTCTTGTGATTGCCCACAGAAAATAGATCTCAGGGCTGTGTATGGTGACATAGATGTACACTGATGATAAATTCACTTTGAACCTTGAACTCCGATCCATCACCTCACTATTCTAAGTACTTCATGATAACCACCATTGGTATTCAGAAGATGAATGCTTCTTTTACTGTATTCTACCCTATCCTGAGCTTAATCCAAGGTCACATTCAGCAGTCATTTGAGAGTGTTGCTCAGAATATCGGTTGTTTCTTCCCAGTACAACGAATACCACGAGCAACATGCTCAAGTACTGGAGGAAGTCAGCAAATCAAGCAGCATCTATAAAGGGGAATAAGTACTCAATGTTTTGGGCCTAAACTGTCTGACTTTCTGAGTTCCTTCAGCATTTTGTATGTGTTGCTCAAGCTTTCCAGCAACTGCAGAATCTCTTATGTTTATGTTTGTAGTCAATATTCTGTTCAGTTATGTAACTTTCTTGACTCATCATTAAAACAAGCACATTATTAATAAATTTTCAGAAGTCCAGGGGGGGGGGTGGTTATTATCCAAAATATTGTGTTAATATTCTAAGTACCAAACATTAGATGCCACTGTGCCATTTAACCCTTCACTGATTTCCCTTTCCCTTGGTTTCTCTCTCTCACTCTGCTCTACACTTCAGTTGCCAGCTGTTTCAGTTAATATACAAGTCCAGTTCTATTGCTTGTAAGTAGAAAATTATAACAATGGTTTCTAGCCAAATCAAGATTACTGTCACAAGCACAATTATGGTGAGCTATAGTTCAATGATTAAACTTGCTTGCAGCAGAATCATTTGAACATACATTCAGAAAACAGCATAGAATATTAATTATACATAACTTATACATAAAATTATATTGCAGAGTGAAAATAAAGACTGTGCAAAAGCAAAACCTTAGTGCAAATAAAAAATACAGATACAATCAAAGAAAAATTCATAGTAGTGCAAGAGGTTGCCTGTAGTTTTCCATTGTTGAGGTAGGGCAAGGATCGTGCTGGTACCACAGGTTCAAGAACTTGATGGTTATAGGGAAGTGGTTGTTCCTGAACTTGGTGGTGTGGAATTTTAGGTTTCTATACCTCCTATGTGACAGTTGATAAATACCACCTTCTGGGCAGTGCCTCCTGTAGATGCTGTCAGTGGTGAAGAGGGCTATGCCTGTGATTGACTGGGCTGTGTCCAAAACTCTCCACAGCCTCTTGCATTCCTGTGATTTGGAATTTCAAGAACAGGAGATGATGCAATCAGTTTGTGCACTTTCAACAGAGAATCTGTAGAAGTTATAGTATGCTGAATCTCCATAAGCTTCTAGTGAAGTAGAGGCACTGGAATGCCTTCTTCATGCTCGCACTCTTTTTCCCTCTGACCCACCAATGAGAAATGATTTCTGGTCTCCTGACTTCTCTTTTCTAAAGTCAATGATTTCTTTGCTTTTGTTAACATTAAGCATCAGGTTGATATTGTAGTACCTCTCAACCAGATGTTCAATCTTAGTCCTGAATATTGACTACCCATACATCAGCCAACAACTGTAGTGTCTTTGGTGATTTTATAGATGGTATTAGAACCATTTGGTGACATCTCCAGTCTATATCAAAACTGTAATTGCTTATCCTTGAAACAATTCTGGTGAATCTCTTCCTTACTCTCTCCAGCATGCCTACTTAATTCCTAAGCTCTCGTGGCCCTCACTGGATTCAATGCTCCTTCTGAGGTCAAGCTAGTGCTTATGCAGATTTAGTATAACCTCCAAGTTATACATATATGTCACCACCTGCTCAACTGTCCTCAAATCCCAAATATTTAATTAACTGTTTTGTTAATTTGTCCTAAACCCTTACAAGATCTGTGCATAGCATCCACAAATAAGAATCTCCCGTTTCTTTTGAAAACTTAAAAGATCTTCCTACCAAATGCATCAAGCTATTCTAATCTTCCTCGAATTTTATTTATGGTCTTATCAATCTTATCAATCAGAGCTCTGCAAGTACTTCAATGTGTGCCATTGTTCTTTAGATGACAACCTTCCCATGTCAGAAATCACTGAAAGCTCTCTGTCATACTAAACCACTGTGGGGGAGAAGACAAAACCTGCACACTATACTCCAAAATTTGTCCCATCAAAGCCCCATGCAGTTGCTGCAGGAGACACATACCCTTATTTTCCAAGTCCTAGATGTGTGCTGTATCTGCTTGCTACCCTTCTGTAACTTGTGTAAAAGAATCCCAAAGTCTTCAACACTTACTCACCTCGCATTTTTATAAAACATACTACTTCTCCATTTTACAATTCAAGTGGTTAATATATTATGCATTCAATAAGTCAATTTCTCTCCTTTACATAACCGGTTTAGTTTGAAGGTTCAAAGGTTCATTTATTGTCAAAGCATGTACGACAATAACTCTGAAATTCATCTTCTCCAGATAGCCATGAAACAAATTAAGAACATGGACATTGTTCAGAGAGAAACATCAAACCCAGCCCCCTCTGCACAAAAAAGAATGGCATCCCAATCATCAACCCTTAAAACCCCCCTCTCCCCACACAAAATGGAACAGGAACATCGACCCCCAAAAAAGCAACCCCTCCCCTGCACAAAAAAACTAACAGAACATCAACCCCCAAACACCCTCCCCTTGTACTAATAAAATGGAAAAGGACCTGGTGATAAAAAAGCACATAATATAAAACCCATGAGACTGAGAAAGTCCGCGGTCCACGAATGCAGTAATTCAATCAATTAACATAGAACCACGATACCATCCATAATACATTTAAGTGTTCCATTTTCTACTTTATTTCTTTACCAGACTTGGAAGATATTACACCTAGTAACCCCCAGCTAAGCTTTTAAAGTATTTGATACGTAGTGAAGCCTGAATGACCCTTGTGCTAGCTTGACCATTAACTATTGACTGCTGTTCTCCTCTTTTCCATCTATTAAATCCATGTTAATATATTTTCCTAATTACACATGCAACATTTTGATTCTTGGATAGTGTGAAGTGTTTCACTATGGATGGTCACATTTGAAGCCAGGATACAGGGTTAATGGCAGGATTTTTAACAGTGTGGAGGAACAGGGGGATCTTGAGGTTCATGTCCATAGATCCCTTAAGTTGCACCACAAATCCGTAGAGTGGTTTGGAAGCTGTATGGTGTATTGGTCTTCTTTAGTTAGATGAGTGAATTCAAGGGCTGCAAAATAATATTGCAGATCTATAACATTTTGGTTAAGCAACACTTGGAATCTTGTGCTCAGTTCTGGTCACCTCATTGTAGGAAGGACGTGGAAACTTCAGAGAGGATGCAGTGGAGAATCATCAAGAAGAAGCCTGGATTAGGAAACACCTCATATGGGGATAGTTCGTGAGAGCTAGGGCTTTTGTCTTTGGAGAGAAGGAGGATGGGAGGGTAACTTGATAAGAGGCATAGATCAAGTGTTTCAGTGAGCAAAGCAGAGAAGAGGCATATTCAAGGACCATCCACCTAAACTGAAAGGAAGGCTTAATCAACCTAAGCACCAGGCCAGTTTGGAAAGATCAGGTAAAGGCCAAAATATGATGGCAAGGTCTGGGCCCAGAGCATACTGAGGAGACAGGGCCCAAGTCCTCGTGCAAGGAAGAACCCAAAGCTTGAGTGATTTAAACATCACGCCAGATGGATTGAAAAGACAAGGTGTCAGGATAAGAGACAAGGGTCTGACCAGTACTGCTTGCTGCTTCACAACGTTTACTCGGCACTGTGCTGAACTGAGGCAGATGCTGTGGCCTGCTCCGGCTGGTTTGGACTCTGTATCTATGGACTCATTTTTGTTCTGAATGTGATTTGCTTACTTTTATTGTTCACACAATTTGTTAATATACTATAAATATATGCATATATATATATCTGCACATTGGGTGTTTGATGATATTTTTTAATATGGGTTAATTTAGGTTTCTTTTTTATGCGGCTACATGTAAGGAGACAAATCTCAAGGTGCGTACATACAAATAATGTATATTTGCATACTTTGGTATTAAATGTATTTTGAACTTTGATTCGTATTCCATAAAACTGTTTACATTTCGCCAAGTGCTCTGTTACCACATCATTAATGATAAACTTCAATGTGGAAAAATATGATATGGATTTTAAAATTGAATTTGAATTATCCATTAAATGGTAAAATTTAATGTCATGTAGAAGAGCTAAGGAATTTTTCTGTGCAGATGCATAAATCACTGACCCTTCCAGCACAAGTAGTTTGAACCAGTGTTGACAGAGAGGTCGCAATTTCTTAATAAAGAAGTTGTTGAGCTATTGATTATGATAACAGGAGATAACTTGCTTGTATCATACACCAGGATGCTCTCTTCAGTTAGTTGATGAGGTAACCATGGCCATTGGCCACTGGCAAAGGCACCAGGTGGTGCCCAGCCTTCATAGAGTGTTTCATATCTTAACCACTACACTCTCCATTTGGCAGGTCAGCAGTTGGCAAGTCACTGCCCATCTGCTCCTGACTTCCAGCTCAACTCCTCTCAGCTGCTCCATATCCAGCAAGGAGATCTTTCTGCTTCCTCCCTCATCCTGTGAGCTGCTTGGTTCTTGCTCTTTTCATCAAGGCCCTGCGGCCTCCATGCCGACCTTACAAGGAACCCTCTTCAGCCAATAGCCACGCCTACCATCCTTTATCCCTGCACTTCTGGACTTAGAATGGGTACTTTAGGGCCTTGCTTTCATGAGCCTCCTCGCATCCTTCCTCCCATGGTACTGTGAGCTCTACCAGGATGATTTTCTTGTTGTTGGTGGACCACAGCATGATGTCTGGTCAAAGTGAAGTTTGTACCACTTCCAGGAACTGCATTTTCCTCCCCACCTTGACCCTCATCTCCCATGCTTTGACAGTTTGCAGCAGATTGGATTTAGGTTTCTTTGATATGACTGACATCATCTTCTCCATGATGAAAATGTCTGCCCTGTTTGCCTTTCTGCCAGCTGATCTCTTTTTTTACACCTCTCCCACTCCAGTGTGTCAGCAGGGGATAGTAAGGTAGTGCTAGAATGATAGCCAATGCTTAAGGTGGATAGATTATAAAGCTTTGTCTCCTTATTAGATTTTGTAGACAAATTGCCATGCAGTCCATGTTGGCATCAACATTTCATGTCATGTAAGCTTTCATATTAGAACATAGAATATAGAACAGTACAGGGACAGACTCCTCATTGCATGATGTGCAAAGTTAATTAAATTACTAATCAATTGCCAAACTAAAATTATTCCTTCTGCCTACACAATGTCCATATGCTTCCATTTCCAGTCATTCATGCACCTATCTATGAGTCTCAAACATCTCTATTGTGGCAGTGCATTCCAAGCACACACCACTATTGTTCTCTCAAATGCCAGGTTTAGATCATTGATATGCATTACAAATAAATGTAGTACTCAACAGAGTTGACACCCTATCACTTATCACATCTTACCAGTCCAAAATATGTAATATCCCCTAACCTTCAAAGAATCTCTTTATCCATAGATTTGGATTTCCCTCATTTCAACTTGTTAATATTTTCAATCAAGTCTATTGTTTAATACATTTGAAAATACACCACAACATCCTTAGCATTTCAAAGAGAAGTTCCTCAAAATACTGTGCTGAAAGATAAGTGACCACATTTAAGAAACAGTAGTTATTAACACAAGAGATTCTGCACATGCTGGAAATCTAGGTCAGGCAGCATCTATGGAAAAGAATAAACAGTCAACATTTCAGGCTAAAAACCCTTTATTATGACTGGCCAAATGAAGGGCTTCTTGTCTGAAATGTTGGCAGTAATTACTGGCATTTTTAAGGCTTCTATGTATCCATCAAAAGGAAGAAATGCTGGACTGAGTGACAGGCAACCAAAGCAGAGGTAGCAGAGTCGGGACAAAAATAGCTACCAGCCTCTTTTTTGAAAGCTGATGATGCAGGCAGGGCTAGTAAAATAGAATGATGTGCAGCATTTGACACTATTTGGTCAATGTTATTTGTTGTACTTACCATCTTCAGAATTCTGGGAGAAACTTTCACTCCATAGCATTTCAGAAAATTTTGACAGTACTGACATTATTTCTTCCTTAAGAATCTACAGTAAGTCTAACTATAAATTGATCTCCCTATTACAGGTGGTAACTTTCCTATTGAGTTTAATATTTATTTTTGTCTGTAGTTTTGCCTCAGTACAAACTAGTGTTACAGTCAACAATAAACCACCAACTCTGTCACTGCCAACTTCTCTGGATTCACTTGAAGGATAGACAAACCAACTAGCAGACCTAAGACCCCTGCATGGAGACACTAGTTACTCTCAGCTAGCAAATTGGCTTGGCCACCCTCACTTGCATGCTTGACACCAGACTACTGAAACACATTATGCTCAGCTCTGTCACAGGAAGAGATTACCAACTGACAGTGAAAACTCATCCTTGAAAAACTGCTGCATCCTCATCGACTCCAGGAAAATTCTAGCTTGTGACTACTCAAGGTGGCGAAGGAGCATTCCTCACAGTATTGAGAAATTTGAGAAACCCCTATTAAGAAGATGCAGAAGCAAAGTGCAGAAAGAGAACATCAACTCATAAACCAACCCTTCCTGTCCTATCTATGGAAGAGTCTTCAGTTCCAGCACTGGTCTCATTAGCTACCTCAGAGTCCACAAAACTGGAGTGAGAGCAGGTCCTCCTCAATATCATAGGACTAACTAAAAGCAGATGAATCACAATTTGATTGCACATCCACTTGATAAAGCCGAAAACTTTCTGGAAATATTTTCTCAGTCACCCACGCAACACCTTCAAAATAATCTGAGTATTAAACCCAAATCTTTCCTTCATTTTATCTATACGTGATATGACCCTGAATGCATTCCTCTTTCCTTTCATTTTCATCTCTTCCATTCATACATTCCACCTAATATCTTGACCTTCATTCTTTCCAGAATCTCACTAATTTTTTTAAACTACTTTTATTCAATCCTTCCTTAAAGCATTAAAAACCTTCTTGGGCCCCTTTCTCAGATTATGCAGCCAGTTTATAAGTATGCCTCTGTGAAACATCATGAGACAATCTACTTAACACTAAATAAACAGACTACTTATCCATTGAATTCACCAAAGAATTTTACAAACATTTGAAAGTTGTTATTATCAAGATGTATATGCCAAAATAAAACTTTCTAAATTGATTCAAGTTAACAAGTCTGGAATAAATTCAAATCTGGTTTAGTTAAATTGGGTGAAAATATTCCTTAAATATTATTGGATAAGGAGATGCATTTTGGCAAATTAATAAAGTTTTCCTATAATATCTGTGTCCAAACTGAACTCAGTTCAGAAACACCTGCAGGCAGTTTATTATAAGGCAACATCTGGGTTCACTGGAACATGCCAACATGAAAGAACGTAGTGTACTTTAACGTTTAAAGTATGCCAAAGTCCTCTCATTGAAGCCCTTATAACATTTGGTCATTGGATATACTGAAGCTGCAAAACCAAAATCAGCTTTTCCCGGTACAACGATTTCTCGTGGTAATTAGAAATAAAATACACAAAGACTGATTATACTGGATATTCTTTTAATACAGCAAAAATAAAGTAGCTAATTGACATTGAAAATGAATTATAAAATATCTTTTATGATAGAACTACAATTTTTTTCATTCTTAGAACTTAAAGGATATCCATCCGTGTGCATACTTCCTTGAATCACTAAAATTCACATCATAATGAAGCTCTCAAAATGGTACTTCCTCGATGCCAATATTGCAGATAATTTTTGTCTTGTTTTTCACCTCAAGATCAAACTTTATCGAGTATACAGCAATATTATGGAAATCATCTAAACTTTTAGTTTTATTGACGATGCAGGTGGTTAATTAACCACCTACAACTGATTATAATCAGTTTGGTAAAATGTAAAACCAAACTTTTGCATTAGTTAACTTGGTCTTTTGAGCTGAACAATATCACCATATCAAAATATTTTAGGAAAGGTCATTTGTCTTAAAGTCAGGTGAATGTGTTTATTTTAATGAAATGTCTTTGTTTGCACGACAGTGCTATAAATCTAAGCTGGCATAAAATACTTATGAATGATCCACTGAATCTTGGAATGACTCCACACCACATTTATTTTTTCCATGATCTTTTCAATCACCTGACAGATTTATAGCAGTCTTAAATACAGAAACCAACAAAGGGAAATTGTGCCAAAGGACATTATTTCCAAACAAGGTTCATTGAAAAGTGAAATCTATTGGTTTACTGCTTGATCAAGTAAAGATAAACACACCTTTATTCTTGTTATTAATTCATAAACTTGAAATAATCCACTTTGAAAATCTCTGCTGGAGTTCTAATAATAGACTTGAACTGCGGCAAGAGTTCAGTGTGCTCCAGCAGTGAGTTCTGCTAACATTTTCAACCTAAAAAGTAACAGAAGCAAGTATCAGTTGTATTATTAAGTTTCAGGCAAAGAAATTAAGTTGAAGAACTTCCATTACTACCCCCAGAGGATTTATGATATTGGAGAATTTCCCCTAAGTAGGCTTCCAGTTATGGGAATTATTGTGATGGGATTAGGTTAGATATGCTTGCGGCCTTTAAGTACTATCACAAACACTTCTTGTTTCCACCTGCAGTACCTGAGACCATTTGTCTCTGCCAACCCCCCAGCCTATTAACCCAGTTGCTAGGACTACCGTCCATCTGCTTGTCTCCTTCAGGTATAAATACACCAGTGATACGATGGCCAAATCCCATTTTTCACTCAATATTAACTTATCCAAAATGAATCTTATCCAACATCATGCTTCACTTACCCATTCTGTTTCTTCTGTCTGTAGAACACTGCAGAGTCTGCATTACTCCTCCAGAGTCTCCAAGGTAAGATTTTCATCCCCACTAGCTGAATACATTCACAGTCCTCTTTTTACTGCTTTTCCCAGTTCTGCACCTACTAAAATCTCTAATCCTTGTCCTCATTTAATGCATAACCTTCACCTTCACACCCCCTCTCACCATTAGCAGCTGTAGCCACCTGCTTCCCATTGTGGAATTCCATTTGCATCATCCTTTCTTATTTTAGACCAAAAGACCATTTTACACCAATTTAATTGGTCTATTTTTAATGGCCTATTTTAGACCTTGAAATGAATGACGTTCAAAGCTCCTCAGTGCTTTCTCTCCCCTCCATCTCTGCAACTCTCATTACCCCTATAAGCTTATCAATAATCTCAAAAATACCAAACTCTGTTGCTTGCATTTTACATCACAGGAGCTAGGAGTTACATTTACAGCTCAGGGCATTCCGGAATTCGGAGATCAATTCTAACGTTGTTCTATAAGGAGCCTCTGTACGCCTTCCCATAGAAGGTGTGGTTTTTTTTTCTGGGTGCACCAGTTTCTTCCCACATGCCAGACACACATTACCAGGTAGGTTAATTGGTCATTGTAAATTATCCCATGATTAGGGTAAAGTTAATCAGGATTATTGGGGTGCTGGAGTGGCTTGGCTTGAAGGCCAGCTGGACAAGCCTACTCTGCGCTGTATCACTAAATAAAATAAATTATGAGGTGGCCACTTCATTAGATACTTCCTAATAAAGTGGCTACTGACTGCATGGTTGCGGCCTAATGCTGCTATTGCCCATAAACTTCAAGGTTTGATGTTGTACATTCAGAGATGCTCTTTTGCACACCACAGTTTTAACACGCAGTCATTTGAGTTACTGTCACCTTCCGGTCAGCACGAACTACTTTGGCAATTCTCCCCTGACCTCTCTCGTTAACAAGGCACTTTCAACCATAGAATGGCTACTCACTGAATGTGTTTTGTTTATCACACAATTCTCTATAAACTCTTGAGACTGTTGTTCATGAATATCCCAGGAGTTCAACAGTTTCTGAGACACTCAAACTAAACCCCTCTGGCACTGACAATCATACCAAGGTCAAAGTCATTTAGATCACATTTCTTCCCATGTCTGGTCTGAACATCAAATGAACCTATTGACATTGACTGCCTGCTATTATGCATTGAGTTGCTGACAAATGATTGACTCATTAGATACTTTGCATTAATGAGCAGGTGTACATGCTTACCTAATAAAGTGACCACCTCATGTATTTTCTGCTGCAGCCAATGGAGCTTTCAGCCGCTGAAACTGGAAAATATGAAGTTGCTTTCCTACATATCTTCACATAGTGATTTTCAATTTTCCTTAAAGCATATTTCTTTGGCAAAGCAATTGATTCAAAACACAAAGGATTTGAGTAACACTGATGGCGGGGCAGCATCTATAGAGGGAAATAAACAGTCAAAGTTTCAGGATGAGGCACTTCATCTGGACTGGAGAGATGGGAGTGGGGTAAGATAACCAATATTATAGGATGGTGGGGGGGGTGGGTAAGAAGGATTGGAGCAAGAGTTGCAGATGAAGGGAATGATAAGCTAATGGGAAAAGGAGGAAAGTGGTAATGATAAAAAAGCTGGAGGTGATAGGTGGGATTACAAAGGGCTGAAGAAGATAGAATTGCAAAGGATAGTGGAACATGGAATAAAGTGATGGAAGTAGAGTGGGGAACTGGTGGGAGGTGTATTTAGGTGAAGGAGATGGAGAGGGTGGAGGAGGGGAAACAGATCGTGTGAAGGTAGCAAATGGATCAGGAGGAAATCAGGAAGAGGGGACAGCTGACCACAGTTACCAGAAGTTAAAATAGGATTAGTTGGCTATAAGTCTTGATCCAGGCAATGAGGCGCGCACAAGTCATAATTGTTTTGCCATTTGAACAATGAATGGCTTGACTCAGACCGATATTAACTCCCCCCACTTCACCCCCCAGATGTTCTTTCAGCAGATTGCCTATTGAATGGAAATTTGTGATGCGTTTCTCCAAATGCACTCAACCAATAAACGGACTGCTGTACTCTTTTCAGTCTCTGTATTTAGCAACATTGCAAGCTGTTGTCACCCTTCTCTTAAAGATGACCCAATGTACTCTGAATTCAAATGACAACTAATTTATTGCCTCATTAGTTGTAACTGGGTGCAATTAAATTGAATGTGCTTCTTATGATATTGACAGTGGAGGAAGGTATTAATGATGTGTTCTGTGTACTTCATCTTCTGGCATGTTGAGTTTCATCAAAGAGTTGATAAAGCTGTTGTGGAATGAAATCAGGATACCAAACAGTGTCCACGATGACTTATTGTCTTTGGCTACAGACCAGCAGGAAGTGGAATCCTCATGAATTTGACATGTTGCCTAGATCAGTTCAAATGAGCATAGGTTTTTCATTTATTGCACTCCAGGGGCTTTCAACTTGGCCTCCTATATGTTTGTAAATAAATCTTCTTAAAGACTTTCACTTGTTTTCTCTCCTTTTCCCACCTCCATCCTGTAGCACTTTTTAAAGAGGAGTAAATGTTTTACGCATTCATCTCAGGTTTGTCCACCTACTACATTTGAATATATAAACATGTAAACATGTAGATTAAGGGCAAGAATTAAGCCATTTAGCTATCTAAAATAGGAAATATATATAGTATACAGTAATTCCCTAGAACCAAATTCTTGTTCAAGAAGGTAGATTCTCTCCACATCAACTTGTAAAGACCACTGTCAGTTTCTTGAATGTTTCAATGAAGTCTGTTCTCATTCTCCTAACTTCAGATTTATAAGCCTGTCCTCTTCAGTCTTTTCTCAGAAGGTAACCTGTATGTTTCAGGTATTCTCGAAAGTGTTCCCCTTCAGTAATATCCTTTCTTACATAAGGAAATTATAGTGGTTGAAGTGTGGTCGCATAATTGCCCTCTTTAACTAAAACATGGAACATTTCAGCATAGTACAGGCCCTTCAACTCATGATGTTGTGCCAACCTTTTTACCTACTCTAATATCAACCTGACCCTTCCCTCCTACATAGCCCTTCATTTTTATATCATCCCTGTGCTTATATAAGAGTTTTTTAAATGCATCTATTGTAGTTGCTTCTAACACCCCCCCCCCCCCCCTAGCACAGTACTTCATGTACACACCACCCTCTGGGCAAAAAAGCTACCTGTGACATCCCACTATAGCTTCTTCCAATCACCTTAAAATTACGTCTCCTCCTTTTGAACAAAATGTCCTCATTTTTATATTCAACTTCATACTTACTGCCCATTACACCACTGGTGTTTAGGGCAGCAATGAAGGTCTTCCATGTCTGGTGGTGTTCAGGGCTTCCTTCATCACATCAGTAGCTTCCTCTCAGTTTTCACAACTGTCAGTCATGTAATTCTCAGCTGAAGACTTGAGAATACTGTTCCACGCAGGTGTAGAAGGAATCTTCATCGCTGTTTCTGTAACAATTTTTTTTTAAGCTGGATGTCAGCCCTAAGATGAATCCCCAAAACTGGAGAACCAGTGGTCAACTCTTAGTCTAGCCTCTACCTTTTGACCTGTTTGGCATAAAGCTCTGACTCCAGCCAATGTAGCTCTCCGGGTCATTGAGGCTTGCTAGCCTCCAAATCCAATGACAATGTTGTGGTCCACTTGGAGGCTTTATATTCAGCTTCTCTTGTAATTCATGTAATATTTAATAATTAGGAATAATAAACCCTGTTAGTTTTCTGAAATATTTGCTGTTCCTGCCTGCTATTTTCTTGCAAAACATGTGGTAGAATACCCAAATCTCTCAGCTCCACAAAGCTCTGCGTTCTCTCACTATATAGAAAATGTTCCTTTTGTTTTCATTTTTCCTATCCAACTAGATAATCTCACATTTTCTCATTTCCCTGATCTGCTAAATCACTTAACCTCTGAATATTAGTTTATATCCCTCCATAAGTTTTCCTTATGATTTGCGTTCCTATCCATCTTCATGTCACCAACAAATTTAACAATCATTCGGGTCATTTGTATAAATTACAAGGTTTAGTTGCCTATCAGTCAAAATCTATTTCCGTCAACTCCATGTTTCCTGTTAACTAGCAATGTCAGAATCAGAAACAGGTTTATTACCACTGACATATTTTGTGAAATTCGTTGTTTTGTGGCAGAAGACAATACATAAAATTACTATAAATTACATTAAGAATATATAAGAGAATAAATAGATAGTGCAGTAAGAGAGCAAACCAGTGAGGTAGTGTTAATGGGCCATTCAGAAATCTGATAGTGTCGAGGAAGAAGCTGCTCCTTAAACATTGAGTGTGTTTCTTCAGGTCACTCTCCCTCCTCACTGATGGTTGTAATGAGAAGAGGGCATAACCTGGATAGTCAGCATCCATCAGGATGGATGCTACCTTCTTGAATCACCAACTTTTTGAAGAAGCCTTTAATAATTGGGAGGCTAGTGCCCACAGTGGAGCTGGCTGAGTTTGCGTGCGTCTGCAGCTTTTTCCGACCCTGTTCATTGGTGTCTCCATAGTAGACAGTAATGCAAGCAGCCAGAATGTACTTCTTGCCTCTTCCAAAATATATTATATATAGACAGCATCAACTGGTCCTTCTTTATTCACTGCACATGCTACTTATTCAAATTACTCCAATAAGTTTCCAAATGAGAACTTTCTTTCACAAAACTATATTGACTTTGCTTATTTACCTTGATTTTTATAAGAGCCCTGCTACAATGTTTTGCATAATAGCTTTCAGATTTTCCCAAGACCAATGTTCAGTTGTAATTTTCTGCTTTCAGTGTCCCATCCTTTTAGAACAATAGAATTCCATTTGTTATTTTCCATTTAGCTTTGTCCAAACCGAAGGAATTTCAAAAGTTAAAATCAATACATTTCACTATTAAGCATTTTCACCAGCCGCTACACTTAACATCCTGAGGTGGTCTGTCAATATCCAAGCTCAAGTCAGAATGATTACATCTTAGTGTGTCTCAGAAAGACGTGACCTCCACCAAGTAACTTCCTACAAAAACGAGTCACTGTTCTGGCAGTCTTTGATCCTCCACTGGTTGAATGATGCTTCAGTACAATGCATGTAAATATCCACTGTGAAAAACACGTGCTGCACAAAAATGAGTCACAGTAAATCATATGTAATTTAGATCAGTTTATTACCGTACATGCCAGGGTGCAATGATGATTGCTGCTGGCTTTAAGCTCACAAAGAAAACAGTAGACATGGTAACAATAAAAACAGCGATGAGTGCAAAATTGCAACAATTATATTGCAGTCTGAAACAGCATAGAAAGAAATGTTAAAGTGATGGTAGCAGAATAACTGAGAGAGTTTGAATTAAGACTAAAAATATGACAGCATTACCAAGAACAGGATGTGAAAGAGCTGTTTGATTCAGAACTCTTATAACAGTTGGGAAGAAGTTGTTTTTAAGTCTGCATGTCTGGACTTTCAAGATACAGGATGATAGGAATTTTGATGTTATTGTCACCTACTCAAAGCCCCTCCTTTTTCACTTTTGTATCTCTAATCAACTCTCCATGGTGACAAAAATATATGTCGCATATTAAGAACTATCCAGGCATTGTTCGTGATCAACAAAATTCTGGTCTTTGGACCAGTCTTCTTGATTTTCCCCTATTGAGCTTGTCAAATGCAAACTGCATGAGAAACATACTGATGAGTGGATAATTTTCTCACTGCAGTTTTCTTTGGAAATTCTACAGCACTGTCCTATCTGAAGTTTTAATGGCCTTGTTTAATAATGGTTGATAAATTATATGAGGAGACAAAATAGGAGGTGAGAGGAGAAAAGATGAAGCTACAACACAGGATTAGCTGCATGCTGGAAAGCAAAGCAACTTCCATAACTCAGAAGCATAAGAAATCCAGAGGAACACATACAAAATGCTAGAGAAACTCAACAGATCAGGCAGCATCTATGGAAAGGAATAATGGAAAGATTCATATAAACCTTGTAGTTTGAAAACTGGTGTAACTTTCGCTTCGGCTAGCGGCTTAATTTAGGGGGTGATCGCCCCAGGTCCAGCCAAACTTAAGAAATCTTGTTTAGGTGGATGCTGCGTGATGTGTTCCCTGTTACAAATCAGTACAACAAAATAACAATCAGTACACAATATGCCATTAAACAATTCAGCTTAATAATTCTTACTTTGACTATATGGTTAGTAAAGAAAACAAAAAAGTGTAAAAGGGCCCATTCTTGTGAAACAGTCTACTGCACAAAGTTGATAAGTCGATTGTCCACCATCGACCTCCTCCGATCGTTGTGGCCTTTCGGACCCTCGCTCCAAGTCCACTCCATCCGGTGGTCTACCAACCCTCTCCATTCACGTCTTCTCTCCTCATCTCTCCCCAACAAAAGACCGTAAAAATCGCTCTTCCAGTCTCATGAGAAAGAACAACAGCATTTCAAACCCCATCATCTCAAGTCATAACCCAAACATTGCTGCTACAGAGAAACCATTACATAATCAGTGAAACCTTACCACATGTTACACTCTTCCCCCACCATATTTAGTCATGTCCACATGATGTTGAGATAATTCGCCAACCCTTCCTGCAAAACACAAAGCCCAATCCAGGTGTAAAAGGCAGAGATATAGCTCCCCAACACAATAGGGGTCACACTCTGTTCCCCTGGTGCTGCATAGGCCAACCTATCAGGTGGTCTCCTAATTCACTGAGACCTCCGCACCCCAGCATCTAACTCTTCAGGTTCTGACGCTATTGGGGATACTTCCGGTCTACCAGGTGATGCCTCCCCCGATCAATCACTCGTGCACCCCTGCAACTCAGAGCCCTCTGTCCCATGGCCAAGCCCCGCTTCCTCCCCTGCAGAGTCCCGTTGCAACCCAGGCTACCCACAGATAACATCCACCCCCCCACCCCCCATCGATTTCACCTGACTCAGCAGGAGAAAGGCTGGGTGTCTCGTCCTCAATCAATGGGGAGTTAGCAAAAGGTGGCACATTCCACACATCCAGATCCTCATCCTCTGAATCGGTATCCCTCTCAGGGGTGGGGGCCAGCTTAACCTCACCTGTTGGGGGCCCAGTCATCACTCTGCATTTCTGAAGAGTCCTCTTACTAGATGTAGGCTCCAAGTCAGGCTCTGGGTCTACCTGCACCATTGACAGTAGGTGGTTCTGATGGAGAATCTTGACAGGCCAATTCCCAAACTCTGGCTTCACCCGGAAAACTGGTAGGTTTGGCATCTGACTCTCCACCAGATAGGGCATAGCTGACCAACAGTCAGCCAACTTATGCTTTCCAGGTAGCCCCAAATTGCTTATGAAGACTCAGTCTCCCAGCAGGATTTGGGACAACCACACCTTTTGATCATACCTCCTCTTATTCTCTTGATCCTGCTTGGCAGCCTCAACCCCAGCTAATTAATAAGCCCTTTTTAGCTCTCTTCTCATGTCAGACACATACTTCAGATTAGTCTTCAGTGGTGAGTCACCTTTGACAGTCCCAAAATAAAGTTCAATGGGCAACCTCACCTCGTGCACAAATATGTTAATATGGCGAGTACCCAGTAGCTTCATTTAATGTACAATTATAACTGTGAACCAGATGCCCAATATGTTGACTTCTTGCTGATCTCTAGGGTCCCAAGCATGTCTAGCAAGGTCTGGTTAAACCTCTCTGACTGGGGATCACCCTGTGGTTGATAGGATGCGGTCCCCGACTTCTCAACTCCAAGCATGCCCAGTAACTCATGGATGAGTCTGCTCTTGAAGTTCCATCCCTGGTTACTACATATCTGCCTGGGAAGGCCATAATAAATGAAACACTTCTCCTATGACACTTTTGCCTCCGTAGATGCCCTCTGGTCCTTGGTAGGAAAAGCCTGAGCATATCTGGTGTAGTGGTCCGTGATGACTAAGATGTTCGCTGTGTTGCTGGCATCGGGTTCTACTGACAGGAAATCCATACACACCAGGTCCAGAGACCTCGCACTCTATAGGTGGAACAAGGGAGTGCCCGCGTAGGCAGTGGTTTCCGCCAAATGCATCGAATGCACGACTTGCAGTATTCCTCAACCCCTGACTTCATTCGAGGCCAGTAAAACCGGTCTCTGAGCAATCCATAGGACTTTTCAACCCCCAAGTGTCCAGAATCATCATTAAGTGACTTCAATGCCATCCTCCGATCCTTCTCGGGCAGAACCAGCTGGCAATGCTGGGGTCGGTTTGGAGGTGACGTGACCCGGTATAAGATCTGGTTCTTCAACTGCAACTGAGGCCATTCTCATAGTAATGGAGGCACCGACTCGTGTACCAATACCAGAAATACCCTCCGCCTGAGTCATGGCTCCCTTTTCGACCATTGCCCTAATGGTACCAATGCCCGGGTCATCTCACTGAGCAGCTGCCACTTCCCCAGAACTTGATTCTGGCAGCTGATTTGTCCTTAGAGCAGTCAGGTTACAGTAAACTCGGGGGATGTCGTCATCAGAAGCCCCCAGTTGATCCACCGCTCATTCCTGCCCCTCCTTTTCCTTTGCCTTCATGGTGATGGCAAACTGACATATGGCCTTCACCCCTGGGGCAGGAACGCTTTCCCACTCCTCGTCCTGAACAGTCCCTCATGCGCCCATCGGGACAGAGCATCAGCATCAACATTCCTGCTTCCCAGCCAGTACCTCAGGCTGAAATCATAGGCAGACAACACCGCCAACCACCGATGGCCTGTGGCATCCAGTTTTGCCAAGGTCAGGATATAAATTAGGGACTGTTGTCTGTCCTCACCTCAAACTTGGCCCATAGAGGTAGTCACTCAGTTTATCCACCACCACCCATTTCAATACCAGAAATTCCAGCTTGTGCCTGGGGTAGTTTTTCTCGGCCCTCAGCGGACTCTGGCTGACAAATACAATGGGCCTCTAATCGGAGCCCTGATCCTGATACAGGACACCCCCTAAACCCTCTCAGCTGGCATCCGTGTACAGAATATATGGTAACCGGGGATCCGCTAAAGTCAGCACTTGCGCCTGGGTCAGCAGCTCCTTCAGCGACTGTAAGGCCTCCTCACATTTTGCATCCCAACTTGGTCCAAAGGGCTCTGAGGGGCTAAGATACTCTCCACCCTCATGTCCTTTATCCCCCTCCCTTTCTTCCCCAAGGGAGGGCAAGCGCACAGAAGCTGATTCAAAGGGTGACTCACTTTCACGTAGCCTTTCACAAACCTCCGATAGTGACAACAGAACCCAAGGGAAGAGTGCAGTGTGCTCACAGTCTGGGGTCTTGGCCAAGTGGTAACCGCCTCGATCTTAGCTGGGTGTTTAGCTACCCCATCCAGTGAGACTATGTGCCCAACATAGCTAACAGACACTTGGCAGAACTGGCACTTGTCCAGGGAAAGTTTTAACCCTTCAGCTTTCAGGTGGCCCAGCACCTTCAGGAGCCTCACCGTGTTCTTCCAAGGCAGATCCAAATGCTCTGAGGTCAGCCAGATATACAACTACCTCAAGCAAGGTCATAACCCCCACTGTCTTCTCCATGACCCGCCGGAAGGTTGCAGGAGCTCCAGAGATGCTCTAGGGCACCCTTTCAAACTGGAAAAATCTCAGGGCACATATAAATGCCGTTTTCTCTTTGTCTGCCTCACTTATGGGGATCTGGTAATATCCTCTCCTCAAGTCCAGCACACTGAACCACTTCACACCACTCAGGCAGGCCAGCGCATCTTCAGTCCTCAGGACAGTATACTGGTCAGGGATGGTGCGCCTGTTCAGAGTCCTATAGTCCACACACATCCGTACCTTCCCATTCTTCATTCGGGCGCTACTACTGGGGACGCTTAGGTGCTTAATGACTTGGTGAAGATCCCAGCTTCCTTCAACTTAACATCCTCCACCTCTACAGGGGCTAGTCGCTGCAACCTTCAACATCTTCTCTACCAACCTCCTCTTCCAACTCGCAGGAACCAGGGAGTCCCCAAGTTGAATGACTCAGCTGTCAGTTTTCACCTCTTTTCCGATAGTTTCTCCCTGGCGTGCCTCACAGGGGTACTACACATTAACGTCACCGGGAACAAATGCGCCAGGGACATCCCCCACTTGAAAGTGACCTCCCTCTTCATAGTGTTCTTGACAATCACTGCCATTCTGCTCGTCTGTACAATCGAAGGTTTCTGCAATTCAGGCCTCACCAGTACCCCAGCAAGAAATCCCGACTCCCCCTCGTGGTCTTCTGGAGTGTCCACTAAGAGAGTTTCACCCTCAGGCACTCCAGGAAATTTGGGGGTCCCCATCACTCTCACAACTTCCCCGGGCCATACTACCATTGGGTTTGACTGGGTGATACCACACAGTCACTCGTCTAAATTTGGTATCCAGCCCAATACTGCCACGCGCTTCCTCGAAAGCAACTTGGAACACCAGGTGCACAGACAATGTTCCCAGAGAGCTCCCACCAGCCTTCTCCTTGCAGGCCCCCACAAGCCTCTTCACAAGACGGGTGTTGGTTCCCACCAGAGTTGAAATGCCACCCCTCCCAACAGGGCCGGACAAACCAGCACCAATGTATCAAGAACCTCAGACACTCCCACACTGGCCTCCGAGAACTCCAACTTCACTGGCAAATAACCATCATATGGATAATCACTAGCACTAAACCCCCAGATCTCCAGTGCCCTGAATGGTGTCAATGGTAAATGCTTCAGATACCGGTTGTAAAACGAATGTTACAACAATGTGACCTGCAGCCTGGTGTCGAGTATGACTTTAGCATAAATACCCTCTATTCGTAGTGATGCACTGGAGCGTGGACCGACTTAGCCTTCAGGAATTGGGCCCTTCGCTTTTGGGGGGGGGGGGCTGGTTCCTTGGTACATTGCTCAGGGTAATCACACAGCATCCAATTGAATCAAACCTGAACGTAGCCCCCATAATTGTAACTCGCGCTTCAGCTAGTGGCTTAATTTATGAGGTGATAGCCCCCAGCCCGGCCAAACTTACGAAATTTCACTTGGGTGGATGCTGTGCGATGTGTCCCCATTACAAACCAGTACCCCAAAATAACAAACAGTACACAATATGCGATTAAACGATTAAGTTTTATAATTCTTACTTTGACTCTATGGTTAGTAAAGAAAATGAAAGAAAAGGGCCCATTCTTATGAAACTGGCTACTGCGCAAAGCTGCTCGCCCACGTTTCACCTTCTCCGATCTTCGCTGCCCTTCGGACCCTTGCCCCAAGTCCACTCCATCCACCAGTCTACCAACTCTCTCCATTCACGTCTTCTCTCCTCGGCAAAAGACCGAAAAGATCTCTCTTCCAGACTCACAAGAAAGAACAACAGCATCCTCAACCCCGTTATCTCTAGTCATAACCCAAATATTACAGAGAAGCCATTACATTATCAGTGAAACCTTATAGAATGTTACACCGGGTATATTATCGACTTAGATTCAAAAAAATTACGATTTACATTCTCAACATGGCATCTAAATACTGCTTAAATGATCTTTAGTGACTATCTCCTCTGTCAATATTAGAAATTTAACAGAAATAGGAGGGGATTCTGAAAGCTCTGAAAATAGCAGCGGATATTGAACAGAATGTAATTCTCAAGAGTCTGATCAATAGTTTTGTAAAGTGTATGCCCAGTGAGACGTGATGCAAGAGCAAGTCAGTGAAACTGAGTCTCAAATCAAAATGCAGTAATTAAAAAGAACAGCTCCAAGGGGATAAATGTAATTTTTAATCAGCAATGTTGAAAAATGTTCCGTATTTAGCCTTGACACCAATGTATCAGCTGGTGAAAGAGGTACTGATCTGGGATATTACACCAATAGATTTTTTTGCCATTCAGTTATTCCTTCACTAGTATATATAATTCATGTCTAAATGCTCTATTGAACTAAATAAGCCATTTTAGAGAGCAGTTAAAAATTAAACTTTTGGTAGGCAAGAGTATCAAATACAAGTTGGATCGAACTAAGTCCACTCATTTCTTTTCCTGCAGGGCATTGCTAAACAAGAAGAGTTTTTGCTCCAATCGATCAGTTTCATAGTCACCATGTCACCACGCTATCCCTCAACTTACATCCTACTACTCTGGCTACATGAAGATAATTTTCTATCCAAGTGCAGATGAGATCATCACTAAATGCATTTCATGATAAAATTAGAGTTAGGAAACTTTAATTGCAGGCTTCTTTTCTTGGATTGAGTTTCTCCTGCTACTGTGCTATGCATAGTCTTGTCTAAATAAAAAAAAACTAATGAAAATGTATCTGTACCCCTGGGGAAATCTATTTCTCCATCTTATCAGATTGAGGCCCTCCATTGGTTAGGGTCAACCACAGATGTTACATCATCGATGTCCTCCTGATACTCAAGCCAGGGCAGCACAATATGTAGAGCAAGATGCTGCCCGTGTGACAGGCTTCCCTTCTCCATGGTACTGATGAATCCAAAGGAATGGCAGAGACCAAAACTGTTTGGCACCAGCTGTGTCACAGGAGTTGCTGGTCAGTGTTGAACTCAACCTAAGATTTCCTTAGGGGACCCTAGCTCAAGAGTTTTCCTTGGGGTTTACTCCCAAAGCCTTCCCCATGACTGGGAATAGTCACATGCAATGTTCTCTCTAATTTTTAATGCTGTGCACAAAAATCTTATGTGTTGCAAATTTTTTTCCTGTGAAAAAAGAATGTGTGCACCTAAATGCACACATGGCATAGTTTATGTAGGTTTACAAAATATTTGACATAAAACTGCATAGAGTAACAACAAAATAACATACATATTTAAGTCACTCAGTTATTTTTTCTCTCTCCTGTCTTTGGCATTTACCCATTCTTTGTAAACTCTATCTAGACTAATAGAACTTCCATCCAATTGATAGCTTTTGATTCTTATTATCATATCAAAATGACATTCACCTAAACGGTTTCTCAGCTTATTTCTGCGGTGATTCATTAGGCTAAAACCTCACTCACAGTCTGCACTGGACACAAGAAAGTTTCCCCCCAATGTCCATCACCTGTGCAAGGTCGCAAAACGGTTCATTTTGAAGTACAAATGCCACCATTTGAGCAAAGTTTGAAATCAATTTGGATTTAATTTTTTCTTGCATGGAAAATTTGAAATCATTAAACTGTCTAACTATTACAGTATTTTCAACAAGAAAATCATGATATTTTAGACATAAGGCATTAACTTGTTCATTGCCAAATGTGAATTTACAATCTGCAATTGCGGAGAAATCAAAAGCTGACCATTCTGGCACCTCATCTTCAGGAAACCTTTCTTCTAAATGAACTCAAAGACTATTTATAAAACTCATCTGCACTCAACCGTAACGTGCGTAGCTCTCCTGTAACTGGTAATGGCGGGTTCTGTTGCCTGAGCTTTTGTACACCGTCCAAATGCGATTTATTTGCTAAATGATGCTTCAAAAAGTCAAGTTTCAAAATATCATCCCATTTCTTACCACTAGCAAATTCTCCAGCAACTTTTGAATCACGACAATACAAACAGATAACTCCAGCTTCCAAATCATACATAAATATTTCTCATAGTTGAACGTTCATGACCTCATGAACTTTCCGTGTAGTAGTTTCTACTATTTTGTTAAGCCATTCAACTTTAAACAAATTTGCAGTTCATTTGCACTTCATACCCTTCACTTCTTTTGAATTCGACATATTGAATCAATATTTTTTTCAATAAAAACTTAGTAAGCCTATCTACAGGATTTGAAACAGAAGCAGCAGCTAATGGACTGGTGCAGAGCCAACAATCTGACTCTTAATGTGAACAAAACAAAAGAGATGGTTGTTGACTTCAGGAGGGCATGGAGCGACCACTCCCCGCTGAGAGCATCCTGAGCAGCTGCATCACTGCCTGGTTCGGAAATTGCACCATCTCAGATCACAAGACCCTGCAGCGGATAGTGAGGTCAGCTGAGAAGATCATCGGGGTCTCTCTTCCCGCCATCATGGACATTTACACTACACGCTGCATCCGCAAAGGAAACAGCATTATGAAGGACCCCATGCATCCCTCATACAATCTCTTCTCCCTCTTGCCTTCTGGGAAAAGGCTCCGAAGCATTCAGGCTCTCACGACCAGACTATGTAACAGTTTCCTCCCCCAAGCTATCAGACTCCTCAATACCCAAAGTCTGGACTGACACCTTGCCCTATTGTCCTGTTTATTATTTATTGTAATGCCTGCACTGTTTTTGTGCACTTTATGCAGCCCTGTGTAGGTCTGTAGTCTAGTGTAGCTTTCTCTGTGTTGCTTTTTTTTAAATTACATAGTTCAGTCTAGTTTTTTGTACTGCGTCATGTAACACCATGGTTCTGAAAAACGTTGTCTCATTTTTACTATGCACTGTACCAGCAGTTATGGTCAAAATGACAATAAAAGTGACCTGACTTGACTTGAGATCTTGTTAAACTTTACAATATGAGCACTGTCTGCCAAAGATGGCTGCCGCTGTGATGCAGCTGTACGAACCGGAACAGAAAAGGTGAGGTGATGTAAATTAGTGACATGCATTGTGGTATTTGAAAAGCCAACTAACTAGTTAACAGAAACATTTAGCTAAAAGATTATTTTCAATAGGTATAATTATTAATTACTACATTATTTTAGGTAACTAGCCTTTTGTGCGCACATTAATTTCCTTTGTCCGCTGGTTGAAAAATGTGTGCACGTGCACAACTTAGAGGGAACATAGGTCTCAAGGCAGTGGAGATTTGAGATCAGAGTTTTCCTTCTCCAAGATGAGCTGACAACCATGGCTGATGAGCTCCAATTGCCCTAAGCAACTGGCTTTAAGGTGCCAGTAACCCACCTTTGCCCCTTCTCCTGTCAGTAGAAATGGTTCCACCGGGCTCAGTAGGTAAACCAATTGTGTAGGCCAGGAGTTGGACTTGGTTGTCAGAGGCTATTTGAGATGCATGCCATTGGGAGCATTTAATAGGTAGTGGGGGGTTTATCCCAACTACTTCCCCTGGCTGTAACAGCTTTAAGCTTTTTGCTCTTTTCAAGCTTGACAGATAGCAACAAGAAATACCAACATATATCTTTTATAGAATTGTAACTGTTACCGACAATGTATTTATCTGAAAGTTTAGCCATCTGTTATTGACAATGATTACTAAACTCCATACTTACGTCTCAGATAATCAACCAAAATCCTTCCACTGCAGTCTGAAAAATTGTAATATTCCCAGAATGTCTTCCTACTTCAGTCCAATAACAAATCACATCAGGTTTACATTTAATCAATAAATGACTCCATGGATTTATACCCTAAAT
Source organism: Hypanus sabinus (assembly GCF_030144855.1). Lineage (NCBI taxonomy): Eukaryota > Metazoa > Chordata > Chondrichthyes > Myliobatiformes > Dasyatidae > Hypanus > Hypanus sabinus. The sequence goes on from NC_082719.1 coordinate 80,944,805, forward strand.
GTGAGTCAGCAATTGAATCAAACTTTCATAATCAAGGTTTGATACGTTCAGAACACTTAACAGCTTGATCATGATTTCCTTTGACTTGCATCCTACTGTTCTGATTACATAGGAGTTGATTATCTTTTGTGGTGTAGATTAGGCTGGAACAGCCTGACTTGATGGTAAAATTAGAGATAGGTCATGAGGAATGAAATCAGGAAACATTTTCACTTATAAAGTCTAAATAAAACGTGCATAACTCTCCCACAAAAAAAGCAATGGATACCTGACTTAATAGTGTGACTTGAAACCAATGAATTTTTGTTAGGTACAGATATTAGTGTCAAGATGGTTGTTGTGATGTGGGTAGTGTAGTGGGTAGTGCTTGTCACTCTCACTTCCAGATTCCACCACTGGCTAGCAGTCTTGTGAAAAGGAGAGCGGAATGTGAAAGTCACTCCTTGCCAGTACATAGTCTCTCCAACAGCAAGCCTCATGTAGTGCCTCCTCACTGGTGACACATGGAAACTGAACTCCTTTTGGGCAGAGGCTGAACTACAGAGGATGGGAGGGAGATCTACCCCTTACACACATAGCACAGAAGCTCACCCCTGTGTGGACATGTGCTGGTGCTCATGAACCAGGTCCCCAGCAATAGGTAAATAGCCCCACTGCCTTGCAGGCAGCCTCAGGAGAGACGAAGGCTACAGGAGTAAACTCAGGCAGCAAACCCGGAGTGGAGCCCCTATGATGACTGGATGTCATTCCAACAGCTCCTGCAGCCAAACTGGTGCCAAACATACTACTTCATATGTTTCCCTTTGGACTATACTGGTGAGGTTGAGGTTGATCTTTCTGACTGAGCATCTCAGGATCACCCAGGCATGTGATGATGATCATCACCCATTGTCCTTCGAGACAGGCAATGACAACAGGATAATAAAGATAAAGACAAACAATAGTAAAATGGAGTTGAGGTACAGTTAAGATGTATTGTGACAAGTTTATGGTTCCAATGATCTGCCTTGGGTGTTGTATTCCCAAACTACAGAAAAATCCTTCAGGAATTGCAAAAACTGTGCAAATTATATCCAGGGCACCAACATGTTAATATCTGAATGTATCATAGTACATTGCTGTACCCCATCTGTGTTCCTCTGTTGTCCTTCTTTGTATCCTTCCATATCTTTATCATGATAACAAAATCCTTACCCGCCTCTGCTGTACTTCTTCACTAGGTAAACTGTACGCTCTTTCCTTTTCTCACTTTCAGTCCACTTTTCCACAATGTTATTATCAAGTATCGTATCTTCCATGTGACTTATTGGCTCTTCAATTTATCTACTTCTTTTCCCAAATTATCCATTGATCATTTTGCCAACTCATTACAACACACAGATAAATAACGAGACAATTACTTTGCCTAACATCTTTATTGATCACAATTGATTCAAACAGCTCAGAGAATCACCATATAATTTCAAAAATCATTTAATTCTTTATTTTCACAACTCAGTAAATCACTTGCACAACTTTTTAGCTCACTTTCACAACTACCTGTATTCAAATATTCCTCACTCTTGATCTTGTTGAGTTCTTCTCGAAATCACTCACTCAGTGAAGTGGTTGGTGTTGCTGGATATCTCATAAAGCAACTTTTAAACGTTTCTTCATGTATAGTCACATGCACTTCTGGTCAAGAAGGCACCTGTGTACAATGCTCCTTTGGTCGATATCTTCTGGATAGATCATGGAACCATCCTTTTCAGTTCTATTATGTCTTTTACATTTGTTTCTCATCTAGAATGTGATTCTGGGACTACTGGAGACTGTTTTGCTGCTTGGAGGTCACTTGGGTGCTTCAGTACTCTGCAATCTCCGAGATTCCGGAGGCAGAGGCAGTGTGAGCAAACCTCATGGAGAGAAGGCTGCAGGATGGTGTGTAAGCCAATGTTTGACCTTATTTTGCTGATTATAGCTTCCTTTATTAATGATTAAAGCAACAAGGGTGATCAAAACATCAAGGTGGGTGCAGAAGTTTGGAGCTCGTTTGGATATTCCAACATTCTGCAGTCCCTGAGAAGATTCCAAGAGGCAGAGACAGTGTGTGGAACCTCGTAATGAACAGGTTGCAGGATAGGGTGAAAGCCTATGCTTGTCTCCGTTTCGTTGATTATTGTTTCCGACTGAAGCAACAAGAGCTATTGAAGCATGGAAGCGAGTGCGGAGGGTGAACACCGACTGGCTGCCTGTCTTTCGATCGCTCTGCTAAGCTAGCAGAGAGGGGAGAGCCTGCAACTGCAGAGAGTGCTGCCAGGTTTTGTTTTCTACGCTTTGGATGTGGACTTCGACAATAACATCTTTTTTTCACTTTATTGTTTTTATATTCTGTGATTTTTGCCCCATCCTCTCAGTTTTAGGGGTCAATGTGCCTAATCCATTTTGTGAATATTTTTTGTGTGGGAGGACGGATTTGGGGGTCAATATGCCAAAACCATTTTGCTCAGTTTATGTGCAGGAGGAGGTTTTGGAGGTTGATGTGCCTATTCCGTTTTTATTTGGGTTTTTTTGTGCAGAAGGTGGGCTTTGGGGGTTGATGATTGTGCTGCCTTTCTGTTTTCTCTTGGTTTCATGGCTACCTGGAGAATTGAAGAATTTCAGGGTTTGTGTACTTTGATATTAAAACAAATCTTTGAACCTCCCAGTCATTGCTTTTACATGGCCTCAATTCCAAACTGTAACCAGACAAGCATGTTTAACCTCTTCAAATCACTGATGGTGCCATCCTACAATTATTTTAACCGTTTGGTTCCTAAGTTGCACAAGTCATTATTTGAGGTTTGTAATTATCAAATATTATTTTATTCACAAGATGTCAGGTCCAAAGCATGCCTTTTTGCCTGTTTTGCCTTCCAGTAAGCTCAGAATTAGATGCTTACAATGGGATAGTCTGCAAGGCTGTAAAGCTGCCCCGGTGATCTTTGCATTTGAGACAGACCAGGTGTTGATGACATGAACTTCCTTTACTGTGCCACTTTGATCTGTGGTTTCCAACTTCTCTTCCTAGGCAGCAAAAGCTACATTAAAATTTCAACCCCTCCCCCCCACCGCCAGCCTTCTTCCCACCCCAACAGACCACTCACCAACTAAGAAATGCAGTGTTAATTTCAATAGGAGTAGTATATTGTTACAACCACGGACTCAGCAGTGCAACAGATATGGCAATTGCGCACGTGAATATGTCAGCTAATTTTTATTTCTTTGTGATGATATTTAACTCCATTCTTTTTATTGTAGTAATTGTCGAGACTTGAGCAAAGCACAGCAATGTTTCACTGCCTGCTTGCATTCGGCCTTGCCTGAGAAATTGGACTGTCGAGTCAACTGACTCTGAAGACTAGCAGTATTTGTTTTATATTTAGTTATTCTTTTCAGCCATGGTGTAGGCTTCATTGTTTTATTTGAGAGTTTTAGTTAACGGCCCTGTTTGGCCAAGTGATTATTGTTTTCTTTTCTCTCTAACTTTGTTCACATTAAAGACTATGAAGTACCAATTCACTTCAGTGACTTTCACTCTGCAATTGGGCTGTATTCACACATAGTGACGGTATATATATATCACTAAACAAACCTTCAAAATCAGAATCAGGTTTATTGTCACAGGCATATGCACTGAAATTTATTGCTTTATGGCAGCAGTACAGTGTAATACATAACAAAAACAGTTTTCAATAAGAAATACAAAATGAATGAATAAATAAATAAACAGATAGTGCAACAAGGGAGCTATTGAAGTAGTGTTCATAGGTTCATGGACCATTCAGAAATCTGATGGTGGAAGTGAGAAAGCCTTCCTAAAACATTCAATGTGTGTCTTCAGACTCCTGCATCTCTTCTCTGCTGGTTGTAATGAGAAGAGAACATGCCCTGGATGGTAAGGGTCCCTAATGATGAATGTTGCCTTCTTGAGGCACTACCTTTTGAAGATGCCGATGTCCTCGATGGTGGGAAGGCTAGTGTCCATGATGGAGCTAGCTGTGTTGACTTTGGAACTTTTTCAATCCTGTTCACTGGAGCCTCCATCCCAGGCAGTGATGCAACCAGTCTGAAGGCTCTCCATGCTATATGACACCTTTTATACCCTTATTAGGAAGAGAGCGAGCCCTTGGTATGTCAGATTACCGGGTGAATGGGTAGTCTTTGGGGTACTGCAAATCTGTGTCTTTATTGATGCTTTGCTGCACGCTTGAGTGGTCAGTGGGGGGAGGGGGCGCCGATGCTTTTCTGCTGAGGGGGAAGGGGGTCATTGCTTTACTGCTGCTTATGCGTGGGAGGGGGGAGTTGGAGGGGGCTTTGAGGTTCTAACATTTTTAACCGTCATTCATTCTCTGGGGCACTCCTCTGTTTTCATAGATGGTTGCAAAGAAAAGGAATTTCAGGATGTGTATTGTGTACATTTCTCTGACATTAAATGTACCTATTGAAACTTATTGATATATCTGCAGAAATTTTAGCATGTAGGTGTAACTAGGATCTCAAAGGGATGTTTCACTTGTCAACAGCTGAAAAACACTGGAATAAAAGGGAGCTAAATTGAGGCAAGGTAGGTTGCCTATGTAGGATACAGACAGGAAGTACGTGTGGAAGGCCAGTGTTCTGTACTGGGTGTTAGATGTGGGAAATTCGGAAGACTCCCAGCCTCCTGGACAGCCACATCTGCGCCAGGTGCATCGAGCTGCAGCTCCTTAGGGACTGCGTTAGGGAACTGGAGATGCAGCTCGATGACCTTCATCCAGTCAGGGAGAGTGAGGAGGTGATAGATAGGAGCTATAGGCAGATAGTGACACCAAGGCCTGGGGAGACAGATAAGTGAGTAACAGTCAGGGGAGAGAAGGGCAAGAGTCAGAGGCTACAGTGTATCCCTGTGGCTGTCCCCCTTAACAATAAGTACTCCTGATTGAGTGCAGTTGGGGGAGATTGCCTACCTGGGGAAGCAACAGTGGCCATGCCACTGGCACAGAGTCTGGCCCTGTGGCTCAGAAGGGTAGAGAAAGGAAGAGGATGGCAGCAGTGACAGGGAATTCTATAGTTAGGGGGTAGGACAGGAGATTCTGTCGGCGCAGGAAAGAAACATGGATGATAGTTTGCCTCCCGGGTGCCAGGGTCTGGGATGTTTCTGATTGCATCAATGATATCTTGAAGTGGGAAGAACAGCCACAGGTCGTGGCACATATTGGTACCAACGTCATAGGGAAGGAAAGGGATGAGGTCCTAAAAGCAGACTACAGAGAGTTGGGAAGGAAGTTGAGAAGCAGGACCACAAAGGTAGTAATCTCAAGATTACTGCCTGTGCCATGAGACAGTGAGTATAGGAATGCAATGAAGTGGAGGATAAATACATGGCTGAGGGATTGGAGCAGGGGGCAGGGATTCAGATTCCTGGATCACAGGGACCCCTTTTGTGGCAGTTGTGACTTGTACAAAAAGGACGGGTTGCACTTGAATCCCAGGGGGACCAATATACAAATACTTTATTGTCACCAAACAATTGATACTAGAGCGTACAATCATCAAAGTGATATTTGTTTCTGCGCTTCGTGCTCCCGGAAGTACAAATCGAAGTAAATATAATAAAAATTTTAAATATAAATCATAACTAGAAAATAGAAAAGGGAAAGTACGGTAGTGCAAGTCAGATCCGGATATTTGGAAGGTACGGCCCAGATACGGGTCAGGATCTGTTCAGCAGTCTTATCACAGTTGGAAAAAAGCTGTTTCCAAATTTGGCCGTGCGTATCTTCATGCTCCTGAACCTCCTCCCGGAGGGAAGTGGGACAAAAAGTGTGTTGGCTGGGTGGGACTTATTCTTGATTATCCTGGCAGCACTGCTCCGACAGCATGTGGTGTAAAGTGAGTCCAAGGATGGATGATTGGTTTGAGTGATGTGCTGGGCTAGGTTCACGATCTTCTGCAGCTTCTTCAGGTCTTGGACAGGACAACTTCCATACCAGATAGTGATGCACCCTAGAAGAATGCTTTCTAAGGTACATCTGTAAAAATTAGTGAGGGTTTAGGGGACAAGCCAAATTTCTTCAGCTTTCTCAGGAAGTAAAGGCGCTGGTGGGGCTTCTTCGCAGTGGACTCTGCTTGGTTAGACCAAGTCAGGTCATTTGTGATATTCACCCTGAGGAACTTAAAGCTTTTGACCTGTTCCACCTGCGCACCACTGATGGGGTATTGCGGTCCGCTACTCCTAATGAAGTCAACAACCAATTCCTTCATCTTACTGACGTTGAAGGATAGGTTATTGTCTTCACACCATGCCACCAGGTTCTTAATTTCCTCTCTGTACTCAGACTCATCACTAACCAATATCCTGGCGGAGAGGTTTGCTAAGGCTACTGGGGAGAGTTTAAACTAGAATTGCTGGGGGATCAGAACCGAACCAAAGAGAAAGAGGAAGAGGCCGTTGGCTCACAAATAGAGAAAGCTTGGAGACAGTGAGAGAGGGAGGATAGGCGGGTGATAGAGAAGGGACGCGCTCAGACCAATGGTTTGAGATGTGTCTATTTTAATGCGAGTATTGTGTACAAAACAGATGAGCTTAAAGCATGGATCAGTACTTGAAACTATGATGTTGTGGCAATTACAGAGACTTGGATGGCTCTGGGGCAGGAATGGCTACTTTGGGTGCCAGGCTTTAGATGTTTCAGAAAGGACAGGGAGGGAGGCAAAAGAGGTGGAGGCATGTCACTGTTGATCAGAGGTAGTGTCATGGGTGTAGAAAAGGAGGAAGACATTGAGGGATTGTCTATGGAGTCTCTGTGGGCGGAGGTTAGGAACAGGAAGGGGTCAATATAACTCTACTGGGTGTTTTTTATAAACCACCCAATAGTGAAAGGGACAAGGAGGAGCAGATAGGGAGACAGATTCTGGAAAGGAGTAATAATAACAGGGTTGATATAGAGGGGGATTTTAATTTCCCAAATAATGATTAGCATGTGCCTAGAGCGAGTGGTTTAGATGGGGTGGAGTTTGTTAGGTGTGTTCAGGAAGGTTTCTTGACACAGAATGTAGACAAGCCAACAAGAGGAGAGGCTGTGCTTGATCTGGTATTGTGAAATGAACCTGGTCAGGTGTCAGATCTCTCAGTGGGAGAGCATTTTGGAGATAGTGATCACAATTTGATCTCCTCTACCATAGCATTGGAGAGGTACAGGAACAGACAAGCTAGGAAAGTGTCTGACTGGAGTAAAGGAAAATATGACACTATCAGGCAGGAACCTGTAAGCATAAATTGGAAACAGATTGTTCTCAGGGAAGTGTATGGAAGAGATGTGGCAAATGTTCAGGGGATATTTGTGTGCAAGGTACTGCAAAGGTACTTTCCAATGAGACAGGGAAAGGATGGTAGGGTACAGGACACGTACGTTCGAATGCTGTTCATAGACTTCAGTTCAGTGTTCAACACAATCATCCCTCAGAAACTGATTGGAAAGCTGAGCCTACTGGACCTGAACACCTCCCTCTGCAACTGGATCCTAGACTTCCTGACTGGGAGACCTCAGTCAGTCTGGATCGGGAGCAGCATCTCCAACACCATCACACTGAGCACGAGGGCTCCCCAGGGCTGTGTGCACAGTCCACTGCTGTTCACTCTGCTGACCCATGACTGTGCTGCAACACACAGCTCAAACCATGTCATCAAGTTCGCCGATGACACCACCCTGGTGGGTCTCATCAGCACGAACAATGAGTCAGCTTACAGAGAGGAGGTACAGCGGCTAATGGACTGATGCAGAGCCAATAACCTGTCTCTGAATGCGAACTAGACAAAAGAGATGGTTGTTGACTTCAGGAAGGCATGGAGCGACCACTCTCCACTGAACATCAATGGCTCCTTGATAGAGATCATTAAGAGCACCAAATTTCTTGGTGTTCACCTGACAGAGAATCTCACCTGGTCCCTCAACACCAGCTCCATAGCGAAGAAAGCCCAGCAGCGTCTATACTTTCTGCGAAGGCTGAGGAAAGTCTATCTCCCACCCCCACCCCCATCCTCATCACATTCTACAGGGGTTGTATTGAGAGCATCCTGAGCAGCTGCATCACTGCCTGGTTCGAAAATTGCACCATCTCAGATCACAAGGCCCTGCAGCGGATAGTGAGGTCAGCTGAGAAGATCATCGGTGTCTCTCTTCCCGCCATTACAGACATTTACACAACATGCTGCATCTACAAAGCAAACAGCGTTATGAAGGACCACATGCACCCTTCATACAAACTCTTCTCCCTCCTGCAATCTGGGAAAAGGCACCGAAACATTCAGGTTCTCACAACTGGACTTTGTAACAGTTTCTTCCCCCAAGCCATCAGACTCCTAAATACCCAAAGGCTGGACTGACACCAACTTACTGCCCTCTACTGTGCCTATTGTCTTGTTTATTATTTATTTTAATGCCTGTACTGTTTTGTGCACTTTATGCAGTCCTGAATAGATCTGTAATCTAGTGTAGTTTTTGTATTGTTTCATGTAGCACCATGGTCCTGAAACACGTTGTCCTGTTTATACTGTGTACTGTACCAGCAGTTATGGTCGAAATGACAATAAAAGTGAATTGAACCTGAACTTGAATTTGAACCGTGGTGTACAAAGGCTGTTGTAAATATAGTCAAGAAGAAAAGATGAGCTTACAAAAGGTTCAAAAAACTAGGTAATGATAGAGATCTAGAAGATTATAAGACCAGCAGGAAGGAGCTTAAGAATGAAATAGGAGACCCAAAAGGGGCAATGAAAAAAGCCTTGGCAGGCAGGATTAAGGAAAACCCTAAGGCATTCAACAAGTATGTGAAGAACAAGTGGATAAGATATGAGAGAAAAGCCCACTCAAGTCTGACAGTTGAAAAATGTGTATGGAACTGGAGGAGACAGCAAAGGTACTGAATGAATACCTTGCTTCAGTATTCACTACAGCAAATGATCTTGGTGATTGTAGAGATGACTTACAGCAGACTGAAAAGCTTGAGCACGTAGATATTAAGGAAGAGGATGTGCTGGAGCTTTTGGAATGCATCAATTTCGATAAGTCACCGGGACCAGACGAGATGTACACCAGGCTACTGTGAGAAGCGAAGGAGGAGATTGTTGAACCTCTGGCGATGATCTTTGCATCATCAATGGGGATGGGAGAGATTCCGGAGGATTGGAGGGTTGCGGATGTTGTTCCATTATTCAAGTAAGGGAGTAGAGATAGCCCAGGAAATTATAGACCAGTGAGTCTTACTTCAGTGGTTGGTAGTATTAATGGTAAGACTCTTGGCAGTGTGGAGGATCAGAGGGATCTTGGGGTCCGAGTCCATTGGACATTCAAAGCTGCTCAGCAGTTTGTCTCTGTGGTTAAGAATGCATACAGTCCATTGGGCCTCATCAATGGTGGGACTGAGTTTAGGAGTCGAGAGGTAATGTTGCAGTTACATAGAACCATGGTCAGACACCACTTGGAATACTATGCTCAGTTCTGGTCGCCTCACTACATGAAGGATGTGGATACCATAGAAAGGGTGCAGAGGAGATTTACAAGGATGTTGCCTGGATTGGGGAGCATGCCTTATGAGAATAGGTTGAGTGATCTTGGCCTTTTCTCCTTGGAGCGACAGAGGATGAGAGGTGATAGAGATGTACAAGATAATGAGGGGCATTGATCACATAGATAGTCAGAGGCTTTTTCCCAGGGCTGAAATGGCTAGCACAAGAGGGCACAGTCTTAAGGTGCTTGGAAGTAGGTACAGAGGAGATGTCAGGGGTTTTTTTTTTACTCAGAAAGTGGTGAGTGCATGGAATGGACTGCCGACGACAGAGATGGAGGTGGATACGATAGGGTCTTTTAAGAGACTCCTGGACAGGTACATGGAGCTTAGAAAAATAGAGGGCTTAGGGTAACCCTAGGTAATTTCTAAGGTAGGTACATGTTCAGCACAGCTTTGTGGACTGAAGGGCCTGTATTGTGCTGTAGGTTTTCTATGTTTCTATGCAAATCAGATATTAAAAAGCAAAGAACAAATGGACAGCACCCTATCTGCTTGGTCATTGAGCTAACTTAACAATTACTGGAATTGATTGGTCTAAGGTACCCACCTGATGTCACATCTCACGGTGAATTTGTTTCTCTGACCAACAGAACTTAGTTTTCATTCTCTGACTACCTCTATCATGCATTTCACTTGCATTTTAAATAAATATTTACTGTGTATTGCAAACAACCAGCTACGAAAGTCATAAATGAACAAATGCCTTTTAATAAAGTGGCATTTGAGATGACTGCCTTACTGTCAGGACACAAAAGCAGAATGCACATACCATGAACAATATGCATCTGTAATACAGGGCACCAATAACACCATTCCTTATGACGAGAAACTTTATTGAGGTTCCACTGGAATCTGCACTTACAGTTTAATCTACTCCATCATTTTAAACATTGAGTTCAAACCAGCAGTTTGTATAATCACTTTTGTCCCAGAGGGAGCATTATCTTTTGGTGCCAAAAAATACTTATATTGCTAACATTAATTAAAGTTATGAAATATAAATTTATAGTCTTGAAACAATTATTACTTTAGTATGTGCTAGAATTAGTAGAGATACTGAGGCACTATGGCAATATTTTTAAGAAGAGTAATCCTTTATTTTCTCTCTACTTTCCCTTCATTTGAACTCCCCTATGATCAGCAGATGAAGAGAGGAGAGGGCTGATAGCGGTCTTGCAGTGTCTTCTTCCTGCATATTCTTCTGCAGAATATCTGGCCGTCATTTGTCAAGTCAGCATGAATGCACTGCTTGAAAATAGGATTCTGCGTTCCGAAACCTGCTAATAAATAATTCATGAAGCAGCCTATTTGAGCACAATCTTTTGTAAAAGCAAATATAAATTATAGTCAATAAAATTCAATTCAGATGAATATGCTTACACCTCAATCTTATTCAAATCACATTTAAAAATAATTGAATAAGATGCTTGTTAATTAAAGTGTGGATAGATTTAACAATGTAATTATATTATAATTTTAATCATCTCAGTCAACTTGGCAACTTTCAGTGTCCTTTCTCATAAAATATTTGTGCTATCTTCTTATATTATACTAAGGTGCAGGATTGCAATGTCAGGGTATCAGCCAGTTCAGATCATTAGACAAGGTCAGGTCAGCATACATCAGTATTGGTGATTAACAAGGATTTCGAATTTCACTGATACTCTTTCTGTCTGAAAACACACAGATCTCCAGTTCAGTGCTTATGTAAAAACTTCTGTTCTACTGCAGACAAGAATTAGAAACATAGAAAACAGACAGACAATACAGGCCCTTCGGCCCACAAAGTTGGGCCGAACATGTCCCTACCTTAGAAATTACTAGGCTTATCTGGATCCCTCTATTTTTCTAAGCTCTATGTACCTATCCAAAAGTCTCTTAAAAGATCCTATCGAATTCGCCTCCACCTTTGTTGCCAGCAGCCTATTCCACACATACACCACTCTGAGTAAAAAACTTACCCATGACATCTCCTCTGTACCTACTCCTCAGCATCTTAAACCTGTGTCCTCTTGTGGCAGCCATTTCAGCCCTGGGAAAAAGCCTCTGACTATCCATACGATCAATGCCTCTCACTATCTTATACATCTCTATCAGGTCACCTCTCATCCTCCATCGCTCCATGGAGAAAAAGTTGAGTTAACTTAACCTATTCTCATAAGGCATGCTCTTCAATCCAGGCAAAATCCTTGTAAATCTCCTCTGCACCTTTTCTATGGCTTCCACATCCTTCATGTAGTGAGGCAACAGAATACTGAAGCAAAGTATTCATTAAGTACCCCGCTATCTCTTCACACTTTTCTACTGTCACACTTGATTGGTCCTATTCTCTCACATCTTATCCTCTTGCTCTTCACGTACTTGTAGAATGCCCTGAGGTTTTCCTTAATCCTGCTCACCAAGGCACTCTCATGGCCCTTTCTGGCTCTCCTTCATGCTAGCCTTATAATTCTCTAGATCTCTATCATTACCTACAATTTTGAACCTTTCATAAGCTCTTCTTTTCTTCCTGATTAGATTTTCTACAGCCTCTGTACACCAGGGTTTCTGTACCCTACCAGCTTTTCCCTGTCTCATTGGAATGTATCTATGCAGAACATCATGCAAATATCCCCTGAACATTTGCCACTTTCTGCCACACGTTCCCCTGAGAACATCTGCTCCAAATTTATGCTTCCAAGTTCCTGCCTGATAGTTTCATATTTCCCCTTACTCCAATTAAATGTTTTCCTGACTTGTCGGTTCCTATCCCTCTCCAATGCAATGGTAAAGGACATAGAATTGTGATCACTATCTTCAAAATGCTCTCCCACTGAGAGTCCTGACACCTGACCAGGTTAATTTCCCAATACCAGATCAAATACAGCCTCTCCTCTTGTAGGCTTATCTACATATTGTGTCAGAAAACCTTCCTGAACACACCTAGCAAACTCTACTCCATCTAAACCCCTTGCTCTAGGGAGATGCCAATCAACATAGGGGGAAATTAACATCTCCCATTACAGCAACCCTGATTTTTGGTAGGTACCCTACTAAAGAATAGGACCTATCAAGTGTGATAGTGGGAAAGTATGTATGGAACTAGAGGAAATAGTAGAGGTACTTAATGAATACCTTACTTCAGTATTCACTATGGAAAAGGATCTTGGTGATCATAGTGATGACTTCCAGCAGACTGAAAAGCTTGAGCATGTAGATATTAAGAAAGAGGATGTGCTGGAGCTTTTGGCAAGCATTAAGTGGGATAAATCACCGGGACCAGATGAGGTGTACACCAGACTACTGTGGTAGGCAAGGGAGGAGATTGCTGAGCCTCTGGAGATGATCTTTGCATCATCAATGGGGACGGGAGAGGTTCCAGAGGACTGGAGGGTTGTGGATGTTGTTCCTTTACACAAGAAAGGGAGTAGGGATAGCCCAGGAAACTATAGACCGGTGAGTCTTACCACAGTGGTTGGTAAGTTGATGGAGAAGATCCTGACAGGCAGGACTTATGAACATTTGGAGAAGGATAATATCATTAGGAATAGTCAGCATGGCTTTGTCAAGAGCAGGTCATGCCTTATGAGCCTAACTGAATTTTTTGAGGATGTGACTAAACACATTGATGAAGGAAGAGCAGTAGATGTAGTGTATATGGATTTCAGCAAGGCATTTGATAAGCTACCCCATGTAAGGCTTATTGAGAAAGTAAGGAGACATGGGATCCAAGGGGACATTGCTTTCTGGATCCAGAACTGGCTTGCCCACAGAAGACAAAGAGTGGTTGTAGACCAGTCATATTCTGCATGGAGGTTGGTGACCAGCGGTGTGCCTCAGGGATCTGTTCTGGGACCCCTTCATGATATTTATAAATGACCTGGATGAGGAAGTTGAGGGATGGGTTAGTAAGTTTGCTGTTGACACAAAGGTTGGAGGTGTTGTGGATAGTGTGGAGGGCTGTCAGTAGTTACAGCAGGATATTGATAGGATGCAAAACTGGGCTGAGGAGTGGCAGATGGAGTTCAACCCAGATAAGTGTGAAGTGGTTCATTTTGGTAGATCAAATACGATGGCCGAATATAGTATTAATGATAAGACTCTTGACAGTGTGGAGGATCAGAGGGATCTTGGGGTCCGAGTCCATAGGACAGTCAAAGCTGCTACACAGGTTGACCTTGTGGTTAAGAAGGTGTACGGCGTATTGGCCTTCATCAACTGTGGGATTGAGTTCAAGAGGCGAGAGGTAATGTTATAACTAAAAAAGTCCCTGGTCCATCCCCACTTGGAGTATTGTGTTGAGTTTTGGTTACCTCACTACAGAAAGGATGTGGAAACTACAGAAAGGGTGCAGAGGAGATTTATAAGGATGTCGCCTGGATTGGGGAGCATGCCTTTTGAGAATAGGTTGAGTGAATTTGGCCTTTTCTCCTTGGAGCAATGGAGGATGAGTGGGGACCTGCTAGAGTTGTATAAAATGATGAGAGGCATTGATCGTGTGGATAGTCAGAGGGTTTTTCCCAGGGCTGAAATTGTTGCCACAAGAAGGCACAAGGTTTAAGGTGCTGGGTGTAGGTACAGAGGAGATGTCAGGGGTAAGTTTTTTACTCAGAGAGTGGTGAGTGCGTGGAATGGTCTGCCTGCAATGGTGGTGGAGGCGGATATGATAGGATCTTTTAAGAGGCTCTTAGATAGGTACATGGAGCTCAATAAAATAGAGGGCTATAGGTAAGCCTAGTAATTTCTGAGATAGGGACGTGTTCGGCACAACTTTGTGGGCCGAAGGTCCTGTGTTCTGCTGTAGGTTTTTATATGTTTCTATAAAGAAGAGTTGGAGTACAGAAAGGAGAAAGAGAACTTCATGACATGGTATTCTGACAAAAAACTTTCCCTCAACATCAACAAAACAGAAGAACTGATCATTGACATCTGCTGTCTACATCAATAAATGTAGAGGGTTGAAAACTTCAAGTTCCAAGGTGTGACCATCACCAATATCTTGTCCTGGTTGAACAACTTTAACGTCATGGCCAAGAAAGATCACTGATGCCTCTACTTCATCAGGAAGCTAAGAAATCCAGCATGTCCCCTTTGACTGTTACCAAATTTTATCGATGCACCATAGAAAGCATTCTGTCTGGGTGCATAATTGCTTGGCATGGCAATTGCTCTGCATGTGACCAGAAGAAACTGTAATGAGAGGTGGACACAGAATAGCACATCACAAGAACTGGCCTCTCCTTTATGGACTCTGCCTGTACTTCTTGCTGCCTCAGTACAGCAGCCAGCATAATTGAAGTCCTCACCCACCCCAGGCATTCTCCCTTTGCCCCTCTCCCATTGGGTAGAAGATACAAAAGCACTTACTACCAGGCTCGAGGACAGTTTCTGTCCTACTGTTAGCAGATCCGTGAACAACCTTCTTGTATGATAAGATAGACTCTAGGCCTCACAATCGTTATGACATTGCATTTTAACATTTATTGGTACTGCACTTTTTTGGGAGTGTTGACACATTACTTTGCATTGTTATTCTTCTGTCTTCATCCATTTCAATGCACTGTGCAATGATTTGATCTCTATCTTGGTACTTGGGACAATAATAAATCGATATCAATATTTAGTTCAAAGATAAGGGCACATTGTCAATCGATCTAACACTGGTAGCCACCAGCACACTGTTCTTCAATCTGATGCTGTTAACCATCAGTTTAGAATTAAAAGCACACTCACTTGTCTGGTATTGGTAACCAGAAGCAAACACTTCATGTAGAAGTTAGCTTACTGATTGGAGTTGCACGTGCTGAACCCATTTGGTAGGTCAGTGAGACCTGCAGACATAAGTAATCTATTTTGAGGCTAGCCTGGCAAAGGGCAATGTCACATTCAAATCCTGGTGCAAAACTGGGGTAGAATGGGTGACAGGGTGGAGACATGTCTCTATCAAAGGAGGCGTAAGGCACTCCTTTCCTCTGCTAGCTTGCAGATAACCCTTGGGCAAGGTGTAGTACCTGCTTAGCCCCCAGATCAGGGTCACATGAACCCATGGGAGGAGGTGATGAACGGTCACATGGGCAGCTGGTGAATCTTGCAAGTCCTGATTATGTGACCACTGAGGCCAAGCAGACAATTTCTGAAGAGTATTTATAATGATTGGGGTCACAGATCTTGTAAAGACACTGCACAGAAGAAGGCAATGGCAAACCGCTTCTGCAAAAATATTTGCCATGAACAATTGTGGTTACGAAAGATCATGATCACCCACATTATATGATATACACATAATGATGATGATGAGAATGCAAGAAGTAAATGAATATTTTGGATGAAATAATAATGTAGTGAAAGGTTATCAGAAAGCTTATGCAGATTATGATTCCACTGTGATATTAAAAGCACCTCACGCTGCGCACAACCCAACCCTGCATGGATTTAGTGGTGGTTGTTTGCTCAAAACTCCCCTAAGTCCTGAAGTCACTATGTGGAACATTTAAACAATGGATTCCAAGAGGACTCCCCAACTATAGGTGCCTAATTACCTTAACATTAAAGGTTTAAACATTAAACATTAACATGTCCTGATAAAAAATGATTGTTCAGTGATTGGGGTGTGTTGGGGGAAGGTGAAGTGAAAAAGCGGACTTGCTCTTCCAACGTGAAATACAGTTTAGACTTGAGGTGTCTCAGAAGGCAAAAGACTGTGGGTTTAGTAATTTGCATTTGATGGCTGACATGGAGAGGGCTCACCAATGGGGCTGCTTCATTGTTGTATGACTCAGTTTAGGAAACTGCAATATTTATCTTCTAGCTAGCCCTCCCTTTCTCCCTTCTCCTCTTTCACAGTATTTTCAGGTTCACTGTTTTAAATTGTTGATTCCAAAGTGCTTTCATATTGAGAGTAATAATGTTTTCAGTTGCTTTGCTCCTGCTTGGGTTCTCGGCTCTGTTTTTTCCATCTACAGCACAACATGGTCAAGAAACTCCTCCACAACACTAATTTGACCACTGTTATTGCAGACGCAGTCTGCTACTTGCCGAACTTGGAACATTGCATCACCAGCAGTACATCCAAAGCAAGCTTTCTTCAGGAACTTGACATCAGAGTCACTGTTTCTGAAATAAGCCACATTCTCCCAACCAATGCCCATTTCTTTCATTCACATTTCCATGGTCCTTTTTTTTCCATTTTTCAAAGTCAGGAACAAATTCTACTCATAAGCTGCTGTTCCTCATTCTTTTAAATTTCAGACATAATTGATTATCTGTATTCTTGATCTTTGCTTACGTGTTCAAACTGTGAGCCCAGGGAACAAACCACAAGTCGTACTTCATTCATTTTGGTTGTCTGATGGTTTTTAGTGTTCGTGCTTTCAGAAGTACTGAATTATAAGGAGGGTTAGAGTACACATTTCACACAAAGTTCTGTGCGGAGTTTAGAACTTACCCTTTCCAGTTTGAAGCTAGTTGATATTTAGCTTCATATATCACCCAGAAGCCAAAATTTTAGCATAGTCAGAACATACTAAGCTTTTGGATACTACAATGAAGTTCAGGTTTCTGTCATGCAAGCTTGGATTTCTGGCATCATACCTCTGCATTTAATGCTCAACAGCAGGGGCATGCAGTCTAGCAGTCTGACCTACAGCAAAACACTAGGATGCCGGGGATGCTGAGTCATTGGAGCGTCAGAGGTTCTGTGCATCATAAATCTAACTTTCTTTTACTCATATTTAGAAATTACAACATGGGAGCTCTATACCATGAGGAGTCTACGGTACTCAAGGAATTGCTTTGACTGCAGCTTTGTCAAGGCAAAATTACACCACACATGCAGATGGCTCAGACTTTAAAATAGAAGGAGAATGGCATCTAGAAAATGCACTCAACTTGCTCTGTGCACAGAGCTTTAGCGGTGCTTTTTGCTCATTCTTCTAATTCTCCTTCACTTTCATCTAATTCACCTTTGTCTGATGCTGTGCTTCTTAATGCTATGCTTCTTTCAAAATTCAATGCTTCTTAGACAGATGGTTTGTGCAAATTGGAGAGAACTATAAAGGTTCCGACTGTTGGGACCAAAATTTAATGAATTGTGCCTGCTTTCCAATGTCTCCATTCTTTCTTTCTCTCCTTGGATGTTAAGTTCCCAACTATGATCTTCTTTCAGCCACAACAAAGTCATTGGCAGCTTATTCCAACACTCACCACTCTCTGCGTAAAAAACATACTACTGTCATCTCCTCTATACCTACTCCCAAGCACCTTAATACTGTGCCCTCTCGTGCTAGCTATTTCAGCCCTGGGAAAAAGCTTCTGACTATCCACACAATCAATGCCCCTCATCATCTTGTACATCTCTAGCAGGTCACTGCTCATCCTCCATCGCCCCAAGGAGAAAAGGCCAAGTTCACTCAACCTGCGCAGCTGCTTTGAGCGTCCTATGGACTCGGACCACAAGATCCCTCCGATCCTCCACACTGCCAAGAGTCTTACCATTAATACTATATTCTGCCATCATATTTGACCTACCAAAATTCCAGAGTTGTATGAAGAGCCAACAAGATAGCACCTGCTGTAGACCTGTTCCTTCAGTAGGCAAATTGGAATGGACCCAAGTCACCGTTCAGGCTGGAGTTGATATGCTTCAACACCAGCCTCTGAAAACATTTCATCACTGTAGGTGGATGTGCCAGTGAGTGATGGTCTTTTGGACAGATTACCATGCTCTTCTTGGGCATCAGTGTGATTGAAGCCTGCTTGATGTAGGTGGGTACAACGCACTGCCAGAACAAGAAGTTGAAGATATCCGTGAATACACCAGACAGACGGTTAACACAGATCTTCAGTACTTGGCCAGGTTCTCCATCCAAACTGGATGCCTTCCTTGGATTCACTCTTTTGAAGACAAACTGCCCATAATTTTCAGATACTGAGACCAAAGGATCATTGGGAAACATGGCGGTGCACAATGGCTCCTCCCTTTTCTGATGGTCAAAGTGAGCACAGAAGGCATTCTCACCTGGAAGCGAAGCTCCATATCACAAGATTTAGTTTTGTTGGAGGTTATGCCATTCAAACCCTGCCACAGCTGTCAAGTCCGGAATCTCCACTTTGCCCAGGAGATGTCCTTCTGGAGATCATACTGGCACCTCTTGTAACATTCTTGATCTCCAGACTTGAATGCCTCTGATCTGGCTCTCAGATGGTTCCAGATCCCATTGTTCATCTAGGGCTTCTGATGGAGAAAACCCTGATAGGTTTAATGGGGACATACTCACCCACAGCTGTTTAATAAGGTCTGTAACAACCCTAGAGGAGTCATTCAGATGAGTTCTTGAACACAGCCCGGTCTACTGACTCAAGGCAATCCTACAACCATTCCTCAACCTCCAGTGACCACCTCTTAGTTGTCATGGTTTCTAGAGCCTTGCTCTTTAGCTCTGACTGTATGCAGGTAGTAGTACAGCCAAATGATCCAACTTGCAAAATGTGGTCTCGGGAAGGAACAATAGGTATTCTGTATTGTAGTGTCTCAGTGGTCTCATGTGTTAGAACCTCTGGTGCAACAGGATATGTGCTGGTGATGATTGGACAGAGTTTTCTTCAAACAGGCCTGGTTAAAGTCACTGACATTATTTGAAATGTGTCGAGATGGGTCGTTTCTTGTTTACAGATGGTGAGTGCTTGCTTATAATTGACCACTGGTGGTATGTAAACTGTCATCAGGAGCATGGATGAGAACTGCTGAGGCATATAGAATGGTCTACACTCTTAGTTGTTCTAAGTTAGAGGAACAAGAAGTTGACATAACCTCAATATCTGAGCACCAACAGGAGTTGACTAAAAAGCATGCACCACCACCTCTTTCCTTACCAGAATTTGAGGTTCAGTTCATTCTGGTAAAACCTTCTGGCCAGACAGATGTGTTGGGCCTGTTCATTGCTAACCTAGTCTCAATGCAACAAACAATTGAGATCAGCCTCATCTGCCTCTGATACAGCAGCCTAGCCCTAAGATCGTCAGTCTTATTTTCAATTGACTGTACATTCGCTAACAAGCTGTCAAGCAGAGGAGGTCCCATCCCTCTGCACTTTAGCCTGGTTTGAATCCCGCCACTCCTGCAACATTTTCGGCCTTGACCCTGGTGTCCACACTTAAAGGCGTCTTGCTTAATTGCTCTGCATTTAACCGTCAAGATCTGATGATCTTTGATGTGATTTTATAATGCTTGTTTAGAGGAAACTTACATACTGTGGACTGCAGTGATAGTAGTTCAAAAGGAGTGAAACCGGTACAAGTTCTGCAGGCCACAGAGAGTCACCGATGTACACCAGCACCATCTTTGAAGCCGGTCAAAAATCATTGGCCAAGGATTTTGTTAGGCACTCAATGGCCACTTTATTACGTACCTCCTGTATGTTTGTGGTCTTCTGCTGCTGTAGCCCATGCACTTCAAGGTTCAGAAGATGCTCTTCTGCACACCACTGAGGTAACACGTGGTTATCTGAGTTACCATTGCCTTCCTGTCACCTTGAAGCAGTCTTATCTCCCTCATTAACAAGACATCTTCTCCCACAGCAGTGTAGCTCACTGGATGACTTTTCTGTACCATTCTCTACAAACACTAGACTGTCGTTAACGAAAATTCCACATCACCAGTTTCTGAGATAGTCAAACCACCCCATCGGAACAAACAATCCTTCTACAGTCAAAGTCATTAAGATCACTTTTCTTCCCCATTTTGATTTTTCATCTGAACAACAACTGAACCTCTTGTCCATGCCAGCATGCTTTTATACATTGAGTTGCTGCCAGATGATTGTCGAATTAGACGGTTGCATTAACGACCATGTCTGCAGGTATACCTAATAAAGTGGCCACTGAGTATCATTTGTGATCAGCACTCTCTCGTTCAGGATGACTCATCCTATTGTGTCTGTCTCTGCTAATTTGTCATTTCAAGAAGCATTTTTGTGTTATCTACAAATTTAGAAACCATACTTTTGATGTCATAAAGCATGTCACTTGGGTAAACTGCAGAATGTTGAAGACCTAGCACTGATTGCTTGACACAGCACTCATTACATCTTGCCAACTAGAAAAAAATCCATTTATGTCCTCTTTCAATTTCCCGTTATCCAGCCAATCTCATGTTGGCGGGAAAGAAATACAAACTACAAGTAAATGAACAGGAACGAGGCTAAGGAGTGGAAATAAGCAAAGCAGAAGTCTTGCCACGTGGTTGCAGAAATGGAGGTGGCCACGTTGTGAGACTATCCTTCAGCCACCCTTTTGTGAACTGTTAGGTGAACTGGTTCTTGCTCAGTGATACTGTATCTTAATCTGTGCAATTGAAAGTGCATGCAAGGAGTTTCTGCTGACGATCTGCTAACCCGAGTATATCCTCAGATAAGAGGCTGTTTATTATGTAAAATGGCAGACTGTGATCTAATTGTCTGGGGCCAGTGTTTGTCTGACCTGGCTGTACGGGTTTGAACCTGTCTGAGTTGGAAATTAAAAAAGGCATTATGTAGGGCACAGAATTGAAGGGAGAGCCATAAAGTAATGTGTCGGGGCCCCATCCAACAAGAAGCAGACACAAATCAGTCAGATGAGTTGATCCGATAAGGAAAAGAATAAGAATGGAGAATTTTTTCAGCACAGGCAGCGAAAACTCTGCGGGGACCAACATCACCAAAGTGGATAACCCCACATCAGAAACATGGAGACTACATTGGGATCAAGAAAACATTCAGCCAGTGTAGATTCCTTTTCCTGGGTATTACTTTTTCTGTTCTTTGTTCATGGAGGTTAAGGGAGACCTACTGGGTCTGCATACAAGTATTTAGGTTTTGTAAATACTCGTGCTTGTGAACTGAGGCAATAGATACTTGTGAGTAAATAGAGTCTGTGTCTGAATGATCATTATTATTGAATGAAAATAGTTGTAACATTTATAACTGCACAGATATGTTATCCCCTACATCCATCAGCTTTTAATTTTTGCTACAACCCTTGATGTGGGGCCCCATCAAATTCCTTCTGGAAATCTAAGTATCATACAACCAGCAGTTCCCTTTTATTCACAGTATGTTACTTCTTCAAAGAACTACAATAAGTAGGTCTAACATGGTGTTAATTATAGAAACATAGAAAACATACAGCATAATACAGGCCCTTCGGCCCAGAAAGCTGTGCCGAACTAGTCCCTACCTTAGAACTACCTAGGCTTTACCCATAGCCCTCTAATCTTCTAAGCTCCAAGTAGCCATCCAGGAGTCTCTTAAAAGACCCTATCGTTTCTGCCTGCACCACCGCCGTCGGCAGCCCATTCCACGCACTCACCACTCTCTGCGTAAAACACTTACCCCTGACATCTCCTCTGTATCTGCTTCCAAGCACCTTAAAACTATGCCGTCTCGTGCTAACCATTTCAGCCCTGGGGAAAAGCCTCTGACTATCCACACGATCAATGCCTCTCATTATCTTATACACCTCTATTAAGTCGCCTCTCATCCTCCATCGTTCCAAGGAGAAAAGGCCGAGTTCACTCAACCTATTCTCATAAGGCATGCTCCCCAATCCAGGCAACACCCTTGTAAATCTCCTCTGCACTGTTTCTATGGTTTCCACATCCTTCCTATAGTGAGGCAACCAGAAGAGTACAGTACTCCAAGTGGGGTCTGACCAGTGTCCTATATAGCTGCAACATTACCTCTCGGCTCCTAAACTCAATCTCAGGATTGATGAAGGTGAACGCACCATATGTCTTCTTAACCACAGAGTCAACCTGTGTAGAAGCTTTGACTGTCCTATGGACTTGGACCCCAAGATCCCTCTGATCCTCCACACTGCCAAGAGTCTGACCATTAATACTATATTCTGTCATCATATTTGACCTACCGAAATGAACCACCTCACACTTATCTGGGTTGAACTCCATCTGCCACTTCTCAGCCCAGTTTTGTATCCTTTCAATGTTCCCCTGTAACCTCGGACAGCCCTCCACACTATCCACAACACACCCAACCTTTGTGTCATCAGCAAATTTACTAACTCATCCCTCCACTTCCTCATCCAGGTCATTTATAAAAATCACAAAGAGTAAGGGTCCCAGAACAGATCCCTGAGGCACACCACTGGTCACCGGCCTCCATGCAGAATATGACTGGTCTACAACCTCTCTGCATTCTGTAAGCAAGGCAGTTCTGGATCCAGAAAACAATGTCCCATTGGATCACATGCCTCTTTACTTTCTCAATAAGCCTTTCATGGGGTACCTTATCAAATGCCTTGCTAAAATCCATATAGACTACATCTGCAGCTCAACCTTCATCAATGTACTTAGTCACATTGATAGTTAGATCAGGCTTGTAAGGCACAACCTAAACATATTATACCTTTCCAAATGTTCATAAGTACTGCCTTTCAGGACCTTCTCCATCAACTTACCAACCACTGAAGTAATCACCCAGCATATGCTTTGTCTGGACCAATCGATCTCCACATTATCATTTTTTAATAGGTTCTTCTTTGTTTTGTGGCTGCCTGTTAGGAGACGAATCTCATACTTTGACATTAAAGGTACTTTGAACTTTGACCTTTTATATGTCCCTAACCAGTACCTGTTAGCTAATTTCCTTTATTTTAACTGCCACTGCTCTACAGTCATGACTGAAAAAGCTCTCATCTCATCCAGTTTTATTTCCTATATATCTTCTTTCACTCCTCTCCTCCCACCCAGGGCATGGTTAGGGTTCCGCTTGTCTTTGTGTATCACCAGCACTATTTGGTTTCCCATCATTTCCAACATAGTTCAAATGGTTTAAGAAACCCAACATTGGCTGTAGGTGATTTAAGCTATTTATTATAATGTTACTTTAATGCGTACTTTAGATCTGTCTTCACCAGGGAGGACACAAGCAATCTCCCAGATGTATGGATGGGCCAGGGTCATAAGATATCAGAGGAATTGAGACAGATTGACATTAGGAAAGAAACTGTGATGAGTAGACTGGTAGGACTGAAGGCTAATAAATCCCCGGGTCCAGATGGTCTGCATCCGAGGGTTCTAAAAGAGGTGGCTCAGGAAATTGCAGATGCATTGGTAATCATTTTCCAATGTTCCTTAGATTCAGGATCAGTTCCTGAAGATTGGAGAGTGGCTAATGTCATCCCACTTTTCAAGAAGGGAGGGAAGGAGAAAACAGAGAACTATCGCTCTGTTAGCCTAACATCAGTCGTGGGGAAGATGCTTGAGTCCATTATTAAGGACGAAATAGTGGCACATCTTGATGGCAGAAATAGGATTAGGCCGAGCCAGCATGGATTTACCAAGGGCAAATCATGCTTGACTAATCTGTTGGAGTTTTTTGAGGATGTAACAAGGATGTTAGACGAGGGTAAGCCAGTGGATGTTGTGTACCTAGATTTTCAGAAGGCATTCGATAAGGTGCTACATAAGAGATTGGTGAGTAAAATCAGAGCTCATGGCATTGGGGGCAGGGTTTCAACATAGATAGAAAACTGGTTGGCAGATAGAAAGCAAAGGGTAGCAGTGAATGAGTGTTTCTCGGACTGGCTGGAGGTGACTAGTGGGGTACCACAGGGCTCTGTATTGGGACCACAGCTCTTTACGATTTATGTCAATGATTTAAATGAGGGCATTGAAAACTATATCAGCAAGTTTGCTGACGATACTAAACTGGGTGGCAGTGTGACATGCGAAGAGGATGTTAGGAGAATACAGGGAGACTTGGATAGGCTGGGTGAGTGGGCAGATACTTGGCAGATGTCATTCAATGTGAATAAATGTGAAGTTATCCACTTTGGAAGCAGGAACAAGAGGGCAGAGTATTGTCTGAACGGTGTAGAGTTAGGTCAGGGAGAAATGCAAAGAGACCTAGGAGTCCTAGTTCACCAGTCAATGAAGGTGAATGAGCAAGTGCAACAGGCAGTGAAGAGGGTAAATGGAATGTTGGCCTTTGTTACAAGGAGAATTGAGTACAAGAGCAAGGATGTCCTTTTGCATTTGTACAGGGCCCTGGTGAGACCACACCTGGAATATTGTGTACAGTTTTGGTCTCCAGGTTTAAGGAAGGACATTCTGGCAATTGAGGAAGTGCAGCGTAGATTCACTAGGTTGATTCCTGGGATGGCAGGGCTGTCTTACGCAGAGAGATTGGAGAGATTGGGCTTGTACACGCTGGAATTGAGAGGGGATCTGATTGAAACGTTTAAGATAATTAAAGGATTTGATAGGATTGAGGCAGGAAATATGTTCCAGATGTTGGGAGAGTCCAGTACCAGAGGACATGGATTGAGAATAAGAGGTCAGTTATTTAAAACAGAGTTGAGGAAGAGCTTCTTCTCCCAGAGAGTTGTGGAGGTGTGGAATGCACTGCCTCGGAAGACGGTGGAGGCCAATTCTCTGGATGCTTTCAAGAAGGAGCTAGGTAGATATCTGATGGATAGGGGAATCAAGGGATATGGGGACAAGGCAGGGACTGGGTATTGATAGTGAATGATCAGCCATGATCTCAGAATGGCGGTGCAGACTCGAGGGGCCGAATGGTCTACTTCTGCACCTATTGTCTATTGTCTATTAACTTTACATGACGTTGCCTCACTACAAGAAGGATGTGGAAGCCATGGAAAGGGTGCAGAGGAGATTTACAGTGATGTTGCCTGGATTGAGAAGCAAGCCTTATGAGAATAGGTTGAATGAACTTAGCCTTTTCTCCTTGGAGTGGTGGAGGATGAGGGGTGAACTGATAGAGGTGTACAAGATGATGAGAGGCATTGATCATGTGGATAGTCAAAGGTTTTCTCCCAGGGTTGAAATGTTTGCCACAAGACAACACAGGTTTAAGGCGCCAGGGAGTAGGTACAAAAGAGATGTCAGGGGTAAGTTTGTTACTCAGAGAGTGATGAGTGCATGGAATGGGCTGTCAGCAATGGTGGTGGAGGCAGATACAATAGTTAGATAGGTACATGGAGCTTAGTAAAATGGAGGGCTATAGGTAAGCCTAGTAATTTCTAAGGTAGGGACGTGTTCGACACAACTTTATGGGCTGAAGGGCCTGTACTGTGCTGTAGGTTTTCTATGTTTCTATGTTTCCGTGTTAATCTCTAATTAATTCATTAATTTTTTATACTTATTGCACTGTACTGCTGCTTCAAAATAATAAATTTCACTATATATGTCCATGATATTGAACCTGATTCTAATATTGATTTTGATTCCTAAAAGAAAAAGACCATGGTCTAGAAACACATTATGGCAAAATCCCCTCTATAGTAATTTCAGTACCTTCAATGGCATTGATTTCAGAGAAAGTACATTGGTAGAAATATAAAGAGATTTGCACTGTTGACTAAAGATGAGTTTCCAGACAAACTGCCTTATAACACTGTTTTTATACTGTGCAACCATTTTCATTTCTGAGGACACTGAGACTGAAAGCTGGAAACAGCACAGTAAATACAAATGTGAGTCCTGAAAAAAAAACAAGCTCAGTGTTAGTACCTCTACTCAAGGGCTATTTCATTAGTTATTGCACTTTTGAAGAAGAAAAGTGAATCAAGTGATCAATGAAGACATCTGATCTGTAGAGATTTTGTACTAGTTTATGTGTCTTTTTATCAGATTTATCCTGGCTTACTGAAGACAAAGAACAGAGTTTGAAATTCTCTCTGGTAAGATAATGGCAATGGCAACACTTTCCGTGTGATTTGTGGAATCATTACATTACTGAATAATGGGTGCAATAATGAATGAATATTTGGCTAGAAGAGTAGTCCTGAGAACTCTGTATGAGCAAATATTTGAATAAGAACCAAATGAATATACAGAGTCAGTGGGAGTTTTTCTTGTGACTTTTACTGAATTGCTTCAGGTGATTAATCAAACTAAAAAAACAACGAGCACTCTCTGTAATAATGAAAGAACTTATTTCATTTAAGTACAAAACTGGAGGAAGCGGAGCTAAATGAGTTGTAATTGCTCAGTCAATTCTTTGTAGTAGTGTATTTGGGTGCCATAGTAGTATAGCGCTTAGCGTGATACCATTCCAGCTCAGGCTTCATCCCGACATCCTCCGCAAGAAGTTTGCATGTCTTCCCCATGGAATGCATGGATTTCTTCCGGGCACTCTGGTTTCTCACATAGTCCACAGGTGTACCGTGAGTTGGTCATTGCAAATTGACCCGTGATTATGATAGGGTTAAATTGGTGTTCGCGGGCGGTACGGCTTGTAGAGGCAGAAGGGCCTATTCCACGCTTTATCTCTAAATAAATAAATAATTTACCCTTGGGGGCGTACCCTGCCAACCCACGTTTGAAAGAGAATACAATTGGAATACAGGATAAGGAAAAGGAGCAGGATGCTCAGTCCCTTAGGACAGGTTAAAGGATCTGAGAATAAATGGGAAAATACTACCTCAGCACAGGAAAACAGATTGAGAGTGAAACAAAAGGCAAATGGGTAAGGCAAGGAAGAATGTGGGTAACGTCTAGGTTTCCCTAAGTTCTAACATTTTTGAGTTGCACAATTACAATTAATAAAGTTTGAGGTTGTTCACAGGTCTTTCTTCATTTCGAAGGTAATTTACTCCAAGGATGACTGAGTGGTTATATGATCTCTTATCGTCTGATGCACTGCTCAATCCTTTTGGAATCCTGCACCTTCCTTTCCCAGCCTTAAAAACTACACAGGAGCAATACCTGTCCGTTCATGTGCATTTTACAGCACAGAGACTAAGGGAATATCAGAAAATTAATACATTTTTCCAAAATTCTAAACAGATACTACAGGAATGTTTTTTTTCTACATGAAACAGTGAAATATCTTGAACAAGAAAAGCTCCTAGGAAACTTTCCAAGACAATGAAATGGAACATGTATCAAACCTTCAAGTTATGTGTTGAGTCATTACATAGCAATATCTTTAACAACAATTCTGCACTGTATCTCAATAAATAAGTAAATTATACAGCACAGGTAGTGTATGAATAAATATGAATTTTCAACAGCTCCTGTTTTTCTCTTTGCTCTGAAAACAACTTGCTGCGATCCTTAGTGAATGTATCATTGAAAAGCAATTAATTTCTACTACCTAAATCCAAATTTGGGACACTGCGGTTAGCATGACGCCATTACAGCTCCGGGCATTCCGGAGTTCGGAGTTCAGTTCCGGCTCTGTTAGTAAGGAGTTTGTGAGTTTGCCCTGTGACCACGTGGGATCCTGCTGGGGCTTCGGTTTCCTTGCATGGTTCAAAGGCATACCTCTTAGGATGTTAATTGGTGATTGCAAATTGTCCTGTGATTATGCTAGTGTAAAATATGTGGGTTGCTGGACGGGGCAGCTCTTTGAGCAAAAGGGGTCTGTTCCTCACTGCATCTCTAAAATAAAATAAAATAAAATAAAATCAGAAGCTGCACAGAAGAGAACTTAAAGCACCAGTGGTCTGCAATGTAGCTTACTGTGGCTATGGAGCATGGTAACTTTTTATAATAGCACTTGGAAAATGAATCTAGCTTACTTTGATTTATGATCAAGTTGTCTACATGGAATATACTATTTTTGGAAACTATTCGTAATTTCCCAGGCTGAGTGTCTGGGAATAAATATTATATCCAAATCTATTTGTGTACCTTTACTCCTGGGTCAACAGATTAAAATTCATGGGTATGCACGTTAAGGATCAACTCACTATCAGGTCATTCAGTTTTATGAATGACCTACTCTGAGTGAAACATATGAATGTTGACTATATGAATTGGCACAGATTCAGAGCAAATCATTTTGTGTTTTGAACCAAACTATCAGTTCCCAATCGCCAGAAGATAATATAGAGCATCCTGCATTAACTAAACAAAAACCTTGATTAGGAGTTCAAATAAACTACTTTCAGACTGGAAAACTGTTTCTAGGAGGCTGTCATACTGATCAGTGCTGGAGCCTCAACTATCCCCTACCTACCATAAGTAGTTGGTGTAGGTGAAGCAGCTTTGTATAATGCAAGTTCTTTGATAGTAGAAAGCTAAGCAGAAATGTAACCTGTGAGAAGAACAGAGTGCATTGGGATATTGCTGGGTAAATAGGTGGGCAATAAGGAGGCATGTGGAAAATATGTAAGGAGAACAGAAAAGTGATGAGAAATAATTAATTGCCTGTTATTTCAAGGAGAAAACAGGATGGAAGACTACTGTTCTGAGTGCATTCACAATTGCCTGATTGTACTTGACTTGGAATCAGTTTACTGGAGTTGTACCAGAAAAAAAATGTACAAGTGCTTACAGGTGTTAAAGAGGCCTGTAGCAATTGAGTGTCAGGCCTTGATATTCTACCCCACTTGCTAGGGAAGAGCTTCTGGGTAGGGATATAATCACTGGGGAAAAGATAAGGGTGATGGAAGAAATAAAGGCTTTGTGGAGCAGATTCATCCTCCAGTAAAGATCCACATCAAGATACCGGAGATCTGAAACACTCACTATTTCTTAGGGACCTGTCCTATGCAAAGGGAGATATCAACAAGGGAAACCATCATTACATTCAGTGCACTAGCACAGCCTTTGCTCAACTGAAGAAAAGGACATTTGAATATCAAGATCTCAGACCTGGCTCAAAACTCAAGCAGCAGAGATTCCAGCCTTCATAATATCAGAAGTGGGCTGACTACCTGACAGGTACCTCCTGTTCTACCCCTGTAGTCTGTAGAATCCTCAACAGCATCAGAACCAATATAACCAGCGTGGATGCAAGACATCCTTGATCCCAATGGACTTGTCTGGAGCAGAGCATGGACATAATGGCTTGCTATCAATTCTTCATTCTTGCTTCATTCTATCTAAACTCTCCAACATACTTAATATACATTAAATCTTTCTGCACTGGAATCACAGTTGTAATTCTGGTCATACTGATCACGCATGATTATGCGTGATTACACATAAAAAATCCTGCAAAATGTAATATCAGTAAATAAATAATTGTTGGTTAAGACACCAAGATCAGAATCTGAATCAAAATCAGGTTTAATATCACTGGTCTACGTTATGAAATTTGTTAACAGCAGCAGCAGTACGATGCAATATATGATAATAAAGAAAAAAAGTAAATTAATTACAATAGGTATTTATGCATACTAAATAGTTAAGATAGGTGAAGAACAGAAATAATGTTCTAAAAAGTGATGTCGGGTTCATGGGTTTAATGTTTATTTAGGAATCAGGATGGCAGAGGGGAAGAAGCTGTTCCTGAATCACTGAGTGTGTGCCTTCAGAGTTTTGTACCTCCTTGCTGATGATAACAATGAGAAGAGGTGTGTCCTGAGTGATGAGGGTCCTCAATAATGGGCACCGCCTTTCTGAGGGACCACTCCATGAAGATGTCTTGGATACAATGGAAGCGAGTACCCAAGACTAATTTTCACTATTTTCTGTAGCTACTTCTGATTTTGAAGTTAATCGTCTACTTTCCTTCAAATTGTGTTATGTGACTTCCTGTCCCCTCAACCCTCATGTTGAACTCTTCACTCAAAAGAAAATATTTTAAAATGCGAAGTGTACCTAATCCTGGACCTAAATGTCAGCCAGGTCTATGTTAATACCATATACAATTTTTTTCTGTGCAGAGTTGAGAATGTTACTCAAGAGGCAAGGCTATTATTAGGTAGAAATGGATCCTAATTTTAATTCTAGACAAAATTTAATATGGGGGAATACCCACAAAAGCTGCACACTTGCCTATTGCTTCAGAAATAAGACCAAGCTATATTTTAATAGGCAAGCAGCATTCAAGTAGACCTAATCATGTTAAGTGGGGAGTAAATCAGAAAAAAAGGATAGAAAAACCACAATGCACAGGCACTAACAGGTTATGCCTATTGAGATCAATCATAGGGGCCCCCTATTTTGGAAGCCAGAAGTTTGTGGCAAGAATGGCCTGACCATTCTTAGTGTGACTGAGGAGCGCCCAATTTCCACTTGACACCATAAAGAGAGTAAATAAGTGTGCCCCTTTGGGACATCCTCAGCGGTTTCCAACTCATGAAGCCACAAAGCCTCAGTGGTTCTCACTCATCCCAAAATAAGTCAATTAAACCCCAGATAAATGGTAACCTAGATCCCATTGAGCAAAACTGGAGCAGAGTGCATGAGCTTGGCTGATGATCCTTACTGCATTCTTCAAGGTTAAAATTGGAAAATTGATTCCTTCACAGATTTACAACAGGTGAGTAATCTGAAATCACATGGTTCTGCAGCGGGCACCAGCAAAATAGGTTCAATTCTACCTCCAGGTTAAAAGTAGAATTTTTTGGACTAATTTATCCTTTAGTAGGTAATGCCAAATTGGAGTTGTCTATCAATTTGGAATATTAACAGAATAACAGCTGACCATATGAGTGCATTAAATCTCAGAACCTGCACAGAAATAACTTGCTTTACAACATGCAGACAGACTTTTTCATACCAAAGGGATCTGAAGAACTTAAATTTTGAATGGGCATCCTGGAATAGTTTAATCTTTTTTTATTATATTAATCTAAACATAATTATAATTCAATGTTTAGTTACTCGACTTAAGCAGCAGTGTTACAACAGGCTGCTCAGTAGCAACTATGTTGATAATGTGTGATAGAGGCAGAAGCACGAGATGGTTTGCAGAAACTCTGTTTTCAGACCAACTGACCACAAGCAGAGTTTACAAATAAAGGAAGTATTGTGTGTAAAACCTGTGTGGTTTCCCAGCATCCCCACTAGCTTACACTCGTATTTCTGGGAAGAGCTGCTTAAACCAGAAATGTCGTAAGCTGTGGTTGGAGAGCATGTGCCACTGTCAATAATGCACAGCTTGAGTTGTCATCGTCATGTGCAGTTTGCACATATGGACTAGGTGCTATGACAGCTGTGGAAAATGCACCAAAGCCAACCTAATGCATTTTCCAGATCCTCTTTGGAATGTTAATGGTCTCTCTTGGGGAAAAAAAACAATATTGTTGGCTGAAAGACCTTTGGCACACATCTGGGTTTTGCTGCTCCTGGAAGACCTGAGGTGAGATGTTCCATTATCTACTGGACTCAGAAATAACATTTGAAATAATGGTAGCTCAATCCAAAAGGATGGGTGAAAAATACTATGCTCATGGTTATTTTATATATATAGTTCTGATGATAGTGCACTGGCAGATTCTGGGATGAATGTGAAACCTAGAACTAAAATCCATGGATAGATTATCCAACATTGAGAACTGTAATATTATTTTTTTCTTTCTGGGCTTTACATCTACTTGCTGTGCGCTTGGCATGATGTACATCTGCATTATATAATGCAGACTGATATTTAAAAGTACAAAACAGAACCTGAATTTAGAGGAGTCAGGAATAGTCCAGAATGGACTCACAAAGAGCAAAACCCCAACTTAGTAATAAACACCAGATATTCTGCAGGTAATGGAAATCATGTGCAAAGACTCCAGGCCTAGACTCACTTCAGGCCAAGATTTCACTGCCCAGTAACTCACTCTGGACCCAGATTTCACTGCCAGCCCTAAGCTCTTCAAATCAGCTTGGCACCCAGAGTGATCCAACTTCATATCTGGGCCATTTGTATGAGCATCGAATCAAATCTCCTGTGCCCTGGTCTCAACTTCTTACCGTGCCTAGAGTGATCAAACCTCACTCCTGAGCCTGTTGTATGGGCAGCAGAACTCTATCTGCATCGATTCATCCCCCAAACTCACTTTGGCATCACTCGCACCTTTGTGTTCTAGGCAGCTGTCACACATGTTCAGAGGCTCTATCTTAACCTGAAGTTTATCCAATGAACTGTTGATAGCATTCATGCCAGCTCCCAAGAAAGTCTGTTTCAAACTCCTCAGAAGTCTCTTTACTGACAAATAATCTCAGTGGAAAATTTGTCAAAGGAAACTAACAAAGGAGTTGTATGTCTTGATCTCATATAATCTAAGCAGCTGTAGCATCTCCTTCCTGTTTTCCTGCATTGGTGAGTTTCTATGCATCAAATGCCTGTATAGTTGGAAACTATTCATTATCATAATAGCAGTTGTGTCAATAAATAATTCATTCTAATATTTAGCAGAAGAGCAAGTTTTCTTGTTTTCTTTCTCTCCCTCTTTTCCTTCTTCCCTTTCTTCTACAAGTGGAGCAATTTCAGCTGGCTGGATGATTTGTTAGATTAGTGGGAAGAAAAAGATTTCATTTTAATTTTGAACTGAACTAAAAACTATACTGGACAAGAATAGCAGATATTCCTCCCTAGACAGTGTAAGTGAGAGCAACGGATTATGCCAATTTTAAGAAGGTCAAATTCAAATTTTCATACTGGTGTTTGAGGGTCATTGTCTAGCAACAGAACTTTAGCACAGTTTTTTTTTATTGTTATCTCTATTTTCTGTCTTCGCAGAAGTAACTAGAAGTCTTCTGCCCTGTTGTACAGCAGTTTGAGAGTAAGAAACTCCTGTTATAAATCTGTGCTCTCTTGATACAATACACATTTGCTTTCCACTTGCCACCTCTTCATTCCACTGTACATTATTTCTTCTCTTATTCAACGATACAATCTAAAAATTGCTCCAAAACTCTTTTCAAAATGGTACACAGCAACCATTTTGGGTGCATAACAGCGAATTGTTATTGCTCAGTTTCAGCTCAAGCAGTGTTGAGAGATCATTAATATCAATTTCAAAAGACAAATAAGCCCCGAGTCTAGCATTTCAACTGGAGATATGCTTTACAGCAGTGCTGTTTTCCTTCAGCATTGCACTAAAGTGGTAGACTGGATTTTGTGGATTGGGTTAGGAATCAGGAACTGCGGCTTGATGACCTACCGCTTATTAGGGAAAGTGAGCAGGAGATAGATAGGAGCTACAAGGAGTTAGTCATCCTGAAGCTGCAGGAGCTAGATATGTGGGTGACTGTCAAGGAAGGGATGGGAAGAGCTCAGATAGGAGAGAGCACCCCTGTGGCCATCGTTATCTCATTTTGGATGCTGTTCAGAGGGGAGGGGGGTGACCTGACAGAGGACGACAACAGCAATCGGGTCTCTGGCACTGAGACTCGTTCTATGGTGCAGTAGGGAGAGAAGATGAAGAATGCGGTAGTCATAGAGGATTCCATAGTGGGGGAACAGACAGGAAGTTCTGTCAGCCTGATAGAGATACCCACATGGTGAGTTGTATCTCAGGTGCCAGGGTACAAGATGTCTCTGATCAGGTACAGAGTATTCTGAAAGGAGAGGGTGAACAGTCAGAAGTCTTGGTAGACATTGGTACCAATGACACAGGTAGAAAAAATGGGGAGGTCCTGAAGAGAGAATTTAGGGAGCTGGGTAGGAAGCTGAAAAGCAGGACTTCCAGAGTAGTAATCTCAGGATTGCTGCCTGTACCACGTGCTAACGAGCGCAAGAATAGCATGATCAGGCATATTAATGTGAGGCTGAGAGACTGATGTTGGGAACAGGGCTTTGGGTTCCTGGATCATTGGGTCCTCTTCTGGGGTCTGATATCCTAGCAGGCAGGTTTAACAGAGCTGTTAGGAAGGGTTTAAACTAATCTGGCAGAGGGTTGGGAACCAGAGTGATAGGGCTGAGAAAGGGGAAAACAGAAATAAATCAAAGATAGCATGCAACAGAGAATAGAAAGGACAGTCAGGAGATGAGGCATAATTACAGCTAGACGGATGATTCACAACAGAAAACAACAAACACTGGACTGGAAGTGTTATATTTGAATGCACGCAGCATAAGAAATAAAGTGGACGATCTTGAAATTTTGCTACAGATTGGCAAGTATGACGTTGTGGCCATCTCTGAAACTTGGCTAAAGGATGGCTGCCATTGGGAGCTGAACATCCAAGGATACACGGTGTATCAGAAAGATAGGTTAGTAGGTAGAGGGGGTGGTGTGTTCCTGTGTATAAGAAATAATATTGTCATTAGAAAGGAATGACCAAAGATCAAAAGGTGTAGTCTCTATGGGTTGATTTAAGAAATGGCAAGGATAAAAGGACGCTAATGGCAGTTGTATACAGGCCTCCAAACAGCAGCCAGGATGTGGATTACAAATTACAACAGAAGATAGCAAAGGCATGTCAGAGGGGCAATGTCATGATAATCATTGGGGATTTTAGCATGCAAGCGGATTGGGAAAACCAGATCAGTACTGGACCTCAAGAGAGAGAATTTGTAGAATCTCTAAGGGATGGCTTTTTAGAACAGCTTGTTGTTGCACTCACTGGGGATCAGCTGTACTGGATTGGGTGTTGTGCAATGATCCAGAGGTGATAAGAGAGCTCAAGGTTAAGGAACACTTAGAGAATGGCTATCACAATACGATCCAGTTCACTTTGAAATTTGAAAAGGAGAAACTAAATTCCAATGTGTTGGTATTTCAGTGGAATAAAGGAAATTACAATGGCTTTAGAGGGGAACTGGCCAAGGTTGACTGGAAAGAGACACAAGCAGGAAGGACAGCAGAGCAGCAATGGCTGGAAAAATGAGGGAAGTGCAAGACAGATATATTCCAAATAAGAAGAAATTTTCGAATGGATGAAGAACACTTGGAGTATTGTGTGCAGTTTTGGGATCCTTATTTTAGATGGGATATACTGACATTGAAGAGGGTTCAGAGAAGATTCATGAGAATTATTCCAGCTGTTAAAGAGTTACCATATGAGGAATGTCTGGCGGCTCTTGGGCTAAATTCCCTGGAGTTTAGGAGAATGAGGGGGGATCTCATAGAAACATTCCGAATGTTAAAAGGCTTGAACAGATTAGATATGGCCCAGTCATTTCCCATGGTAGGGGATCCTAGGACAAGAGGGCACAGCTTCAGGATTGAAGGACGCCCATTTACAAAAGAGATGCAGAGAAATTACTTTAGTCAGAGGGTGGTAAATCTGTGGAATTTGTTGCCACGAGCAGTTGTGGAGGCCAAGTTATTGGGTACATTTGAGGCAGAGATAGATAGGTTCTTGATTAGCCAGGGCATCAAAGGGATGGAGAGAAGGCAAGGGAGTGGGAATGTCTGGAGGATTTGGATCAGCCCATAATTGAATGGTGGAGCAGACATGATGGGCCAAATGGCCTACTTCTGCTCCATATTTAATGGTTTTATGGGTCTAGGTAAGGTGAAATACCCTCAATGGAGCACTTCTTTATGTGCGAGTTATTCAGCATACACTTCTTGTTGCAAAAGGACATGAGTTACAGGAAGCAACACATAGAATCATCACCTTCAAAGCTTATTATCAAAGTGCATACATGCTACCCTAAACTACCTCAAGATTGATTTTTTTTGCAGGCATTTATAAGAAAATAAAGAAAAGCAACAGAATTTATGAAATCAGAATCAGAATCAGAATCGGGTTTCATATCACCGAGATAAGTTGTGAAACTTTGCAGCAGCAGTACATTGCAACAGATAACAATAGAGAGAAAACAATGAGAATTACAGTAAATATATATACACTAGTTAAATTAATCCTATGTCTTATGGTCTAAATAAGTAGGGGAAAATATAGAAATAAAAATGTAGTGAAGTAGTGTTCATGGGTCCAATGTCCATTCAGAAATCAGATTGCAGAGGGGAAGAAGCTGTTCCTGAATCATTGAGTGTGTACCTTCAGGTTCCTGATGGTAGCAATGAAAAGAGGGCATGTCCTGGGTGATAGGGTCCTTAATGGTGAATGCCACCTTTTTGAGGTAGCACTCCTTGAAGATGCCTCGGAAACTACCTACAGAGGCTAGTGCACATAATGGATATGACTAATTTTACAATTCGTTGTGGTTTACTTCGATCCTGTGTAGCAGTGCCCCTTCCCTCCGATGCCAACCAGTTAAAATGCTGTCTACTCTACATCTGCAGATAATTCGACAGTATTTTTGCTTACATACCAAATCTACTCACGCCTCTAATGAAATATGGCCATTGTCTGGCCTACATTTTGACTGCATTGATTAGTTGGATCCAGGTTAGGTCCTCAGAGACAGGAACTTGAAATTGCTCACTCTTTTCACTTCTGATCTCTCTGTGAGGACCAGTGTGTGTTCCCACGTCTTACCCTTTCTGAAGTTCACAATCCGTTCTTAACTCTTACTCTTAACTCTTAACTCTTGAGTGCAATGTGCAATGTTGGTGATGTGATACCACTCAGCTAGCTGGCATAGCTCACTCCTGCACACCCTATCATCACCAACTGAAGTTCTGCCAACAATGGTCGTATCATCAGCAAATTTATTGATGACATCTGAGCTGTACCCAGCTACACAGTCATCGATGTAGAGAGAATAGAGTAGTGGGCTAAGCACATATCCCTGTGGTATTCCAGTGTTGATAATCAGTGAGGTGGACATGCTATTTCCAATCCGCACAGATTGTGGTCTTCCAGTTAGGAAGTCGAGGATCCAGTTGCAGAAGAAGGTACAGAGGCTCAGGTTCTGTAGCTTTTCAATCAGAACGGTGGGAATGATGGTGTTAAGTGCTGAGCTGCTCTCAATAAACAATATCCTGACATATGTACTTGTTATCCAGGTGATCCAAGGCCATGTGCAGAGCCAATGAGATTATGTCCGTCATAGATCTATTTTGGTGATAAGCAAATTACAGTGGGTCCAGGTCCTGTCTGAGGCAGGAGTTGACTCTAGCAATACTCACCCTCTCAAAGCATTTCATCACCATGAATATGAGGGCTGTATATAAACAAATAACGACAAACAACCCTATGTGTGGTGAACTACATATACCTGTCTGGACATGCCCCCCCCCCCCCCCGCTGACTGCTCCTGTGGCTCCTCCCACTGACTGTGGCTCCTCCCACAGACCCCGGTATAAAGGCGATTGGGGCCTGAGCCCTGCCCTCAGTCTCCAGGATGTAGCATGGTGGTCAAATGCTGCTTGTTCTTTCTTCCAGTCAATAAAAGCCTATATCTCGCCTCACACCTCAGAGAGTTATTGATGGTGCATCACTATGTCCAATAAAACTAAATGATACTGAGAACATGTTGTAATTGAAATTGAACTCTGAATTGAACAAGAACTTTTCAAAATCAATGGTTTTTACAGAATGTTGTAAGTGGAGAAGCTATTAGTTTTATGATACTAATAATTTTATCCCTTTATGCAATTGAAAAAATGAGCATACAGGTGTTCCCCCCACCCCTTTACAAAGGTAGAACATTCCTATGAAACCTTTCTTAAGCCGAAATAGTCTAAAGTGAAGAACCATTAATTTATATGCGAAAAATTTTCGTAAAAGCGAAAACCCTTTTAGTAATGCAAAAACAGCTTACTAATGTAGGTCTTTTGTAAAAGCGAAGGAGAAATAAGGAGTAAGGAGAACATTTGTAAAACATTTGTAAAACATTTTAAAAACATTTGTAAAACTGAATTACATCAGAGTGGACAAGTTGGGTGAAATGATCTCTTTTTCATGCTGTATAACTCTCCATGTGTCAAAATGGTTGTTTTGACACATCTAGTGTGGTAGTGTAGTGGATAGTAGTTGTCTCTCTCACTTTTAGCTTCCACTGCTGGTTAGCAGTCTTGCGAAAAGGAGAGCTGAATGTGTAAGTCTCACCCTGCCAGTACATAGCCTCTCCAAGAGCAAGCCTCTTGTATTACCTCCTTGCTGGTCACACAGAAAAAACCTAACAGCATTTGGACTCAGCCTGAACTACAGAGGACGGGGAGAAGGTCTGGACCCTGAACACATAGCTCGCAGGCCCACTAGTGTGTGGATACGCCCTGCCACTCATGACCCAGATCCCCAGCTATGGGTAAATGACCCCACTACCGTGTGAGCAGCTTCAGGAAAGACAAAGGCTATGGGAGACAGCAAATCTGAAGTGGACAGCTGGATGTCATTGAAGTTCCTTCCAGGAGCTCCTGCAGCCAAGCTGGTACCAAACATAATGCTTCATAAGCTTTCCTTTGGGTAACGTGCTGTAGGGATTTTACTAATAATATAATGGTTTCTCTGTAGCAGCAATGTTTGGGCTATGACTAGAGATAATGCGGTTTGGAATGCTGCTATTCTTTCTTGTGAGTCTGGAAGAGAGATTTTCGCCGTCTTTTGCCAGGGAGAGATGAGGAGAGAAGACGTGAATAGAGGAAGTTGTTATACCGCCGGACCAAGTGGACTTGGAGTGAGGGACCGAAGGGCAGTGACGATTGGAGGAGGTCGAGGGTGGACAAACAGCTTATCAGTGAGCTCCAACATTGAGCAATAGACCGTTTCATAAGATTGGGCCATTTTTTTGTTCTTTCATTTTCTTTACTAACCATATACTCAAAGTAAGAGTTACAAAGCTTAATTGTTCAATGGCATATTGTGTACTGTTTGTTAATTCGGGGTACTGATTTGTAACAGGGGACACATCACGCAGCATCCACCCAAACAAGATTTCTTAAGTTTGGCCGGGCCAGGGGCTATCACCCCCTAAATTAAGCCGCTAGCCGAAGCGAAAGTTACATTTGGACTACACTGGTGAGGCTGAGAGGGAGATCTTGAAAACTGGGCATCTCAGGATACCTTTCACCCAAGCTTATGATGATAATCATCCTCACCCAATGTCCTTTGAGACAGATGGATGCCAACCACCACCATACTCTCACAGACCATGAGCCCAATTTCACAGTCTAGTGAAGTTTATTGTCACTTTAAATGCAATGTGGCAGGGATTTCAGAAACCTAATGAGCTAAGGGAAGAAGCTGTTTCGCATCCTGACTGTTCTTGTCTTTACTCAGGAGTGCAGCTGTAGAAAAGCAGTGATATGCAACTAGTAATTCCTGCCAGCAAAGCCACTAGATTCTTACCTTTCCAGATAAACTTTAGAACTCATTTTATATGGTGAGGTAAATGGTTTTAGAAAGGAAAACTAGTAGAAAATGTCATTGCTTATCCTTTAACATTTATTACCTGCATCTCCCACAAGCAGATGAATGTTTCCTGAATAACACACACAAAATGGTGGAGGAAATCAGCAGACGAGTCGGCATCAGTGGAGAGGTATGAAGAACCAACAGTTTGGGCTGAGAACCTTCATAGGCCTTTGGGAATGTTTCTTGAAGCTATCAAAACTATTCAAAAAATGGATTGAGCTCAGAAGTGGCAAAGAACAAGACTTTTCTCCTACCTTCACCTTCACATTTGTTATGCCTGGCTTAGATGCACAAATCAAGTTAAAAGCAATTTGGAAAGTGTACTCTTGCATATCCAATTGCATTACTCTGGACTTCATATGACTAATTTCCTGAGTAAGGATAATGAAGAAATATCTACTGGAAGATAGGATTAGTAACACATATTGCAAAATAATAGATGATAAAGAAACTGCATTTGGTAACTGGTTCTCTGTGCTATATTTATGAATTCCATGGCAGAAGCAATTTTTCTTATTAATATTTAATAATGTGCACTGGTGTTCATCATGCCTTGATATGCTTGTATCAGCATTGCTTTCTTTCACTGCTTGGTCAATAATATGAATTTAGCACACGGGTATTTCACAGAGGTATAATCAGATAAAAATGGGTTCCAAGCAAACAGAAAGAGATAAGAAGGGAAATCAAAAGGTAAGTATTAAGGGCATGTAGGAGCAGGGATTTCTAGAGCATGGGATAGAGGCAACTGAAGATAAACATAAGAGAAGGAACATAGGCAGAGTCACAAACACAGATGTTAGATGTCCAAATGACACACACAAATGCTGAAGGAACGCAGCAGGCCACGCAGCATCTATGGAAAAGAGTAAACAGTCGAGACTTTGGGCCGAGACTCTTCATGAGAAGTCGGAATAAGAAGGTGCAGGGAGCATAAGAAGTACAAGGTGGTAGGTGATAGTTGAAACTGGGAGAGGGGAAGGGGCGAAGCAAGGAACTGGGAAGTTGACTACAGAAAGAGATAAAGGGCTGGAGAAGGGGGAATCTGATAAGAGAAAGGGAAGGGGGAGGAGCACCAGTGGAGGTGATGGGCAGGTTAGGGAGAGAGGACTGGACAGGTAACTATCAGAAGTATGAGAGATCTATGTATATTCCATCAGTTTGGAGGGTACCCAGATGGAATACAAGGTTCCTCCAACCTGAGTGTGGCCCCATCGTGGCAGTAGAGAAGGCCATGGACATACTGTACATGTCAGAATGGGAATGGGAAATAGAATTGAAATGAATTGCCAATGGGAAATTCTGCTTTTTCTGATGGACAGAGCATAAGTGCCCGGCAAAGCGGATTCCTGATCTATGTTGGTTCTCACTAATATACAGGAAGCCAAACCAGGAGCACAGGAAACAGTAAATGACCACAACAGACTCACAGGTGAAGTGGCACCTCACCTGGAAGTACTGAATGGTAGGGAGGGAGAAGGTGTAAGAGCAGCTGTGGCACTTGTTCTGCTTGCAAAGATAAGTACCAGGAGGGAAATCAGTGAGGAGGGATGAATGGACAAGTCACATAGGAAGCAATCCCTGCGGTATGTGGAAAGTGGGGGTAGGGAGATGTGCTTGGTGAGGGATCCCGTTGGAGATGGTGGAAGTCCTGGAGAATTTTGTGCTTGATGTGGAGGCTAGTGGTGTGGTAGGTGAGGACAAGAGGAGTGGAGTGAGGACAGACGTGCAAAATGAAAGAGATGTGGGTGAGGACAGTGTGGATGGTGAAGGAAGGGAAGCCATTTTCTTTGAAGAAGGAGGACATATTGTCACTGGGTGCAGATGTGGCCCAAGTGTGGAGAGAGAGACACTGAAGCAGGTCAACAGTTCACAGACTATAATGTGAACAGTGTTAAAGGGAAAAGAAAACAATAAATGCTAGGCCAAACAGGGCCATTAACTAAAGTCGAACTTTGAATAGTTTCCAGAATTTAAAGATGGTATTTTTTCACTACTTTTGAAGGGATTAAAATGTTTATTCGAAGGGTGTGACAAATGGAATCAGATGGGGAGGAGAGAGGTAAAATAGGCCAGTGGAGAAGAAACTCAGGCAACCCAGTTCATCTGAGTTCCTCTCCCCCTCTACCAGTCCATCCATGTACTCCTCCCTTTGTTTTCCTTTCCTATTTCTATCTACCCAACACCACACACCTGTCCTTTCTCACCTCATCAGGTCCTGATGAAAGGACTTGGCCCGAAACATTAACTGTTCACTTTTTTCTATGCCTGGCCTGCTGAGTTCCTCCAGTGTTTTTTGTGTGTTTCTTTGATTTCCAGCATCTGTGGCGACCCACTTCCTAGTGCACTCGAACCGGCTCACAAATAGCCAGCATGCAGGCACAAAGGCCAGGTCCGCAACAAAGGGAGAAAAGCCTGCGGGGGTTTGTGTGTACATGTCTCTTGGAGCATCCACGCCCGGGGAGGGCGGGATGAGGGAGGCTTTAAAGCAAGGCTGTGAAGTTTGAATAAAATTATCTTTGACTGCAGTTTACCTACTCTGTGTCGTTATTTTAGCGCTGCGTGTAGCACACCACTACAATTGGTGACCCCGATGGTCCAAACGATTTTGGACCGGAGATGACCGACGTCGCATCTGTTCATGCGGTTTCGTTGAAACTGCTAAGCTTCTGGATGCTACGACCTCACCTATGGT
The DNA here is from genome assembly GCF_030144855.1 of Hypanus sabinus. Classification (NCBI taxonomy): domain Eukaryota; kingdom Metazoa; phylum Chordata; class Chondrichthyes; order Myliobatiformes; family Dasyatidae; genus Hypanus; species Hypanus sabinus. The sequence goes on from NC_082719.1 coordinate 80,986,951, forward strand.
TCCAGGGGGGAGAGAGGAGCTTTTCACGGTGGACTGACTCAAACCGGCCCATGTGGACCTGGCAAAACCGGTCGAGTTTCCGGCACTGTGGCGCAGAGGCCAACCTCCCAAACAGGGTCCACCCCAGACTGTGGACATTGGGGGGTGTATCGCCGGCTCTGGGGGGGGGGTTATGTGGCGACCCACTTCCTAGCGCACTCGAACCGGCTCACAAATAGCCAGCGTGCAGGCACAAAGGTCCCATCCGCAACAAAGGGAAAAACCCTGCGGGGGTTTGTGAGTACGTATCTCTTGGAGCATCCGCGCCCGGGGAGGGCAGGATCAGGGAGGCTTTAAAGCAAGGCTGTGAAGTTTGAATAAAATTATCTTTGACTGCAGTTTACCGACTCCGTGTCGTTATTTCAGCGCTGCGTGTAGCACACCGCTACACATCTGCAGATTTTCTTGTATTTGTCCTTTCTTCTCTAGTTTATCACCCATCATCCCTCCCCTATCTAGTTCCAATTGTCACCGTCTAGTCTCTGTACTTACATCTCCCCCTTCCCATTCCCCACTTGGATCTAACTGCCCATTGTACACAACATCCCCTCGTACCCCTTACCAAAGTCAAAGTCAGATCTCATTGTCATTTTGCACCTATATGCAGGCACATAATGTCATATAAGCAACATTCTCAAGATAAACATAAGTTACAGATATGTTAAAGACAATTTTACAAGAAACAGCAGAAGTCTATTATAGTGTAAAATGCCCATAGTTTTGTTGAATTGTAGTGATTAAGTGTATGCTGATTGGTTCAAGTACTAAATGGTTAAAGTGAAGTATCACCTATCACCCATCAGCCCCTATCTCACACCAACTGCCCACCTCTATGTGCTGACCATCTGGCCTGCACACCCAGCCCTGGTGCAGGTTCTCAACCTAAGAAGTTTGCTATCCTTTTGCATCTACAGCAGCTGATTGACACTCTCTGGAATTTGTATTTCCTCCAGTAGTTTGCTTTTTGCTACAAAATCCAGCACCTGAAGCTCAAATCCATATTTAGCGATCCTTGGTGCTGATACCCAGAGGTTTGTGAAGTCTGGAGTGCAAAACTGAAGGTGGAAGTCCAAAATCTGCAGAGTCCAGAGGTAGAATGACCAAAAGAATGAAGACTAGATCTGGTGAATCCAGAGAAAGCTGGCAAGTCTAGGCCAGATATCTGCGGATCTAGAAGTCTGGGTCAGAGGCTGGGAGGTGGAGGCCCAATGTCTGCAAGATTGAGAGTCCAAGGCCAAGGACGTAGTCTGGAGGTAACCTGCCCTGGGATTGGAGGCCTGTGTGTATGATGGTGTCGGAGGGTTGTGAAGTGGCCTATTTTTGACCTTAAGATCATAAGAAACAGGAACAGAATTAGACCAATTGGCCTATCAAGTTTGCTCCATCATTCCATCATGGAATTTATTAACCCTTTAAATCCCATTCTCCTTTTCTCCCCTTGTAACCTTTTATGCCCTGATTAATCAAGAACCTATCAACTTCTGCCTTAAATATATCCAATGACTTGACAATGAATTCCACTACTCACCACTTCTATTTTTTCCTCATCTCTGTTCTAAATGGATATCCCTCTATTATGGAGTACATGATGACACAGGACAAGATAGGACAAAGTCAGCGTTGTTTTCCTATGGGGAAATCTTGCCTGACGAACCTGTTGGAATTCTTTGAGGATGTTACAAGTAAGATAGATAAGGGGATGTAGTGGATGTTGTGTATTTGGACTTCCAGAAGGCCTTTGACAAGGTGCCACACCTGAGGCTGCTTACCAAGTTAAGAGCCTGTAGTACTACAAGAAAGTTACTGGCATCATTAGAGCATTGGCTGATTGGTAGGAGGCACTGAGTGGGAATAAAAGGTTTCTTATTCTGGTTGGCTCCCAGTGACTAGTGGCAATCAGTAGGGTCAGTGTTGGGACCACTTCTTTTTATGCTGCATATCAATGATTTAGACGATGGAATAGATGGCTTTATTGCCATGTTTGCAGATGATATGAAGATTGGTGGAGGGGCAGGTAGGCTGCAGAAGGAATGAGAAAAATTAGGAGAATGGGCAAGAAAGAGGCAAATAAAATACAATGGTCATGCACTTTGGTAGAAGAAATAAATGTGCAGACTATTTTCCAAATGGGGAGAAGAGCCAAAAATATGAGATGCAAAGGGAATTGGGAGTCCTTGTGCAGAACAACCTAAAGGTTAACTTACAGGAAGAATCAGTGGTGAGGAAGGCAAATGCAATGTTGGCATTCATTTCAAGAGGCCTAGAATACAAGAGCAGGGATGTGATGCTGAGGCTTTATAAGACACTGGTATGGCCTCACCTTGAGTATTGTGAACAGTTTTGGGCTCCTTATCTAAGAAAAGATGTGCTGCCATTGGAGAGGGTCCAGAGGAGGTTCATATGGATGATTCTGGGAATGAAAGGGTTATCATACAATGAATGCTTGATAGCTCTGGGTTGGTACTCACTGGAATTTAGAAGGATGGGAGAGATCTCACTGAAATTTCTGAATGTCAAAAGGCCTAGACAGAGTAGATATGGAAAGGATGTTTCCCATGGTAGGGGAGTCTAGGACAAGAGGGATCAGACTCAGAACAGAGGGGCATCCATTTAAAAGAGAGATGTGGAGACATTTCTTTAGCCAGATGGTGGTGAATTTGTGGAATTTGTTACCACAGGCTGCTGTGGAAACCTAGTCACTGGGTGTATTTAAGGCAGATCTTGGTAGTTTCTTGATTGGACACAGCACCAAAGGTTACAGGGAGAAGGCCAGGGAGTGGAGCTGAGGTGGGAAAGAAAGAATCAGCCATGATTGAATGTGGGCACAGACTTGATGGGCCAAATGACCTAAGTCTGCTCTTAAGCCTTACAGTCTGATTCTAGGGGTTTTGAAACTGGGGTCCATGGACCCCTAGATTAATGGTAAGGCTCCATGGCATTAAAAATGTTGGGAGCCCTTACTCTATTCTGAGGCTGTGCCTTTTGGTCCTAGACTCCCCAACTACAAGCACCATCCTCTCCATCTCAGAATGGATCCATGGCATTCTAAAGGGGGAGGGTGAACAGCCAGAAGTTTATGAAGAGGTTGTTTTGTCGTGCTGATATGCAGATCTGACCAACATTGGAGGTCTAACCTAAGATCAAGATTCAGCAATGTACACAGAGAGGACAGGTGGTTTGAAAGAGGGGCTAAGGAAGCCAACTTTGCCAAACTGGAAAACCCATCCCTGAACAGAGGGGTTGGGGTATAACACTACCTATCAGCATCAGGAATTTTTTACCCTTGCATTTTCTTAACTCTACCACAAGGATTCTACATCTCCTGAACCTATGTCTCTTAAAAACATAGAAGCATTAAAAAACTACAGCACAATACAGGCCTTTCTGCCCACAAAGTTGTGCCAAACATGTCCCTACCTTAAAAATTACTAGGCTTACCCATAGCTCTTTATTTTTCTAAGTTCCATGTAACTATCCACAAGTCTCTTAATAGACCCTATCGTATCTGCCTTCACCACTGTTCCCGGCAGCCCATTCCACGCACTCACCACTCTCTGAGTAAAAAACTTAACCCTGACATCGTCTCTGTAACTACTTCCCAGCACCTTAAACCTGTGTCCTCTTGTGGCAACCATTTCAGCCCTGGGAAAAAGCCTCTGACTATCCACATGATCAGTGTCTCTCATCATCTTATACACCTCTATCAGTTCACCTCTCATCCTCCATCGCTCCAAGGAGAAAAGGCCGAGTTCACTCAACCTGTTTTTATAAGGCATGCTCCCCAATCCAGTCAACATCCTTGTAAATCCCTGCACCCTTACTATGGTCCCTACATCCTTCCTGTAGTGAGGCGACCAGAACTGAGCACAGTACTCCAAGTGGGGTATGACCAGGGTCCTATATAGCTGCAACATTACCTCTCAGCTCCTAAATTCAATTCCACGATTGATGAAGGCCAATGCACCGTATGCCTTCTTAACCAAAGAGTCAACCTGTGCAGCTGCTTTGGGCATCCTATGGACTCGGACCCCAAGATCCCTCTGATCCTCCACACTGGCAAAAGTCTTACCATTAATACTATATTCTTCTTTCTAAAGATATAATTTTATGTTTTACTAACAGAGCCAGTCCACCCCCCTCTGCATACCAGCCTATCTATGCTTTCAATAAAATGAGTATCCTTGGATGTTAAGTTCACAGCTATGATCTTCTTTCAGCCACAACTCAGTGATGCCCACAACATGATACCTGCCTACCCTCTAACTGCGCTATAAGATTATCTTCCTTCTTCCGTATAGTCTGTGCATTCCAATTTAAAGCCATCAGCCCTGTATTTTGATTCTGGTCCCCTATTACACTTTAACTCATCCAACTGACTGCAATTTTTCCACATCATCTGCCTGTCCTTCTTCGCAGTCTCACCACATACGGCCTGTAGTTTTATACCAACTACTTCATCCTCAGTACTATCACTCTGTTTCACAAATCTGCCGATAAAGATATTGGTCCACCTTGTGTTCAGTTGTAACAATCCTTTTTGTACAGGTCAAACTGTATCTTCCCCAGTAGAGATCCCAATGATGCAGAAATCTGAAACCCTGCTCCCTACACCAGTTCCTCAGCTGCACATTCATCTGCCAAATCATTCTAATCACTCACTGGCGAGTGCCACAGTCAGTAATCCAAAGATTACTACCCAGGAAGTCCTGCTTTTCAGCTTTCTACCTAAAGCTGAAAATTTTGCTGCTGTTGCTTCGTTTGATCTATTGATGCTTGTGTTACTTTGCTGTTATTGTGTTAAACATTGAGGACGGAATGCGTGGCAACACTTTGCAGTCGGGGAACAACATACAAGTGTCTGCACACAGACCAGCCGCAAAATAGCTGTGTTTGTTGTGTTGGGTGTGAACTCAAATGACACATTTCACTGCATGTTTTAATATATACGTATATGATAAATGAATCTGCAATCTCTAATATCTTTAAGACTAATAAGGTATTCTGTTCTCCATAGATGTTTCAAGTATTGTCATTGTAAGACGGAAATATGTGTAAGGCAATGTGTGTATGCCTAGCATAATATTGTATTGCTCCTTCAGCTTCTGAAAATTTATGGGCCATCCAAACCTTTCCCACCCACTGTGGTGGGAGTTAACATAAAGGCCAAAATCTCAGTTCCTTTTCAATATAAGCATAGTCCGTCTTGTTTACTTCACTGTCTACACAGGAAATTAGTAAAGCAGTTCTGTCTTCTTTTGACTGCTTAATGAGGCGTGATGCGCTCTCATAAAGTTTGCTACATTTTTTTAAAGAAGATTTTCCAGTTGCCAAGTAGATTACTGGCCAATATTGCTTCATGTCAGAAGGTACATTCTGTTGGCATGAACAAGTTGGGCTGCAAGACCTGTTTCCAGGCTGTTTGACTCTATGACTCAAAGTTAAAAATGAACAATACATACACTAAACCAATCCTCTTCATTTATACTAATGACATGGTCTCATTTATTCCAATTTTTAAATCCATAATATAATCTGTAATTACAGTGGGGAAACATATAGACACCCTGATATCTAGCACAACTTCGCCTCTGAATTCTGGACTGAGCTCCAGCAAGATATGCACTTCTAGTAGGTCTGTTTGACCTTCTTGATCATTTGGTTCACAGGATCACAAATTTGTCCTTTTTTGTTTATGATGCATTATCTCATTATTGGCCAAATGAAAGGCATGTTTGATCATGATCTCCCAGTGGCCACGCATTTTAATTCCACATCCCATTCCCATTCTGATACATCTATCCATGGCCTCCTCTACTGTCAAGATGAAGCCACACTCAGGTTGGAGGAACAACACCTTATATACAGGCTGTGTAGCCTCCAACCTGATGGCATGAACATTGACTTCTCTAATTTCCATTAATGCCCCTCTTCCCGTTCTTACCCCATCTCTGATATATTTAGTTTTTCTCCCCCTCCTCTTTTTTTTCTCTCTCTCTACCCCTCACTCTGCCCGTTCTCCATCTCCTTCTGGTGCTCCCCCCTCCCCCTTTCTTTCTCACTAGGCCTCCCGTCCCATGATCCTTTCCCTTCTCCAGCTCTGTATCCCTTTTGCCAATCATCTTTCCGGCTCTCAGCTTCACTCCACCCTCTCCGGTCTCCTATCATTTCACATTTTCCCCTCCCCTCCTACTTTCAAATCTCTTACTACTTTTCCTTTCACTTAGTGCTGACGAAGGGTCTCAGCCCGAAACGTCGACAGTGTGTCTCCCTATAGATGATAACTGGCCTGCTGCGTTCCATCAGCATTTTGTGCGTGTTGCTTGAATTTCCAGCACTTGCAGATTTCCTCATGAATGAATAACCTTTCTAGTTTATCTATGTTTATGATGTTTAACACCCTTAAGAGTTCATTCAACAGAAGCATTCAACTATCTTGCAGAAATTATGACCACCGGGTTAGTTGCAAGATGATACCACAAACCACAACATGGAAATAAATAATTGTGAAATTTGCGGTTATTCTACCGAAGAATATGTTTGAAGTACTCAAAGAATTAATTATTTTAAATCCTTATCTACTTCTGTCTGACACTTTAGTGGCAACATTTCCAATATACAAATTAACAATTATGCCAACAAATCTTCAAAACCATTCATCTATAAGCTGCTAAGTCTCACTAAGCTTACTGACTGCAGGGCTGCCAGCTACATATTATGATAGATAATGTTTATTCTCAAATTTCTCATTAGTCGCATCTATTTCTTTGAATTTTGACACAAACATTGAAACTTTATGCATAATATAAATAAAATATCATTGGTGAAAGCTTCTTATCTTCATACTTGTCCCTTGTGGCAACAATGTGGCGTCAAGGCTCATGTACAAAGAGACTGTAAGAGTTAGAATCTGAAATAGCTATAAACCTGGGACTGCAATTTACTAGGAAATGGTATCAAATGTACAGAGATGCTCCAAAAATCTGTTTAACTTAGAGGTCCCATTTCTTCTAGGCTGTGCTATGCCAAATACTAAGTGGCAATTACAGAGATTATAAAGACTTTCAGAGCCTTTGATTCTATTCTTGGAGTATTTTCTATTTTCTGTTTGTCTTTCATTCTTTCCCACAAAAATGCAACAAAACAAATTGAGCATAAAAAGAAAAACAAAAAAAAAAGATGGACTATCTGGAAGCTTTCTAGATCATATTTGCCATGATGTGGTGAATACATTTTACGTATAAAGTTCTACATGTTTACTGTGGCATTTTATATAATCTTTGAAGTATTTGAAGTAGTTTGCTTTCTACTCTGATTATTCCTTACAGGGTTATTCTGTTAAAAGGGAATGAATTGAAGACAGTGGAGAGTTTGACCAGCTTTCAAAACATTTTAAGCAATCCTATAGTGCCATCTCAAAAATGTTTTCTTTCAGATAAAGGCAACCAATAGTTGAGCTGTGGTGTTTTCTTTCACATTTTTCTTATTGTAGACATTATTAGGCAATGGATTTTTGGTCCTTGTTAGATCTTGATCAATCAGCATGATTTCAGCTGCAAGAGTTCCAAAGTAAGCAGAAATAAAGGAGAAAAATAGCACAGGATAAAGATTAATTTCTCAGCATTTTTGAGAACAAAGCAATTGATAAGTGTGTTATATTTGGCGGTATTATGCAGCTATCTATGACAAACTCCATTAGTCTAATTAGTTTTGACTATTGATTACAGAACTGACAACTGAGAATGCCTCTAATTAGGTTTTAATCACTGCTGGAAATTACAATAACTTAACAGAAATCTGTATTGGCTTTACATTCATAAACATGATTTTAAAAACCTTAGTTCTTTCTTCTGACTTTTCCAAATAATGGCTGATTTGTCCTTTGTCTAAATGCTGGATGCATATTTTAATCCTTTTAAATGTTGTTTTAGATCTTAGCCTGACAAAATCTGGTAAAAGTAAGTTATGCCTACTTCAGCCTTTATTGGCTTGAATAGCATTTGGGGCCAAAATCTAAAATTACTTTCTGTTTAAAGCCAAAAATAATCTAAGAACAAAAGTGAATTCAAGACATAAGTTCCAAGCTACGGGGCAATTGCAGGGAGTGAGACTAGTCGGATAACTCTCTCAGAGAGCAGGAATGGGTTCATTGGGCTTTATGACCACCTTCTGTGCTGTGACTTGGTACAAGAATATTCGCAATCTTTTCAATTCTGATGTAAATTCTGAAAATGACAATGGTTACTGTATTTTATATATACTATGATATCATCTCATCACACAAATAGATCCACCAACATAAAAAATAAAATATAACATGGACAGCATAATAGAATAATTAAATGCCAAGATACACAGAAAATGTGATTGATTCCATGTGTAACTGTAATATTTCTTTATGTCATTGCTACCAGTTGTGAGGGATTCCCACAAAAATACGGAAATCACACTGCTGAATCTCTCCACTGAGTCTGTCCCAGCTCTGCCCAGAGGAACGGCAGATACACTTACTTCTCAGCATCGATGCAGGTTCTCAACCCAAAACATCAGCTTACGTTTTTTGCCTCCAGAGATGTTGCTTGAACTGTTCTTCCAGTATATTGGATTCCAGCAGCTTTTCTCTCTATTTATTTCAATTGAGGGGAATGTATTGAACAAGTGCACTTACAGCCTTTTTCTCAACTATTTAAAATTAGTTACAATTACTTAATTCTTTAAAAAGGCTTCTAAATGTTTTATGTTTCTAACATTTCCTAAATCTTAACAATTTTAATAAAGAAATTACAGAAAGTTGTAAAATTAGTCAGCTCCATCTTGGGTACTAGGCTTTGTGGTATCCAAGGCATTTTCAAGGAGTGGTGTCTCAGAAAGGCATCGTCCATTAATTAAGGCCCCCATCGCACAGGACATGCCCTCTTTACATTGCCACAGTCAGGATGGCAGGAAGGAGGTACAGGAGCCTGAAGGCACAATCTCAGTGATTCAGGAACAACTTCTTCCCCCTGCCATTCAATTCCAAAGTAGCCATTGAACCATGAACACTACCTCACCTTTTATTATTTCTGTTTTTGCGCTGTTTTTAATGTAACTACTTAATATGCACATATATGTGTGTGTGTGTGTGTATATATATATGTATATGTGGCGACCCACTTCCTAGTGCACTCGAACCGGCTTACAAATAGCCAGCGTGCAGGCACAAAGGTCCCGTCCGCAACAAAGGCAAAAACCCTGCGGGGGTTTGTGAGTACGTGTCTCTTGGAGCATCCGTGCCCGGGGAGGGCAGGATGAGGGAGGCTTTAAAGCAAGGCTGTGAAGTTCGAATAAAATCATCTTTAATTGCAGTTTACCGACTCTGTGTCGTTACTTTAGCGCTGCGTGTAGCACACCACTACAATTGGTGACCCCGATGGTCTAAACGATTTTTGGACCGGAGATGACTGACGCCGCATCTGTTCATGCGGTTTCATTGAAACTGCTAAGCTTCTGGGTGCTGCGACCTCACCTATGGTTCCAGCAAGCAGAAGTCCAATTCCACGTTCAGCAGATAACCTCAGAGGACACACGTTACTACTACGTGGTGAGCTCCCTCGACCAGGACACAGCGGCCCAGGTTGAGGAGTTTGTACAGTCTCCCCCAGCGGACAGCAAATATATGGAATTCAAAGCCCTGATCCTCAGGACTTTCGGACTCTCACGGCGCGAGCGAGCTGCCCGTTTACTGCACCTGGATGGCTTGAGAGACAGACCTCCATTGGCTTTAATGAATGAGATGTTGTCTCTGGCCGATGGACACACACCCTGCCCAATGTTTGAGCAGGCATTCCTGGAGCAGCAGCCCGAGGACATACGCCTGCTGCTGTCCGACGCGGATTTCAGTGACCCCCGGAAGGTGGCAGCCCGGGCGGACTTGCTGTGGAATGCCAAGAAGGTGGTGGGGCGCAGAAACCTGCCGCTGTAGCCCGCCCTGCAAGTTCCCGGGAAACACCAGGGCCAGCCGCCGCTGATGGCTACAGAAGCTGGACTTCAGGATAGCCTCCTGTATGTGTGGGACCGGCGGTCGGGACGCCATTTTTTGGTCGACACCGGTGCCGAGATCAGCGTCTTACCTCCGACGAGTTACGACACCCGCAACAGGGCACCGGGTCCCCCCCTGAGGGCCGTGAACGGCAGCACAGTAAGGACCTATGGCACCCGTCAGGTGCAGCTACAGTTCAGCTCCAGCCAGTTCACGTGGGACTTTACACTGGCCGCCGTAGCCCAACCACTTCTGGGTGCGGATTTTTTGCGAGCTCACGGCCTACTGATCGACCTGCCCAGGAAGAGACTGGTACACGCCGAGACCTTTCAGACGTTCTCCCTGGGTGCAGCCCAGTTGCCAGCTCCTCACCTCGGCTCCATCACGCTGTCCGACAACGACTTCACCAGGGTCCTGGCGGATTTCCCATCGGTTCTGGCACCACAGTTCACAGCGGCCATGCCCAGGCACGGCGTACAGGCCCACATCCCGACACAGGGACCACCCCTCCACGCCCGTGCTTGGCGGCTTCCCCCGGACAAGCTTCGACTGGTGAAGGAGGAGTTCCAGAGGATGGAGGAATTGGGGATCATCCGGCGGTCTGACAGTCCATGCACATGGTGCCCAAAGCGACGGGGGGCTGGAGACCGTGCGGCGACTACCGCAGGCTGAACGAGGCTACCACACCGGACTGCTACCCTGTGCCGCACATTCAGGACTTTGTAGCAAACCTGCACGGCGCACGGATCTTCTCCAAGGTAGACCTCGTCCGAGGATACCATCAAATCCCAATATATCTGGACGACGTCCCCAAAACGGCTCTCATCACCCCGTTCAGCCTTTTCAAGTTCCTCCGCATGCCGTTCGGCCTGAAGAATGCTGCACAGACGTTCCAGCGGTTAATGGACGCGGTGGGACGCGACCTGGACTTCGCGTTCATCTATTTGGACGACATCCTCATAGCCAGCAGCAGTCGTCAGGAGCATCTGTCCCACCTCCGTCAACTCTGCACCCGACTGAGTGAGTACGGTCTTACAATCAACCCCGCCAAATGCCAGTTCGGACTCGATACCATTGACTTCCTGGGCCACAGGATTACTAGAGACGGGGCAACCCCTCTGCCCGCTAAGGTAGATGCGGTCCGCCACTTCCCCTGACCCACCACGATCAAAGGCCTTCAGGAATTCGTAGGTATGGTCAATTTCTACCGCCGCTTCCTCCCTTCAGCTGCCCAAATTATGCGCTCCCTGTTCGCCCTGATGTCGGGTAAGGGCAAGGACATTACCTGGTGATGCACCATCAATAACTCACTCTGAGACGTAAAGGTGAGATATCGGCTTTTATTGTCTGGAAGAAGGAACAAGCAGTGAGTGACCACCGTACTACTGAAGACTGAGAGGTTGGGCTCCGGCCTCAATTGCCTTTATACAGGGGTCTGTGGGAGGAGCCACAGGAGCAGTCAGCAGAGGGCGTGTCCAGACAGGTATATGTAGTTCACCACACCTGGGGCAAGGAGTCCGCCGCCGCTTTCATTCAGACGAAGGAAGCCTTGGCAAACGCCGCAATGCTAGTGCACCCCAGAATGGACGTCCCTACCGCCCTCACAGTGGACGCATCTAACACGGCAGTCGGTGGGGTACTGGAGCAGCTCATCGCAGGTCGCTGGCAACCCCTGGCGTTTTTCAGCAAACACTTGCGGCCACCCGAGCTCAAGTACAGTGCTTTCGACCAGGAGCTGTTGGCGCTCTACCTGGCAATCCGGCATTTCAGGTACTTCTTGGAAGGTAGGCCCTTCACCGCGTTCACGGACCACAAACCGCTTACCTTTACGTTCATGAAGGTGTCCGATCCCTGGTCGTCCCACCAGCAGCGACATCTGTCCTACATCTCTGAATACACGACGGATGTCCGGCACGTCTCGGGTAAGGACAATGTCGTGGCGGATGCGCTCTCTCGCCCTACCGTTCATGTCCTTTCCCAAGGAGTAGACTTTGAGGCACTGGCAGAGGCGCAGCAGGCAGACGAGGAGATTCCGAGTTACAGAACCGCAGTCTCCGGTTTGCAGCTCCAGGACCTCCCCGTAGGCCCAGGTGAGAGGACCCTACTCTGTGACGTCGCCACCCCACCCCGTCATCCCGGAACCTTGGCGGCAACGTGTTTTCGACTCCATTCATACTTGGTGCACCCCTCCATCCGGACAACCGTCCGGATGGTCTCCAGCAGGTTCGTTTGGCACGGTCTCTGCAAGCAGGTCAGTGAATGGGCCAGAACGTGAATGCACTGCCAGACAGCCAAGGTGCAGCGGCACACCAAAGCCCCACCGCAGCAGTTCCATCCCGCCCACCGGCGTTTCAACCACATTCATGTGGATATCGTGGGCCCCCTGCCAGTGTCGCGAGGAGCGCGGCATCTCCTGACTATCGTGGACCGGTTCACAAGATGGCCAGAGGTGATCCCGCTCACCGACACCACCTCCGAATCTTGCGCCCGGGCACTGATCGCCACCTGGGTGTCCCGCTTTGGTGTACCGGCCCACATTACCTCTGACAGAGGTGCCCAGTTCACGTCCAGCCTGTGGTCAGCTATGGCCAGCCTTTTGGGGACTCAGCTGCACCACGCCACTGCCTACCACCCACAGTCGAACGGGCTAGTGGAGCGTTTCCACCGTCACCTGAAGTCGGCTCTCATGGCCCGCCTGCGAGGAGCTAACTGGGCGGACGAGCTTCCCTGGGTCCTACTCGGCATCCGCACGGCGCCCAAAGACGATCTGCATGCCTCGTCGGCCGAGTTGGTGTACGGCGCACCCCTGGTCGTCCCCGGGGAGTTCATACCAGCCCCAAGGGGGCAAGAGGAAGAACCCGCAGCAGTCCTGGGCAGACTATGCGAGAGGCTCGGTGACCTGGCCCCCATACCCACTTTGCAGCATGGGCAGAACCCGACCTGCGTACCCAAAGACCTGCAGAACTGTAAGTTTGTGTTTGTACAAAGGGGCGGGCATCGGCCACCGCTGCAACGGCCCTATGAGGGGCTGTTTACAGTCATCCGAAACAATGGGTCCACGTTCGTGCTGGACATTGGGAGGAGAGAGGAGATTTTCACGGTGGACCGACTCAAACCAGCCCATGTGGACCTGGCACAACCGGTCGAGCTTCCGGCACTGTGGTGCAGAGGCCGACCTCCCAAACAGGGTCCGGCCCAGACTGTAGACATTGGGGGGTGTATCGCCGGTTCTGGGGGGGGGGGGGGGGGGGTTATGTGGCGACCCACTTGCTAGCGCACTCGAACCGGCTCACAAATAGCCAGCGCGCAGGTACAAAGGCCAGGTCCGCAACAAAGGGAAAAAGCCTGCTGGGTTTTGTGAGTACGTATCCCTTGGAGCATCTGCACCCGGGGAGGGCGGGATGAGGGAGGCTTTAAAGCAAGGCTGTGAAGTTCGAATAAAATCATCTTTAATTGCAGTTTACCGACTCCGTGTTGTTACTTTAGCACTGCGTGTAGCACACCGCTACATATATATATATATATATATATATATATATATATATATATACACTTAAAGTAATTGATTTACTTATTACTTATGTATTTCTTTCCTTTATTATCATGTATTGCATTGCACTGCTGCCACTAAGTTAACAAATCTCATGACATACACGGTGATATTAAAATCGATTCTGATTCTAATAATTAAATCTCTTCATAAAATCAAATAGTTTTTGAATACTTAGAATAATTCTAAATTCCATGCACATTTATGGTTAAACCTGTGTTGCAAATGAATGAGCTGTCAAAACGTTATGGGTAGGGCTTGTTCCGGTCTGCCTATGTGATGGATTAGTATCACACGTTCACTTGGCTTCCATGCAGGTCATCACCACTTCCTATTGAAATTGTTTGGACAAACAAGATGACACTAGCAAATCCCCAGAAGGTACATACATAATAGCCATCTTAAGCGGTAGATAGTGTAGGAGCTTCGTAGCTGGTGGCAAACTGTCTTACTAGCAATCTCATGCTCGCTCATTTGCCTGTGCTATGAGCTGTGCTTCCTTTTAAAACTACAACAGATACAGACTGTGCAAAAGTCTAAAGCACATACATACTGTATAACTAGAAAGCCTAAAACTTTTGAAAAGTACTCTAGTAATTGTATATGTTGCACGGTACTGATGCAACTTGTGCCAGTTCCCTTATTGGTGTAAAAAACTTCCTCTCATCTCTCTGCTGAATGATCCTGACTGATTTTGTGACTTCTGTTTCAATACATCCAATTCAGATAAAGCGTCATTCACCCTCTGCGGACCTTTTAAGAATTATATACTTAACAATGAGATCACCTAACATTATTCAAAACGCAGGAGAATGTGGGCATAGAAGGGTTGAAGTAGGTCTGGAGAGTATGGTACCTATATCCTTCTGAGGGTAAGAAGATCAGATCAGAGTGCAATATTCTAGTCTCACAGAGCTCTATATGATTGGAGGAGGATTTTGTTAGCAACACACACAAAATGCTAGAGGAACTCAGCAGGCCAGGCAGCAACTATGGAAAAGAGTAAACAGTCGACATTTCAGGCTGAGACTCTTTATTGTTAGAGTGTTTTTGGGGGTAGAACATGTAGCAAAATAACTACAGCCACCAATCTTCAAATCTGAATATGAATGGTAGATTAAATCTAAGATGCAGCTCTGAATAATTGTTTCCTATATACCAATTGTTCTTAGTTAATTGGATGGCCAGGCAATGCTGATTTAAACTCCTTATTTGGGAGTCTGTCGTGTGGGTGTGAAGAGGGAGGGATGAAGATTGTGTGTAGTTCAAAGGAAACATTGTGATGGAATTGTCCTAAATTGTCCTTTTAGCATATAAAATGTTGTGTAGTGCTGGGTCAAGGAGAGTTTTTGCTCCAAAAATGTCTAATATGATACCTGCTGTGTCTCATTTTGTCTGATAAAGAGACTATTTCATGTCTACCAGTTTTTCTCTCTGGTGACTTTGTTCGCGCAACAACAGATACAGTATCTCTACTATTGCATTCATAGCCCTTGCAATAACAGTCAATGTCCATTTTCCATCCAAATTGCTTTATGTCTTGCATGTTATTTTAAATATTTTACGTGCAAAAACATCCAGTTTTATCTTTAAACTTTGCCACCATTTAAAACATATTCTGTATTTCTATTTTTCCTTCTAAAAGTGGTGACCTCAAGTCATATTTTATCCGTTGGATCCATGCTCATTTACATAGCCTCTCAATATGCCACAAAGCCCACTGCACTATACATCCTGTAGAGCACCCTCCCCCCTAGCTTTGTATCATCAGCAAGCTTTTCTAGTTTTTATCATATTTTATCCCATCCAGAATCTCAACTACATCTCCCTTCTCTGCTTTCAGCAATATTTCCCTTTTGATGTCAATTAGCTCAGCCCAGGGCATAAATGTCCAGGGTATAAATGCCATGTTTTTTTTTTTGCAGCAGCATATTACATTTTGAAAAAGTCAAATATAAATGACCTTGACTTAAGTTAACATAAATTTTACATGGCAGAATAAACAAAAATTAAAAGCAAGTTGAGGGAAGTATATTCCAAGATAGAACTGGGGTTTTTCAAATCAGTTCAAGAACCTGGTGACAGTAGGGAAGAATTTGTTGTTGAATCATAAAATGTGGGTGTTTAGGCTTCTGTACCTGCCCTTTGGCAGCAAAGAGAAAGGGGCATAACCCAAGTGATGGGAATCTTAAATGATGGATGTCAACTTCCTGAGACATTGCCTCTTGTAGGTGTCCCCGATGGTGGGAAGATCTGCCTCTGTGATAGAACTGGATGGGTTCCACCACTCTCTGTAATCTCTTGCACTGAAGTTTCCATAAAAGGCTACAATTAAATCATTTGATCTCCATGGTGATCATCATGGAGATTTGTACAATGATGATCTCCACTGTACACCTGCAGAAGTTCTTCAGTCTTGACAAATCTTAAAGGAAAGTAGAGATTCTGATACACCTTCTTGGTACCATGTCACCAATGGTGACACTTTGCATTATCGTGAGAATCACGGGGACATATACTAGTGAGTGCCATGTCATCAGTTTCATTTTGCCTGCTCTGATCGAATAGCTAATAGTGTGAGCAAACTGCTGTAAGTTACCGGCAAGAGGCTCACAGCAAGTAAAGGCAGTGATGGTACACTTTGGATGGAAGTCTTGAACTTGTTGATAGATGAGTGGGATTAGAGTGTTGCATTGATGCCTCGGATGAGTTTAGTAGGATATGTCATTTGAAATTCCATTATTAAAGTAGAGAATGAATGTGAATGCATTCTGTAACATATCATCCAGATCCTTGGGATATACTAACTCTTAGTTTCAGCCTTTATAGTCATCTGATCACACTGTCTCTTTGTCTGGAGGCCTGCTTTGTCCCTATGGATAAAGCACAGCTCTCCTGCTCTCCATCAGTTCCATTTCAAAGGGTGGTCAAGGTTATGGAGAGAAGGCAGGAGAATGATAATTAATATTTCAATATGGACTCTAGAGCAGACTTGATTGGCCAAATAGCCTAATTCTGCTCCTACGTCTTATGGTTTTATTATGGTCGTACATAGGCCTGCAGAACAGAATCAGACAATATTGAAAATAACCTTATCTGTCTGCACTGTAGAAAATGCACTCTAAGACTACTATCACATGACAATCTTCACCCGATTGGTTGAGGAATTGTTTTTGTAGTGTAGGATTATACCATAGATAACTTCAGGATGTTGGGTTTGATCCCTCTGATGTTAGGTGAGCTAAGCCCAGATAGAGCTGAAACAAAGGCTTTATTACTTTTTGAAGTAATGAATGAACACGTTTCTAGAGAACATCTCCATCAGTATAAAACATTAGTGGAAGCGAAACTATGTTGATAATCTTCTGTCTTAACTTTTCATTGGACTTTGATTGCTTTTCACAAAGCTTTTGCAGTTCATCCACTTCCGTTTCCAGAGACGACAACATTGCTTCATTATTTTTTATACGTTTATCGTGTTCATTAAGTGTTTGCTGAATAGAATCCAATTTACCATCTATTTGTTTAAATTCAGAGCTGAATTGTTGAAACTTCTCAGAGGCTCATTCTCAACCATCAGGCTCTTGAACCAGAAGGAATAACTTAACTCAACTTCAATTGCCCCATCACTGAACTGTTCCCACAACCTATGGATTCACTTTCATGGAATTTTCATCTCATGTTCTTGATATTTATTTCTTATTATTATTATTTCTGGTTTTCGTTTGTATTTGCAGTTTGTTGTCTTTTGCACACTGGTTGTCTACCCTGTTGGGTGTGGTCTTTCATTGATGTTATTATGGTTATTGGATATACTGACTATGCCTGTATGAAAACTAATCTCAGGGGCATATGGTGACATATATGAACTTTGATAACAAATTTTCTTTGTGCTTTGAAGCTTTCCTTATAATAATCTCTCCTTACTTTACTCAGATAGCAGTTCCTTCCATCCATTTTGATAGGGGTGCTATACTTGTGTAAGATTTAGCCTGCTCAAAGCTTAATGAGTAGGTTTCCGACTCTTGGCATTGAACTGGTGCGGCCCGGGGATCAGTCTACTGTTGTATTACAGTCTATGCTTGGGAAGAGTCCGGTTATGGCAGATCCAAGTGGATCTTGACAGAGGATCTTCCTCTTAAACTTCCATTTGGATTAGCTTCTTTTTATTCCTATACATGTTCATGAGGTTTATTACCACAGGCTCTTTGATGATGCTGCTTATCTTCATAAAGACTACCTGCTGCACGGCCACCCTTTAGACTTTCCACAGAGAAGGAAAGCTGAGTGTACATCCTGGAAGCAAAATAGTAGCAATAGCATGAATTGAGTGAAGCAAAATTAAGCATAATAGAAAATCTTGAACTGAGTTTTTAAAATAATTTTCATCACGACGCAGTTCATTTGAAGGGTGTGCTGGTACATTTTAGGTAGTCACAGTCAGGCTAGTTTCTCATAGAGCTTTGTTTTTACTATGAGATTTGTGATGGTTTCTCTGTATTTTTGTTTAGTTATTTATTGAGCTACAGTGCAGAGGAGGCCCTTCCAGTTCTGTGAGCTGCACTGCCCAGCAGCTCCTGATTTAACCCTAGCCTGATTACAGGACAATTCTACTTCTACTATTAGATGTAGAAAGAACAACCTATGAGTTCTGGGTCTCGAAGAATTAATCAAAGGCAATCATCCTATGGAATTTTTTGCAAACTTTCTGCAAGAATTATTTCCACAAATCTTGGTGTCTTTGCCAATGATTGATCGAGTTCACAGGTCTCCCGTGTTTAGACTTGCTAACAGAAATAGACCAAGATAGGTAATAATTTGTTTTCATGAATTTAAAACAAATGAACTGTTAAAACACAAATCTCGTCGAAGAGGCATGATTGATTATCGTGGCAGCAGGATTAGAATTGTTGAAGATTACTCGCTTGAGGTTATGCAGGAACAAGCAAAGTTCAAAGAAGTTATGTCCGGGTTTTTTAACAAGGGTTTTAAACTCTCCCTTCACTATCCAGCTCATCTCAGAATCACACATAAAAATGGTTCTTTCGAATGGTTTCATTTGACTGCTGAAGCACAAAGGTTTTTAAAATCCGAAGGCTAGCTACTTAGTTTGTTCTTACGTGAAGACACAAGATTAAATGGGAAATTTTTAATTTGCAAATCCTGTCAAAGGGGCATGATTCGTTATAGAGTGTAATATTAGATTCTCAAAGACTATTTGCTTGAGGTTATGCAGGAATGTGCTAAGTTTAAACAAGCTTTGTTGGAATTTTTTAACAAGGGTTTTAACATGTCCCTTGGCTAACCAGGTTGACTGAAAATCTCATTAAAGTTGGACCCTTCGAATGGTTTTGTTTGAATGCTGAAGCATAAAGGTTTTTTAAATTTGAAAACTAACTGTTTATCCTGTTTTCTCATGAAGAAATAAAATTAAATGTTTAATGTCTTTCTGTATGAGTAATGGTATCCTTTACTTTTGGTAAACCTTTGTAACTAACTTCCTTTTGTATTTTTTAATACTGTATTTTTGATATACGAGAATTGAATTTTTAATCTGGATATTATTTAGTCTAGGTTGGAATATAAACAACCTTAAAACTAATTGGAGCGATCACCAAGTTTTTTGGGGGGTTGCTCATAATTGTAGATGTCGGCTTTCTATTGGTTAGTTTTCCTTCTTTGGGAGGTGAGCGGGGAGAGGGGGGGATGGTTTCTTTTCTCAGAAGCTGTTTTTGAATCTTTTTTAGCCAGCTTGTTGCTTGGTTACCATTTCTCAAGGTTTATGGATTGGTTTTAACTTACATTTTAACCCTTCCTTTAAATAATACTAATAATGGACTAAACTATCAACTAACTCAGTTTTAACATGAAAGGGTTAAGTCACCCTGTTAAACGTAATAAGATTTTTGCTTATATTAAGAAAGTTAAGGTCCCTATTATTTTTTTACAAGAAACTCACATACGCAAATGTAATAATGTACATTTTTTTTAGCCATTGGAACAGATTTTGTTTTCATTCATCTTTTCAGGCCAAATCTAAAGGATTTTCAAATCTTATAGGTAATACACTTTCCTTTTTCCAACATTGAGTAGTGTCTGATATACTAATGGACGTTTCGTTACAGTTTCAGGAAAACCAGATAATAAATTAGTAACAACACACACAAAATGCTGGTGGAATGCAGCAGGCCATAAGGAGAAGCACTGTCGATGTTTTGGGCCAATAAATTAGTAGTACTTGCCAATGTGTATGTCCCATATGTAAATGATCCAGGATTCTTTGAGCGTTTTTTTTTTGTACCAGATCTGAGTCTTTATTCTTTGGTGCTGCGAGGAGATTTTACATAGAAGCATAGAAAATAGGTGCAGGAGTAGGCTATTTGGCCCTTCGAGCCTGCACCGCCATTCAGTATGATCATGGCTGATCATCCAACTCAGAACCCTGTACCTGCTTTCTCTCCATACCCCTGATCCCTTTAGCCACAAGGGCCATATCTAACTTCCTCTTAAGTATAGCCAATGAACTGGCCTCAACTGTTTCCTGTGACAGAGAATTCCACAAATTCACCACTCTCTGTGTGAAGAAGTTTCTCCTCATCTCGGTCCTAAAAGGATTCCCCTTTATCCTTGAACTGTGACCCCTCGTTCTGGACTTCCCCAACATCAGAAACAATCTTCCTGCATCTAGCCTGTCCAATCCCTTTAGAATTTTATACATTTCAATAAGATTGCCCCTCAATCTTCTAAATTCCAGTGAGTATAAGCCTAGTCGATCCAGTCTTTCGTCATATGAAAGTCCTGCCATCCCAGGAATCAATCTGGTGAACCTTCTCTGTACTCCCTCTATGGCAAGAATGTCTTTCCTCAGATTAGGGGACCAAAACTGCACATAATACTCTAGGTGCGGTCTCACCAAGGCCTTGTACAACTGCAGTGGAACCTCCATGCTCCTGTACTCAAATCCTTTTGCTACGAATGTCAACATACCATTTGCCTTTTTCACCGCCTGCTGTACCTGTATGCCCACCTTCAATGACTGGTGAACAACAACGCCCAGGTCTCGTTGCATCTCCCCTTTTCTTAATCGGCCACCGTTCAGATAATAATCTGTTTTCCTGTTCTTGCAACCAAAGTGGATAACCTCACATTTATCCACATTAAATTGCATCTGCCATGAATTTGCCCACTCACCTAACCTATCCAAGTCTCCCTGCATCCTCTTAGCATCCTCCTCACAGCTAACACAGCCGCCCAGCTTCATGTCATCCGCAAACTTGGAGATGCTGCATTTAATTCCCTCGTCTAAATCATTAATATATAATTGTAAACAACTGGGGTCCCAGCACTGAGCCTTGCGGTACCCCAATAGTCACTGCCTGCCATTCTGAAAAGGTCCCGTTTGCTCCCACTCTTTGCTTCCTGTCTGCCAACCAATTCTTTATCCACATCAATACCATACCCCCAATACCGTGCTTTAAGTTTGCACACTAATCTCCTGTGTGGGACCTTGTCAAAAGCCTTTTGAAAATCTAAATATACCACATCCACTGGCTCTCCCCTATCCACTCTACTAGTTACATCTTCAAAAGAATTCCATAAGATTCATCAGACATGATTTTCCTTTCACAAATCCATGCTGACTTTGTCCAATGATTTCACCTCTTTCCAAATGTGCTGTTATCACTTCTTTGATAACCGACTCTAGCATTTTCCCCACCACCAATGTCAGACTAACCGGTCTATAATTCCCCAGTTTCTCTCTCCCTTTTAACTGCTAGCTAGACCCAATTTTAGACCAATCATCTTCTAAACCAGCGTCTCTTAATAAATCAGCTTTGCTTATTCGATCTTTTTTATTGAAGTGTGGTATTGTTGATATTTGATGTTTCTTACATCCTTTAGATGGGGGTAGACATTTTTTTCCCCATGTTCATCATATATATTCCAGGATTGATTTTTTTTTATTGTTAGTCAGATGATTTCATCAGTTCATTCATGTGAATATAAAGAGATTGCTGTTTCAGATCATGTTCCTGGATTTCTATCTTTAAATATCCCTGGTCTTCCTCAAACAAACAGAATTTGGCATTTCAATACAACTTTGTTATCTGATAAGGAATTTTTAAAATTTCTAGAGAGGCATATTATTTTGTTTTTTGAAGAGAATAAAGATGAAGAGACTTCTAATCTTATTCTATGGGATACTTTCAAGGCCTATATTAGAGGACAAATTATTTCTTTTACTGAGCGTGTTAAGAATAAAAGCTAATAAAGACAGAATTGAATTAGCCTATCAATTGAAACAATTAGATCAAATATATGCTATAGCTCCAGATCATGTTCTGTATAAAAGATGTGTTGAAGTTAAACTAAATATGATCTTTTGTTAACATATATAATTGAAACTCAACTTCTGAAAGATAAATCTCGATTTTACATTCATGGAGATAAATCAGGCAAAGTATTGTCCAACCTATTAAAAACTTCTGTCGTTAAACAACAACTTAAAGAAATTAGCAAAACTAATGGTGATAAGACAACTGATTACTCTGAAATAAATGATACCTTCAGAGAATTCTATTCAAAACTTTATAGTTCTGATTCCCCTAAAGATAATACTGTAATGAATAATTTTCTAGATCAATTAAATATCCTTCTCAGCACGTTCTGCAGATAATTGTAAACAGAAGGATTAACCCATTTCTTTTGAGGAAATTGTCAAGGCTATATGTTCACTACATTTGCGGAAGGCTCCAGGTGCAGATGGATTTTCTGGAGAATTTTATAAGGTTTTTTCTTCATTAATTATACTGCAGTTACATTTAGTCTTTCTGAATTCTGTCAAATCGGGTAGCTTGCCTCAATCTTTCTATGAAGCCTCTATTTTGCTTATCCTAAAGAAGAACAAGGACCCAACTGAATGCTTTTCATACAGGCAATTTCATTACTCAATGTTGATGCTAAAATCCTTTCTAAACTTCTGGCTCATAGGATTGAAAATAATCTACCTTCTATTATTTCTGATGATCAGACTGGATTTATTAAAAACTGACATTCCAATTTTAATATACCCCATGTATTAAATGTTATTTACTCTCCCATCCATGATATATTGGAATGTGTGATATCCTTAGATGCTGAGAAGGTCTTCGATCGGGTTGGATGGAATTATTTATTTAAACCTTAGAAAAATTTAATTTTGGACCAGATTTTATTCAATGGATTAAATTACTTTATCTATCTCCTTCTGCTCCGGTTGTTACTAATTTACGAAATTCCAAACCATTTAAACTTCATTGAAAAACTAGACAAGGCTGTCCATTGAGCCCTTTGCTCTTTGATTTAGCTTTAGAACCTCTAGCCATTTCCTTTTGAGAATCTAATGATACCTGTGGTATTTTAAGGAGAGGTATTACTCACAAAATCTCGCTTCACGCTGATGATATATTGCTGTTTATCTCTAATGTTGAGACCTCGTTACCTTGTGTAATTTCTTTGCTCTCCCATTTTAGCCAGTTTTCGGGATATAAATTGAACCTATGTAAGAGTGAATTATTTCCTTTAAATAATTTGGTATCAATTAATACTTAATCTCCCTTCTAAAGTTGTAAGGAATGACTTTACTTATTTGGGTGTAACAATCACCAAGAACTATGAACATCTGTTTAAAGAAAACTTTCTTACTTTATTGAATCATGTAAAATGGATATCATTAAATTGGTCACCTCTTTCAATATCGTTGATTGGAAGAATTAATTCTATTAAAATAAATATTCTACCTTAGTTTATATATCTTTTTCAGGTTTTACCTGTTTTTATTCCTAAATCCTATTTTGACTCTCTTGATTCTATTTTATCCTCTTATATGTGGAAAAATAAACATCCTCATTTAAATAAAGTTCATCTTCAAAAATCTAAAAAGTCTGGAGGTTTAGCCTTACCTAATTTTAGGTTTATGACTGGGCAGTCAATATACAATATCTTACATTCTGGCTTTATTATATTAATGATGTAGATTGTCCAGTATGGGTCTCTTTAGAAGCTAACTCTGTTAATAAATTTTCTATTATTTCTCTTCTTGCATCCTCACTTCCTTTACCTGTAAGTAAACTAACTGATAATTTAAACATACTCTGAGGATCTGGATACAATTTAGAAAACACTCTCGTTTATTGAGATTTTCCCTTTCAAGTCCCATTTATTCTAATTTTTTAAACCTTTCATGACTGATTTAGTTTTTAAAGACTAGGATAGGTTGGGTATTAAATGTTTTTGGGATCTGTTTGTTGGAAGAAACCTTCTTTCATCTGTGCAATTGTCAGCTAAATATAGTCTACCCAAAACTCACTTTTTTAAATATATACAAATCAGAGACTTTTTAAGGTCTCAATTATGCACATTTCCTATAAGCTCAGATAAGCTTACTAGATGTAATTTTTAGTTTGACACTTTTTCATAATGATTCAATATCTAATATTTATGGTATGTTACTGGAGATGAGGAATGTTCCTTTCGACAAAATTAAGAATCTCTGGAAATGAGATTTACAGACACTGATATCTGAGGAAACTTGGGATGAAATTTTTAAACTGGTTAATAATTCATTGCTATGTGCTCGTCATTCCATCATACAATTTAAGATGATACATAGAGCTCATATGACTAAGGATAAGCTATCTCATTTTTATTTGGATATATCTCCCTACTGTGATAGATGCAATATTGGAGAAGCTTCATTAATTCATATGTTTTGGACGTCCAAATCTTGAAAAATATTGAAAGGAAGTTTTTCAAAATTTTTCCTTAGATTTTAAAGTCATTTTTAAGCCTAACCCTCTGATGGCCTTATTCGGTATTGTTGCAGACAAAATATTAAGCTGAAAGCATCTGATTTACATATTTTGGCCTTTAGCTCTCTTATAGCTAGGAGGATGCTTTTGATTAAAAGGAAAGATGTTTTTCCTCCTACTCATGCTCAATGGTTATGCGACATTATGTCAAGATTCAAGATTCAAGATTCAAAAACGTTATTGTCATTCTAACCGTACATCAGCTCTGCAGGGCAGAATGAGACAGCGTTTCCCAGGAGCAGTGCAATCGTAACATAAGAAACGCAACACTAAATAATAAACATAACAATAAATAGTAAAACACAACATGTTTAGATTTAGAGAAGAGTCGTTGTTCAATTTCTGAATCTCATAGAGACTTTCAAACATTGTGGGGACCTTTTCTGAATTATTTTCAAAACCTTCAATACGTTGTTTAAACGAATGAAGTTGACTATTACTAATTTTTATTATATGAGAAGGTATTTTACCTTTTTTTCTCCTTAATAAACAGCTTTGGTCTTGGTAGGGGTTAGATTCTTTTTTTTCTAATAAATTAGTATACTTCAATATAGCTATTAATTAACTTACATGAATACGGGGTAATGAAATTGTTATTATGAACAGATATAATGTAATTGGTAGTCTTTTTATCTTTTTTGACCTTTTATATATACTTTCTTGTACTCTATATTCTTCTATGTAGAAACTAATAAAAATATTGGAAAAAGAAAAGAAAGGCTCAAATCCATGGTCTCTTGAGACTAACGGATGCCTATATGGCAGACAGAATGGCTTTTTAGGATATTTCATTTTCGTGCAATATATATTTGCTTGTAGACAACTGAATATGATTTTCATGAACACAAGGAATTCTGCAAATGTTGGAAATCCAGATGCTGGAGGAACTTATTTAGCGAGATGATTGACGCACGACAGTGCAAACATGTGGACGTCAGCCAGTGAGAACAGTGAGAAGATTAGATAGGGAGATGATTATTTCTTCAGCGGTTTGATCCAGGCATGACAGCACAAGTGCATGGATATCGGCCAGTGAGAACAGCAATAAGAGTTTAAAAGAAGACAGATTTACAGAGCGGGCGCAGAGGAGCGGGCAACAGACTAGAGGGAGACAGAGGAGGAAGGCTTTGCCTCAAGGGGGCTTCAGGGATAACGGTAAGTTAACTGTGTAGAACACAGACAGGAAGAATATGTGTGAGGCTGGTGTTCCGTGCTCGGTTTCAGATGTGGCAAGTCTGGGAGTCAGCCTCCCAGATGGTCACATCTGCATCAGTTGCATCGAGCTGAAGCTCCTTAGGGACCATGTTAGGGAACTGGAGATACAGCTTGATAATGTTCATCTGGTCAGGGAAAGTGAGGAGCTGATAGAGAAGAGCTATAGACACCGGGGTCTCAGGAGACAGATAAGAGGGTAATAGTAAAGAGAGAGAAGGGCAGGAGTCAGAGACTAGAGAGCAGCCCTGTGGCTGTCCCCCTTGACAATAAGTACTCCTGTTTGAGTACTGTTGGGGGAGCAGAATGGCCTGCCCGAGGGAAGCAACAGTGGCCATGCCTCTGGCACAGAGTCTGGCCCTGTGGCTCAGAAGGGTAGGGAAAGAAAGAGGATGGCAGTAGTGATAGGGGACTCAATAGTTAGGGGTTCAGGCAGGTGATTTTGTGGATGCAGGAAAGAAGCACAAATGGTAGTTTACCTGCCAGGTGCCAGGGTCCAGGATGTTTCTGATCATGCCCACAATATCTTGAACTGGGAAAGAGAACAGCCAGAGGCTGTGATACATATTGGTACCAATGACATAGGCAGGAAGAGGGAAGAGGTCCTGAAAGCAGACTACAGGGAGTTAGGAAGGAAGTTGAGAAGCAGGGCCACAAGGGTAGTAATCTCAGAATTACTGTCTGTGCCACGTGACAGTAAGTATAGCAATAGAATGAGGTGGAGGATAAATGCATGGCTGAGAGATTGGAGCAGGGGGCAGCAATTTAGAGTTCTGGTTCACTGGGACTTCTTTTGGGGCTGGTGTTACCTGTACAAAAAGGATAGGTTGCACTTGAATTCCCGGGGCACAAATATCCTGACGGGTAGTTTTGCTAAGGCTATTGGGGAGAGTTTAAACTAGAATTGCTGGGGGGTGAGACCCAATTGAAGAGACGGAGGAAGAGGTAGTTGGCTCACAAATAGAGAAAGATTGGAGACAATGTGAGAGGGAGGATAGGCAGGTAATAGAGAAGGGACATGCTCAGACCTATGGTTTGAGATGTATCTACTTTAATTCAAGGAGTATTATGAACAAAGCAAGATGAGCTTAGAGCATGGATCAGTACTCGGAGCTATGATGTTGTGGTCATTATAGAGACTTGGATGGCTCAGGGCAGGAATGGTTACTTCAAATGCCAGGCTTTAGATGTTTCCGAAAGGACAGGGAGAGAGGTAAAAGAGGTGGGGACGTGGCACTGCTGATCAGAGATAGTGTCATAGCTGCAGAAAAGGAGGAAGACATGAAGGGATTGTCTACGGAGTCTCTGTGGTGGAAGTTAGGAAAAGAAAGTACTCAATAACTCTACTATAGACCACCCAATAGTAACAGGGACATTGAGAAGCAGATAGGGAGACAGATTCTGGAAATGTGTAATAATAACAGGGTTGTCGTGGTGGGAGATTTTAATTTCTCAAATATAGATTGGCATGTCCCTAGCACGAGGAGTATAGATTTAGTAGAGTTTGTTAGGTGTGTTCAAGAAGGTTTCTTGACACAATATGTAGATAAGCCTACAAGAGGAGAGGCTGTACTTGATCTGGTACTGGGAAATGAACCTGGTCAGGTGTCAGATCTCTCAGTGAAAGGGCATTTTGGAGATAGTGATCATAATTCTATCTCCTTTACCATAACATTCGAGAGAGATAGGAACAGACAAGTTAGGAAAGCGTTTAATTGGAGAAAGGGGAAATATGAGCCTATCAGACAGGGGCTTGGAAGAATAAATTGGGAACAGATACTCTCAGGATAATGTACAGAAGAACTATGGCAAATATTCAGGGGATATTTGCATGGAGTTCTGCATAGGTATGTTCCAATGAGACAGGGAAAGGATGATAGGGTACAGGAACCAGAGTGTATAAAGGCTGCATGTAAATCTAGTCAAGAAGAAAAGATTATGAAAGTTTCAAAAAGCAAGGTAATGATAGAGATCTAGAAGATTATAAGGCGAGCAGGAAGGAGCTTAAGAATGAAATTAGGAGAGCCAGAAGGAGCCATGAGAAGGCCCTGGTGGACAGGGTTAAGGAAAACCCCAGGGCATTTTACAAGTATGTGAAGAGCAAGAGGATAAGACATGAGAGAATAATACCAATCAAGTGGAAAAGTGTATGGAATCACAGGAGATAGCAGAGGTACTTAATGAGTGCTTTGCTTCAGCATTCACTACAGAAAAGATCTTGGTGACCGTAGGGAAGACTTACAGTGGACTGAAAATCTTGAGCATGTAGATATTAAGAAAGAGAATGTGCAAGAGCTTTTGGAAAGCATCAAGTTGGATAAGTCACCGAGACCAGATGAGATGTACCCCAGGCTACTGTAGGAGACAAGGAAGGAGATTGCTGAGCCTCTGGCGATGATTTTTGCATCATCAATGGTGATGGGAGAGATTCTGGAGGATTGGAGGGTAATGGATGTTGTTCCATTATTCAAGAAAGGGAGTAGAGATAGCCCAGGAAATTATAGACCAGTGAATCTTACCTCAGTGGTCATTAATTTGATGGAGAAGATCCTGAGAGGCAGGATTTATGAACATTTGGAGAGGCATAATATGATTAGGAATAATCAGCATGGCTTTGTGAAAGGCAGGTTGTGCCTTACAAGCCCGATTGAATTTTTTGAGGATGTGACTGAACACATCGATGAAAATAGAGCAGTAGATGTAGTGTATATACATTTCAGCAAAGCATTTGACAAGCTACCCCATGGAAGGCTTTTTGAGAAAGTAAGGAGGCAGGGATCTAAGGGGATATTCATTTGTGGATCCAGAACTGGCTTGCCCACAGAAGGCAAAGAGTGATTGTAGACAGGTCATATTCTGCATGGAGGCCGGTGACCAGTGGTGTGCCTCAGGGATCTGTTCTGGGACTCCTATACTTTGTGATTTTCATAAATGGTCTGGATGAAAAAGTTGAGGGATGGGTTAGTAAATGTGCTGATGACACAAAGTTTGAAGGTGTTGTGGATAGTGTGGAGGACTGACAGATGTTACAGTGTGACATTGATAGGATGCAAAACTGGGCTGAGAAGTGGCAAATTGGTTTCAACCCAGAGAAGTGTGAGGTGGTTCATTTTGGTAGGTCAAATATGATGACAGAATATAGTATTAATGGTAAGACTCTTGGCAGTGTGGAGGATCAGAGGGATCTTGGATCTGAGTCCAAAGGACACTCAAAGCTGCTCCAAAGTTTGACTCTGTGGTTAAGAAGGCATATGGTGTATTGGCCTTCATCAATCATGGGATTAAGTTTAGGAGCCGAGAGGTAATGTTGCAGCTATATAAGACCTTGGTCAGGCCCCACTTGGAATACTGTGTTCAGTTCTGGTCACCTCACTACAGGAAGGATGTGGATACTATAGAAGGGGTGAAGAGCAGATTTACAAGGATGTTGCCTGGATTGGAGAGTGTGCCTTATGAGAATAGGTTGAGTGAACTTGGCCTTTTCCCCTTGGAATGACAGAGAATGAGAGGTGACTTGACAGAAGTGTAGGAGATGGCAAGAAGCATTGATCATATGGATAGCTAGAAGCTTTTTCCCAGGGCTAAAATGGCAAACATGAGGGGGCATAGTTTTCTGGTGCTTGGAAGAAGGTACAGGGGAAATGTTAGGGGCAAGTTTTTCACTCAGAGAGGGTGTGTGTGTATGGAATGCACTGCCACCAATGGTAGTGGAGGTGGATACAATAGGGTCTTCAAAGAGACTCTTAGATAGGTAAGTAGAGCCATGCAATAGGGTAATTCTAGGAAGTTTCTAGAATAGGTTACATGGTCGGCACAACATTGTGGGCAGAAGGGCCTGTAATATGCTGTAGATTTTTATATTCAATGTTCTATGAATATATGTTTGTTGATTTTCATTTTTATCTATGAAAGGAGATATCAGCATGAGCTCTAAAAGCGAATTCTTTGACAGTTTTCTACAAGAATTTGCAAATGTTTGGCACAATTTTAGATGCTTATTAGTTGCTTCATATATACTCCATTGCCACCTGATTTGCATGTATCCCACTGACTAAAGGACATTCTTTCAACATATATACGTTCCCCAATACCAACTAGCCCTCCTGATAACATATATCTTTTTCACACCCAGTATATTTTCAAACAAATCATCTTCTAAAGATTAATCAGTAGCTGTTCAAAAACAAAAAAGCACATCTGTATAGATTGATATAGGCTGGGATTGAGATTTGCTTTATATCTTCCATTGTTAACAGTTTGCCAAATATGTTAAATCTTTATATGGGCAAGAGACCAAAACATTGACATACATGTTAATTTGCAGAGGAGTAAAGTTATTTGTAGAAGGGTGTTGAGTGCAGTGGGGATAGGAAGGTCACGGAAGTGAATGCTGATTTTTCCCTCCTAAATATCTCTCCACATAGAGCTTAATTTTCTGCTCAAAGTGTCCTTGTAACTAAAGAATATAGAAGTCATTTCAAGAGTCATTCCTTCAAGCACTGAGCAATCTTCAAAGTTCAACAGTTCAAATTACAAAGTAAATTTATTATCAAGGTACATCAATGTCACCATATACTACTCTGAGATTCATTTTCTTACGGGCATTCAGAGTAGGACAAAGCCATGCAATATAATGATGAAAAACTACACACAAGCAAAGACTGTCAAGCAAGCAACTGTGCAAAAGATGACAAAGAAAAACAAATAAATGAATAAATAAGTACATACTTACTGAGAATATGAGTTGTAGAGTCATTGAAAGTGAATCCATAGGTTGTGGAATCAATTCAGTGGAGGTGAGAGAAGTCATCCACGCTGGTTCAGGATCTGGATGGTTGAGAGGTGCATATTTAACTGTTCCTGAACCTGGTGGTGTGGGATTAAGGCTCCTGTACCTCCTTCCCAATGGAAGCAGTGAGAAGAGAGCTTCTGGATGGTGGGGTTTCTTGATGATTGATGCGGCTTCCTTTAGGCAGCAGTCTTTGTAGATGTGCTTAATGGTCGTGAGGGCATTTCCTGTGATGTTTCTGACACTTCTGGGAGTTCTTGGGCAAACTGCTGTAGAGCTATGATAAATCAGAATCAGGTTTAATATCACTGGCGTATGTCGTAAAATTTGTTAACTTAGTGGCAGCAGTACAATGCAAAACACAGTAAATACAGAAACAAATAAATAATTGAATTACAGTAAATATATGTATATTAAGGAGTTAATTTAAAAATAGTGCAAAAACAGAAATAATAAAAAGGGAGGTAGTGTTCATGAGTTCAATGTCCATTTAGAAATTGGATGGCAGACAGGAAGAAGCTGTTTCTGAATAGCTGAGTGTGTGCCTTTGGATTTCTGGATCTCCTTCCTGACAGTAGTAACGAAAAGAGGGTGCACCCTGGATGAATGTCGCCTTTCTGAGGCACTGCTCCTTGAAGATGTCTTAGATACTACGGAGGCTAGTAGCCAAGATGGAGCTGACTAATTTTACAAGACGTACAAAAAAGCTGGATGAACTCAGCAGGTTGGGCAGCATCCGTTGAACGAAGCAGAAAAAAGGACTGCTTCTTTCAACCGATGCTCCCCGACCTGCTAAGTTCATCCAACTTTTTTGTACACCTTGATTTGACCACAGCATCTGCAGTGTACTTTGTGTTGACTAATTTTACAACTTTCTGTAGCTTCTTTCAGTCCTGTGCAGTAGCCTCCCTACACCAGACGGAGATGCAGACTGTCAGAATGCTCTCCACAGTGCATCTATAGAGGTTTTCAAGTGTTTTAAGTGACAAACCAAATCTCTGCAAACTCTTAATGAAATATGGCCGCAACCTATATAGGAGCATGTACTGTAAAACCATTTCAAAAAGATACGATCCAATCTACTTTCTCTCACATGTGTCAAAGCAGCGATTTGTGCACAAAACATCCATTTTACCCAATGTTCTGAATTCGTATTGAAAGAACCATCATGTTCTCAATTTCAAACTGCAAAGAACTGACACAGATGATCAAAGAATCAATTTGCCACATATTTCATGCAGATTCTATGAAGGTGTTTTGTAAATAATTTAAAAAGCAGCTGAGTTAGGGTACATCCTAGTGGGAAAATTTCCCGTCTCACTAACGATGTGCCGGGTGTAATTAAGTGAGAAAATCCTGGGCAGTGTGTCTACTTGTCAGGGTTGTAGGTTGTGCTAAGTATGCGAAAAATCTTTACCTAGCCAAATATGTTGCACGTGTTAGTTACTCAGTCTAACACAGATATTTTTTAACTTATTTTATATTTGACTTATTCGGGTGATCTATCTTTCTTTGAGAACTTTTATGTTTGTTAAAATATGGAGAAGTTCAGGCTCGAGAGTGATACACTAACTATTATGGGCAGTCATTGTCAACACCCTGTCTGTCGAGCAAAAGTTTAATGCAAAGTAAAGTTCTTGTATTCTACCCCAACAACACCCCTCAGAAAGGCACCTCTAAGCACTCAAAAGTTATGTTTATATATTTCCCACAGCAGCCAGCTGGGCCTCTCTAACTGAGAATGACCATTCATTTCAACTCATGCCGAATTAGGGATTTTTATTTTTGCTGTGGAGTCATGTCCATTGGGACCTGGAATGAGATTGCTCAAGTTCATTTCACAGAGGACTTTAAAACTAGCAAACAGAGGAGACTTTCATTCCATCAGCCTGTGCTGGATTTGAACCAAAGCCTTTGAGATCAAAAGCCACTGTTTAACCCAATGTATTACCATGTCTTATTAAGAAGTTTATTATTGTAAAAATAGTAATCAAAAAATTGACCCTTCAGCAACAGTGTTGGTTCTCCTGCTGATCTTTTGATATGTATTAAAAGAACAGGATTTCAGCATACAAGAATATATTCAAAATTTTTGAATGACACACCCAAGAAATGGAATGAGAAGGATAGTGACAGGAAAACTGGCTGAAATGGGCAGACACAGGGCTCCTGAAATGTAATAGCGATAATTTCAGAGTGATTTATTTTGGTAGGAAAAAGAGGAGCGGCAGTCCAAACTGAACGGTGGAATTTGAGGAGGCTCTAGGAAGAGAGATATTTCACGTTATGTATGCTTAACATTCCAGAATAATTTGAGATTTTTTTTTAAAGTGAAGGGGACCTTTTGCTTTATTTATAAAATAAAGGAAGTCGCGTGAGAGCTTTGTGAAATATTGGTGTAATTCAAGCAAGGGGAATTGTGTTCAATTCTAGATACCACATTTGCTATCAAAACTTTACAAGGGGAGAAAGGGACCAGGAATTCGCATCTTCTGTTCTGTGAAGACCACAGAACATTTAGGTTACTTTCTAGTCACCAGAAAAGTCTGAACAGTCCCACACATGAAACATTAGGCTTGTTTCTCTCTCGTCAGATGCTGCCTGATCTGCTGATGAGTTTCAGCTTTTTTTAAAATTATTCCGCATTTTCAGTATCTGCAAATTTTAAGATAAAATGGGGATTTGATAGAGGTGTATGAAATCATGAAAGGGTCTGACAGAACACACATGTTACTTTCTTTTCCAGTGGGAGATAGGTTATTAATGATGGCACAGACTTAATATGCAAGGCAAATGAATCACATATGATATGAGGAAAGTGTTTTACTGGCATGAACTGCCTGAAAGTATGATAGAAGTAGATTAAACAGCAACTGTCAAAGGGAAATCGGAGGGAAAATATTTACACGGTCATTGGAAAAATTTGGGGGAGTGGAACTAAGTACACTAGCAAAAAGTTGATACAGAAGTAGCTTAATAGCTTATTCTGTGTTCTGTGTTACTTTGAAACAGAATAAGACTCGATACATACATTTTGTATGCCATTAACTAGCAAGGCATGAAACAAATACTATCCAAATATAGATTTATACATATGATATAAATACATTTTAACTTATTTACATTGTGATATATCAAAGATTTCTATGCACATAATCAGTGTAATCATTGTAAAAGTTTATTTTCAAATAAATTGATAGAGAAGCCTTAATATATTATTAAATAAATGCAATCAGGATAAAAGGAACAGAATACGAAGTATTTATGTCATACCATTGAAAGATCTAAATCAAAGAAGAACTTTCATCTGGTCTTTCGTTAAAGTTGTTGTTTAGACAGTTTCTACAAAGAAAAAATGTCTTATCCGATCATTTATAAGAAATAATTCACAATAATACCTTTGAACAATTCAGTTTTCTTGATAACAATAATATAATTTATGAGTCCCAAAGTCCAGAAACATGTAGCAAATGTATTTGAAAAGCAATGAATGTTACCAGGGAAATAAAGTGCACAAATATGTCCTCACAAAGTGCTTTGTTTCAAAAGATCAAATCAAACAGTTCTTTTGTCATATTTGAATGAGGAATGATTATTTCCCGGGATACCGGGTTTGTCCTTGAACCTATCTAAGACATCCTTAAATCAATTAAACAGATTAAATGTACATTGCTTATCTTAGCTGAACAGCACATCTAACAACTTAGCAAATACTCAGTACAGCAGATAAGTTCCAGCTTGTGTTACATGAGCTTATTTCTCTTTTATAACTTTATTTATCTTTATTCCTTTCTCATTAAAATTTACTTTTCAAATTGTACAACCCTAATATTCAAGTTCAAGTTCTAGAAGTTGCTGAATAATTCTAACGATATTCCAGAACTGAATAAAGTTAATATAAACTTAATATAGGGAGAGTGCAGAGGAAATACACTAGGATGCTGTCTCCGTTAGAAAACCTATGTTATGAAGAAAGTTTCAATGACCCAGTGTTTTTTCTCTTTGGAGTGTAAGCAGATGACGGTGGGTGGTGGATGTGGAGTATATAGATTTTAGTAAGACACTCAAACAGATTTCCGATGGTAGGCTTGTTTATAAAGTCAGGAGGCTCGAGATCCAGGTGGATAAGATGGTGAGAGTAATAAATAGAGTGGACAGCTAGTGTCTTTTTCCCAGCGTGAAATGACATCACTTTAAGGAGGAAAGTTTGGGGGGGGGGGGAGTTTTATTTTGCACAGAGCAGTAAGTATAGAAAACACTGCCAGGGTGAGGGACAGCCAGATACACTAGGGGCATTTAAAAGATTCTTGAAAGAAAAACATCTTTTGGGGGGGTGGGAAATAAGGGTTATATTGATCTTGGAATAGGTTAAAAAAGGTCTGGATAACACTGAGGGCCGAGGAACCTGTACAGTGCTGCACTGGTCTGTGTTCTATGTTCTAACAGCTTGGAGTTTGAGCTTGATTCATTACTCGCTGGGATCCTGT
This sequence comes from Hypanus sabinus, assembly GCF_030144855.1. Taxonomy (NCBI): domain Eukaryota; kingdom Metazoa; phylum Chordata; class Chondrichthyes; order Myliobatiformes; family Dasyatidae; genus Hypanus; species Hypanus sabinus. The sequence goes on from NC_082719.1 coordinate 81,021,893, forward strand.
TGGCCACTTGGATCTCAGACTCTGAGGGTGGACTTGCTGTGCTGATGCTGACACTCGAACACGTTTAAAGGAAGTAGGCATGTGAGAAAATGATAATCAATGAGAGAGTGAAAATTAAAATTTCAGCACATTACATTCCAAATCTGCAGGTATCAGGGGAATGTGCTACTGCAAGAGATTTGGCTTTCTGGTAATCAGCCCAAATGCAGAGAAGAGAATGGGAGAAGAGAAATAGAACAAAAAATCCTATTGCCGGTAACCATTCTGCAGAAGAATGGACTGCTCAGAGAGTCATGAGCCTGATAAGTGTGAACTACACAAAAACCTGGCATTTATATGGACTAGTATGGAATGGTGGAGCAGAGTAGATAGGCTGAATAGTCTAATTCTTCTCCTATGTCTTATGGTCTTAGTGGCTCCCTAAGATTAAGAATAGTTCTATTTGTCAAATGTACATCGGAATATGCAGTACAGTGAAGTGTAATATTTGCATCAAATTAAATCAGCCAGTATTGTGCTGGTGTTGCCAAGCTTCTGGTGCCAACATAGCATTCCCACAACTCTCTAAAGCTAACTGTGGGAGAAAACCCATGTGTTCACGGCAAGAATGTACACACTTGTTACAGATAGTGGTAGAGTACGAACCCAGATCTTACAGTAAAGTGATGCACTAACTACTACCCTACCGCACTGCTCTGCTGTAAGATCAGCTGAACAACTCTACGTCCAATTGGGTACGTCATGCACTAATTCTGCAAGTGACTTTTGGGTAGTCTATGAGGACAAAACTCTAGCTGGTCTGCTCAAAGTCAGTGATATTAAAATTTAATAAAGGCTGTTATTGCAGCCAGAGGTAAGAACATATGTACTCAAGAATAATAAAAGCTGAAGAAGGCCTTCTCAAACTGCCCCCCCACAGTGGCCCCTCCCACCAATCAATAATTTGTCCCAGCCCTCACTTACTCTTCTGTGCCAGTTCCCCATATTTTTCATTTCTTGCTCTTTCCAAGATGTATCCACTTTCTATTTAAATACCCCAAATGATCTATACTCGCAGCCCTCCAGGGTAAAGAAATTCAGAAGAATTTCTGTAAGAAATTACACTGTAAGAAGAAGTTCCTACACATCTCAGTCTGAAAGGATCCCTCCCTGATTTTGTAATTATACCCACTGATTTGAGACACACTCACTCAGCAAAACCCTCTCGACATCTACCCTATCACTGTCCCTCAGGAACTTAAAAGTGGAATTTATTGTCCTATGCACAGGTGAATTGACAAACTTATTTGCAGCATCATTACAGGTGCATAGTATTATATAAGCAATATTCACAAGTAAAACTAACATAAATGATATACAATTTGTACAAGAGAGGGCATAATTAAAAACAGGTCTGTTTTAGTGCAAGATGGTCATAGTGTTACTAAACTGTACACAGGTTCATTTAAGAACTAAATGGTTGAAGGGAAATAGCTGTTTTTGAAACCAATGGTGTGGGACTTCAGGCTGCTGTACGCTCAGGTTGATAGTGGCTTTGGGAAGATGGCACAGTCTGCATGATGGGGATCTTTGATGACTGATGTTGCCTTCTTGAGGCAGTGTCTCCTGTAGATGCTTCTGATGGTCAGGGGCATGAGCCTGTGATGTGTTTAATAGAGTCCACTACCCTCTGCAGCTAATGTTCCTGCACGTTCATATTGCTATACCAGATCGTGATGCAACCCATCAAAGTTTGTGAGATTCAAGATTGATTCATGTCCTTTCCAGTAAAGGAGAGTGAAATAATTGTTACTCTAGATCCGATGCAGCACAAAAAACAACACACATTAATATCAGGAACACAATATATATTGAAAAAAACATGATAATATAAATACATAAAGAGAGCTTATATACATTGATGTCCATAAAGTGTCGCTAGGCATTGGAGTGTCTGTACATAAGATGATTGACAGGAAATAACAAAGTAATGGTGGTTGAGGGCATGCAGGGGTGGGTTAGTGGGTGGAGGTGTTAATCAGTCTTACTGCTTGACCCTGGCATGGATGCTATGTAGCCTCCTCCCTGATGGGAATGGGACAGATAGCCCATGAGCACTATGGGTGGGATCCTTCATGACGTTACTGTCCCTTTTCCAGCACCTTTCTGTGTTTTTATCCTTAATGAGGGAAGGCCATTACCACTGATGCAGATCTAATTACTATGCACACCCCCCCAGAGCATTCCTGCCCGCCACAGTGCAGCCTCTGTACCGTGCAGCGATGCATCTGGAGAATGACATGCATATAGATGTAAGTAGCCCAGCTTTCTTCAGCCTCTTCTCCTCAGAAAGCAGAGGTATTAGTGAGCATTTTTCACTGTAGAGGATGTATTCTGGGACCATGAGAGGTTGTACAAGATGTGCACTCCCAGGAGTTTGAAACTGCTCATAGTTTCGACTGCTGTGCCAAAATGTAAAGGGGTGTTCTTCTCAAGTCTATAACCATCTCCTTTGACTGGTTGACTTTGAAGTAGAGGTTATTTGCCTGCACCAGGCCTTGAACTCTTATACCTCTTCTCTGTAGGCCAACACATTATCATTGGTGATGAGCCTCACCACTGTTGGGTCATGGGTGAACTTGACAATGTGATTACTCGTGTGTCTGGTCATGCAGTCATGTGAGAGCAGTGAGTACAGTAGTGGGATCAGCACACGGCTCTGCGGGCACCGCATTGAGGATAATGGGGAGGGAGGGGCGGTTGTGCACCTTAACCATCTGGGGTCTGTTGGTTCGGAAGTCCAGCACCCAAGTTGCATAGTGATGTATTTAGACCGAGGAGCAGGAGTTCATTCACCAAGGTCTGTGGGACACTAGTGTTGAATGCCAAACTAAAATCCAGAAGCAGCATTCTGAGATAAGTATCCTTGTTTTCCAGGTGTATCAGGGCCAGGTAGATGACAGACGGTTTGGCTTCTATTGTACAGTGGTTCCGTCGGTAAGCATATTGTTGAATGTCCAGTGTAACAGGAATGGAGTCTTTGATGTGTGTCATTTTCAGACATTCAAAGCGCCTCATGATGATTGGTGTCCGTGCCACCGGGCAATAGTCATTTCATTCGGAAGGTGTAGAATTCTTTGGTATAGGGATGATGATGGCTAATTTGAAGCATGTGGAGACAGCAAGCTCGGATGAGTAATGTGTTGAAGACATCAGCGATCTGGCGTGCACACTCCCCGAGTACTCAGCCTGAGATGGCTTTACCCACCTTACCGAGGGTAACTCCATGCAGAGTCCTTTTGTTACTAACAGTGACTGTTCACCTGGAAGAGGGGTAACTTTCATGTCCGGCATTGTGTTGAATTGGGATGTTGTATTGTAATCAGTTTTCAACACACTTTGAAACGCTTGTCACATAAACTGTGAGTTTTCATCCATGCTGCAACCTTTTAAACGTTGCCTTATCAAATGCCATTTGGAAATCAAAATGCACTAAATCTACAGGGTCCACTTTATTAATTCTAGTTGTTACATCTTCGAATAACTTTAGCGAATTTGCCAAACATTACTTTTCTTTTGTGAAACCTTTTTGACAGTTTGATTTCATTGAGCTTCTCTTAACAATTAGCTATCTCTTCCTTGAGCATAAAATCTAGTAACAAATATTAAGTTAACAAATTCTAAGCTGAACCATGTAAGTTAAATGACTGATTGTCCATTGTACATTGAAACTAAATACAATCAAATGTTAGACCATCTCTGCCTTTACATAATCATATAAACTCATTCACTGCCAACAATGATACTTAATTATTTTGTTTTACCTATATTCAATTTATTTGCAGGGTAGTCGGTTATTTCTTCACTGTGAACTTGCTATTGTTTTTTTATTGTCACATTCCAAAATACAGTGAAAAACTTGACCTGCATAACTGTTCATACAGATCAAACTATTACACAGTACACCAAGGAAAAATCTGTTGAATTATTTGTCACATCTTTTAGCTGTATGTCAACGACTCAGAATAATAACATTCTTGTATTTCATTGCACTGGTACTACTTTGAAGATGGCATAGCTTTAGCAAAGCGTAGCTGAAATCTCTTTTACTGGCAAAGTTACGGTAATGGAATTGGACTAACTCTGAGGAAAATACTGGCAATTGTCTCACTTTATGAGAGTAAAAAGCAGAATCTAAAACCATCTGGATTCATATGCATATTGGAATTTATTTTCTTTCTCCTAACTCTGACTGTTCATAAGATAAAGGATACTGGATGACAACCAATGCACTACAGGGCAGGCATCCAGAATAGCGGTCCACATTATCTCAGAAACAGAGACGACTTTTTCTCATTGGCTGAACTCTATCTGTGGATTATTTCACTGTCAAGCATGTAATAATTTATACCATACTAAGATCAGTCAGTTTTGTTTTTTTTTAAAAGCAGTGTGTTTTACAGAACTATATTTTTAGTAGTCATAGCAGTTTTGATACTGCAGGATCACTTAATGCAACAATACATAGGACAAAAACGTGTGATACACAAAAACAAATGAATTATGATATTGAACTTGTCCTAAACACCTGGCTTCTCCTATCACCTTCTAGCTAGCCTCCTTTCCCATCCCCCAACTTTTTACTTTGGCTTCTTCCCCCTTCCTTCCCGTCATGAAGAAGGGTCTCGGCCCAAAATGTTGACATTTATTCATTTTTATAGATGCTGCCTGATCGGTTGAGTTCCTCCAGCATTTTATATGTGTTGCTTTTGATTTCCAGCATCTGCAGAATTTTGCATGTTTATGATGGGCCAAATGGCCTTTCTCTATCTTACAGGAATAGTAGAAAATAGGAGCTTCGGAAATCGTAATACAAGGTTTCATCAGACTTAGGCTGCTGTCTTGTCTGGTCTTCCCTCCTCACCGGGGTGTCAAAGGAGCTAGCCGGCGGGTCAGAGAAGTAGAAGCCAGCCGGCTGGCAGGCCACAGGAGAAGACTCGGGCCATCAGGCTGCGGGAGGAGAGTCACAGGTTGCTGCCTGCTACTCGAAGGCACAGAAGTTGGCGTGTGGTGAAACCGTGAGTGACTGTCTTGGTCAGTTCTTTTGTGATTGCAAGACCCTGTTTGGCATTGATTGCCATAGGCCTGGTCCCCTTGTTTGGTGGTGAGACAGGCGGCAAGGTAGTAGCGTCACTTTAGCTGGAGTGAGAACTCGGCCTCAAGCCGTAGACTTGCCTGCTGCTGCAGTCCAGTTGAGGAGACGCCTGAAGCGGCGTAGTGTGACGTCCGTGCTCGTTTGGGGCATGTCCCGTCACTGCTGCCTTCCAGTGTTGGATCAGTGGAACTAAAGACTACACTGCCAGAAGCCATCAATTTGTGGGACTTGTCACTCGGACTCTTGGACTAAAAATGTGTTTTCTAGCATGACTGTGTTCTTTATTTTGCTTTCTCACCTTTTTGAATGTACATATAAGTTTTTGCACCTTGACCCCAGAGGAATACTCTCTCATTTGTCTGTATCCATGTATGGCTGAATGATAATCAAACTTGATTTCATTTCATTTCGTTATACTTTCTATGAGAGTAAAGCAGCAAATACACATAAATAAGCAGCAGGGCTTATCCCGTTTCCTTAAAAACCTCTAAAATTATTGTTACTAAGTCATTAATCAATTATAATCTCTTCTGAAAATTGTCATGGCACACAAGAGAATTTTTTAGAAGGTTTTTGCCAACGCTCTCAAAAGGGTTCACCACCCCTGTTCCACTAGGACCAAGGTCTTCTGACCAGCACAAAGCACACCTACAGATATCAGCAATGGCACCTACTTGCCTTTGCAACCCCACGCACACAACTAGAAGCAAGGTATATTAATTAGCCTGGAAACACAAAATAAAGAAAAGATTTGCACTGGTAAAAGACCAGTTTTCTTAAGCCAATCTGTACCTGTTCATACCCTTGCACCCACCTGTGCAACTTGTCCCTGCTGATATACATAACGGTGTTAATGAGCACCAGTGAGAGTGTCCTTGTCTGGCTGCATCATTATGTGAGACAGCCACAAAAACCTATGAGGATAGTGAAAAAAAACAAAGAGGATCACTCCAGGAGCATTGTATATGAAGGACCTGAAGCACTGTTGTGGATCCCTACCACCCAACACACAATACTTTTGACCCTCTGCTTCTGGGAAGGGGGTACAGCTTCTTCCCTCAGGCTGTGAGATTAATGAATACCTTGCCACCACTGTGTTCTCATTACTAGCACAGCGAGCTAGTTACTGTTGACTGTACTGTTCATTGTCCACCTGTGCTGCTCATTATGTGCACTTTAAAGTATATTTTATTAACTTATTTGTGGTAATATTTTAGTTTATGTGCTGTGTGATATATGTCTTGTGGGTTTTCTGTGGTCCTGAGGAACAGTGTTTTTTTGGTTGAAAATATGTACAGTCAGACAACAATAAACTTGTACTTGAATTTGATTATGTGTCTTTCATATGGGAAAGAAGAGCATGAAAGGAGGGAGGCTTAGTGAACTAAAATTTGCACATACATTGAGAGAGGGAGATACACAATGTACTTGCGAGTCAGGAAGAAGGAAGTGAAATGAATCACGATAAGGAAACTGTAGCAATAAGCAGCACAACTACTGAAGCTGCACTCCTCCTCCAGAATAATGCGATCCTATCAGTCTTACCACCCCATGTGACAATAATAAGCAAATTTACCAATTTTCCTATACAGTATATTTAGTAAAATTCTGAGAGATATGCAGGCAAACAAGGTCAGCTTAATAACATCTATTTTCTGTGTTGCTAAATTTCAAGGTAGAACACCTCTGTTCTAAATCAAAGTAATTCATTCATGTCTGCCATTATCTCAACACAAGGAAGCTATCCACTATATCACATAACACAATTTAATTCATACCAATCACGTTTCAGAAAATCTGCAGAATCTTATTTCTCACTTGTTTCAGAAAATGCAACTTTTGGTGTAAGGTCATTGATCTGAAATATTAACTCTGTTTCTCCCTCCACAGGCACTGCCTGGTTCACGGAGTATTTCCAGCTTGCTGCTTTTGCTTCTAATTTTAATTCATACCAGTTTAGATATCCACATCAGGTGGTTAGTGTAGTGCTATTACAGTGGCAATGACCCACAATTGGGTTCGATTCCTGCTGCTGCGAAGTTTGCATTCTTTCCCTGTCATCATGCGAGTTTCCTCCAAGTGCTCCAGTTTCCTCCCACGGTCCAAAGACATACAGCTAGGGTTAGTGAGTTGCAGGCATGGTATGTTGGAACCAGGAGCATTTTGATGCTTTCTGAATTATAGGAAAGATGTCAACAAAATAGAAAGAGAACAAAGAAGATTTATTAGAATGTTACCTGGGTTTCATCACCTAAGTTACAGGGAAAGATTGAACAAGTTAGGTCTTTATTCTTTGGAGCATAGAAGGTTGAGGGGGGATTTGATAGAGGTATTTAAAACTATGAGGGGGATAGATAGAGTTGACGTGGATAGGCGTTTTCCATTGAGAGTAGGGGAGATTCAAACAAGAGGAAATGAGTTGAGAGTTAGGGGGCAAAAGTTTCGGGGTAACACAAGGGGGAATTTCTTTACTCAGAGAGTAGTAGCTGTGTGGAACAAACTTCCAGTAGAAGTGGTAGAGGCAGGTTTGGTATTGTCATTTAAAGTAAAATTGGATAGGTATATGGACAGGAAAGGAATGGAGGGTTATGGGCTGAGTGTGGGCCAGTGGGACTAGGTGAGAGTAAGCGTTTGGCACGGACTAGAAGGGCCAAGATGGCCTGTCTCAGTGTTGTAGTTGTTATATGGTTAAATGGATGCTACTCAGCACAACCCTTGCTCATTTAATTTGACACAAACAACGTATTTCACTGTATGTTTCAATGTCTCAATGTACAAACATTTGTATATGCGACAAGTTAAGGCAATCTTTAATCTTTAAAAACATGAGAGCAAATCTCACTTGAGACACCTATCAAAATTAAATCAAAGAAAATTATTCCGCTATTCCAAAGTGTCGAAGAGTTTTAATTCAATTGTATGTATGAGGTTTAAGTGCATATTTAATAAAAATGTTTATGATTCTGTCAAATTGAAAAAGTGGTCTAAAATTACCTTTGTCATAATTTTATTAGCTTACCCCTTTTCAACCAGTATTTGATTTCTAAGTAGATATTAAAAGAAAATCCTTTTTCCTCTATGAACAGGAGAGCATTGCATTTTGGCAAAGATTTACAAAATCATAATATTGGCAGCCACTTAAAAACAAAAAAAAAATGAATTTCAGTGATATTCAGCCAAAACAAGGTAGTGAACTATTGGGACTTTTTCTGCATAGTGAAGAGGTTAAGTTCTCTCAAGAATGTCTGGCTGCACACTTGTTCCAAGAAAACAAAATTGCATTGAAGAGATTTAAAGCTGCTGTTTGTTCTCAAGCCAGATTTTATGAGCAATCGCTAAATTGTTAGCAAAGACATTTTTATATTGTAATAAAAGAACAGCTATATATGTAGCACAACCAATGTCGTACTGGAAAGTGATGCTTGCCACCATCAGTTCTGTCTGGTCCTTTGAAGTAAGTTTTTAAAGTATTTTACTGTTTTGTTTAGTCCTTTGGTCTTTTCTATGTTGCTAAACTTATACAATATTATTTATACTCTACAGAAACATTTCTAATTGTTTGGAAGCTGAGGTAATTAGAGTCTTCCTAAGATAAGGGAAGTGAGCATTAACAATTGTAAATTAAAGTTTACCTCCCTCTAGATCAAGGAGAGATGGTGCAAATGGATTTCTTCTTTGATACAATATCTAAATTAATAAGGCTCCATTTTAATTTCCATCTTTCTTTGCCATTAAAAACACTATTATTTTAATAATTCTTTTTATAAGATTTGTACTTTTTAACAAACGTATTTTTTATGCTCACTTACAGATGGAAGTATAGCAGCTAAACTAATAGTTCATCACCTTTCTCGTTTTTCATTGGCTAAATATTATCACATTATCTGTGTGATTTAAGTGTTTTAATTATATAGCCTATGAACTAATTTATTCCTATCAAAAGAATTTTTGATCATGTCTGTTAAAGTTGGCGATTTTTCAGAGATGCCATCTTGGCTTCTTCTTTATCCCTTTATCTCACACCCTCTTGGCATAATTTCTCAGCTCTTTATTTAGTTTGCTTAGTATTTGTATGTTTGTTTGTAGTGTAAAATAAACATAAGATCTTGGAATTAAGATTACTCGTCATTTTTGACTCCCAGAAGAACAATAAGGATCAGAAAATAAAGGGAGATCCAACAGCCCCATACCATTTCTCCAGGTCAGGATTCATTTACATGTAAAATGAGGTCCTAGAAGATGTGGGGAAGATAGCAACATTAAACAATTGTTTCCTAATCTCTTCATTGAAGTGCTCTTTCCATTATGACTCATAATCCCCCTTACCTTGAACATCAACGAATGGAGCTCAGACAAATGAATCATTCAACATCTGAAACAAATTATAATTTTGAGGAGAAGTAAGGAAGAGCAAAAAGAGGGAAGGAAGGAAGAAAAGAAAGATACATTCCATTAGGTACAAAGTTATCTATTTTTTTCCAAAAACTCAAGAGCAACTGATTTTGTTTCTCTGAAAATCTCTCGTACTTGTACCCAACACACTGTATTGGTAAATTGGTACGCTTGCTCATTATTGCCACATGTACCGAGGTTCAGTGAAAAAATTCTTTTGCATGCTGTCTATACAGTTTAATTCATCATATCAATACATTGAGGTAGCACAAGAGAAAACAAAATCAGAATACACAATAAAGTGCTAAAGGTACATTTAAAGTGCATTGTAGGTAAACAAAAAGGTACAAGGCAGAATGAAGTAGATTGTGAGATTGGGATTCCATCTTCTTGTACAAATGGTTATAACAGTGAGATAGAAGCTGATCTTGAGTGTAGTGGTAAGTGTTTTTGGGCTTTTGTGTTTTCAACCCAATGAAAAGGGGAGAAGAGAGAAGACCAGAGTAGATAGGGTCTTTGATTATGTTATAAATATAATTGTAAAGCCTTCCCCTATATCTTTCTAATACACTTATGTCTCCACCACTGCACCATCTGCTACCCCATTATCACCACCATCAACTACAATCCATTGGCCTCTGGTTCCTTTCGTCCAGCTTACAATTCCACTTAACTATGTGCTCCAATAGGCCTCCGTTATTTGGGGAATCACTCTCTACTTATAGCTTGCTGATGACATAATCTTGCCCCAGACTTAATCTATTTCAACTATGAATTGCTGTGTTGGATAATTGCTAAAAGATTAGCTTTAATGGTGCATAAAGGTTATTTTAGAGGAAGTGCCAGTAGTTGTACTACGCACAATAGTTCAGCAATTAGTACATCCCCTGAGATTTCCCTTTGTCATTTTGACTTTGTGCCAGAGTATTGGTGCAACAGTTTTGCTTTATTCCTGCATGCTCTATGTTTCCATTACATTGAAAATTCAGATTGGATACACATTCACCAACTTGAAACATGAGTGAATACCAAAACTTGTCGAATAGTGTGTAGCAACCAATTAAAAACAAGGTTTCTTTTGGATCTCAAGGGTGCACGGTTGTATATTTGTGATTATTTGTTGCCTTTATTCCTAGAGCAGGGATGGGGGCACCAAAAGTCAGGTAAACATCTCAACACCACAATAATGTCTTTACCAATTGTGGCTCCAGCAAGCCAGAATTCTCCCACATACATACAATCATGTTAACACATTGTACCTCATATCAGGACCAAGATAGTAAGGGACAGTAGAAGTGATAAAAGAGAAGTAGTGAAGAGAAAGGAGGCAGGAGGGCATATTGAATGAAATGTTAGAGGAGAGTCAGTAAGTGAAAGACAATGGCCTCAAGTGTCCAGCCACTGTTGCAGAAAGGGCTTCCATTGTTTAACTTGAAAACAGCTGGCCACAGACTTTCAGTTGGTTAGTCAGCTGGCGTCTATTTGAATTTGAAACCCTCTCAAGGGATCTTTGGAATATGTGAGCAGGGCAATGAAAAGGAAAAGAATTAGACTGATCACAAATAGAAACATAGAAACATAGAAAATAGGTGCAGGAGTAGGCCATTCGGCCCTTTGAGCCTGCACCGCCATTCTGTATGATCATGGCTGATCATCCAACTCAAAACCCTGTAACTGCTTTCTCTCCATACCCCCTGATCACCTTAGCCACAAGGGCCATATCTAACTTCCTCTTAAATATAGCCAATGAACTGGCCTCAACTGTCTCCTGTGGCAGAGAATTCTACAGATTCACCACTCTCTGTGAGAAGAAGTTTTCCCTCATCTCGGTCCTAAAAGGCTTCCCCTTTATCCTTAAACTGTGACTCCTCGTTCTGGACTTCCCCAACATCAGAAACAATCTTCCTGCATCTAGCCTGTCCAATCTCTTTAGAATTTTATATGTTTCAATAAGATCCTCCCTCAATCTTCTAAATTCCAGTGAGTATAAGCCTAGTCCATCCAGTCTTTCGTCATATGAAAGTCCTGCCATCCCAGGAATCAATCTGGTGAACCTTCTCTGTACTCCCTCTATGGCAAGAATGTCTTTCCTCAGATTAGGGGACCAAAACTGCACATAATACTCTAGGTGCGGTCTCACCAAGGCCTTGTACAACTGCAGTAGAACCTCCCTGCTCCTGTACTCAAATCCTTTTGCTATGAATGCCAACATACCATTTGCCTTTTTCACCGCCTGCTGTACCTGCATGCCCACCTTCAATGACACCCAGGTCTCGTTGCACCTCCCCTTTTCCTAATCAGCCACCATTTAGATAATAATCTGTTTTCCTGTTCTTGCAACCAAAGTCGATAACCTCACATTTATCCACATTAAATTTGCCCACTCACCTAATTTGCCATGAATTTGCCCACTCACCTAACCTATCCAAGTCACCCTGCATCCTCCTCACAGCTAACACCACCACCCAGCTTTGTGTCACCCGCAAACTTGGAGATGCTGTATTTAATTCCCTCGTCTGAACCATTAATTTATATTGTAAACAACTGGGGTCCCAGCACTGAGCCTTGCAGTACCCCACTAGTCACTGCCTGCCATTCTGAAAAGGTCCCGTTTACTCCCACTCTTTGCTTCCTGTCTGCCAACCAATTCTTTATCCACATCAATACCATACCCCCAATACCATGTGCTTTAAGTTTGCGCACTAATTTCCTGTGTGGGACCTTGTCAAAAGCTTTTTGAAAATCTAAATATACCACATCCACTGGCTCTCCCCTATCCACTCTACTAGTTCCATCTTCAAAAAATTCTATAAGATTTGTCAGACATGATCTTCCTTTCACAAATCCATGCTGACTTTGTCCGATGATTTCACCTCTTTCCAAATGTGCTGTTATCATATCTTTGATAACTGACTCTAGCATTTTTCCCACCACTGATGTCAGACTAACCGGTCTATAATACCCCGGTTTCTCTCTCCCTCCTTTTTTAAAAAGTGGGGTTACATTAGCCACCCTCCAATCCTCAGGAACTAATCCAGAATCTAAGGAGTTTTGAAAAATTATCACTAATGCATCCACTATTTCTTGGGCTACTTTCTTAAGCACTCTGGGATGCAGACCATCTGGCCCTGGGGATTTATCTGCCTTTAATCCCTTCAATTTACCTAACACCACTTCCCTACTAACATGTATTTCCCTCAGTTCTTCCATCGCACTAGACCCTCAGTCCCTTACTATTTCCAGAAGATTATTTATGTCCTCCTTGGTGAAGACAGAACCAAAGTAGTTATTCAGTTGGTCTGCCATATCTTTGTTACCTATGATCAATTCACCTGTTTCTGACTGTAAAGGACCTACATTTGTCTTGACCAATCTTTTTCTTTTTACGTATCTATAAAAGCTTTTACAGTCAGTTTTTATGTTCCCCGCCAGCTTTTTCTCATAATCTTTTTTCCCTTTCCTAATTAAGCCCTTTGTCCTCCTCTGCTGGTCTCTGAATTTCTCCCAGTCCTCAGGTGTGCCGCTTTTTTTTGCTAATTTATATGTTTCTTCTTTGGATTTGATAATGTCCCTAATTTCCCTTGTCAGCCAGGGGTGCACTACCTTGCCTGGTTTATTCTTTTGCCAAACTGGGATGAACAATTGTTGTAGTTCATCCATGCGATCTTTAAATGCTTGCCATTGCATATCCACCGTCAACCCTTTAAGTATCATTTGCCAGTCTATCTTAGCTAATTCACACCTCATTCCTTCAAAGTTACCCTTCTTTAAGTTCAGAACCTTTGTTTCTGAATTAACTATGTCACTCTCCATCTTAATGAAGAATTCCACCATATTATGGTCACTCTTACCCAAAGGGCTTCGCACGACAAGATTGATAACTAACCCTTCCTCTTTGCTCAATACCCAATCTAGAATGGCCTGCGCTCTAGTTGGTTCTTTGATATGTTGGTTCAGAAAACCATCCCGCATACATTCCAAGAAATCCTCTTCCTCAGCACCCTTACCAATTTGGTTCACCCAATCTATATGTAGATTGAAGTCACCCATTGTAACTACTGTTCCTTTTTTGCACGCATTTCTAATTTCCTGTTTAGTGCCATCCCCAACCTCACTACTACTGTTAGGTGGCCTGTACACAACTCCCACCAGCATTTTCTGCCTCTTAGTGTTATGCTGTTCTACCCATATCAATTCCACATCCTCGAGGCTAATGTCCTTCCTTTCTGTTGCGTTAATCTCCTCTCTAACCAGCAATGCTACCCCACCTCCTTTTCTTTCCTGTCTTTCCCTCCTGAATATTGAATATCCCTGGATGTTGAGCTCCCATCCTTGGTCACCCTGGAGCCATGTCTCTGTGATCCCAACTATATCATATTCATTAATAACTATCTGCACATTCAATTCATCCACCTTGTTACGAATGCTCCTCACATTGACACACGAAGCCTTCAGGCTTGTTTTTACGACACTCTTAGCCCTTATACAATTATGTTGAAAAGTGGCTCTTTTTGCTTTTTGCCCTGGATTTGCCTGCCTGCCACTTTTACTTTTCACCTTACTACTTTTTGCTTCTACCCTCATTTTACACTCCTCTGTCTCTCTGCACTTGTTCCCATCCCCCTGCCACATTAGTTTAAAGCCTCCTGAACAGCAGTAGCAAACGCTCCCCCTAGGATATTGGTTCCAGTCCAGCCCAGGTGCAGACCACCCTGTTTATACCGGTCCCACCTCCCCCAGAACTGGTTCCAATGCCCCAGAAATTTGAATCCCTCCCCCTTTCACCATCTTTCAAGGCACATATTCATCTGAAATATCCTCCTATTTCTACTCTGACTAGCACGTGGCACTGGTAGTAATCCAAAGATTATTAACTTTGTGGTCCTACTTTTTAGTTTATCTCCTAACTCCCTGAATTCACCTTGTAGGACCTCATCCCGTTTTTTACCTATATCGTTGGTACCTATGTGCACCACGAGCACTGGCTGTTCACCCTCCATTTCCGGAATGTTCTGCAGCCGCTCAGAGACATCCTTGACCTTTGCACCAGGGAGGCAACATACCATCCTGGAGTCTCTTTTGCGGCCACAGAAACGCTTATCTATTCCCCTTACAATTGAATCCCCTATCATTATAGCTCTCACCAATTCAATTCACGCCACAGCAACTGAGGTATTTAAGCTCAGTTAATTAAATAAATCTATGTTTATAAAGCAGTATCACAGAAGTTTTTTGATGAAACGATCCAAATTTTTGATATTGGCTCTCTAAAGCCCTTTACAGAAAATAATCTGCTGTCCTCATACAGTCCAATCTGCATGTGACTCCAGGCAACACCAAAGTGGCTGACGCTTACAACCAAGCAAGTGATTCAATTCAAGACTAATTTGGGTTAGGCATTAACTACTGATTTTACCAATGATGACCACATCCAATCAGTGAAAACAAAAAAGGAAGAAATAAATGTGCAAACTATTTTCCAAATGGTGAGAAAATCCAAAAATCTGAGATGCAAAGAGACTCAGGAGTCCTTGTGCAGAGCAACCTAAATGTTAGCTTGCAGGTGAGGAAGGCAAATGCAATGTTAGCACATATTTCAAGAGGTCAAGCATACAAGAGCAGGGATGTGATGCCGAGACTTTATAAGGCACTGGTGAGGCCTCACCTTAAGTATTGCAAACAGTTTTCAAGTCAAGTCAAGTCACTTTTATTGTCACTTTGACCATAACTGCCTAGTAAAAATGAGACAATGTTTTTCAGGACCATGGTGTTACATGACACAGTACAAAAACTAGACTGAACTACATAAAAAAACAACACAGAGAAAGCTACACTAGACTACAGACCTACTCAGCACTGCATAAAGTGCACAAAAACAGTGCAGGCATTACAATAAATAATAATCAGGACATAGGGCAAGGTGTCAGTCCAGGCTCTGGGTATTGAGGAGTCTGATAGCTTGAGGGAAGAAACTGTTACATAGTCTGGTTGTGAGAGCCCGAATGCTTCAGAGCCTTTTCCCAGATGGCAGGAGGGAGAAGAGATTGTATGGGGGATGCATGGGGTCCTTCATAATGCTGTTTACTTTGCTGATGCAGCGTGTAGTGTAAATTTCTGTGATGGCAGGAAGAGACCCCGATGATCTTCTCAGCTGACTTCACTATCCGTTGCAGGGTCTTGCAATCCGAGATGGTGCAATTTCTGAACCAGGCAGTGATGCAGCTGTTCAGGATGCTCTCGATACAACCACTGTAGAATGTGATAAGGATGGGGGGTGGGAGATGGACTTTCCTCAGCCTTCGCAGAAAGTAGAGACGCTGCTGAGCTTTCTTTGCTATGGAGCTGGTGTTGAGGGACCAGGTGAGATTCTCCGCCAGGTGAACAACAAGAAATTGGGTGCTCTTAAGATCTCTGCCGAGGAGCCGTCTATGTTCAGCGGGGAGTGGTTGCTCTGTGCCCTCCTGAAGTCAACAACCATCTCTTTTGTTTTGTTCACATTCAGAGACAGGTTGTTGGCTCTGCACCAGTCCGTTAGCTGCTGCACCTCCTCTCTGTAAGCTGACTCGTCGTTCTTGCATGGTCGTGTCATCGGCGAACTTGATGATGTGGTTCGAGCTGTGTGTTGCAGCACAGTTGTGGGTCAGCAGAGTGAACAGCAGTAGACTGAGCACATGGCCCTGGGGGGCCCCTGTGCTCAGTGTGATGGTGTTGGAGATGCTGCTACCGATCCAGACTGACTGAGATCTCCCAGTCAGGAAGTCTAGGATCCAGTTGCAGAGGGAGGTGTTCAGGCCCAGTAGGCTCAGCTTTCCAATCAGTTTCTGAGGGATGATTGTGTTGAAAGCTGAACTGAAGTCTATGAACAGCATCCAAATGTACGTGTCTTTTTTGTCCAGGTGGGTTAGGGCCAGGTGGAGGGTGATGGCAAAGGCTTGTCGTCGAAGAAAAAATGTGCTGGCATTGAAGAGGATTCAGAGAGGGTTCACAAAGATGATTCTAGAAATGAAAGGTTTATCATACAATAAATGTTTGATGGCCTGGGACTATACTTGCTGGAATTTAGTTGGATGATCGGTGATTTAATTGAAACCTCCCAAATGTTGAAAGGCCTAGACATGGTAGATGTGGAAAGGATGTTTCCCATGGTGTGGGAGTCTAGGACAAATGGGTACAGCATCAGAATAGAGGGGGGTCCATTTAAAACAGAGATGTGGAGAAATTTCTTTAGCCAGATGTCGGTGAATTTGCGGAATTTATTACAGGCAGCTGTGTAGCTCAGGTCGTTGGGTATATTTAAGGAAGAGCTTGATAGGTTTTTAATTGGACACGGTATCCAAAGTTAGAGGGCGAATGCCAGGGAGTGGGCCTGAGGAGGGGATGAAAAATATCAGTCATGATGGAATGGCAGAGCAGATTCAACAGGCCAAACAGCCTAATTCTTCTCCTATGTCTTATTGTCTAAGTAAATAATAAGGTTAATTTTCAATTGCAACCCCAGGGAAACAAAATTTTTACGGATGATCTTGTAATATTTGTTGATAATCTCCCCCAAAGCCTCTGTATATGGTATAAATCCCACTGCAACAAGGGGATGTAACAGAAGTGAAAAAAGGAAACAGACAAGATTAAAACAAGAGAACGGATGAGGGGCAATGAATAAAACATAAAAAGGAGAGTGGGAGATAAAGCAAAATTAAAATTGAGTCCTGCACTATGGAACTAATAGAACTATAAATACACAAAGCTCAAAAATTGTAAAGAAAATAGTATTTTTGAAAAAACTACATATATTATTTTATTCTATGAAAATAGACGGTTGTTTCTATTTGGAGAGTCAAGGATCTGAGAGAATGACCTCAGAATAAAGGAGTGTCCCTTTCAGACTGACATGAGGAGGAACCCCTTCAGCCATGGGGTGATGAACCTGCAGAATTTATTGCCACAGAGGGCTGAGCAGGCAAAGTTATTGTTTGTATTTAAAGCAGAGATTGGAAGGTTCTTGATTGGTTAAAGGGTTAAGGGTTAGTGGGTAAAGATAGGAGAATAGACTTTAAAAAAAACAGCCATGATTGAATGACAGTGAACACTAAATGGGACGAATGGCCTAATTCTACTCCTGTATCGCATAGAGGCTTTGAGTTATACAGTATGGAAACAGGACCTTCAGTCCAACTAATCTGAGCAGACTAAAATGGCTTATAAAAATAGTCCCATTTGCCAGCATTTGACCCATAACCTTTCTAATCCATGTACCTGCCCAACTACCTTTTAAAAGTTACTGTACCTGTTTGACCACTTCCTTTGGCAGCTTATTCCAGATTGTGTAAAACGTTGTCCCTTGAGTTCTTATTAAATTCTCCTCCCAACTCAAACCTATGCCTTTTAGTTCTTGATTCACCAACCGTATGAAAAATATTGTGTGCATTCATCCTATCTATGCCTCTCATGACCTATACTTCTCTATGAATTCAACTCTCTGTCTCCTGTGCTTTAAGGAATAAAGTCCCAGACTCTCCAACTCAGTCCCTCAGGTCTTGGCAACTCCTTTGAAAAACTTTGCTGTATTCTTTCCAGTTTAATGGCATCATTCCTATAGCAGGACAAACAAAACAGAACACAATGCTTCAAGTGCAACACGAGTGAATCGGCAGATACTGGAAATAAATAAAAACACAAAATGCTGGCAGAACTCAGCAGGCCAGACAACATCTATGGGAGGAGGTAGTGACGATTTCCCACAGCATCCTCCCATGGACGCTGTCTGGCCTGCTGAGTTCTGCCAGCATTTTGTGTTTTTACAGTGCTTCAAGTGTAGCCTCATGAGTGTACTGTAGAACCACACCATGACCTCCCAATTTTTATACTCTTCTTCACCACCCCGTCCGTCTGGGACTGCACTTCCAGGAAATGATGTACCTGAACTCCAACATTCAGCTGAACAAGAACCCTTTCTTCATTGAATAATATACCACCTGTTTTAATATTATTGGCGAGCTTATTACCATGAGTTGTACATTCTTATCAAATTAGTTCATATAGATTATGGTCTAATGGGCTTATGGAATTGAAACTCTACTTTTGTAGACCTTGATATTTTTCAAGGTCAGAAAAGTTGACAGGCAATAATTTGACTTTTCCCTGAAAAAGGCTTGTTTTCCATCAGCTTTCTAGTGGATAATTAGCAGCATTATGCTAATTCCTATGCAGATCCCTTTAATTGATCTATCAAACAGAAATGATAAAGAGCTTTTAATTTGAAACATTCATTCAGTTTCTCTTTTCACAGATACTGCCTGATCTGCTGAATAGTTTCTGTATCTTTTTCATCTATAGTTTTTATTTGATTTTGAATTTTTGCATTGCAGGACATCCTCTTAGGGAATGAAGTAGGGCAAGTGATATTGTCACCGGTTACAATATCCTAAAATAATTATGGAGAAAGACAGAACTAGTTCACGTTATCTGCATTCTGTTATTGTTTTATTTTGTACGACGTCAACGAACTGTGTAAAGATTTGATCTGTCTGAACAGTATGAAAGACAAGCTTTTCACTGTACCTCGGTACAAGTAACAATAACAAACCAATGCTAATTCCAGTTCATAGATTGGGACAGGGCCAAGTTTGGAGGCATAAGGCAGGATCTTGCAGAGGGCAATTGATTGAGATTCTTTACAATTAACTGGCAAGGGGGAGACTTTTAAACATGCAATATCAAGAGTTCACGGAATTTTGTTGTGGTGAAGGATGCCAACTTTAGGGAACCTTGATATATTAGAGCTCTGGTTGGGGAAAAGAAGAAAGCATGCATCTGCGAATCTCTCGGTAAGTATATGTGTAGGAGTACACAAGAGAAAAGTCAGGAGGTCTAACAGAGGGCATGAGATAGATCTGGTGGGAAATGGTGACTGGAGGGAAAATATATCCCCTTAAGGAACAACATCACTGTCTGAGTGTGGAACCACAGGAGGTGGGTAAGATTTTTAATGTATATTGTTCATAATGTGGAGAAGAACATAGAAGCTAAGGAATTGTGGATATAGTTGTAAACAAGAGAAAACACACCTTATATTCCATCTGGGTAGCCTCCAACCTGATGGCACCAACATCGATTTCTCCAACCTCCTGTAATGGCCTCCCACTTCATCATTCCCCATCCCCTTTTCCCTCTCTCACCTTATCTCCTTGCCAGTCCATCGCCTCACTCTGGTGGTCCTCCCCCCTTTTCTTTCTTCCATGGCCTTCTATCCTCTCCCATCAAACTCTCCCTTCTCCAGCCCTGTATCTCTTACACCAATCAACTTCCCAGCTCTTTACTTCATCCCTCCCCCTCCCAGTTTTACCTATCACCTTGTGTTTCTCTCTCCCCTCCCCCCACCTTTTAAATCTACTCCTCATCTTCTTTTCTCCAGTCCTGTCGGAAGGTCTTGGCCCAAAACATCGACTCTACTTTTTTTCCATAGGTGCTGCCTGGTTTGCTGAGTTACTCCAGCATTTTGAGAGTGGTGCTTGGATATAATTATGTTGCCTTGATTATAATTATCAAACAGGAAATCACTTCTCATGAATCAGAGTTTTCTGAAGAGGTAGCCAAGAAGATTGATGATAGCAGGGTGGCGGACGGTGTCTGTGTGGACTTTAACAGAGCCTTTGGAAAGGTGTCACACGGAAGACTAGTCTATAAGGTTAGATTGCCTGGGATCCAGGCACAGCTAGCCACTGGATTCATAATTGGCTTGACAGTAGGAAACAGGGGGTAATGATGGATGGTGTATTTTGGACTGGGAATGTCGTAAAACTGAAGGAACTAGGAATACAATTATATAGTTCCCCAAAATTGACATCACAGTTAGGCAGAGTGGTAAAAAGAGTATTTTTGGACACTGATGTACATCATGTAGGTCGTTTAGGACAGAGTTAAGGAAAAACTCCCAGAGAGTTGTGAGGGTGTGGAATGCACTGCCTCGGAAGGCAGTGGAGGCCAATTCTCTGGATGCTTTCAAGAAGGAGCTAGATAGGTATCTTATGGATAGGGAAATCAAGGGATATGGGGACAAGGCAGGAACCGGGTATTGATAGTAGATGTTCAGCCATGATCTCAGAATGGTGGTGCCGGCTCGAAGGGCCGAATGGTCTACTTCTGCACCTATTGTCTATTCAGTATATATGGGATTGTTGACTTGTATGTGTGAAGACTGGGCATCAAACCGCAGTGTCACCATGGGTGGTGGGGGTGGGGGGGCACGTTGGGATTCTTTTTATTCTGTGAATGTGCCCTTGTTTGTAACTGTTGCTAATCTGTTTTAACACCTTGACTTCACAGTAACAGTGTCTCATTTGGTGTATTCATGTATGGTTGAATGACAAACTTGATTTATTTGAATTGAATTGAAGTACAGGAGTTGGGAAGGTATGTTGCACTTGTACAAGACATTGGTGAAGCCACACTTGGAGTACAGTGTACATTTTTTGTTGCATTATTATAGGAAAGATGTCATTAAGATGGAAGGAATGCAAAGATTTATGAGAATGTTGCATGGACGTGAGGGCCTGAGTTATACTGAGAGGTTGGGCAAGCTAGGACATTTTTCTTTGGTGCATAGGAAACTGAGGGGTGGCTTTATAGATGTCTATAAAGTCAGAAGGGGCCTCAGTAGGATGAATGCACACAGTATTTTTCCCAAGGAAAGGGAATCAAAGGCTGGAAGGCACAGTTTCAGGTGCAAAGTGAGAGATTTAAAAGGGGTCAACTTCTTCGCACAGAAGGTGGTGAATATATATACTAGCAATATTTAAAAGGCATTTACACAGGCATATGGACAGCAAAGGTTTAAATGGGTATGAACCCACAAGCAAACCGGAATGGGTTAGAGGATATTTTTGTCAGTTGGGCTGAAGGGCCTGTTTTTCTGCAGTATTACTTCATGATCTATGACTACATTACCTTGTTTAACTGCACACGTGGGAACACCACAGTCTGCAGTCAGTGTGTTACCATGAATAGACGTAGGGCTGACTGTCTCCTCATTAAGAGAACAATGATTTTTAGGCATTAAATATTCAAGAAACATAGAAGGCTAATATAGATTGATGAGAGGCAAGAAAAAGACAACAAAGAGTAAATAGTAGGTTACGAATACAATAAAGCCAATGAGCACTTAATCTTGTATACATCAATTTTACGTGCAAAAATATGAAGACTCATTGTTTCTATCACATTCTCTCTATCATTATATATTTTCTCCTTGGAGTTCCAGTTTTCTTCCACCTTCAAATGAAGTACTAGTAAAACACTTTGAGCTAGGAGAATGAGGGGAGATTTGATAGCTGGATACTCAGTCTTTAAGGGATATAGATAAGGTAAATATAAGCAGGCTTTTTCCACTGAGGTTGGGGGAGACTAGAACTACAGGTCATGGGTGAAGGGTGAAAGGTAAAATGTTTAAGGCGAACATTTAAATGAAATGTTTAAGGATGTGGTTTAGGTTGCTTGGAGATTAATGCTATAATAGTCATAGTCAGCATTGTTTCTGTAAAGGGAAATCTTGCCTGACAAATCCGTTTTTAGAGTTCTTCAAGGAAGTAACAAGAGTGGACAAAGGAAAGGTAGTGGATGTCTTTTACTTGGATTTTCAGAAGGCATTTCATAAGGTGCCACACCTGAGGCTGCTTAACAACAGGCAGCGATAGGGAATAAAGGGGACCTTTTCTGGTTGGCTGCTGGTGACTAGAGATGTTCCTCCGGGGTCAGTATTGGGACCAGTAATTTTCACATTCTTTGTCAATGATTTATATGATGGAATTGATAGCTTTGCACAAAATTTGCAGATTATATGAAAATAGGTGGAGGTGTAGGTAGTGCTGAGAAAGCATTACAATTGGAGAAGGAATTAGACGAATTAGAAAAATGGGCAAAAATGTAGCAGATGGAGTACAAGGTTGGGAAATGTATAATAATGTATTTTGGTAAAAGGATCAAAAGTGCAGAGTATCGAAATGGGGAGAAAATTCAAACATCAAATATGCAGAGAGTCTGAGGCGTCCTGTTGCAAGACTTCCAGAAGGTTAATTTAAAGATTGTGTCTCTGGTAATGAATGCAAATACATTGTTGGCATTCATTTCAAGGGGAATAGAATATAAAATCAAAGAGATAATGCTAAGGCTTTATAAGACACTAGTCAGGCTGCACTTGGAGTACTGTAAACAGTTTTGGGCCCCATATCTCAGAAAGGATAGAAACATTGAAAATAGATGCAGGAGTAGGCCATTTGGCCCTTTGAGCCTGCACCGCCATTCAGTATGATCATGGCTGATCATCTAACTCAGAACCCTGTACCTGCTTTCTCTCCATACCCCCGATCCCTTTAGCCCCAAGCGCCATATCTAACTTCCTCTTAAATATAGCCAATGAACCGGCCTCAACTGTCTCCTGTGGCAGAGAATTCCACAGATTCACCACTCTCTGTGTGAAGAAGTTTTTCCTCATCTCGGTCCTAAAAGTCTTCCCCTTTATCCTTAAACTGTGACCCCTCATTCTGGACTTCCCCAACATCAGAAACAATCTTCCTGCATCTAGCCTGTCCAATCCCTTTAGAATTTTATATGTTTCAATAAGAAAGGTATAAAATCTTCTTATTGAAACATAATCTTCTCAATCCCCCTCAATCTTCTAAAGTGTTGTCATTGGAGAGAGTCCAGAGGAGGTTCACAGGATGATTCTGGGAATGAAATGGTTAACATACGAGGAGCGTCTGGCAGCTTTAGGCCTGTACTCACTGGAATTTAGAAGAGGATCTCATTGAATTCTACCAAATGTTGAAGGACTAGATAAGGTGGACGTGGAGAGGATGTTTCCTGTAGTGGGGAGGGGGGGGGTTTTGGAACTAAAAACCACAGCCTCAAAATTGTGGGATAACCTTTTGGAGCAGAGGTAAGGAAGATTTTTTTTTTTAGCCAGAGGGTAGTAAATCTGTGGAAAGCTTTGCCAGAGACAGCTGTGGAGGCCAAAACCATGGGTATACTTAATTGATAGTTTCCTGATTGGTCAGGACATCAAAGGCTATGGCGAGAAAGCAGGTGTATGGGGTTGAGTGGGGTCCAGGATCAGCCATGATAGAATGGTGGAGCAGATTTGCTGGGCTGATTGGCCTAATTCTACTTCCATGTCTTAGGGTCTAGCGTGAGGGAGAACTTCTTCACTCAGAGGCTGATGAAAGTGTGGACTGAACTGCCAGTAGAAGTGTTGGATGAGTGTTCAACTTCAACATTTAAGACAAGTATGGATAGATTCATGGATGGGAGGGCGATGGAGTGCTATTTTCCAGGTGCAGGCCAATGGGACTTAGCAGATTAATCGTTTGTTAGTGACTAGATGGGCCAAAGGGTGCTCCAGGGTTCTATGGCTCTATGGCTCTATGACTCTCTTAGGTTAATTGGCAACTGTAAATTACCCCTTCCCATAAAGTAACAGCAAAATAGCTCAAAGGGGAATTAATGGATGAATTAATTGCAGGAAAACAGAGAAATAAAGAGAAGGGGAATGATACAAACGGGATAGTTCCCATGGGAGCCAGCATAGAGCTAGATGTCCAAAAAGCCTTTTCCTATATCCCTTTAAGATCCTCTCTAGTGTGTCAGCAGAAAACAACTATAGGAAAAGCCAGAAAAATAATATGTAGTGTAAGAAAAAAAATAGATCATGACGTGGGTTAGTTTAAATTACCATCATGGTTGACACAGATTGCATGGCCTGAATGATCTGAACTGGTTCTATATTCCAATGTTCTCTGATCTGCCTTTTACAAATTATAATCATTTTACATATCTTGTATGCTCCAATATTGTCAGGAACTTATCAGCATGTGCTCTCAAGTCTCATGTAGTTTTTGCTGATAGCACCTGAGCACGTTAGTAAGTTTGGAAATTACACTAAAATAGTTGGTGTCATTGACAGTGAAGGTGGTTATCAGAATTAACAGATCTTGAACAACTTAATTATCCAGACAGTAGTCAGAATATGGACTGAGCTGATAGTGGAAGAGTTTGAGGCAGGTACCTTATCAACATTTAAAAGATACTTGGGCAGGTACATGGACAGAACTATTTAGAGGGCTATAGGCCAAACATAGGGAAATAATGTGCTTAGATGGCAATCTTGGTTGGTATGAACCAATAGGATGAAAGAGCCTGTTTTCATGCTGTGTGATTCTATGTAACACATCACCATTAACTCCTGATAGATTCTAACACTCACAAGCACATTAAGGATAATATTTTAAAGTGAATTATTGCTCTACATTCTAGGATGTTGGAGCAAACTCCACACAGACCGAACTGGAAAGCAGGATTGCCCAACAAAATTGTTTGCTGAATTGCCAGTCCAATCTGATTAATGAGATGCCTGAACAGAGTTGGTTCATCAATTGTCCGGATTTAGTTAATGGATTGCCAGAACAGAGCATGATCTGAGCAGAGTTCTGTTCATAGTGAAGACAATCACCTCACTATTGTCAATGTCCTTCTGGGACATCAGGTCTGACTTAAATGATGCATACTGTTTCTCTTGGTCACTATCAACTTTCTGCTAAGAATAAAGTTGGAAATAATTAGAGGCCCACAAAACATTCAGAAGTGAATTTTATACTAAATTGCCATTGGTTTATATTCCTAAATGTCATTAAATTCACATTTAACGAAAAAGAATTTCACCCTCTTTAATTAATAAAGAACTCACAGCAGGCAAAGAATAACAGCAAACGGAGCCATATCAGGTTGACTTTTATTGAATGCAAGCCAAGCATTCAGCCATTCAAGTCGAAGGAAGTTCTGGACCAGCAAAATGCATCTTTCCAGGCCTCAATGACAGATTCACAGGTCACCCTACCTCTGTGGTATGCACGAGTCCAACAGCAAGGGCCCAGTCTTAATGGCAATACCCAGCATTTCACTGAGAAATTATCCCATCAGTCCTGTGCCAGGTTAAATTTGGCACAGAACCTGAAAGCATCACAAATTCAATGGGATTCTAAGGAATAGATTTAGGTGGTGAGGGAAGCTGTCTCATATTCTGAAAAAAAGTTATTTTGCTTTAGTTCATCATTTCCAATCATTCCAATGTGTTCTATACGATTTTAATATACAATTTTTTATATTAGTAAAATTCATCTTTAACTTTTTAATTCACTTTTAATACTATAACTTTCATATGATTATGAATGTCAGAGGTTTTTAAAAGCCTTAAAAAACAGCTTTCATCAGTGACAATGCCTTGCTTGCAGCCGTGACATCTGTTAAAGGCTATCAAGGGCACTGTGGGCTGGGGCCTCAGAACAGCCTGGATGCAGCTCAGTTGATGTTCAGACTTCACCAGAGAAAGTGAAGATCCAGTGGGATCATCAATCTCCCTCTGCTCACATTAGTATAGGCATCTAGGGTGGTGATCCAGGTCATGCCCTCTTCTCATTGCTACCATCGCAGGAGCTTGAAGATACGCAGTCAACATTTTCGGAATAGCTTCTTCCCCTCCACCATTGGATTTCTAAACAGTCCATGAACCCATGAATACTAACTCACTGTTTTCTCTCTTTTTGCATCATTTTAAATATATTTCTTATTGTGTTGTTGCAATTTTTTTATGTATTGCACTGTACTATGGCCATAAAACAACTAATTTGACTGCATCTGTTAGTGATAATAAACCTGATTTTGAATCTGATTCACAGGTTGTAGTTCTGCCCAACAGTCCTGGGGTCCAGTGTGATCCTGCCCACATTGTTTTGAAAGTATGTATGACTAATATGACAATGATTCAATTGTTAAACTTCCGCAGATTTGAGAATTAAAGCTGAACTTCTTGAACCTTTAAACCAAGTGCCAATTCCCACCCTGGATATTCGCTTATTTTATTCAAATTCCAGAATTATTTTCAAACACCTAATCCATCATCAGTTCTGATGCTGGAAATGTGAAAAAGAGTCATCAATCTGAAAGCTTATTTCTGTTTCTCTTTCCACAACTGCCTCCTGATCTGTTCTGTGTTTTTGGCATTTTCTCCTTTTATTGTTAATTTCAGTAGACATTTTCATAAGCATGGATCATCATCACAAGATGCCGTGTCATATGAGGCAATTATGAACCCACGGCTATGATTGCTCTTGGCAAAATTTTCTACAGTAGAGGTCTCTGATTGCCTTCTTCTGGGCAGTGTCTTTCCAAGACAGGTCACCTCAGCCATTGTCAATACTCTTCAGAGATTGACTACCTGGCATCAGTGATCACATAACCAGGACTTGTGATATGCACCAGCTGCACATACGACTGTCCACCACCTGCTCCCATAGCTTAACTTGACCCTGATCAGAGGGCTAAGCAGGTGCTATACCTTATCCAAGGGTGACCTACAGTCTTGCAGGAGGAAGTAGCGTATTACACCTCCTTTGATAGAGACTTATCTCCATCACACAACCCAGAAGGATTGATATTAATTCCATAACTACAAATTGACTTAAAGGCAGATCTTCAAATGTGGCGTTAAATGGTGGAAAGAGGATGGTGAGAGTTAGTGAATAATAAAAAATGAACATAGAGGAAGCTTAACTAGAACAATCACTAGAATATCACTAGAAAAGGAAAGGGAAAATGACAAGTTGGAAATACAAGAATCAAGGCACTTGAACTGGAATTGATTTATTATTGTCAAAAGTACCGAGAGACAGAGGAAAGTTTCATACAGGTCAAATCATGATACAGTGCAGCAAGGGTTAATTAGCTAAAATTATTGAATTCTATGTTGAGTCCCTGATGGTTCTAACATAGCTTCCTGGCACCTGTTCGGATCGCTTAGCCTGCCTAGATTACTGTCTTTTTAGAGCACTCCTGAAAGGTGGCCACCAGTCTTGTTTATCAGGTACAGTATCTATGGAGGGCAGGTGTGGAGTGAGCAAGTGATCAGAAAGGGTTGGGAATTGGGAAATGGGGAATAGTGAGCTGGAGGTAAGGGTTTTGACCTAGCAACTCTCCTAGAACCAGCCATTAAGAACTTTGCTCTCATTCCCATTTGCCAGGATGGAGTATAATCTCAAAGTGAAACAGTAACTAAGTTTCTTCCTACACAGCTATTGCTTAATTCTGAATATCTCCAGCAATCACAATATTTTGCATTTTACAAGATTATTCAATATAGAGACGTATTGATTCATCTTCTGAAATGGTAATCAACAGAAGCATTCTTAGCTATGTTTCACTTGATACCATGCAAATTCATGGGATCTCTATTCAATTTTCAGGACTCTAAGACTTGTTTCTCATTGACACTATACATCTGTTCCCAACTCTACTCTGTCTACTGTACTATTAATGTTGGAAATTCCAATGAAGCTGTTTAGGATGTTGTCTGATATACAGTATGCACCACTGTGGCAATAATGACACTAGGCCAACACATACAAGGGGATGGAGAAACTCAGCAGGTCAGGCAGCATCTATGGAGAGAAATGAATAGTTGAAATTATGGGATGAAATGTCAACTGTTCATTTCTTTCCATAGAAGCTCCCTGACCTGCTGAGTTCCTCCAGCATCTTGTGTGTATTGCTGAAAATTTCCAGCATCTGTAGAACCTCTTGCATCAATTATATCAGGCTATTTTGCACCATCTCTGTAGAACATGGATAGGAAAGGTTTTGAGGGGTATGGGCCAGATGCAGGCATATGGACCTAGCTGACATGGGATCTTAGTCAGAATGAACCAGTTGGGCTGAACGGCATGTCTCTTTGCTCTGTGACTTTATGAAAGTTCTTCTAACTTCTAATTTGTATGCAGGGCTTTATCGAATCATCTAGGTCAAGTATGGCATTGTTGGATTTGAAACTGCTTCCATGGTTGCTGGTCTTATTATTATTATTATTATTATTATTATTATTATTATTACTACACATTTTGGCAGCAGTTCAGTATAAGCATACGGTTATAGGTCAATCTTGTTGTCATGGACCTGGAGTTATATTAGGCTAGAAAGAAAGCAAAGGCTCTGGCTGCTTAAAGGCAGGGGTTTTGTAGGGATATGCTCAGAAGTCAACTGCAATATAGAATACAATTCTTCATTTTGAGCTCGGGGGCATGATGTATAGGGTACTTGAATGTATTTTCTTTCTATTTGATCAGTATTTTTGTTATGCTATTACTTAAACCTGATCTCTAAGGGATCATCTATCTAACCTCATAGATTTCTCATGCATGTCATGATATCTCCAAATTTACGTGCACTTAAAAGAGTGGGCTTGCTACTTAAAACAATATATTGCATACCTGTAAGGAATCTGCCTATAAATAGTTCTGCCAAAATCAATTGTACAGTAACATTGTAATAGAAAAGGGCAATTTATAATAGAAACCAAAAGTTAAAGACCCTTTGATTTGAAAATATTTCATATTCTTGGCACTTGGAGTTACAAGGAATGCATGAGATTGTACAATTACTTTCCATTTTGGTTAAGAAAAATAATGAGATCAGAAGTCAGATGCCGCAATTTTTGTCTCCAAATAAATGTCATTCTAACTAAGTGGTGAAAAGTAAAGTCAATGATAAATGTTATATAAAGTTACTTTGCAACTGCCAATAGACAATCACTTATGATACACAGTAAGCCATGTTAAAACCCTATTTAATTTTGAATAGAAGAGTTACAAGTTTGATTCTTAGATTCTTACAGAAAGACTAGATGGAAAAAAACAAGTAAGTGTCTTGCGCTCTTTCAGTACTCGAATCTTAAGCTCTGTCTCAGCTTTCTAGAGCTTGTGCTGCTCCCTTAACATTTAGCTTCCTTAATAATTATGAAGCCATGAAGAATATCACCGGAGAACTTTCACTTCTTCTCTAACCCTAGGTAATTAGCTGCATTATCCAAGTTCAAAGTGTCCTCTGTTCAATTTGGTTGACCTTTCCAGTGCTTTTCTCAATGCCAAGACGATGATCTCCACAACATGAACATAGCGTATCAGTATCCTATATCTTATCATCCGGAACTTCTGCTTGATCCTTTTAATTTTATCCCTAGTCTTCCTTACTGCATCGATTTTATGCTTTTGGTAAATTAGGAAATTAAATAAATCATTCATAATGGAATGGCAGAGCAGATTCAGCAGGGCAAATGGCCAAATTCTGCTCCTAAACCTGCTTCCATAACTGGCTTTATAAAGCACACATGAAGGCTCACTTAAAGTATTGTGAATAGATTCGAGCCACTTATCTGAGAAAGGATGTGTTTACACTAGAGAAGGTTCAAAGGAGGTTCACAAAAATGATTCTGGGATTGAAAGGCTTCTCACATGAAGGGCCTCTATTCACTGGAACTTTGAAGAATAAGGGGTGATCTGTTTGAAACCTATTAGAAGTTGAAAGGCCTTGATAGAGTGGACATGGACAGGATGTTTCCTATAGAGGGGAAGTTGAAGACCAG
Organism: Hypanus sabinus; assembly: GCF_030144855.1. Lineage (NCBI taxonomy): Eukaryota > Metazoa > Chordata > Chondrichthyes > Myliobatiformes > Dasyatidae > Hypanus > Hypanus sabinus. Next base: position 81,051,874 of record NC_082719.1, read on the forward strand.
TGGACACAGCCTCAGAATAAAGGGTGTCCTTTTACAACGGAAACGAGGAGGAATTTCTTTAGCCAGAGAGTGGTGTATCTATGGAATTATTTGCCACAGGCAACTGTGGAGGCCAAGTCATTGGGTATATTTAAGGCAGAGACTGATAGATTCTTGATTAATCAGGGCAGGAAGGGATATGGGGAGAAGATAGGAGACTGGGGCTGAGAGGGAAAATGGATCAACAGTGATGAAATGGCAGAGGTAACACATTCGGCCAAATGGCCTAATGCAGCTCCTATATCTTATGGTTTTATGATTTTCTGGTTTTCAGCAGCATTCTCAGGTTCCTCTCCAGAGTTGTAACCTCCAATTTAAAGCCATTTAAAATTGCCTTCTGTCTGTTTATTTCCTATCCCCAGCTTCTTCACCCTACATAAACCCTCATTAACAGTCTGCTGACCTTATTACACTCTTTTAAGTCTCACTTCCCCTTCCTATTGCTCTTACCCCTAACCCCTTCCTCTACCCCTTCTATTCCCCTTCCCTCCTGTAATCATTGCCAGCAACCAACCTTAAGCATGCACATTTGATTTAATCCCCCACCTCCTTATTATTTACCTGTGCAATACAGACACTGAACAGTTATTTCTCTGCTTCCCGCTTTGCCAGCGCTGTAAATCTGTTTGATACTTTAAGTGAAATACTTATAAATATGATCCACAGTTCCCCTCCAACAGAGCTGTCCAGTTCAATGTCCTTAAACCACCCCAGGCCCTTCAAACGCTGAATGTTTCCACTGTACTTATTTTCCTTGCCATCATAAAGATGCTATTTACATTTTGTGTCAATGACCTGGGTGGGGAACCCAAGTGTAATGTATCAAAGTTTGCTTTCGATGCAATTAAGAGGCTGCAAAGTATAGTGATTTTAATGATGCAGATAAAAGTAAGAGAACAGGATATAATGTGAAAAATATTGTTTTTCTTAGGAAGGAGAGCAATGGGATAATAGTATAAGACTGAAAGCGATTAATTTTCATAGCATTCTGGTACACAAATCATTGAAATTCTGCTCGCATGATGAGAAATCAATTAAGAAAGCAAAATCTATATTATAAATGAATTTTAGCCTTTATTTTTAATAATTGCCTTTATTATAATTTAAGATTAAAGAAGTTTTGTTAATAATTATGAGAGCTTTATAGAGACTACTCCTGGAGAATATTCGTAACACACACAAAATGCTGGAGGAATTCAGCAGGCTGGGCAGTATCTATGGAAAAGAATACAGTCAACGTTTCAGACATTGGGTCTCTTTTCCGTAGATGCTGCCTGGCCTGCTGAATTCCTCCAGTATTTTTTGTGCGTTGCTTAGATTTCCAGCATCTGCTTGTTTCTCTTGTTGATGCCAGAAAAATATTTCACTGTTTTTGCTCTCTATGCCTAAGGAAGGATATACTTATCTTAAAGTGGTATAAAAAAAGGTATTTTTGGATTATTGTGCTTTCCTAAATCCAATCTGAATAAGTTTATTTTTGCCAAGTCTATGAAAGAAGATGATTTGTCATAATTTCCCCAATATTACAGGCTCAGATTTTCCAAAGAAATGTCTACAATTCTGTATTCCAACATTACCTTCCCCTTTTCACATCAATGTCAGCAATTCAGGAACCCCTATTGAGTGCTGAAGTCCCAACTGTTGTGACATTCCTTAATTATGATAATGAATTCTCTTTTAGAACCTGCAATAGTTCACAGGAACAGTGAAACCCTTCGCTTCAATTTAGGGGAGTATTTGTGAAGGAAGAAGGTAAGGACTTTACGGTCATCTTAATGTATTAAAAGTATTTTCATTCATTTTTAGTGCTTGTGGTTTAACATTTTTATTTCTGAAATATTTAGTAATTTTGTTTTGAATATGAGTTTACTGTTAATAAACATTGAATGTTCTTGGATGTATCCAAATGCCTGCTTATTTTATCAATTTTCTGCATCCCCCTATCTCTTGACAGGGATCAAGATGGGTTCTGTGAGGAAGTTATCATCTTGGAATCTACCTGAGCCCAGGTTTTGTGATCTGAGAGACCCAACTACCAACAGTTCTGCAGGTGCATTTTCTGTAAGGCTCTTGAAACTGCAAACAGACTTCTTTTCTATACTATATTATGTACTTATTCCTTGATAATAAAGGCAAATACACTGTTTGATTTCCAACTGGCTACGTGAACTTGCTGTGTTTTGTGCACGAAAGCACTCAGATTCCTCTGAAAACCAATATTTCTCATTCGTACTCTTTTTTTTAGAAAGTCAGGGTCATTGGCTTTGTGTCTTTTTGTGACCAGGTTTGCAGATGATGCAAAGATAGGTGGAGGTGCAGGTAGCGTTGATAAAACAGAGTCTTCAGAACTTCATGTTAGGAGAATGAGCAAAGAAGTGGTAGATGGAATACAGTGTAGATGGTCATGCACTTTGGAAGAAGGAATAAAAGCATCAACTATATTCTAAATGGGGAGGAAATTCAGAAATCGGAGGTGCAAAGGGACTTGGGAGTCCTAGTACAGGATTCCCTAAAGGTTAACTTGCAGTTTGAGTCGGTAGTATAGAAGACAAATACAATGTTAACATTCATTTCAAGAGGACTAGAATACAAAAAGAAGGATGTAATGTTGATATTGGGGTGACCCACATCCCAGCGCACTCGAACCGGCTCACAAAGTGGCGCGTGCCGGCATTGAGGCCGGTCCCAAAGAGGGCACCAAGCCTACTTCACCAGCAAGGGGAAAAGCCTGCACACGGGACAGGGCTGGGAATACGCGCCGCCTGTAGCATTCCCGCCCGGGGAGGGCGGGATCAGAAAGGCTTTAAAGCGAGGCCACGAAGTTTGAATAATTCTCTTTTGCAACTGCAGCTCACCGACTGCGTGTCGTTATTTCAGCGTTGTGTGTAGCACACCGCTACAATTGGTGACCCCGACGGCCCAAACGATATTTGGACCGGAGATAAATGACGCCGCATCTGTTCATGCAGTTTCGTTAAAACTGCCAAGCTTCTGGATGCTGCGACCTCACCTATGGTTCCAGTAAACAGAAGCCCAATTCCACATTCGGCAGATAACCTCGGATGCCACACCTGGTGAGCTCCCTCGACCAGGAGACAGCCACCCAGGTTGAGGAGTGTATACAGTCACCCCAGAATGGACGTCCCTACCGCCCTCACAGTGGACGCATCCAACACGGCAGTCGGTGGAGTGCTGGAACAACTCATCGAGGGTCGCTGGCAACTTCTGGCGTTTTTCAGCAAACACCTACGACCACCCGAGCTCAAATACAGTGCTTTCGACCGGGAACTGTTGGCACTGTACTTGGCAATCCAGCATTTCAGGTACTTCTTAGAAGGTCGGCCCTTCACCGCGTTCACAGACCACAAACCGCTTACCTTTGTGTTCACGAAAGCATCCGACCTCTGGTCGACCCACCAACAGCGACATCTGTCCTACATCTCCAAATACACGACGGATGTCCGGCATGTCTCAGGAAAGGACAATGTCATGGCGGACGCTCTCTCCAGACCTAACATCCAAGCCCTGTTCCAGCGGGTAGACTATGAAGCACTGGCGGAGGTGCAGCAGGCAGACGAGGAGATCCCTAGTTACAGGACTGCAGTCTTTTGTTTGCAGCTCCAAGACTTCCCTGTAGGCCCAGGTGAGAGGACCCTACTCTGTGACGTCGCCACCGGCTAGCCCCGCCCCGTCGTTCCGGCAGCCTGGCGACGGCGCATTTTCAACTCCATTCACAACTTAGCGCACCCCTCCACCAGGACAACTGTCAGGATGGTAGCCACAAGCAGGTCAGTGAATGGGCCAAAACGTGCATGCACTGTCAAACAGCCAAGATGCAGCGGCACACCAAAGCTCTGCCTCAGCAATTCCACCCCACCCACCGGCGTTTCGACCACATTCATGTGGATATCGTGGGCCCCCTGCCAGTGTCGCGAGGAGCGCGGCACCTCCTGACTATCGTAGACTGGTTCACAAGATGGCCAGAGGCAGTCCCGCTCACCAACACCACCTTCGATTCCTGCGCCCAAGCACTAATCACAACCTGGGTATCTCGCTTTAGTGTACCGGCCCACATTACCTCTGACAGTTCACCTCCAGCCTGTGGTCAGCTATGGCCAGCTTCTTGGGGACACAGCTACACCACACAACTGCCAACCACCCACAGTCGAACGGGCTAGTGGAGCGTTTCCACCGTCACCTGAAGTCGGCTCTCATGGCCCGCCTGAGAGGACCCAACTGGGTGGACGAGCTTCCCTGGGTCCTGCTTGGAATCTGCACGGCGCCCAAAGAGGATCTGCACACCTCATTGGCCGAGTTGGTGTATGGCGCACCCCTGGTCGTCCCAAGAGAGTTCATACCATCCTCGAGGGGGCAAGAGGAAGAACCCGCAGCAGTCCTGGACAGACTACGCGAGAGGCTCGGTAACCTGGCCCTCATACCCACTTCACAGCATGGGCACAACCTGACCTGTGTACCCAAGTATCTGCAGAACTGTTTGTTTTTGTACGATGGGGTGGACATCAGACACCACTACAATGGCCCTACGAGAGGTCTTTTACGGTGATCAGAAACAACGGGTCCACGTACGTTCTGGACATGGGCGGTGGGGGGAAGAGGAAGTTTTCACGGTGGACCGACTCAAACTGGCCCATGTGGACTTGGCACAGCCGGTCGAGATTCCAGCACCGCGGCGCAGAGGCAGACCTCCCAAACAGGGACCGACCCAGACTGAGGACATTGGGGGGGTGTATCGCCGGTTCTGGGGGAGGGGGGGTTATGTGGCGACCCACTTCCCAGCGCACTCGAACCGGAACACAAAGTGGCGCGCGCCAGCACTGAGGCCGCTCCCAAAAAGGGCGCCAAGCCTGCTTCACCAGCAAGGGGAAAAGCCCGCGCGCGGGATGAGGCTGTGAATGTGTGCCCCCTACAGCATTCCCGCCCGGGGAGGGCGGGAACAGGAAGGATTTAAAGCGAGGCCGCAAAGTTTGCATAAACCTCTTTTGCAACTGCAGCTCACCGACTACGTGTCGTTATTTCAATGCTGCATGTAGCACACTGCTACAATACTTTATAAGCCATTGGTTGACCACATCTGGGGTACTGTGAGCAGTTTGGGGACCCATATGTAAGAAAGGAAGAACTGACATTGGAGAGAGTCCAGAGGAGTTTTATGAGAATGATCCCAGGAATGAAAGTGTTAAAATATGAGAAGCATTTGATGGCTCTAGGCCTGTGCTCAATGGATTTCAGAAGATTGGGGGGGAGGGGATCTCAGTGAAATTTATCGAATATTGAGAGGCCTAGATAAAGTGAACGTGGAGAGAATGGTGCCAATAGTGAGAGAATCAACGACGAGAGGTCACAGCCTCAGAACAGAAGGACATCTATTTAGAGATGAGGAGGAATTTATTCAACCAGAGAGCGGTGAATCTGGGGAGTTTATGGCCACAGACACCTGTGGATGACGTCTTTGAGTATATTTAGAGTGAGGGTTCATAGGTTCCTAAGAAGTATGAGAGAAGGCAAGAGAATGGGGTTGAGAGGGATAATAAATCAGCCATGATCAAATGGTGGTGCAGAATTAATAGGCTGAATGGCCTAATTCTGCTCTTATGTCTTATGGTCTTTTCAAATCTGTGATGATTATGGTATCTAAGCCTCCATTTCTGGGAGGGATCATTTTATTCCTTTGGTTCTTCAATATTTATAATTGTAAATATAATGCCCTATTCTTTCTTTTTGCAATGTTCATTTTGTCACAATTACATTCCTTCTATTTTAGTTATAATTTATGGTATCACCACTGACAGATCAATATTGTTGATAAAATAAATATTACTTTAAAAAATTAATTTTCTTAACAAATTATATCCTTTAATGTTAATTGCAATCTGCGAGCAACCTGATATCTCGCGGCAAGCTGCCATGGTTAGTGTCCTATGGAAGAAATATCACAACCTTGGAAACAGGACTCACTATGAAGGGCTTTACAATGGCATTATAAACAAGGAAATAATGGAGGTTACATTCAAATTGGGTTGCATTCATCTACTCCTAACAAAATGCATCATATTTTGATTTCCGCTGCAATCAAATGAAAATTGGATAAACGAATATCAGCCTGCTTTTAAACACTTTGGCTCCACCAGGTCACTCCCACAGATATCTGGAATGCATTGTGGTTAATATTTACAGGGTGATGATTCTTTCAGTTGTCATTTTTCTGACTTACACCAGTAAGTCAGAAAAATTACAGCCATTTCAGATTGTCAACCCATTACAATTGTCACCCATTACCACCCCACACCCACCGGCCCATCCCCCCATACCCATTAGGTAAATTGTACAGATACAGAACTAAAATTTGGCACATTAGTTTCTTTAATGCATTGATTTACTCTCCATCTGCTAGAGAAAAACGTTGACTTTATCTTTTGCTGCAGGAAATCTGTGCAGCCAGCAGATCCTAACAGACCACAGTAATCATTCACCAATCCTATTATCTTTCCAGATGGTCTTTGTGACCTTCCTATCTTTTTTAAGATCACAATTCAAAGTAGGTTGATATTAATTATTTAATAAAATTCGTTATTTACTTACACTAGCTACCATGAATTTTTCTGGCATTTATTAACCTATGAACTTTAACAGAGAGATCTTGGCAACAACAGCAGAATAGTTCCTCTCCTTAACATGTTTAATGATAGAGTTATTTTATGAATAAGTAGTCTCATACACAACTTCCTGAGTAAATAAAGAAAAGAAAATGTTAGAAGTACTGTAAATCTTTGTGTATCGATTTTAATATCCAACTTCTCTCTGCTGGGGAAAAATAGGAAATAGCAGGCTGTTTTCTTTTCAGGAAATGGTATTGAAGGAGATGCTGTTGTAAAATATACTACCCTTTGAGGAATGCAAATAAATATGCTGCTGGATACTTCGCTATAGTGCTTTCGACATCTTTTTTTCATGAGGTGCCAGAAATGTTGGATGTTATTATGCTTGTTATGTTGAGACAGGTAGAGAGAAGCAGTAAATTGGTAGACCCACACTTCATTGCACACAGTTTGCAAGGTACAATGGAGAGGATTTCCGTCTACCTACTGCATGCTCATGCTGAAAAAAGCAGCCAAAATTTCTGAAATCAACAGGGCTGATGCCTACCAGACATGACTTTCAATCAGATCATGAAAGTGACTGGTAAGGCTCCAGCTTAAGACATGAGACAACCCTAATGAAATGCATAACACAGGTATTGCACCAGTTGATTCTAACCATATTCAACTGTAACACAATCAAGAATGCCCTGATCAGCTGTATCTGAGGCACCATCAATAACTCTGAGATGTGGGTTAAGGTAGGCTTTTATTGGCTGGAAGAAAGCACAAGCAGCAAGTGACCATCACACAACATCCTGGAGACTGAGAGGCCGGGCTCAGGCCTCAATCGCCTTTATAACAGGGTCTGTGGGAGGAGCCACAGGAGCAGTAAGCAGGGGGGGGGGCATGTCCAGACAGGTATACGTAGTTCACCACAGTATCACTGTCTAGTGTGGGAATCGCAAGGCCTCTGACTGCAAGACCATGCAACGGATTGTGAGGACCACTGAGATTATCCTTGAGGTCTCCCCCAACCCACTGCCATCCAGGACAGATGCCAAAAGTGCTGCATTCACAGTAGCTTTGTCAATAACCCCTCCCATCCATCTTACAGCCTCTTCGGCCTCCTACTGTCGAGTAGAAGGTGCCACAGTATAAAAGCAAGAACTGTTAGGCTGGTTAACAGCTTCTTTCCTCAGTCTGTGAGACTTCTGAACACCCTGCTTCCACCCAGTACACATTATTAATGACAGCATATCCACTGGTTCCTAAGGTTGTCAAGCTGAGGAGTGGTAATGGGGACAAGCTCCTCACGGCATGTGACTCAAACCAGAACTGTTTCTACTGACAGAAGAATGGGAGAAGGCGGGTCCTGGTGCCTTAAAACCAGTGCTTCGGGTAGATGGAGCTCGTCAGCCTGGGAAGGCAGTCCATCTAAGAGAGGGAAAACTCTGATTTCAAACCCCCGCTGCCTTGCGGCCATACCCACTAATGGGAAAGGCTCTGGGAGTAAACGCTGAGGACAAATCTGGACCTGGGGTCCCAAAGTCAGTCCGACATTGTCTTCAACCTCGTTCTAGCAACTCTTGTGATGACACTGGTGCCAAGCTGTATCAGCCCTTGCCCTTCCCTTGGACAACATCGGTGTCATGGAGAGGGGAGACTTGCTGCATGGGCAGCTGCTGGTCTTCCATACAACTTTGCCCAGGCCTGTGCCCTGGAAACCTTCTAGGCACAGATTCATGGTCTTGCGAGACTAACGGATGCCACCACCAGATAAGCACTTTATGTCAAATTGTACTTCTACAAAATACTTCTTATCTGTTAATATTATTCCATTTGCTTTATGTGATATATGCACTCTGTTTTACACCATGGTTCCTGAGGAACCTTGTTCTGTTTAGCTATATACATGTACACAATTGAACGACAATAAATGTAAACTTGAACCTGAACTTGATGCAATTTTTAAGTACTAGTATATTCCATCCCGAGTCTCCACCATCCTGAGTCTCTAAAAATATTGGGAACCTGGAGAATCAAGTTTAAGCTACAAATCTGTGATTCTCTTCACTTTGCTCCACTAACAGGGGACCTGTGTATGCCATGGTTTCTAACAGACATTGCTACAGCCACCCCTGACTGAAGACCCATCAATAAGCAAGTCAACAGACCATAAAATGTAGGAACAGTTTAAACCAATCAGCCCATTGAATTTTCTCTGCCATTCGAGCTTGTCTGATTTATTTTGCCTCTCATCCCCCTCCTGCCTTCTTCCTGTAACCTTTGATGCCCTTACTACTCAAGACTTTATCAGCCTCTCCTTTAAGTATACCCAATGACCTGCCCTCCACAGTGGTCGGTCATAATAAATTCCACAGATTTGCTGCCCTCGGGCTAAAGGATTTCCTTCTATTCCGAGGCTGTGCCGTCTTGTTCTAGGCTCCTTCACTGTTGAAAATATCCTCTCCAAATCTATTATATCTAGGCATTTTCTGTTTGGGAAGTGCGAAATTCTTTTACTTAGCTTTATGGTCAAGAAAACTTGAGTTTTCTTATAGAAAGAATGTTTTCAAATAGAATTGGATCATCTGACTGAATTAAGCTAATAACAGAGCTACAAGAGAAACTGAGACAAGATTGTACTCACCTCTCGCTGGCATTGCTAAAGAGAAATGGCAGAGATATCCCCCGTGCATATCAATTTACAAAGTATCTTGGAGTTCAAACCTGCATCTTATCACACCTCAAAGTCCTTTGATAGTGGGTGTGCTCCAACAAGGCATTAAGCGGCCACTGAGTTCAGGTCTACTGCTGAAGCTAATGATCTCATTTGGTCTGTTCTTCCTTGCTCCCAGATACAGAAGGTCAGCTCAGTCAAACCTCCATTTCCGAATAGTGATAAATTTATTTAGTAAAACCTAGCACAATATGACATTGGCTTAGCTTTTAATTTTCTTTAAGATGAGTTTTTTTTGTCAAAAGTACATCAATAATTTGTGACTTTATTTTTAAAAAGCTGTCTTAGTTGTTGTGTTGATTAATAGTAAATGTGCACAAAGTAATTAGCTGTTTTAGTTGATTTGATTTTCAAGAATTAAACTGTAATTTTTAAAGATTTGAAGACTAGATTTATTTGGGGAGAAGGTACAATCTCATTACAGACAGCAGCAGAAATTGAACCCCTAACTTACACCGGGTACTGTAATAGCATTACATAAAAGCCAGGACCAACAGGCTCAGGAGCAGCTTCTTCCACCAGGCCACCAGACTGATTAACTCATGCTAACACAACTGTATTTCTATGTTATATTGACTATCCTGTTGTACTTATTATTATAAATTACTTTAAATAGCACATTGCACGTTTAGACGGAGATGTAATGTAAAGATTTTTACTCCTCGTGTCTATGAAAGATGAAAGTAATTTAGTCAATTCAATTCACTACTGTGCCACACCCTTAGGCCCATTCTGTGTCCTTGTTAATGCGGGCTGGTGTGCAGCTGAGCAGAGCTGTGCAAAAACAGTACATCAGGGGAGAGGTATAATTTTCATGCTAATGTAACAAAAAGTGGGAAGCTGAGTACAAACAACAGCCAATACTCTTGCACATGTTCAGCATAAGCAACTAAAGGCAAATTTCTCCCTCACTTTCCAATGCATAGAAAGATGCTATGAGGGTTTACAAAGAGGGTATAATCACCAGTGTAATGATTACAAATATTGTCATATCCCATTTGTAAGTTTTGCTCAGAAGAGCTCAGTGTTACTTTTGTTCATGTGGTGTCCAAGTACCTGATGCACCATCAATAACTCTCAGAGACGGGAGGCGAACGATAGGCTTTTATTAGCAGCAAAACGGAGCACAGCATCTTGGAGACTGAGGGAGGAGCAGTGCCTCCAATCGCCTTTATACAGGGGTCTGTGGGAGGAGCCGCAGGAGCAGTCAGCAGAGGGGCGTGTCCAGACAGGTATGCATAGTTTACCACATTCACCCCCCCCCCTTTGTTTTAAAAGAGAGTCCCACGAGGCAAAGTTTCTTACAAGTATATTTACAGGTTAAGTCTATCAGGCGGTCGAGTCTGTCACTGCGATCTATGTAGCACCGGTGGTGATTGCACCGGTGACGGTGGCTGTGCTGGCTCCGGCCTGACTTGAAGTGCCAGCCCGTTAGGCGTCAGTAATCCCTCATGCGTATGCATGGCGCCCAGTTTGGGAGTGTTGTGAGGAGTCTGTGTAGGACTTGGTGTGCGCAGTGTCTCATGGGTATATACATCGGTGGGTACGGAGTTCATAGCCACCATGGAGTGTTCGGGGTAGGGGTCTGGTGCTCCTGCAGGACACGGACAGAGAACATATCCTCCTGCCCACCAGGTAAGACCACGTAGGCATACTGGGGTTCACATGAAGTAGGTGAACCCTCTCGACCATCGGGGAGTATTTATTGCTCCTCGCATGTTTCCAGAGCAGCACTCTGGATGTCAGCCAAGCCGGTAGGGTGGTCCCAGTGGCAGACTTCCTGGGAAAAGAAAAGAGTTGTTCGTGAGGGGTGGCATTGGTGGACGTGCATAACAGGGAGCGGATGGAGTGGAGTGCCTCGGGGAGGACCTCCTGCCAGTGAGAGACCGGCAACTCTTTTAACCTAAGGGCTAAGAATGTGGTCTTCCACACAGTGGCATTGTCTCTCTCCACCTGTCCATTTCCCCAGGGATTATAGCTTGTGGTCCTACTAGTAGCAATGCCCCTAGCCAGCAGGTACTGGCGCAGCTCGTCACTCATAAAGGAGGACCCTCTATCACTGTGGATATAGCAGGGATATCCGAACAAAGTGAAGAGCTGGCGCAGGGCTTTTATGACAGACGTGGCAGTGGTATTGGAGCAGGGGATGGCAAAGGGGAACTGTGAGAACTCATCGATTATGTTGAGAAAGTAGACATTGCAGTCGGTGGAGGGAAAGGGGCCCTGAAAGTCGACATTCATTTGCTCAAAGGGGCATGTGGCCTTGATAAGCTGTGCCTTTTCAGGACGGTAGAAGTGCAGTTTGCACTCAGCGCAGACTTGACAGTCCCCGGTCATCGTCCTGATATCCTCAAGGGAGTAAGGCAGGTTCCGGGCTTTCACAAAATGGTAAAATCGGGTGACCCCCGGGTGGCAAAGATGGGCATGGAGGGTTTATAGCTGGTCGAGCTGTGTGCTGGCACATGCTCCCTGGGATAGGGCATCAGGGGGCTCATTGAGCCTTCCAGGCCGGTACAGGATATCATAGTTGTAGGTGGAGAGTTCCATTCTCCACCTCAAAATTTTATCATTTTTGATTTTGCCCCGCTGTTGGTTGCTGAACATGAACGCAACATCAGCAAGGTGAACCTTTTGCCGCCGAGATAGTGCCTCCAGTGCCTAATAGCTTCCACTATGGCCTGGGCTTCTTTCTCCACTGTGGAGTGCCGAAATTCAGGGCCCTGAAGGTTGTGAGAGAAGAATGCTACTGGCCTTCCTGCCTGATTGAGGGTAGCAGCCAGCGCGAAGTCGGAGGCGTCACTCTCTACTTGGAAGGGAATGGTCTCGTCCACCGCATGCATCGTTGCTTTGGCAATGTTCCCTTTAATGCGGCAGAAGGCTGCGCAGGCCTCGGCAGAGAGGGGAAATGTGGTGGACTTGACCAGGGGGCGGGCCTTGTCTGCGTAATGGGGAACCCATTGGGAGTAATAGGAAAAGAAGCTCAGGCACCGTCTGAGGGCTCTGAGGGTGGTGGGAAGAGGGAGTTCTGAGGGGGCGCATACGGTCTGGATCAGGGCCAATGACCCCATTCTCCACGACATACCCAAGGATAGCAAGTCAGGTGGTTCCGAACACACACTTGTCCCTGTTATAGGTGAGGTTAAGAGCTTTGGCCGCTTGGAAAAATCGTTGGAGGTTGGTGTTGTGATCCTGCCAGTCGTGACCACAGATGGTGATGTTATCCAGATATGGGAACGTGGCCTTCAGTTGGCACTGGTCCACCATCCGGTCCATTTCCCTCTGGAAGACAGAGACACCATTTGTGACACCGAAGGGGATGCGCAGGAAGTGTTAGAGCCTGCCGCCCACCTCAAAGGCGGTGTAGGGGCGGTCCTCTGGGCGGATGGGGAACTGGTGATAAGCAGATTTCAGATCTATTGTCGAGTACACCTTGTACTGAGCTATCTGGTTGACCATATCTGCAATGCGGGGTAGGGGGTACACGTCAAGCTGCATGAACCTTTTGATGGTCTGGCTATAGTCCACGACCATCCTATTTTTCTGCCCTGTCCGAACAACGACCACCTGGGCCCTCCAGGGACTTGTGCTTGGCTCAATGATCCCCTCCCTGAGCAGCTGCTGCACCTCTGACTGAATGAAGGCCCTGTCCCCCACGCTGTACCTCCTGCTTTTAGTTGCCACAGGTTTACAGTCGGGGGTCAGGTTGGCGAACAGCGGTGGGGGAGGGATCTTGAGGGTGGAGAGGCTGCAAGTGGTGTCAGTAGCATGGCTGTTGGCATGGTGCTGGGTGGGATGTGCGGGTCGGTGTGTGTGTGTGTGGTCAGTAGCGTGGTATATGACGAAGTCCCACAGTACTGAGGATTCCTGACAGTGATTGGTGGGAGGGGCCCGTCATACTCCATTGTCACACTTTTCAGGTGGCTCTGGAAGTCGAGCCCCAATAGCACAGAGGCACACAATTGAGGCACGACCAGTAGCGCAAAGTTCCAATATTCCGTGCCCTGCACCAGCAATGTCACTACACAACCCCCCCAGACGTCTGTCGAAAGCGATCCAGAAGCCATGGTGACCTTCTGACTTACTGGCTGTGTCACGAGTCTGCAGCGTTGCACAGTGTCCAGGTGAATAAAACTCTCAGTGCTGCCCATGTCAAACAGGCAGCTAGTCCTGTGCCCCTCCACCAAGATGTCCATCATTGACCTTGCGAGCTGGTAGGGAGCACTTTGGTCGAGGGTCACGGAGGCCAGAGTTACATCGCCATCTTGGTGCCCGGTAAGCACCCATCGGTCAGAGGTGGGGTGAGGTGGCGCCAACCAAGATGGCTGCCCCCATGCCTCACACAAGGCGGGCAGGCAAGATGGCGCTGACCAAGATGGCGACCCCCATGCCTCTCACACGGCGCTGCGTGACCCCGCTCGTGGCGTGGACTTACAGGCCTTGGCGAAGTGGCCCTTCTTTCCGCAGCTGGAGCAGGTAGCTTCTCGGGCCGGGCAGCGTTTCCGGGGGTGCTTTTCGAGTCCGCAGAAGCTACTCTGCGCAGACTTGCAACTGGCAGCAGCCAAGGTCGATTCGCCAGCGGGCTACGGGGACTTCACAGACTGACGACTGGCAGGAGCCGAGGTCGATTCACCAGTGGGTTGCGGGGTCTGTAGCGTCCACGGGGCCGGCAGGAGATCACATGCCTGGACAGCGTCAGCATCATGCAGAGTGGCCTCCAGCGTTTTGGCCAGCTCGATCGCCGAAAGTAAGGTAAGATTGGCATGTTCCAGCAGCCGCTGGCGCATGTACACTGATCTGATCCCCGTAACGAAGGTGTCTCTTACTAGCAGCTCCACATGCTGCTCCGCCGTCAGTCCCCTGCAGTCACAGGCCCGCACGAGTGTCTGTAGGGCCCAGACAAACTCAGCGCTCGACTCTCCGGCCCGATGACACCGTGTCGCTAAGCGATGTCTTGCGTAGCCGGTGTTCACCAGCCGCAAGTATTGGCTTGTGAGGGCATCAAGTGCCCCTTGGTAGGTTGGCAGGGTCCCTGATCAGGGAGTAGACCTGTGGACTGATCCTGGAGAGAACTCTGTGCATTGTGGCAGGCTCAGTCACTCGAATCTTATCCAGGTACAATACGAAGCATGCAAGCCAGAGTTCAAAAGCGATGCCGACTTCAGGAGATTGAGAGTCAATATACAATCTATCCGGTCGTAAAATGCTCTCCATGTTTTAAAATTGCTGCTAATAAAATTGATGCACCATCAATAACTCTCAGAGATGGGAGGTGATCGGTAGGCTTTTATTAGCAGCAAAACGGAGCAGAGCATCTCGGAGACTGAGGGAGGAGCAGTGCCTCCAATCATCTTTATACAGGGGTCTGTGGGAGGAGCCACAGGAGCAGTCAGCAGAGGGGCGTGTCCAGACAGGTATATGTAGTTTACCACAGTACCCTAGTGCACTTCTCCCTCATCCATTAAGCACTGCTGAATAGGGACCTGCAGCACTGTAGGTAGGCACCTCTCACCTCCCTGTTCCTCAGTCCAGAACCCAACTCCACCTTTCACTTTCACATTCCAAACACCTGGAACATTTCAGTTGATGAAGAATGATGAGGATGTCAGTGAAGGTAAAAAACATTTTTAGCTACCCTACTTTCACCGAAACAGATAGTCCCTGTGCCCAACCCAGGGTTTAGGAATGAAAAGTGGAATGGGAGTAACAGTGGAAATGGGGACTAACAGGGTTTAGCAACTAGCTCACATGTTACATGAGTTCTCCTGCAGAAGATTCAGATGAACTTATTAACCAAGGAATTTATAGTGGACTTCGAGAAGGAGAAGTTGAGAGAACACACACCAGTCCTCACCAAGGAATGAGCAGTGGAAAGGATGAGCAGTTTAATTTCCTGGGTGTCAACATCTCTGAGGATCTATCCTGGACCCAACATATTGATGCAATTACGAAGAAGGCATGCCAGCATCAATACCTCATTGGGAGTTTGAGGAGACTGGGTATGTTACCAAAAACTAAAGGAAATTCATGGCAAAGTACCATGGAGAACATTTTAACTGGTTGCATCACCATCTGGTATGGTACAGCTACTATTATGATCAGGAAAAGCTGCCGTGTTGTAAACCCAGCCAGCTCCATCATAGGCACCAACCACCCCACCATCAAAGACATCTTTAAAAGGCAGCATCCATCATTAAAGATTCCGGATCACCCAGGGCATTCAGGCCCTCTTCTCATTATTACAATCAGAGAAGAGATACAAGAGACTGAAGGTACACTCTTAACCTTTTACCTTCTTAACCTTTTAGCTTCTTCCCCTCCACCATCAAATTTCTGAATGGACAATGAACCCATATATTCAACATATCTCAGAAATGATGGCCCAACGGCTCCAAGAACAAAGACTTTCCATCACTCACAAACCAACAGCAAAATAGAGGAGAACTCTGCAGATCAAAAGAAACAAAGCAGGCCATTGGACATAACCAATGTGGTCTACAAAATCCAATGTGTGGACTGCAGCAAATATTACATCAGCCATACTGGATCCATGAACCTCAAATGTCTGTGACTGGCATGACCAACTCTCCTTAGTCTCTACCCATGAAGACTGCGAGGGGCACAAGTTCATCTGAGCATCAGTGAAAGTTACGGTGCAAGCAAATAAGCAACATGCAAGAGAGCTCCTAGAAGGCTGGCTTTCTGCAAACAATTCTGTAAGCAGACGCGTAGACTTTAATCCTATTTATAAGCCTATTTGAGCAAAACTCCACAACGCACAGATTTCTCCATGCAACCAATCAGTGATGAGACGCCTTCCTTACATCACAGCTGTTTCCATAACTGCGACCAATCAGCTTGATCAGTATATAAAGGCCAAGCATTTGGAAGATATACCACAAGTTAACAGCGCACTGATGATGTCTCCTTGTATGATGACGAAACATTTGCAAACGGATTGCCAAGATTGGACAACAACTTAACCCAACCATCAACCACCCAAGCTACATATTTTCTGTTATTTCCAATGACTCATTTATATAGATATATATGTGTGTGTGTGTGTGTGTGTGTATTTATAAATATATATAATTATATATTTCTTATAGTAATGTATAGTACAATGTATGTATTGCACTGTATTGTTGCCTCAAATCAACAAATTACATGACATGTCAGTGATAATAAACCTGCTTCTGATTTTGATTCTTATTTTAATATTGAAGGATAATATGCAACAGAAAGCATATTCTTCTGGGGAACAACTGCACCTGTAAACAGGGCCCTGTGCAAAGCTGAGCCCATCCTGTTACACTGTAAGATTGGTAACCACCTCCTTCACTGGATAGACCTTTCTTGATGCAAAAACTGGCAGCTGATGACCCAGTTCATTCTGCATTCGAATCTGCCTCCATTGCAGCAACCGAAGTTTTTGTCAAAGAATAGATTATTGGATGGGAAGATAAGTCTGCTGCCATTATGGTTTAAGATACCAACAGCTGGTAGGACAGTTAAGCCGCATCTCAGAGGTATGGATGAACAAGTTGGGGCAATATTATAGCTGTTCCTACTTCATGTAAGTGTCCTGCTATTGTCCGTCAGCCAATGAACCCAGGCAGCAGATCCATCGGTCAAGATAATACAGCTGAACTCAGATCCTTCCCATGGGATATGCAAGAGCTAACCATTCCCAATTGAAATGAAAATTTCACTGAACATCAATTCTGGTTTCAGAGAGAAATCCCCAGTTGTCTGGAGTTGATATTATTTCCTATACCTCCAAATTTATAAACAAATACACTACAGCTAATCTATAAACTTTCTCTATCATTCCAGTTGTAGTGATAATGACTGGATAAGCTATAGGTGGAGTTCACCAGTTATTCTTCAAAGAGTGCCACAGATTAGTGTCATCCATCTGAGAGGGCAAACAGGACTTCTATTTTTATCCACAGATAGTATCTGGTAGCACAACCCTCCCTGGGTAAAATAAAATATTGTCAAACTAGATTATGAGGTGAAGCCTCTGGACTGCAGTTTAAACCCACAATCTTCTGCCTTAAGCTCATATGGTAAGATCATCAAGCCTTTTACTGTGTTGAATCCACATTTGTCAATTTAATCTGTTGTCCACCTCCTGCCACAGATCCCACAGCAGTCATTTCATTTCTCACGGAACATCTGCAAGAGACAGAGCTGCCACTTCTGACATAATTATTCCAACAAGATCACACCTCAGAACAGAAGAATCATATTACTTCCTTTCAACGTTGCTTTAGCTTGAGAGGATCAATTACCCTTTAAATATTGCAGTGGAACTTAAGAAGGGATTCTAGCAGCAAAGTCATCCATATCAGCAGCTTGAATATAGGAGGATTGCTAATTGTAAATGGGGTTTTAAACTCCAAGTCATTGGAGTATAAATGACTTATGCCAAAGAAATTTATATGACAATTTATATTTAAATGAGGTTGATAGGTTCTTAATTAGTAAGGGTGTCAAAGGTTAAGAAGGCAGAAGAAAGGAGATGAGAGGGATAATTAATAAAACATGATGGAATCTGAGAGCAGGCTTGATGGGCTGAATAGCCTACATCTTTTCCTATGTTTCATGGTCTTACAGTCTCCAAAGCCTCTCAAAAGTCTTAGAGCATTTTCTTGGCATCAAAAATAATTCTCAGGAAGTCATTTCATAGCAAGATCATGTGAAAAATGAAAGACAACATGGGTATGATAAGCTAAAGGGCTTATTTTGGTGCCATATTATTCCATAACTCTGAGTGTTTAATTATATATCTACATCACGGAAGGTTGTAAATTTGTATTCCAACAGCAACAGATTTGTACTTGGAGGCACCTGTAAGCAAGTTCATTATGGGTAAAGGCAGAACAAGATCTACTATAGCAGAGCATATCAGGAGTAGTATGAGGTGAAGTTGGATTAGGTCTGACAGTAAAGTCCTCTCTTCTCTTCTAACATGCTGTCTTCAGAGAGGAAGGCAAAGTTAAGCTTATTAACATAATGACATGTAATTACAGGTGCAACAAAAATCTAACTAATAGTAACATCTCACCAGGATATTTCATTCCTTCTTTAAAAATTGGTAAATTTTACTTTCCTGGAAACAATCCTCTGACTTCATTGAATGCATCAAGGGAGCATTTGTTTTCCATTAGGGTTGGATTTTTGTTTCAGTGAATCTCTCAAATTATAATTGAATTAATTTCAACTATGTCATTTATAAATGCAAGAATTCTGAATTAAACCCAGAAACCTCTGGAAATACTAAGCAGATGTATACCCGACAGTCCTTTACAGTAAAAGGTCTGAATGGGATGGAGTTTATCCAAAGTGTCCAGGAAAAATTCCTTAATCGATATGTAGAGTGTACTGTATTTAATATTTCAGTAATATTCAAGTAATATTGTCAATATATTGTTTGATTAAGCATTCTTTATTGGTTTTTATTAAATTGTCTGTAATTCATTATGAGATTTATGTAAGAAGTACATGGATGGCATATATCATTATGCCACCACATCAAATGCAAATGCACAATAAAAAATGAGGTAAAAAATCTAAGCAGACAAGTATCCTGTCTCATTGTTTTTTTTTTCAATTAGTTGCTGAAGTTACAACACATAACATTGGAGACAAGGAACTTTCAAAATGACTAACCTCCCTCTTGAAGTGCAGCATCTTTTCCTTCAGAAGGGAGAGAGACATTCGAGTTTAAAAAAAGATTGAAAATGGACGGAATTAACAAGCAATGGGTACACCCATGGGTTCTTAAACAGTGATAATAATAATAATAATACATTTTTTTAAAAAGCAGAAATGACTGGTTGATGTGATCGATTGCACAACAGATAACTGGATGATCTATACCGAAAAAAATGAGCAGTATTTTGCAGCAACTGAAATAGCCAATGAAAAACAAATGCCAGTATTGCCGACTGCAGTAGAAGGAGAATCATAGCATTTGCTTAGAGGTTTAACTGCTCCAACTAAACCAGTTGAAATTAGCTTTGCTGATATTATGAACATAATGCAGGAACAATTTGAAGTAAAACCATTGTTAACTGCAGCATGCTTCAGATTTCATCCCAAGGAAAGGAGTTCACTTCAGCTTACATGATTCAGTTGAAGAGATTGTCCTGGCTTTGCCACTTCAGTGATAGCTTAATAATGCATAGAGAGAGTGTTTAGTTTGTGGAATCTTACAAGAAAACATTCAAAAAATGGCTCCTTATTGAAGCACAACTCGCTTTTAAAAAAGCAGGTGAAATTGCTGTGACAAAGGAAGCCGCAGCCAAAGATGCAATTGAGTTCCACTCAGGAAAGAAGCAATATCAAAATTGCAACACCTGAACAGACACCTGCCTAGCCAAACATTATCGTTGTGCCAGGGATGTTTTGAGCTGAGACCCTTCGTCAGGAAACGTCGACAGTGCATCTCCTTATAGATGCTGCCTGGCCTGCTGCATTCCACCAGCATTTTGTGTGTGTTATTAAGAGACAGGCAGTATGGCTTACAGGAGAAGTGAATGGCAAATTAATTAAAATGGAATTTGACACTGGCTTGGCTGTTTCAGTCATTCCACAAAATGAGTTTGAATAGTACTTCAAAGACACTGTGCTGAAGCCTGCAAATATCCAACTAAGAACAATGGGAATGACATTCATAAAAATGAAATACAACACCCAACAAGCCACTTTGGGATTGGATGCAGAAAAAATAGGAGGCCAGCATTCTGAAGGTGTGTTGGCTGAGGCAACTACAACTTGATTGCTGCAATAGAGTTAACTGAAAAAAATAAGAAAGGTACTGGGTGATGCCAGCCATTATTCAAAGATGGCATTGAATTGAGTTTGAATTAAATTTACTTTATTTTTTTACATCCTTCACATACATGACAAGCAAAAATCTTTACGTTATGTCTCTGTCTAAATGTGCAATATAGTAATTTATAATAAATAGTATTTACAACTAGACAGTCAATATAACATAGAAATACAATATGATCAGCATGAATTAATCAGTCTGATGGCCTGGTGGAATAAGCGGTCCTGGAGCCTGTTGGTCCTGGCTTTTATGCTACGGTACTATTTCCTGGATGGTAGCAGCTGGAATAGTTTGTGGTTGAGGTGATTTGGACCCTTTCTACATACTTGTAAATTTCCTGAGTAGTGGGAAGTTCACATCTACAGATGCACTGAGCTGTCCGCACCACTCTCTGCAGAGTCCTGCGAAAGAGGGACGTACAGTTCCCATACCAGGCAGTGATGCAGACAGTCAGGATGCTTCTATTGAGCCCCTGTAGAAAGTTCTTAGGATTTTGGGGCCCATACAAAACTTCTTCAACCGTCTGAGGTGAAAGAGGTGCTTTTGTGCCTTCTTCATCGCACAGCCATTACGTACAGACTACCTGAGATTCTCAGTGATGTGTATGCTGAAGTACTTAAAACTGTTAACCCTCTCAAACCCAGATGCAGTGATGTCAATAGGGGTTAGCCTATTTCCAGTCCTCCTGTAGTCCACAAATAGATCCTTTGTCTTTGCGAGTGAGGGAGAGGTTGTTTTCTTGACTCCACTGTGCCAAGGTGATGGCTTCTTCTCCGTAGACTGCCTGATTATTATTATTAGAGATTAGGCCAATCAGTGTAGTGTCATCAGCAAATTTAATTAGCAGATTGGAGCTGTGGGTGGTGACACAGTCAAGCTTATACAGAGAGTAAAGGAGGGGGCTTAGGAAACAGCCCTGAGGGGTACCTGTGGTGAGGTCAGAGGGGTAGAGGTGAGGGAGTCCACTTTGCTGGTGATCTGACAGGAAGTCCAGAATCTGATCACACAAGGCAAGGTGAAAGCTAAGGTCTCTGAACTTCTTGTTGAGCCTGGATGGAACTATGGTATTGAATGCTGAACTGTAGTCCAAGAACAGCATTCTTACATAAGCATCCCTCTTCTCCAGATGTGTAAGGATGGTGTGAAGAGCTGTGGCTATTGCATCATCTGTCGATCGGTTGTGTCAGTAGGTGAATCATAGGAGGTCCAGTTTGGATGGTAGCAAGCTGCAGATGTAGTCCTTAACCAGCCTCTCAAAGCATTTGCTTATTACTGAGGTGAGTGCGACAGGACGCCAGTCATTCAGACATGTTACCTTGGTCTTTTTAAGTGCAGGGACAATGGTGGATGTTTTGAAGCAGGAGGGAACTCTACACTGGGAGAGAGAGAGATTAAAAATGTCTGCAAACACCTCCTGGATGTGCCGCACACATCCTGAGTACACACCCTGGGATGCTGTCCGGTCCAGCAGCCTTGTGACTGTCCATGCATTGGAAACATCTGAATACTTCAGCCTCAGAGATGGCCAAGCTGCAGGTCACATCAGTGGCTCTCCTCAGAGGTCAGTGTTAGCAACATCGAATTGAGCACAAAAAAGATTTTGCTCCTCTGGGAGAGAGGCAGTAGTGTTGGAAACTCCGCTGTGTTTAGCTTTGAAGTCTGCGATGGTGTGCAGACATTGCCATAAGCTGCTGTGTTGTTGCTGGATAGTTGTGTCTGGATCTTGTCCTTGTGGTGTTGCTTTGTTGGCTTGATGACTTTGTGAAGATCGTAAAGCATTTCTTGAGCTCCTTTTGGTCACCAGCAACATAAGCTCTGTGTCGTGCTCTCAGTGCTGTTCGCACGGAACTTTACTCCCAGAGAGTTTTTTGATCTATCTACCTGGAACAGGGAGAACCCAGAGGGCTCGATGGCATGATCTGGTATCTCCTCCGTCAACCAGGTCTCCAAGAAGTGCAAAATATTTCATTCCTTTGTTTCCCACTGGTAGAAGATTCTGGCTCTCAATTCGCACAGCTTGTTGCCCAGGGGCTGAACATTAGCCAAGAGTATGCTAGAGAGTGGCAGCCAATTAGCATGCCATCTCAACCTCACCAGTAAGCCGGCCCTTCTCCTTTGCCTCTGGCACCGCTTCTGAGGTAGCAGCGGTATAATAGATGAGCCTCCCACTGATCGCACAAGCTGGGGATTCCCAATGTAGGACTCCCAGTGCAGATGTCAAGGAACATCTCCAAAATCTCAAAAAAAGCTTAACAAAATTAGAAGATCAAGGGCTCAGAGCACAATGTGTCAAGTGGAAATTTTTTAAACCAAGCACAACTTATTGTGGTCACACCATTGAGACATAAGGATTACACATGTATGCTGATAAAATTCAAGCAGTGGTGGATGTCCCAAAGTCAAAGGACATGCACAGTTGTGGTCCCTTTTAGGATTTATCAGTTACTATAACAGACTCCTGCCAGATCTGGCTACTGTGCTCCACCCGTTGAACTCATTACTACACATTGGGAAGAAATGGCAATGGACAAGACAGTGTGAGGTGACTTTCCAAAAGACAAAGGAAATGGTGTTGTCAGATATTGTATGCATCATGATAATATTGGTGCACCATCAATAACTCTCTCTGAGATGTAAAGGCGAAATATCGGCTTTTATTGACTGGAAGAAAGAACAAGCAGTGGTTGACCACCATACTACATCCTGGAGACTGAGAGGCCGGGCTCAGGCCTCAATCGCCTTTATACAGGGGCCTGTGGGAGGAGCCACAGGAGCAGTCAGCGGGGGGTGTGTCCAGTCAGGTTGTGGTGAACTATGTGCCTGTCTGGACACGCCCCCTGCTGACTGCTCCTGTGGCTCCTCCCACAGGCCCCTGTTTAAAGGAGATCTGAGGCCTGACGCTCGGCCTCAGTCTCCAGGACATTGTATGATAGACACTCACTCCTGGTTCCTTCTTCCAGTCAATAAAAGCCGATATCTCGCCTTACGTCTCAGTGTGAGTTATTGATGGTGCATCACAGGTATATGTAGTTCACCACAAATACATCGTCCAGCGAAGATTTCCCGTGATGCCTTGCCATATACTTATGGCATAGGTGCTGTCATGTCACATGTTCTGCATGGTGGAAATGAACGCCTCATAGCTTTTACATCACGTTCCTAAATGCTGCAGAAGAGTGTTCCACTGACAGCAGCAGCACAAATGCAAAGATAGGTTCTGTTTCTTGGAGGACACAATTACAAGATTGAATGCAAGAGGACAACTAAACATGGAAATGCTGATGGATTGTCCCATTTACCCTTGGAAAAGAAAATACCTGAAAAAGTGACAAAAGATGACACTACCCTTGACATATTTTTCCTAATGCAAACTGAAAATTTTCCTATTCTGGCAGAGATCATTCAAAGGGAAAGGAGAAAAAACCCACGCTATCTCAGGTCTACATGGCAACATAAAATGTCTGGAATGTGCAGCAGAAATTCCAGTTCCCGCTTTTTTAACAGTGCCGGAATGAACTGTCCCTTGACAGGGGTTGTCTTATGTTGGGATTGAGAGCTGCTCTTCCATCTAAATCAAGAGCTGAGGTGTTGGAGGAGCTACTTGCCGATCATCTAGACTTGATCAAGATTAAAGCGTTGACTCGAATCTTTGTCTGTGGCCTGGGATAGATCAATAGACCGAACCACTTGCCGCGCACTGTTTGGGATTCCAGCGCATCCAGAAGATGCCAAGAGTGGTGCCTCTCCATCGCTGGGAATAGCTTCAATTGCCCTGGCAGAGGATTCGTGGGGGATTTTGCCAGACCATTCATGGACACAAGTTTCTTGATAGTAGTGGATGCAGCTACAAAGTGGCCAGAGTGTTTCCTATGGCCTTGCACATGGCTGATGTGTTAAAAAGCCTCTTAACAACTGGTGTTCCATAAGACCTAGTCAATGAAAACGGACCACAGTTTCAGTCAATCCTGAAAATGACATATTCACTAAAAAATGCAAAAAATTTAAGTAGATAAATATACATACTTACTGCAATTCAGTTTTTTTTCTATAATTGCATTGTACTGCAGCCACAAAGTTATCAAATTTCACAACATGTGCCAGTGATACTAAACCTGATTCTGATTCTGAATACCTTTTAGGTAGGGTCGAAGCTAAGTTCATGACCTAAGTTTAAACCATGGCATTTATGTAATCATAAATCTAGTTCCACATATTTTAGAATCAAAAATGTATTATAGAAGACAATAGTTTGGGGAAATTTTGAGGCATTAAGTAAGTGATTACTGAGCACAATTAAATGAAGTATTCACACTGGGTACAGTTATTAGCCTGCATCAATCTTACTTTATGATTGGTCAGCAATGACTAAAGATTCCCTAAACTGCGTCAGAAGAGTTTTGGAAGGATATTTTTTGTAATTTTAAGATTTTGCAATTTTTGTAATTACTGCGGCATATGCAAAAAGTAATTTTTGTATCTAGGCCAGCATAAGTGTCCAGAAGATGGTGGAATGGCACATCAGCAGTGAAATGTAAGGATAAAGAAAGACCGAGAATTAACAGAAGGGAGATAAATAGGGTAGATTAAACCTTATTAGAGAACTTCTGAACAGAAGTGAGTTTAAAAATATGAGAATATAAGAACATAGGAAAGGGAATTTGTTCAGTAAGCTCAAGGCTGACCCATTACCTCAGTGCCTGCACTGATCTCATATCCCTTAATTCGCTTAACATCTGTTATTTGATCCTTGGAAGTTAGTAACAGATGGCTGGCAGACCGTGAATGGAATGGTATGGACAGTCTTAGTGCTATACATTATCCATTTTCTGAAAGACACACACACACGACTTGCATGTCTAAGTATCAAGGTGATTTACTGTCTTAAATATGATTGACCAACACTAGCACCAGCATAGCAGGCAAACCTGCCATTTATATAGACAAATCAGCTAAACTAAGTGCTGAAAACCTCCAGCAATAATTCACTTCCTATCGGAGTGAAGTTCCGTATTACGCTTGTTCCTGTTCTGAACAGCCAGGTGTGTAATTTATATCATAACCATAAATAACATGGCTAACAGGATATTTCTGATGTGATTCACCAGCATTTTATGGCAGTAGTGGGAATAATTTGCATCTGGTAATGACTGTGGCTCAGTGGGTAACACTTGTATCTGTGAGCCAGAGGCTGTTGAGTTTAAACCTCTCCAGACATAAAAACCTCAGCTAATGGACCAGTCGAGTACTGAAGTAATGTTTCACTGCCAGAAGTACTGATTTTTGGATACCAGGAAGATGAGGAGGAAGCAGTATTTATAGAGCATCAATCACAACCTTAGAGCAATGTGATATTTCATGGTTTAAGTGTTTTATATTTGTGTCGGTCTCTATTATAATGAACAGTAAAGACTCATGCAACTTCCACAGAGGAAGTATGTATAAAAACGTACTACAGAAAGGAAGTGGCAGCTTTGGAGAGGCCAGCAGCATGATGCCTAGATTAGAGAGCATTAGTTATTAAGGGGAGTGGACAAACTTGAATTGTTTTCTCTGGAGAGCTGGAGGTTGAGGGGTGATTGATAGAAGTTTATAAAATTATGAAATGCATGGACAAAGTAGGTAGAGTACTTTTTCCAATGCAGACACCTCAAATACTAGAAGGCATAGATTCAAGATGAGGGAGAATGTTTAAAGGAAATTTCTGAGGAAAGTTTTCTATTATACAGAGAGTGTAGCAGCTTCCTGGAATGTGCTTCCAGAGGAGATAGTGGAATAGCAACATTTAAGAGATATTTAGGCAAACACAGGATCAGCCAGATGTGGATGGAGATACTCCATGTGAAGGCAGATTGAATTATTTGAAATTGACATCATGGTCAGCAGAGATATCATTCCTGTGCTGTAATATTCTATGCCCTTAAATAGTGATAAACTTTCTTTTCTTTTGAAAGGTTGAATCAATATTTTAACAATTGGATCTGATATTAATTTAAGAGGTAATTACAATGGAGTGAGAGACCAATTCATTCCACATAGCCTCGAACCTATTAGTCAAAATTGGGAACAATTTCAAAATTGATTCTGGTTGGTGCCATGTGTGTCTCTGAAAATTCGAGGAGTTATTTTGACTACCAATGCTGCACTCACTCTGTACCGAGTAAAGCAAAAGAAATCATTCATACATAGGTCTGGTTTAGGCACAACAACAAGGTAACATCCTTGACTGGACACTTTACACCTCCTTTTATGAAACTCAAAGATCACTTTGTTAGCTGTTTTCTTTTATATTTTATTAATCACTTTCTCAATCTGTTCCACCCCTAGGAATGTTTAGAATATGAACAGTCAGGTCACCATAGCTTTCGCACCCAAATGGAAAGTCCATCTGGTTCAACTTGTCTCCTGCTTTAACTTTGAAGGTAGATTAAAGGAATCCTCAGATAACTATCATCAGCTGTGTGGTCTAGGTATTCATTTGGCTTTTCAGAGAATCATCTCAAATTTTTTTTTTTGGGAATGTAGAACAATGTCTCAGAGTCTGACTTTTTATGAACAGTGAGGCTGGAAGTGAATGGGAAACAAACATGCCAACACAACACAAGAAATTCTGCATTTGCTGGAAATCCAAAGCAGCATGCTGTACATAAAATACTGGAGGAGCTGAGCAGGTCAGGCAGCGTCCATAGAAATTAATAAACTGTTGACATTTTGGGACTGAAGAAAAGGGAGAAGATGCCAGAATAAAAAGGTAGAGTGAGGCGAAGGAGGAGAGCTTAAAGGTGATCGGGGAAACCAGGTGAGTAAAGGGCTGGCGAGGAAGGAATCTGATAGGGGAAGAAAGTAGACCATAGGAGAAATGGAAGGAGGATTGGCAATTGGAGGAAAGGGTGACAGGCAGGAGAGAAGAAGAAGCCTGAGTGGGAAGTAGAAGAAGAGGGGAGGGAGAGGTAATTTGTTTTATCAGAAGGAGAAATCGATATTCATGCTTTCAGATTGGAGGCTGTCCAGACAGAATATGACGTGTTGCTCCTCCTCCTTGAGGGTGATCTCATTCAGGCCATGGACCGACATATTGAAACAGGAATGGGAATTAGAATTAAAATCTTTGGCTACCAGGAAGTTCTGCTTTTGGTGGATGGAGCAGAGGTGGCCAGTTTACAACGGGTCTCACCAATGTAGAGGCAATTGTATATGTTAATGTTTCATTCTTAATGTATCTAGCAAGACCTTTTCTTATGGAAACATGCATTGTACTTACCTCCTTCCGAGAAAATTCATTAAGGATTTGAGCCATCTGCCGTGATTTCCAACAGAATGCCTTACAGTGGAATCTGTCAATTCAGTGATGTCAAATTAAGGTTTGGAACATCAATTGGAAAATTAGCCACCCAGCTTGCCAATAAAGCCACCTGGGGAATTAGTTTAAGTTCCATGCATGTTAGTGATGAATTTGAATATCAAACAAAGTAATAACTAAAAATAAAAAGCAAGTCGGTCAGTCTCTATAAAATAAAGATAAGATACTTAAAGCTAGGAAAAAGTTCATCAAAATGAGTCTACACATGAAAAACAGAGCGGATGAAAGGGACATAAGAGAGGAGATTGGTAGATACAGCTATAAGGTAGGAATAAATTGGTTAAACTTCTTAATAGATTATCACTGAGATTGTGAACTTTGCTTACAGATTGAAAATGCAACGTTACAATTTGGGCACAAATTCAACATTTTCTTGCCAACTTACAGAGAAAATGTTCCAGGACAAAATTAACTGGCACTGAAAACTACGGATTAGCAATGACAGCATGGATATGTTAAACTGTTTTGTTTGATTAACTTGATTGAGCTGTTTATTGGAGCTCTCTAAATGAGGATAGTATGATTCATAGTGTGTACATGAACCATTGCAAACCATTTGGAAAAGTGCCTTATAAGGCACTTCGTAAAAAAACTGGAGCCCATGGATTAAAGGTACAGTGTTTATGTTATGTTTGTGTGGAGCAAGAACAACAACTGATGTAGTAGAACTGAACATTTTTATATAACTCTGCCTAAGGGTCAGAAACCATAAAGAAGAGGTTAAGTGATTGAGACATCCTCCAGAAGACCTTCTTCTTTTTGAAATATTTCAAGTTCCAGGATAGAAGGAAATTTAAAAATATATAATCAAGAAGAATGCAAGCAAATTTCTAGAAGATTGAATAGAATGAACAGAGCAATGAGCAGCAGCATGATAGATGACAAGAACTGGGCACAAAGACATGGAGTGGACAAAGGAAAAAATAATTGTGTACTACATTCACATCATAAGATGCATTAGGAGCAATGTAGAAAGTCCTTATTAGTTGTTTCACAGATAGGGAAAAAATCAAATTTGATGTCTGTATGAAAAGTTGAGGTGTGAAGTTAAGATAAATCTTTCCAGGTTTCATTATGGGTTAGATTATGGCTATTTGCTTCCAATGAATCCTCGTCACAATCATGCCTGGTGCTCCTCAGATGCATTTATTGCCAGGCAGTCTTCCTTGTGAGCTCCAGACATGTTTGCCATAGGCAATTGTGCCATTTTTGATTGGCTGACAGCCCTATGTGAAAATTTTGACAGTTATTTTTGGAATCAAATTAATAATTTCAAGATTTTGTAGATATTTGGAGAAATTGATCCAGGAAAACTGTTTACATACACAATGAGTCAAATAGACTTTAGAACATTGTAGTACAGTCCAGGTCCTCAAGCCCATGATGTTGTGACAAACATTTAAAATATTCTTAAGATCAATCTAATCCTTCCCTCCATTTTTCAATCATCAAAGAATGCAAGTTATGTTAAGAAAACTACCAAGAAAAATCAGAATGAATGTTTTTAAAAGAAACTTCACATTTTTTGCAAAAAGGAGACTGCAAGATACTACAACTATCAATAACCTAAGGTCCAAAATATGAGCCTATTATAGGTCCTTGCTGGTTAATATCAGTGTTGTTTGTGAGTTAAGTGTCTAAAGATGTACCATATACAACTTTGAGCCATTGCCTCAAGTATCAGCCTGAATAGTTTTATACTTAATCACACCATTGGACGTAGGAATTCAAAGCCAGAAATGCATTTGAAGAAGATGAGGAAGTTGATAGTTCTTGACTGGTAAATGCGTCAAAGGTCACGGGGAGAATGGGGGTGAGAGGGATAATAAATCAGCCATGACGAAATGATAAGGCAGATTTGATGGGCCAAATGGCCTAGTTCTGCTCCTCCATCTGATGGTCAAATAAAAGATTATATTATAACTGTTTATAGCATAGAAATGAACATGGGGTTGAAGAGCAGTTACTGAGATTATCAATTATAGGAGCCATCCTTATTTATATCAATGGATAAGACTCAGGAACCTGAAATATGATTTAATACAATAATCCATAGGTAGAAAATTGAGGAGCATAGTTAATACTGATAAACTCTATGATAGCTTTCAAGAAGATGTTAATAGTTTTTTTAGAATAGGTGCATAAATGGCAAATTAATTTCAATACTGATAAATCTGTGTGGTAAAAAAGGCACACCACCAACTCTTTCACCTCAGACGGTTGAGGAAATTTGGTATGGGCCCTCAAATCCTAAGAACCTTCTACAGGGGCACAATGAGAGCATCCTGACTGGCTGCATCACTGCCTGGTATGGGAACTGTACTTCCCTCAATCGCAGGACTCTGCAGAGAGTGGTGTGGACAGCCCAGCGCATCTGTGGATGTGAACTTTACATGATTCAGGCCATTTACAAGGACAGGTGTGTTAAAAGGACCCGTAGGATCAATGGGGACCCGAGTCACCCCAACCACAATCTATTCCAGCTGCTAGCATCCAGGAAGCAGTACAACAGCATAAAGGCCAACACCAACAGGCTCCAGGACAGCTTCTTCCACCAGGCCATCAGATTTGAGAGTACAACTCACTCTGATTTGAGTGTACTCTATATTACATTGACTGTTCTATTTACTACAAATGATTATAAATTACTATGATTGTACATTGCACATTTAGATGGAGATGTAACGTAAAGATTTTTACTCCTCATGTATGTGAAGGATGTAAGAAATAAAGTCAATTCAATTCAACTTATCCCCACCATCCATACCATGCACTTTCCTCATTGCTGTCGTCAGGTGAAAGGTAGAGGAGCCTCAGGACTCACTTCACCATGTTCAGGAACAGTTATTATCCGTCAACCATCAGGCTCCTGAAGCAGTGGGAATAACTTCACTCGCCTCTTAACTGAACTGTTCCCACAACCTATGGACTCACTTTCAAGGACTCTTCAGCTCATGTTCTCAATATTTATTGTTTATTTATTTATTTATTTATTTATTTATTATGATTATTTTTTTCTCTTTTATATTTGCACAGTTTCTTGTCTTTTGCACATTGGTTGTTTGTCCGTCCTGTTGTATGTGGTCTTTCACTGATTCTATTGTGTTTCTTTGATTTACTGTGTATGCCAACAAGAAAATGAATCTCAAAGGTTTATGGTGACATACTGATAAGTTTTCTTTGAACTTTGGAAGAACATGCATTTGGAATCAGCATCCATTTGGATGATTTCTTCCTTCCACAGATGGCAGCAGTTAAAATAATAAAGTATTATTTTATTTATTACTGACAAAAATTTCAATACAAAGATACAAAAGAAATATTTGAAAATAGTCATACAGAATAGAACATATTGGTATTGCTCCTAAAACCTATTGCCAATAGATTTAACAAAAAAAATCTAAGATAGACTCTCCAAATCTCCCTGACTTTCCAATGGTTTCCATATTTTCTCTTTTTGAAGTAATTCCCCTTTCACATCGATGTGTAACTTGTCATTTATTATTGGATTTACCCATCGCTCCACTGAAACAAAGCTATGATAAGGTTCAAGCATTTACCATCTCTAGTGTCTTGTGAAAGCTACAATGCTTGTTCGATTGGTAAATCGTTTTATTATTGTCACAAGGTAAGTGAAAGCATGTCTTGGATGCCATCCACACAGATCAATTCATTACAAAAGTGCATTGAAGCAGTACAAGGTAAATCAAAAACAGAGTGCAAATTAAAGTGTTACAGTACAGAGGAAGTGCAATACAGGTAGACTGCAGGAGGGTCCAAGAGCACAACAAGAAGGATTGTGAGGGCAGAAAGAAGGCTGAGGATTGTTTCTGTGATTCGAAGTCTATGATCTGTAAAGATCCATGCTGGGGCTCTGATGCTATTGGGTTCACTGTCTGCAAAGCCCTAAACATAAAAGGAAATTTTAAGCCCTATCCGACATAGGTATCTACAGATACCCTTGCTATTGGGAGGTTATACTGTATCCATATACTCTTCAAAAACTAGCTTATATCCCTATCTAGTCTCAGTGGTGGGGACTAGCTACCAATAGCCACTGCTTGAGTGGTCGGTTCCCCCTCCCTACCAAGAAGGAGATGCTTCCAGCTAACAAAATAGTTTATATACAGTTTATTTTATTTTTAATGATTTTTAACTTTAGGCAAATATAGTGGATTCCGGTTCATTGGGACCAGAGCATTTTGGTCCAATTAAGCAGCTACCCCAATCAGCCAAAGTTTCAACAGACTTAAAAAGGTATAAAAAGGCATAAAAAAAAGACAAACTACCATTTAACTGAGTATGAAATTATGTATTTAAATTAAACATAGAACAATTGGAACATTACTAGCACTTGCCGCCATATTCGACGATGAAACTTGAGTGGGAGAGTTTTTAAAGTGAAAAAGCCTTTGCACTGGGGCGATTCCACATTCTTGACCTTGGCAGTCTTGGTCCAGTGGTCCCACAAGTGAGGTCTTCCCCAGGTGCAGTGGATAACCAGAATTTCTTTTGTGCCTTGACGTGCCCTTCACTCTCCACAGGATGCTGCAGAACCACCTTCCTGACCTTTGGATTTCACTCTAGAACTCATCTGCCCAATACACCAGAGCTGACTTCACACGCTAGGACAGGCATATCCTTTCTCAGAGGTTGCCAGCTACCCTCACCTGCTTTAGTCCACTTGTCCAAACAGTGTACCAGGGTGTAAATGCTATCACATGCAAACACCTACTTGAAACCACGGCTGAGAACTGAGTGTCTGGTGAGGACCAAAGGTAACATTCAAGATGATTGTCAATATCTTAAAATTCTTTGTCATTCCTAATTTGCTGAGGTAGTGAAATTGTTTCATTTTCACTCCTGGTCATTTTTGGCATTTCCAAGTCTGAACGCTTGAAACTGCAGAGAGCAAAACAGTTCTGGATTGTCTTCTTGCTTATTTCTCATCAACTGCTGTGCCAGTGACAAAAATCACTACCTTTTGAACACAAACATGCAGATGATGTTATTTAAAAACTGTTCAATCTAAACACAGTGTAGTTTCTAATGGTCACACAGCACATGTGACTGACGCTAGTTAGAAACTGTTTGGCAACAGTCTTCCATCCCAATTAAGCAATATAATTCTCCAAATAAACAAAGGGAATCCTGGCTATTTTTTCAATTAGATTTTATTCTTCAAGATTTGTCCCAAATAAATGGCTGTCCGGATTAAATGATGCCCAATTAACTGTGATCCTCTGTAGTTCTTAACACACATTTAAAACTCACAGCGAATTTCCGATTCATAAAAGATTACTGAATTGCAAAAGATTTATAAATACAAACGATTTCCAAATGCACGTACAATTCTTATGAACTAAAAGAACATACAAATGAATTGCAAATGAATAAGTTCTCTATCACAGAAACTAAAGGTTGAGGAATGAATTCTTGTTCTTCTTTCTGTTATCCCATTTCTAACAATCCTCAGTGTTTTCTAACATTTGTACTTTTTTGCTACTAGTTGATCTTATCTGCATGTGACGTTTGCAGATACCTTTGCTGGGACAAAGTAATTCACATAGATGGATTAAAAGCATCTCAGGACAGAGATCCCAGACACTCAAAATTGATGCTGTGAGGGCTAACTCTCCAAGTACATGAATATCTCAAATATTGATTGATCAGCTATACCTGTGACCATGTTTAATATGCTAAGTAAAAGCACTGTCTGGAAACTTCTGTGAACTCAAGCATAATGGTACAAATAACTTAGCCAGTGATACCTGGTTTGATGTAGGCCAATTAACATAATCCCCTTGCCTTATATTGATTAATCATGGGCTTACAAGACATCATTGTTTACTTGTTTACAACAAAAAGCTGAGCAAGGAATATTGGTTAGAAGTTTAACATTTTTCACAAACAACTCTGACCCTTTGGAAAAGTCATGCTATGGTACTGGAAAGCTGAAGTTAGCAATAAGCATCTTAGGACCTGGAAAGTGAAAGTGCATATTCATCACGTCTCTTGCTAGTTGTTAAGTACATTAGTAATCTACATGTAGAATGTAGAATATACAATTAATTAGTTTGTGACTGATACAAAAGTTGACACTAGTGGTGATAATTAGGAGCTTAATCTATTACTACAGAGCTATGTTTGGTTGGTAAGAACACCAGGTCAATGGCAAAATGAATTTAATCCTGAAAGATTCAAAGCAAAACATTTATCGAAGACAGAAAACTAGGATATACATGATGAATGATAGGACCCAAGGAAATACAGATGAATTGAGGGATATTGGGATTTGTGCCCAAGGATCACTTTAGTTGGCAGCACAAGTGAATACAACGATTAAGAAGGCTTACAGGATGATTGAATTATTATCCAGGACATAGGTTTCTTAAAAAAGTGATCATGGCACAAGTAAATTTAAAAAGCAGCTAGGCCACAGCTGGATTATTGTATACACAAGGAAATCTGCAGATGCTGGAAATTCAAACAACACACACAAAATGCTGGTACCAGCATTTTTTGTGTAGATTATTGTATGCAACTTTGTCATTACATGACATAAAGAGATTATCCCGACTGGTCAGGCAACATTTATGGAAAGGACACTTGGCTTCAGGCCAAGAACATTCATCCATAAAAGGGTCTTATCCTGAGATATCGACTGCTTATCCTCTCCATAGATGCCGCTTAACCTACTGAGTTCCTTCTGGATTTTCAGCATTTGCTGAATCTCTCATAGGCACCCTGGAGAAGTGCGGAGAGTGCTTATATTATCTTCACCAAGATATTATCTGTGATCCAATATTTTGACAATGGGGAGATACTGGATAAGATGGGTTTGCTTCTATTGGAGTGGGGATGACTGAGGGAAATCTGACTGAGTTGTATGAAATGATGAGGGGCATTTATCAGGTAGATAGCTTCTTCCTCTGCCGGAAGAGTCTATATAGGCATCCATTAGTCTCAAGAGTCCATGGAGTTGTGCCTTGGAAAGTTTTGGGCAGGGCTGTATGGGAGACCAGCAGTTGCCCATGCTACAAGTCTCCCCCTCCACACCACCGATGTTGTCCAAGCCGATACAGCTTGGCAACAGTGTTGTTACAGAGCAATGTGTGGTTAAGTGCCTTGCTCAAGCATACAGCACGCTACCTCAGCTGAGGCTCTAACTAGTAACCTTCAGATCACTAGACCAACACCTTAACTACTTGGCCACGCACAAACACTATAACTGCAGGGAACTGCAGTCTATAGCTGCAGGGTTTCGGTTTACAGTAAAGGGTTGGAGATTTAGAATGTTATTTTCTAGCAGGGTGGTTGAAATTGGAAGATACTGCATGAGAGGCAGATACTCTAATAACAATTCAGCATTTCAGAACACTGCAAACACAATGGCATAGAAAGCTATACAACAATTCTTTGCACATACAAATGTTGCTCTGCCCCATGAGTTCCTTCAGAAGATTGATTCTCATTTTTGATTTAATGACTTTTTTATTCTATAAAACTAATATGGAAAGTATTTAATTAATTTGTTCCTGAAAATACTCTCTTTTTTTTGCTCTATTCTCAAAGTAACTTCTCAAATTTGCTGATGTGAAAAGCGTTCAAAGTAGGACTTTAACACAGCAAGAAAGATGTGCTAGCAGGGTCAAGATCAGCTTCGATCCTTCTGTTAAAAGACTATTGAATGTTTCACTGGTATTTTAAGATGGATGAAACCATCAGAACAGAAAAGAAGTATTTGAATTAATTACTCAGTGATGGTAAGTGGTTTCCAAAAGGATTAATGCTGAAGCCAATTTTTTCAATAAACAATTGGGATTCACAAAGTGTCTGAACGTGTGAGTAGCAAAAAACTGAAGTGTGTGCGTAAAGCATTGGGATATTGACAAAGCATTTGAAAATGTTAACAAAACCACATATGATGTGTATTATTATCAAAGGAGCTTAGCAGTTTCGAGAAAGTTGAAGTCTGCTACTTCACAAAGTTCTGCAGAATAGGCACTAGCGGGAAATCAGAAAAACACAAAAAATTAACTTTCCACTCTTCCTTAAATTTGATCTCCTGTGGTTCCTGCAGAAGGATAACTTAGTGAAAGAATGCAGTTCTTTTCAGTGGAAAAACCAGGCCTCTTTATAGGGCTGAAGATTACAAGAACATATACTGTACATGTACGAGGAAGTGAGAGAGATTAAGGGGAAAAGGCGCTTGGATCTGAGAGTATAGGAGTCAATACATGGTGTGAGAAATTTCCTGATGGCAGAAAGTTTCAAATAACAACAGGGAGATGGATCCTGTAAGAGAAAGAGGGACCTCAAGTGAGGAGCAGTGGATCCAACAGTGGTGTTGCCAAATTCCAAGGCTGGTAAATGCTAGGGCAGGAAATGATAACAGAGGATAGTTTTCTGGTTAATTTCTTTGACCAGAATGAATTATTCCTGCTCCTCCTAGATGACTGACAGTGATACAAAGATACTTAGCTCAAACATTCGGCTCATCTTACTGCTGCTGCAATTTTTGAGGCTTAAAGGAAACCTGCCTGAAAGAATAGCAAAATAAAAAATAGTTAAAATGAAATGATCACAACTCATTATGATACTTAAATAATGACAGCACTTTCCACAAATAGATTGGCCACTCACCTTCTTCTCACATCAGTTAAAAGCAGAGTTAGCAGACCTGAGAGTAATTCAAGAATCCACTTTCATTTTATTTTAGCTTTCTGGTGTGGCCCTAATTCACCATTTTTGGAAATTAAAAATCCACCTAAGCAACTAATTAGAGTGAAGGAACAGAGACATTTAGGGCTCAACTATAAAATCACTAAAGCAAGAGACAAGGTTCATAATGCCATTAAAAATGAAATTTGTATAGTTTATAGCAAGATTCAAATTAAAAACTGAGTACTTATGTTAAAACCACTCTTGAACTATTATGAAAAA
Source organism: Hypanus sabinus (assembly GCF_030144855.1). Lineage (NCBI taxonomy): Eukaryota > Metazoa > Chordata > Chondrichthyes > Myliobatiformes > Dasyatidae > Hypanus > Hypanus sabinus. Next base: position 81,088,398 of record NC_082719.1, read on the forward strand.
TTCTGACCTCCATTTTATGAAAATATATCTGCAGTCATTAAAAATGGTACAAAAAGGAGAATTGTAAGGATGAATAAGTTGAAAGGTTGAAAAAATGGAATTTATTGAAATACTCAGTATATGTTTCTGAAGGGGCTTAGTAAGGAAGATTATGATTTTTATTTTTTCTCAGCTCAAGCTGGCAAAATCTGAGGTATGGGCAAGGCTAAGCACACTCATTGCTAAAAACTTTCAGACTACTCTAGTGGTGTTTTGTATTGTGGAATTCTGGAGATTTACATAAATATTGCTATGTAGGCCTAATTGTTTAATGGTATTGTGTAGTGACTTTGGGATACTACCAGCTGTAGATATTACTATTGGGACAATATATTCCCTGTTCAGGGTCCATAGTCTTTCAATTTCCTCTTTTAATTCAGAATATTTCTGGTGTTTTTTACTTATTGACTTCTGTATGTTATGTGTTTGCAATGGCTATGTCTATTAAGTAAGTTGTTCTTGCTTTTTTATCCTGTATTATTATATCCAGATGCTTATTATGGATTGCCCTGTCTGTAATAACGGATCGGTCATAATATAATTTGTAGGACTCTTACTCTAAATATGGATCATGCTTGTATTTGTAAAGCATGGTGTTTTTTCTGACTTTATACTTTAAAGTAATATTTTGATGAATGATGGTTGCCACTTGATAGTACATGTGTAAGTAATCAGATTGAGTTATGTTGCTGCAATAACTGTAATGTGCTGGATTGCACTGGTTTCTCGTAGCATTTTCTGCAGTTATCATCTTGAATTTGTAAGTCCTTTATAATGTATTCTTGTTCACTTTTGTGGCCCTGTATTGCCACAAGGAAACCGTCTATTTCTGCTGGAAGGTCTCCAAATCTGAGCCAGATGTTCCACGCTTCCTTGTCAATATCTAATCTGCTCAAATCATGGTGGTGTTTTCCATGCAGGGTCTCAAACTTCCAATGGTTAACTTCTTCAACTTTCTGGGTTGTGCTCTCGTTTAAGTTTTGTGGTGTTTATCAGAATTGTATATGCTCATGTGGAGTGCTGGATCCTGCTTTGGTTGATGAAAATATATGCTTAGAAGCTTTATCTGACTGCTCTATAAATATTTTACGTCTGTTATTCCTCTTCCTCCTTCTGTCCTAAGTAATGTCAATCTAAGTGCATTCGAGTGTAAGTAGTCTTTTCTAAAATTTGACATGACTGTTCTTATTTTTCCAGACTAATGTTTCAAACCAAAAGAATACGTTAATATGGCTATAACAGAAGTGTTTTTTTTTGCTTTTGTTATATTTTTACTATTGAGCTCTGTTTGGTAGATTTTCTTAAGCCTTGAAGTCATTTCTCTTGCAAGTTTTCCCTTTATTGCACTATGATCTATTTTCTTGTTTGCTGATATCCCAGTTACTCATATATTTCATATTCATCCAACAGTTGTATTAGAAACATATCCCTCTATTGTTCTAAGCTCCATATACCTGTCGAGAAATCTCTTAAAAGACCCTATTGTTTCCGCCTCCACCGCCATCGCCGGCAGCCCATTCCACACACTCACCACTCTGCCTAAAACACTTACCCTGACATCTCCTCTGTACCTACTTCCAAGCACCTTAAAACTATGCCCTCTCATATTAGCCATTTCAGCCCTGGGAAAAAGCCTCTGACTATCCACACAATCAATGCCTCTCATTATCCTGTACACCTCTATCAGGTCACCTCCTCTCATCCTCAGTGACTCCAAGGAGAAAAGGCCGAGCTCACTCAACCTATTCTCATAAGGCATGCTCCCCAATCCAGGCAACATCCTTGTAAATCTCCTCTGCACCCTTTCTATGGTTTCCACATCCTTCCGGTAGTGAGGTGACCAGAACTGAGCACAGTACTCCAAGTGGGGTCTGACCAGGATCCTATATAGCTGCAAAATTACCTCTCGGTTCCTAAATCCTGCTGCTCCATTTTATATTCTATTATCAGTAGTATTTTCACATGTACCAAGAGACAGTAAAAAAATTATCTTGCATACTGTTCATACAGATCAAATTATTACACATTGCATTGAGATAGAACAAGGTAAAACAATTTTCATGCAGAATAAATGGTAAAAGCTACAGAGAAGGTGAACTGAGGATAATCAATGAGGTACAAGTTCAAAACTAGGCAGCTGGGGAAGTCAAGAGTCCATTTCACGATAGAAGAGACCCATTCAAGAGTTTGATAACAGGAGGATAAAAGCTGTCCTTGAACCTGGTGGTAGGTGCTTTCAGACTTTTTTTTTTATCTTCTACCTGATGGGAGAAGAGAGAATATCTGGGGTTGGCTGGGGTCCTTGATTAGGCTGGCTGCTTTATGAAGCATGCCATGAATCGTACTGTAGATAAGCATCATGGACGATTTCCATGCTGTATGATTCTACAATTCTATGAAGTAGAATTGATAAGATGAACAATATGTTTGCAATAGAGTGAAATTATGATCATGGATGAGGTGCCTCAGGCCTGATTTCCTCTCCTCTGCTAGCTCCACATAGCCTTCAATTCCCCCAACATCAAAGATGTATCTAACTCCACTTAATTATAGCAAGTGATCCAGACTTCACAACTCTCCTGTGATGTGAATTCCAGAGTTTAACAATGCTCTCTGAGAAGAAATTCATAGATAGAATTGTTTTAAATAACCACCCTCTAATCTTGTTATCACCTTTCGTAATTTCAAGATTCTCCCAATGGTGGAAACATTTCAACATATACCCCATCCTGTCCTCTTAGGTATTTAAGTGTTTCCAAAAGCTCAGTCTTCATTCTTCTAAACTCCAAAGAACGTGTATCTAATTTCCTTAGCCAACAGCTCAAGATTCCCATTCCAGGGTTGAGACTAGTGTAGCTTTCATCCACACTGAGACAGGATTAGTATTATCATATTTTTTCATTTTGCAATAAAATGCTCATGATGTATAAAACAATGAATCAGATTTAATCAAAACCAGGACAGAAATAAGAAGGCATTTGCTTTGCTCACCTTTCATAGTTAATTGAACCATGTAGAATTTATGTCAAAATATACAAAAATTATTTAAGTGATGCATTCAAGAGAGTTTTTCTTAAAATGCCTTGAGTTTAACCTTTGTTAATCAATAATATCAGGGAATTCCACATAACTAAATCAAAAGCAGGAACATTCATGATTCTACAAGAGATTCTGCAGATGCTGGAACTCCATAGTAACAGAAGCAAAATGAAGGAGAAACAGTCGATGTTTCGAGAAGAGACTATTCATCAGGACAGGAAAGGAAAGGGAAAGAAGCTGGAATCTTTTATGAATGAATTCACATTTATGAATGTTATGTTAGGGATGATTACCTGTTTTTTGTGCAGGAAAATGGCTGATGTTTTGACACTGATACATTTTTGGAATGTATCTATCCTGTGCCTTTAGAATTTCTCCCAGAAACTCCAGCCATTGCAGTTTTGCCATCATCCCTGCTAGTGTTCCCTTCCAATCAATTCAGCCCAGCTCCTCTCTCATGACTCTATAATTCCTTTTACTCCACTGTAATGCAGATACACCTGATTTTAGCTTTACCCTCTCAAATTGCAGGGTGAAGTCTATCATAAGGTTCTTTTACCTTAAACTCCCTAATCAAATGCAGTTCATTACACAACACCCAATCCAGAATAGCCTTTCCCCTAGTGGGCTCAACCACAAGTGTGCCAAAAACCCACCTCATAGGCATTCTACAAGTCTTGGAATCCGGCACCAACTTGATTTTCTCAGTATATCTGCATATTGAAACCACCGTGATTATCAGCCTTTTTGGCTGTGTTTTCTATCTCCCATTGTAATTTGTAGCCCACAACCTGGCTACTGTTCCAATGCCTATATATAACTTCCATCAGGGTTTTGTTTAAATTTGCAGTTTCTTAATTTTACCCAGAAGGATTCTGCATCTTCTGATCCTATGTCATCTCTTACTAAGTGCTTGATTTCATTTTTTTTTACCAACAGAGCCACCCCACCCCATCTGCCTACCTGCCCATCCTTTTGATACGTACATATCCATGATGTTGAGCTCCCTACTATGATCTTCTTTCAGGCACAACTCAGTGATGCCCACAATGTCATTCCTACTAAACGCTAACCCTGCTACAAGATTATCTACTTATTCTATATACTGTGCGCATTCAAAATATAACAACTTCATTCCTGTATCTATCATCCTTTTTGATTTTGTCCCCATGTTACAGTGCAATTCATCCCATTGACCGCAATTTTTCTGTATCATCTACCTGTCTTTCCAGACAGTCTCACTGCACACTGCATCTAGTTGTATAGCAACTGCCCCTTCCTAGACCTATCACTCTGTTTCCCATCCTCCTGCCAAACTGGTTAACATTTAAAAGGAATTTGGACATGTACATAGATAGAAAGGATTTTGAGTATGGGCCAAAAGCAGCTAAGTGGGTCTAAGTTAGAGGGGAATCTTGGTCTCCATGGAACAGTTGGACCAAAGGATCTACCTCCAAGCTGTATGATTCTATGAATTACATCATGAGATATTGGGGAAGGGACAAGAAAATAGCATCAATGATAGGCAGACCTGCCTCAAGGGATTATACTTTCAGAAATCTCATTTTCTTCTTCAATGGAATGCAAGTAAGCACTTACTGGTGAATTTTAAGGAAATTGGTTAATGTAATCTAGTGATCAATTTCACAAAAGTAATTGACCAGATTTATCCTGAGATATCCTGAGTGGGAGAAGAGGTCAACCACCAACATCTTAAATTTCACTTGAAGAAGACTCAATGAATCCAGCTGGTCATTCTGTGGAAGCTCAGGAATAGGAGAAGCCTAATATATGATTAGAAGCTGGAAAAGCTCCAATTTAATGCAAATTGAGGAAATAACCTTTCCGTACTTCAAACTTATGGAATGCACTGCCACCTAGTGAAATAAATGCCAACAATTTTATCTGATCAACTTATTTTGTAACAAGGAGAGAAAATCTACAAGCATCAACTAGGAGAGAAAATATTTTTAACTCTATGTTCAGATACCAGAACAGTTCCCGTTTCTGTTTGGTTTAACCTAAATAAACTATTCATACTAAGACATGGTGATAACCTTGGTTCTGATGACAAAATATAATGTTACAAAACTAATCACTTAACAGACTAACCTCTACCTTCTTGTCACTGGTTACCTTTATCATATTCAGAACGTTCAGTTGTTTAATTAAAATTATTATAAAATATTCCCCTATTTTAAACAATACATTTTTTTGTTTTGAAAGCTAAGAAACATAACTGTATTATTACACACAGTTTTAGTTAGCATAATGAATTTTTGGTGAAAATAAACAGGAAAGTTTTACTTGGAATTACTGTATATTGTTTAATACAAAAACAAGTCAGCTACAGGCAAGAAATCTAATCCTGGAGACCATCTGTTGGAAGTATTCGTAATCCACAAATCAAGTTATAAACCTTTTGAGTTCAGGATACATCTGTATACATACAGGCTGAGCCTCAGAAGGATTATGAGGTAAGATAAAAACATTCTAGCAAGTTATGTTAAAAAACTGAAGAAGGATGCTCTCCACACCTAAAAAGCCTCATTAAGGAATCACTTAAACTCGATGCCTCTTGAGCTTTTGAGTTAGGTGCTGTGCTTTTGATTTGTGGAATGCTATTTGTGTAAACTACATGCATCTGGAAACTGCTTAACCTAATAATGAAAAGGAGTCCTTTTTTTTGTAGCAAGGGTACTGAAACTTGCCAACTATTCCACTTTCAAAATAGCTCTAGAATGCTGGAGTTATTCTGGGGAAAGTATAAGTTCATTTATAAGAAGAAAGATTCAACTAAATTACCGAAGGGGTAAGCTAAAATCCGAGTTCCGTCATTTCTATTGGTAATTGAGAATATAAGCAGGTGACAAGAAAGCAATATTTGTTAACCTAGAAAAACAGAAGCAAAGTATATTTTACTTTAAAATGTTTAAGTGATAGCAGTAACAGAAGTATCATTTTGTTGGCATGAACCAGACTTCTCTTGTAATTTATTTCCCTTGAAATTCTCTCTGAAAATATGCTATCTTTTAGATAATTGTAGTGTGTCCTTAAACAGCCTCATGTCCTGGAAAAAGACCCACGTCCTTGGCACATACTGCTGCACAGGCTGGTTTATTTAATGGGGCCTACACAAGGATGAAGAACGAACACACAGAACCGAGAGAGTTGTGTGAATTTTTTTGGCATTTGAGATCGCAGCTAAATATTTGGAAATGGCCAAAAGCACATAATTTCAAAGATAAAATTAGCAAATTATATTTTTTTTAGCTTGAAAGAAAAACGAATAAGATTATTTGACATGTGAGTATTTATAAAATTAGAGAGTATAACTGGAATCTATTCACCTTTTTGTGGATGAATTAACAGAAACATTTCAAAAGTCTAATCAAATCCAGCTATTTATAGACAGTTATTGTGAGGTATTTGCAAATTAAAAAGAAACAATCTGAGATGTTCTTTATAAATAAGAAGACTCATAATTCAATCTGGAAATGGGTTTTAATTTCCTGACATATTTTTGTGTGGTCAATATTATTCAACTGCATAGAAATAATTGTGTGAAATATTTTGTCTAGTCTCTCCACACCTCTGAAATTTGATATAAAGTAGCCCAAAGAAACTTCAAGTCAATTAAATTACAGAGTTGCATTAAATGTAAAGTCTGCTGTATTTGTTTACATTTAAGATGTTAACCTGACCACGTGGGTGTAAACCAGGACCATGGGCTTTAGTCTAAAAACAGCCTGTGGTTGAAATGACATTCTTGTGGTTGACTGACAGCGCAAAAGTCAAAAAATTGCAAACAAAATTTGAATGACTTTATCTCGATAGAGAAAGTAGTCTGGAAATTATTTATCCCCAAGTTCTGATTACTTTGGAAGTATCTTGAAATTAAGAAAAATTGAAGTGTAATATTTAAAACCTGTCATTTGGTTATTTGGAATTTTCTGAGTGGCAGCAGAAAGCAAGGTCGTTCAGATTTCTGAAGAATACTGTCTTGAGAAATTCAAGCAGTGCCATCTTCACTGAGAAATGTACAAGTGATACTGTTATAAATAATTCAAAAATGGAAAAAAATAAAAATAACATCAGAAGTATTCTGACATAGGTTTGTGACATGCATTTGGATCTTAAGTGACACAATGTAGATAACATTGATAAGAAAAAGCTCATCTTTGAAAATAAGCAGAAAAAAGTATGTACCATTGCACTTTATATTTTGATTTGTTACTTTAGTCGAACAAAGATGAACTTTATGGTAATGGAATCAAAACTACTGACTATTCATCCCTCTTATATTGTTTATAGTTATTGCTGACTACATAGAGAGATCCACATCCCCTGGTAAAATCAGTGTAACATTATGCATTAGTAAATGCTATCTCTAGATCAACAATTTATCCATTGTCCCTGAATTTCTATATGTTGTAACTAGAGAAGCAATAGGGCAGCTAATTTATATCAGCAGAGGTATGTGCTGTGTATATAACATTAAATATTTAGAATATATCTTCCTGATCTCAGGCTGTTTCTTTGTGAAACTTATTTAATTTTCCAACTGATGCCCCCAGATACTACTCACTACATTAGTATATAACTGCAACAGCAATGGAAACCATTGAAACTCCTCCCAGGACCCAGGAGCCCTGAAACAAGAACAACATTGGCCTCAGAAAGTCATGTTACCAAATGCAGCTATAAAATATTGTCGACTTTGGCCCAGAGGTCATATTTTCTTCAAAATCAGAATCATATTCAACTGATTTCATGCCAAAAAAATGTGGGAGGCAAGGTATTTAACAGCATGGAGCTAACTAGGGAATGGAAGGATCACTCCTTTGTCCCAAAGCTGAGAAAAGTGTTGTATTCCTTGTCAAAATCCTCATATCTTGGCCTCATGAGACTTTCTGGTCTCCTTCCAATGTTCATTTCCAAGCAGAACCAAATATTGCAAGACACATAAATTCTCAGCCCTTTCATTTTGACAGTTTTGATGCTATTGATCAGGATGGAATCCATGAAAGAGAAAGGATTTCTGCTCTTGCCTCAGAAATTTAGCTCACCCAATGCTCTAGAGTAAAGTTATGTTAATGCTGAGAAGCAACAAAAAGTAAAAGCTTATTTTTATTTACAATGAATGTGATAGATTTACTTTTAAGTTATTTTCTGTACTGCCTCAATTTAGGATTCAGCATCTTTAATTTTAATTTAGTAAATACAACATAGAAAATTACAGCACAGTATAGTTTCTTCAGCCCATGGTCTGCCAACTTGTTAACCTACTCTAAGGTCAATCTAACCCTTCCCTTCCACATTGCCCACCATTTTTCTTTCATCCATATAAGAATCTCGTAAATGTCCCTATTGTTCATTTCAATTTATTGCACAGGCCTGCAAAATAATAATACTCTTAAACTAAAATATTTATGTGGTCCAGCAGAGATATGTTATTCCTTAACTGCACAACACCCCAAATATCATTACGGTCAACTTGCCCAGTCACTGATCAGTCACTTACACAGCAGAGCGTATTTACATTGACCAGTTTATCTCCCAACACGCACCTCTTTGGGATTTGGGAGAAACTGGAGTACACTGAGGAAATCTATACAGTTACAGATAGAACATACAAAATACCATTGACCAAAGATCAGCTTGAAACACGGGTCACTGGACATTTAAGGCAGCAACTCTACCAGCTGCACTATTATGCCACCTTTATAAGTCACTGAAAAAAATAAAAACTTCGATTCATGGTTCACAAAGCAGCATTGTAAGATTTCCCAGGGTAACATTGCCCTGAAACAATTGTAGGAGGTTGCAGTTTTAATGTGCAGCACAGCTGGCATAATCTTTGCAGCCTGCTCTTAAAAGGACATATCACAATATGAGCAAGTCTTCCAACATTTGGGGAGCTTGTTAGAGAATGAATGGGTTCTGCAATAAACAGATGCTCATGAAAACACTGGTGATGAATTGTGATTACAGAAGGCAAGAAATCTATAAAGACAATCACAATCTGATATGGAAGCACCAATGCCCAGGAACAGAAATGGCTACAGAAAGTGATCGATATAGCCCCTGTCCACCACAGCCAAATTTCTTACTACCATTGAGCACATTTACTTGGAGCACTTCCACAAGAAAGCAGCATCCACCATCAAAAACCCCGATCATCCAGGCCTTGCCCCTATTCACTTCTACAATTGGGCAGGAGATACAGGAGCCTTAGGTCCCACACTACCAAGTTCATGAGCAGTAATACCCATACAACCATCAGGTCCCTGAACCAGAGTGGATAACTTTATTGACCACTACTCAGAGCTGATTCTATGACATACAGACTTGGTTTCAAGGACGATTCATGACTCACGTTCTTAGCATTAGTTTTGTTTGCAGTTTGTCTTTTGCACATTGGTTGTTGTCAGTCTTTATCTATGTATAGCTTTTCATAAAATTCTATTGTATTATTTTCCTGCAAATGCCTGCAAGAAACAAATCTCAAGGTAGTATATAGTAACATATATGTGCTTTGATAATATATTACTTTGAACTTTGAATTTTACTCACTTTACAGACTTTAAATTCCAACCAGTATGATTCACTGGACAGCCAACTATTGTGCCAGCTGACATTTGAGAAGTGTGTCCGCAGTTTTAAAAGCAATCTCTCCATTACAGGGCTTAGCAGAGATAGGGTAATTATGCATGAAAATCTCTCTGGCTGAGGACCCAGTCAACTGGTGCTCCAGGCCTTTATGACTGGCGGAAGCAATACCATTTGCAGATCTGAAAGTCTGAGAGCTGTGGTGATATCACATGTCCCCTGTAGTAAAGTTCTAGTTATGTTCTTCCAGAGTATGTTTTGTTGATACTAACCTAAGATACGTATAAAGAACGCAACAAGAGCTATACTTATAACTAAGGCTTTAGCTGAGGCATTGGTCAAACTGCACAGGGTATTGTGAGCATTTTTGGACCTTTTTCTGAGAAAGGAGGTGCTGGCATTGGGGAGGCTCCAGAGGAGGTTCAGAAGAATGATCACAAGAAGGAAAAGATTAAGTGGCGCTTTTGATGGCTCTGGGCCAGTACTCGCTGTAAATATTGTATATTGAAAATCATATATTGGAAGAGTGTGCGTGGAGATGATGTTTCCTATAGACTGGGGAGCCAAGGACCAGAAGGTGTACCCTCAGAATACAAGGACATCCCTTTAGAATGAAGATGAGGAAGAATTTCTTTAGCCAGAAGGTGATGAATCTGTGAAATCTGTGGTCACGGACAGCTAGCTGTAGAAGCCAAATCATTGGATATACTTAAAGCAGAGGTTGATAGGTTGTTGGCTAGTAAGAGTATCAAATGTTACAGGGGGGGTTAAGAAGGACAATAAGTCATCCATAATTGAATGGTAGAGCAGACTCAATGCGCTGATTGGCCTAATTTTGCCCTATGTCTTAATGTCTTATAGTTCTTAGAGGCCTGGGTCTTTACAGAGCACAGCCAGCTATGGCTATTTTTTTTTTAATAAACATTTCATAGGATGATTTTAGAACGCAAGAAATACATCGTTGGCTGAGCATATTAAATCATTAATTTCAGCATGATCTGCTCCTTGTTACTTTGCAAATTAATTACAAAGGTCATAGATCAGTACAGTACACAAACAGACACGTCGTCCCCACCTAGTCTGTGCCAAGGTATCAACCTGCCTAATCCCATCAACCTGCACCTGGACCATAGCCCTCCATACCTCTCTTGTCCATGTACCTATCTAAATTTCTCTTAATTGTTGAAATCCAACCCGCATTCACCACTTCTGCTGGCAGATCGGTCCACACTCTCACCACCTTCTGAGTGATTCAGAATCAGGATTAATATCACAGGCATATGTACTGAAATTTGTTATTTTGCTGTAGTAGTATATTACAATACATAATAATTTTAAAACTATAAATTACAATAGGAAATATGTATTAAAAAATTCAATTATGCAAGGAACGTAAAAAGAGAGCAAAAAGAATCGTGAGGTAGTGTTCAATTTCCATTTGGAAATCTGACGGTGAAGGGGTAGGAACTGTCCCTGAAATGTTGATTTTTTTTTTGTTTTGAATTCTTACATCCAAGGGAGTAAAAATCTTTACGTTGCATCTCCATTGCTATGTACAAGCAATAAGGAAAGAAAAAATGTGGGAGGATCAACATGTACAATCAAGCTGAATGAACTCAGCAGGTCGGGCAGCATCCGTTGAAATGAGTAGTCAACGTTTCAGGCCGAGATCCTTCATCAGGACTAGATATGTGGGAGGATATTGCCCAAACACTAAGATTGTATACATAATTGTTTTGTATGCATGTATGTACAGACAAATAGAATGTAGAGTTAGATATGCAATCAGATCAATGTGTATTGATAAATCTGATGGCCTGGTGAAAGAAGCTGTCCCGGAGCCTGTTGGTATGGCCTTAATGCTATGGTATCATTTGCCAAACGGTAGCAGCTGAAACATTTTGTGGTTGGGGTGAGTAGAGTCCCTGATGATCCTCTGGGTGCTTTTTTACACACCCGCTGCTGTAAGTGTCCTGAATAGAGGAAAGTTCACATCCACAGATTTCACTGGGCTGTCCGCACCACTCTCTGCAGTGCCCTGTGATTGAAGGAAGTACAGTTCCCATACCAGGCAGTGACACAGCCAGTCAGGATGATTTCGATGGTGCCCTGTAAAAAGGCTGGAGGATTTGAGAACTAGTGCCGAACTTCTTCAGCTTTCTGAGGTGAAAGAAGGGCTATTATGCTTTTTTCACCACACAGCCAGTATGTACAGTCCAGGTGCGATCCTCGGTGATGTTTATACTGAGGGACTTAAAACTACTCACCCTCTCAACTACAGTCCCAATGATGTCAATAGGGGCTAGCCTGCCTCCATTCCTCCTGGAATCCACGGTCAACACATTTGTTTTTCCAACATTGAGGGAGAGGTTGTTTTCTTGGCACCACTGTGTCAGGGCATTAACTTCTCTGTAGGCTGTCTCATCATTGTTGGAAATAAGGCCTATCAATGCCATGTCATCTGTAAATTTGATCAGCAGACTGGAGCTGTGCATGGCAACACAGTTGTGCGTGTATAGGGAATAGAGGAGGGGGTTCAGGACACAGCCCTGCGAAGCCCCTGTCAGAGGGTCAGAGGGGCAGAGGTGAGGGAGCTCATACCACCTGCCGGCAATCCGACAAGAAGTCCAGGATCCAGCAGCACAAGGCAGGGTGCAGACCGAGGTCTCCGAGCTTCTTTTCCATGGTACACCTGTAGCAAATTGCAAGTATATTTTTTGACAAATCCAAGTCTGCTCAAGCTGTTAATGAAATATAGCCACTGTCATTCCTTCTTTGTAATTGCATCAATATGTTGGACCCACTCCGGATCAGAGATGCCGACACCCAGGAACTTGAAGCAACTCCACTGCTGAGCCCTCGATAAGGGCTGGTGTGTGTTCCCTCCGCTTTCCCTTCCACAAGTCCACGAACAATTCAATGGTCTTACTGACATTGAGTGCAAGGTTGTTGTTGCGAAACCACTCAACTAAATGATCTATCTCGCTCCTGTATTCCTCCTTGTCTCCATCTGAAATTCTGCCAACAATAGTTGTGTTTTATAGATGGCATTTGAGCTGTGCCTGGTCACACAGTCATGGGTGTTGAGAGAGTAGAGCAGTGGGCTAAGCATGCATCCCTGAGGTGCGCCAGTGTTGGTTGTCAGTGAGGAGGAGATGTTATTCCCAATCTGCAGTGGCAGTGATCTCCCAGTGAGGAAGTCAAGGATCCAGTAGCAGAGGGAGGTACAGAAGTCTATACTTTGGAGCTTGTTGATCAGAACTGAGGGGATGATAGCGAACAGTCCTGAAGAAGGATCTTCGCTCAAAACATCAACTGTTCACTCTTTTGCATAGATGCTGCCTGGCCTGCTGTGTTCCTCCAGCATTTAGTGTGTGTTGCTGAAGGTATGATTATGTTGAATGCTGAGTTGTAATCAATAAACAGCAGCCTCACATAGATATTACTTTTGTCCAGGTGACCCAAGACTGAGTGACGAGCCAGTGAGATTGCATCCACTACAGACCTAGTGTGGCGATAGGCAGACTGCAGCGGGTCCAGGTCCTTGCTTAGGCAAGGGTGTTTCTGGCCATGACATACAAAGCACTTCATCACAGTAGATGTGAGTGTCACTGGCCGACAGTCATTGAGGCAGTTCATGCTGCCCTTCTTTGGTACTGACATGATTGTCACCTTTTAAAGCAAGTGGGAACCTCGGGGTGCAGCAGGGAAAGATGAAGGTGTCCTTAAACAGTCCAACCAGTTGGTTGGCACAGGTTTTCAGAGCCCTACCAAGTACACCGCCATGGCCTGATGCTTGCGAGGGTTCACTCTCTTGAAAGATGTTCTGACATCTGCCTCCAAGACAGAGATCACAGTGTCACCAGCTGTTGCAGGGATTCACACCGGTGTAGCTTTATTCTCCCTTTCATTGAGTGCATAAAAGGATTTGAGCTCATCTGGGAGTGAAGCATCACAGCCATTCATGACATTAGGTTTTGCCTTGTAAGAAGTAATGGCCTGAAAATCCTGTCAGAGCTGACGTGCTTCTGATTCCGTCTCTAAGTCCAATTGGAATTACTTCTTCACTCATACCTGAACTTTTTGTATCGGTCTTGAGTGCCACAGATCTAGCTTTCAGCAGACCATGAATCTCCTGATCATCCACATATTTTGGTCTGGGTATGTCTGGAATGTTCTCGAAGGCACACACTCATCCACACCGGTTTTGATGAAGTCAGTGACAACTGTGGTATATTCATTCAGATTCAAAGACCTGAATATTGTGTAGTTTTGTAAGTGCTCCTTTGTCTCCCTTGACCATGTCTTCTTCGTCTTCACCACTGGTGTTACAGTCTTTAGTCTCTGCTTTTATACCAGGAGTACAAGTTCAGCCAGGTGATCAAACTTTCCAAAATGTAGGTGCGGGATGGCACAGTAAGCGTTCTTGATGGGGGTATAACAGTGGACAAGTGTGTTGGCTTCTCTGGTTCCGCAGGTAATATGTTTGTGGTAGTTGGTCAGAGATTTCTTCAAGCTGGCCTGGTTGAAATCCCCCACAGTGATAGGGGAGGCATCAATGTGCACGGTTTCATGACTGCTGATCACTGGACTCAGCTCCTCCAGTGCCTGCCTGACAACGGCCTGAGGTGGAATGTACACCACTACCAGGATGATGGAGGACAACTCACTCAGCAGATAAAATGGATGACATTTAATCACTAGATGTTCCAGCTCAGGTGAGCAGGATGGAGACAGAACCACCACACCTGTACTTTTAAAAGGCTGAGCTATCTTGTCTTTGCAGAGAATGGTGGAACCATCGGGCTGGGTCCAAAATGACTGGTGTCAGCCAGGTGACTGTGAAGCAAAATACACAGCAGTCCCTAACATCCCACTGGTACTGCAATCTTGTTCTGAGGTCTTCAATCTTACTTTACAGAGACTGTATGACTATCCTCGCCAACAGGACAGTTGGGAGTGGAGGTGGGGGGGGGGGGGGTGTTCTAAAGTCTCTGTGTTTCAATCACACCTGCAGACCAGCTTGGCTTCTGTGCTTCTATTTTCTTAATGGGGAACTGCACTTGCGACCTGAGTCTGCGATCTGGGATTCGCTGATATCGTTATCATTATGCTTGAGTATCAATAGATTTTTTAAAACATCTTAAAACGATTTTGCTAAACGGAGTGCACATGACTGTGTATTCAGCCATAGTAGTCATAAATGGAAATATTTGCTGATTCCCATCAGAGCTGCACACAAAGAGTCACCACTTATCAGTGCCATCTTGGGACCCCTTATGGTCCCCTTAAACATTTCACCTTTTATGCTTAATACCTGACATCTAGCTCTACTCTCACCCAAAAGACTGCTTGCATTTACCCTATCTATACCTCTCATAATGATGTTCACCTCTATCAAATCCCCCGTTATTTTCCTATGCTCCACGGAATAAAGTCCTAACCTATTCAACCTTTCCCTATAACTCAGTTCTTCTTAAAAAACTAAACAAGCCACACTCACATTGATTCCATTAACATGTGCAGGAAGCACAATGGAGCAAAGAAAAACAAGAAATTCTGCAGATGCAGGAATTCCAAAGCACTGCAGACAAAATGCTTTAGGAACTCAACAGGCCAGGCAGCATCTATGGAGATGAATAAGCAGTCAATATTTCAAGAAGAGAACTTTCTTCAAGACTAGAAAGGAAGGAGGAAGACGCCAGAATAAAGTGGTTTGGGGGAAGGGGAGAAGGATAGCTGGAAGGTGATAGGTGAAGCCAGGTGGGTGGGAAAGGAAAAGCGATGGAGAGGAAGGAATCTGATAGGAGAAGAGACTTGACCGTAGGGAAATGGGAAGAAGGAGGAGCACCAGGGAGAGGTGATAGCCAGGTAATATGAGGTAAGAGGCCAGAGTGGGGGATTAAGGAAGAGGGAAGGGTGAGGAAAGAAACATTTACCGGAAGGAGAAATCGATGTTTGTACCATCAGGTTGAAGGCTAGCCAGACAGATGAGCTGTTGCTCCTCCAGCCTGAGAGTAGCCATGGACATGAACCAACATATTGGAACAGGAATGGGAATCAGAATTAAAATGGTTGGTCATTGGGAATTTCTGCTTTTGGCAGATGGAGGTGGAGGTGCTCAAAGCAGCCTTCCAGTTTACAATGAGACTCACTAATGTAGAGGAGGCAGTATCAGGAGCACCTGAAATAAAAGACATCCCAGCAGATCTGCAGGTGAAGCATTACCTCACCTGGAAGGATAATTGGGGCCCTGAGGGAAGGGGTGAGTGAGGAATGTATGTACAGGCTTTTGCTGCTTGCAGGGAGGGATAAGTGCAGGAAGAAGATTAGTGGGGAGGGGGGAATAGACAGATGGATGAAAGGACAAGAGAATCATGGAAGGAGTGATCCCTGCAGAAAGTGGAGAATGGTGGGGTGGGAGGGGTATGTGTTCGGTGGCAGGATGTCTTTGAAGAATGCAGTATTTGTGGAGAATAATGTGTTGGCCATGGAGGCTCGTGAAATGTTAGATTTGGACAACAGGAAGGCTATCCCTGTTAAGACAGCAGGAGGATAGGGTGAGTGCAGATGTCCAGGAAATGGAGGAGGTGTGGCTGAGGACAGCATCATTGGTGAAGGAAAGGAATCAATGTTGTTTGAAGAAGGAGGACATCTCCGGGGTCCTGGAAAGGAAAGGTTCATCCTGGGAACAGATACAGCGAAGTTGAAGGAACTCAGAAAATGGAACTGCATTTTTACAGGAGACAGGGTGGGAAAATGTATAGTCAAGGAACAAATAAAGCCTGCATTAGGGTGAATGATGCCCAGAATGCCTGGACCAAAATCTCAACTTCATATGAAAATCTTTGCGAACACTTCTAAATGGTGATGCTTGCTTCTCGTGCCTAGTTTATGCATCTGATGGGTTTAATTTCAATGCAGATGTCTCCAACGATGCAGCACTCCCTTTACAAGGTATTGCAGTTTCATTCTGAAAAGGATCACATTTCTCTGGCAATTCTTGCAATCTCTGGGAAATGCAAAACATTCCACACCCGCTAAAGTATTTTAAGATTGTATTATAACAACAATTTGCACCCAGTAAGTTCCTACAAACAACAAAGTGATAATGGCCAAATAATATTTTCTTTGTGACATGGAGTAAGGGATTAATTTAGCCACTGCTTTTCTGCAGAATGCTATGTAACTCCAATGATCCATGACCTGACTTTTCACACAAAATGCTGGTGGAACTTAGCAGATCAGGCAACAATATTGTAAATTAATAGAGATGATGTTTCAGGTCTTCATCAGGACTGCAGAGGAATGGGAAAGATACCAAAATAATAAGGTGGGGGAGGGGGAGTAGAGCAAATCTGAAGGTGATTGGTGAAGCTAGGTGAGCGGAGCCAGGGAGGGGATGAAGTGAGAAGCTGGGAGGTGGAAGAGGTAAAGGAATGAAGAAATGAAATGCCAGTGACTTAATATATGGTCCATTAGTTGCTTATTCAAAAAAGGTTATAAACATTCAAAGGTTTAAAGGTTCATTTATTAACGAAGTAAATATCTCTGAAATTCTTCAATTCTTTGAGTAGCCATGAAACCAACAGAGAGGCAGCATAATCATTAACCCCCAAATCGCCACTCCCCCTCCCCGAAAAAATGAACAAAAATGGAACTGGCACATCAACCCCCAAATGCCTCCTCCTGCACAAAAACCAAGCAAAATGGATCAAGCACATTGACCAACCCCCACCACCCCTCCGAATCCCTCTTCCTACAGAAAAATCAAACAAAATGCATCAGGTACATCAACCCCCAAATCCCCCTCCCCACACAAAAAAGTGAAGAGATTGGGTGTAAAAACACAAAATATAAAAACTATATATAAACAATACAATACAGCATAGTACAGCAAAGACCATTCAGCCTACAATGTTGTGCCGACCCTTAAACCCTACCTCGCATATAACCCTCCATCTAATATGGCTGAAAAAAGAGTCTATAGTACAAGTCCACATCCAAAACGCAGAATAAATGTGGGCAATGCTCTCCGGGTGCAGCGGAAGGCTCTCCCCTCTCCAGTACAAAGCAACAGATCAAAAGGCAAGCAGACTGCACTCCCTTTAATGCTTCAGTCTCCCTTGTCATTTTAATTGGTGAACAATGGAAGCTTTAATCAGTGAAATAGACCCAACAATCAATTTGCACTACGATGTTTGTGCATGCTGCCTCAGCCTCCTGGTATCCTCTTGGAGACCGCAGAGGGCTGGAACACCCAAGCCTCCACATTCACTTGAAGTTGCAATCACCCTTGTTGCTTTAATCAGCCAACAATAGAAGCTATAATCAGCGAAATGAGGTCAAACATTGGCTCGCACACCATCTTGCAGCCTTCTTGCCACAAGGTTCACTCTTGATGCTTCTGCCTCCCAGAGTCTATTCAGAGACTGCAAAGCACTGAAGCACACAAAGGATCTCCAAACAGCAAAACACTGGCTCCAAAAGTTCCAGAGTCACGTTCAAGTTAAGAAACAAAAGTAAGTGACATAAAAGTGAAATGCTCCCTCTGTGGCCCAAGTTCTTGCACTTGCTTTAAACTTGCCAGAACAATACACACAAAATGCTGATGAAGTTCAGCAGGTTAGGCAGCATCTATAAAAGGAAAAACATAGTCAATGTTTCAGACAGAGACCATTCATCAGGACTCTTTATTTCCATAAATGCAGGCTGACTTGATGAATTCTTCCAGCTTTTTTGTGTGTGTTTTTCCCAGATTCCTGTACTGATTGCAACTCACCTGTTTTTGCTTCTCACACTCCTAATTTATTGGCTTCACTGGGGGAAAAGCTATTATCCTACTGTGTAACATCTCAAAAGAAATTAAATCTAAATATACTAGTATTAATAGGAGTAACAGTCAATAGTCTGGAAAATTTACTAGCCCAGAACTACAGACAATCCAGGCATGCCAGGGTAATGGAGTTTTGCTGTAGTATAATATCCATCTGAAAGAGATGAAGGTATTCTGATTGAATATTTCACCCTGAAGCCAGTGTCTCTGACAGTACAGCATTTCTTCACTATTGCACTGTTGTCCGTCTCCTGACTTGAACCCACAGCTACCAAGGAATTCCCAGAATACTCATGGACAAAGCTTCAGGAACAGCAGCTTCCCTATTATAGAGAAGGTAAATGAATTAAGAGTTAACAACACACCATCAAACTCCTGAGGAAGTTGAAAATTATTTCAAGTTTGCTTTTCACTTAATGTCACAAGCTGTTTCTTCCTATTGATTTTGCCTTTCCCTGGTCACAACCTGATCAGCATTAGTAATCTTGGTATCATCGACCTAGGCATTCTCTCTCTCCCCTCTTCCATTGGGCAGAAGATACAAAAGCCTGAAAACACATACCACCAGGCTCAAGGACAGCTTCTACTGAAAGTTTTCCTAGTATGATAAGGTAGACTTCTGAACTCACAATCTACCTTATTATGATTGTCCAGCTTTTTGTCTGTCTGCACTGTTTTATCTCTGTAGCTGCTGCACTTTATTCTACCTTCTGCCATAGTATTACCTTGTTCTACCTCAATGCATTGTGTATTGATTTGATCTGTATGAACAGAATGCAAAACAAGCTTTTCACTGTACCTTGGTACACATGACAATTATAAACCAATTCCAATTCCAGATCTACCTTATATATTCATTTCCTTGACCAGCAATGTGCTGGGGCTACAGTCCACACCATCCACAACAAACATTGCACTTATTTGCTGAGGCTATTCCAGCAGCAACTGTCTAACCCAAGTCCTGACCCAAAATGTCAACACTGTATTCCCACCCATAGATAACTGACTGACTTGCTGAGCTCCTGCATCGCTTTGTATGTGTTGTTCAAACATAAAACCTTTACTAGCAAAACAGGGACAAAAACTGCATGTGAACACCACTAGTATGTTTCCCCTGCAGAAAACAAATAAAAGTGCAGAATACCTGATCAAAAACGAAAACAGAAATGCTAGAAGAACTCAGTTGGTCAAGCAGCACTTGTAGAAAGAGAAACCAGTCAACATTTCTCATCAGTGACCATACATTAGTTCTAATGAAGGGTCTTCAACTAGAAACATTCATTGGTTTCTCTTTCCAAAAATGTCGCTTGACTGGCCAAGTTCTTCCAGTATTTATGTTTTTGTTCCTTTCCAAGTAACTTGCAGTGTTTCCTATCATGGTCCAATCATTGCCACTGCGCCTAATTATCAGAACCCTATAACTCAATAGCGCTGCTGGGGAGAGCTTCTTCGATGAATTGCAACAGTCCAAGAAGATGGCTCACCACGTTCACAGGGACAGTAAATACTTTCCTTGCCAGAGATGCTCACATCCTGAAAAATGAATAAGATCATTGCAACAGCTGTTCCTTTTCTGTAGACATTTGCCTGTTTGGATCTGTCTTAGAGACATGAGCTACCATTGAACCATGGCTGGCAACTAAATCTATGTAATTGAATATGTTTCCCTTCTATTCATGTTAATGAGTGAAATGAATAGCTGAGTTTCACTGCAGACAATCAATTAAGCATGCTGTACATTCTAATTATCAAAAATAGAAATTAATTATCTTATACATATCTTATCTTTTTTTTAAAAAAAGGAATTCTTTGTTTTTATTTTAAATGCCTTTCTCCAGTCCCACTATTGTTAGTCTTTTATCTACTTCCTGCATATAGTTGGCTTGAGGAAGCTGAGGAACTGACTGATGTATTTTGATGGGAAATTCCATGTAAAGCCTTATCAAAGGCTCAACAGTTCAGTTTACTTAGTGATCAAAATAACTTTATTGGAAAAGAATGTGATCTACATATAGTGTCATAGAGTCATAGAACACTACAGCACAGAAACAGGTCCTTCACTCCATCTAGTCTGTGCCAAACCATTAATCTGCCTTGTTCCGTTGACCTGAACCTACACCCAAAGCCTCCACACCCCTCCCATCCATATACCTATTCAAATTTGTCTTAAATGTTGAAAGCAAACCTGCATCCACCACTTGCCCTGACAGCATGTTCCACACGCTCACCACCTTCTGAGTAAAGGAATTCCCTTCATGTTCCCCTTAAACATGTCACTTTTCGGCCTTAACCATGGCCTCCAGTTGTAGTCTCACCCAGCCTCAGTGGGAAAAGCCTGCTTGCATTTACCCCATCTATATCCCTCATAATCTTCAGACAAGAGAAAATCTGCAGATGCTGGAAATCTGAGCAACACACACAAACGCAACAAATTCCACAGATTTACCATCTTCTGACTAAAGTAATTTCTCCGCATCTCTGTTTCAAGTGGACGTCCTTCAATCCTGAAGTCATGCCCTCTTGTCCTAGACTCCCCTACCATATCTAATCTGTTCAGGCCTTTTAACATTCGGAATGTTTCTATGAGATTCCCCCATCATTCTCCTGAACTCCAGGGAATACAGCCTGAGAGCTGCCAGATGTTCCTCAAACGGTAACCCTTTCATTCCTGGAATCATTCTCATGAATCTTCTTTGAACCTTCTTCAATGTCAGTATACTCTTTCTAAAATAAGGAGCCCAAAACTGCACACAATACTCTAACTGTGGTCTCATGAGTGCCTTATAGAGCCTCAACATCACATCCCTGCTCTTATGTTCTATACCTCTAGAAATGAATGCCAACATTGCATTTGCCTCCTTCACCACCGACTCAACCTGGAGGTTAACCTTTAGAGTATCTTTCACAAGGACTCCCAAGCCCCTTTGCATCTCTGCATTGTGAATTCTCTCCCCATCTAAATAATAGTCAGCTCATTTATTTCTCCCATCAAAACACATGACCATACACTTTCCAAAACTGTATTTCATTTGCCACTTCTTTGCCCATTCCCTTAAACTGCAGGCTCTCTGTTTCCTCAACACTACCTGCTCCTCCACCTACTTTTGATTCAGCACAAATCCATTACTCCCATGGTCCAAATCATTGGCATACATCGTAAAAAGCAGTAATCCCAACACCAACCCCTGTGGAACACCACTGGTAACAGGCAACCAACTAGAATAGGATCTCTTTATTCCCACTCTCTGTTTTCAGCCAATGCTGCACCTATGGTAATAACTCCCCTGTAATTCCACAGGATCTTACCTTGCTAAGCAGCCTCGTGTGTGGCACATTGACAAAAGCCTTCTGAAAATCCAAGTACACCACGTCTACTGCATCTCCTTTGTCTGCCCTGCTTGTAATTTCCTCAAAAAATTACAGTAGTTTAGTCAGACAGGATTTTCCTTTCAGGAAACCATGCTGGCTTTGGCCTATCTTGTCATCTGCCTCCAGGTACTCCATATGTCATCCCTAACAATCGATTCCAACAACTTCCCAATCACTTATGTCAGGCTAACAGGTCTATAGTTTCCTTTCTGCTGCCTCCCACCCTTCTTAAATAGCGGAGTAACATTTGCAGTTTTCCAGTCATCTGGTATAATGCCAGAATATATTGATTCCTGAAAGATCATCATTAATGCCACCACAATCTCTCCAGCTACTTTCTTCAGAACCTGATGGTACATTCCATCAGGTTCAGGAGATTTATCCACCCTCAGACCATCAAGCTTCCTGAGCACCTTCTCAATCGTAATTTTCACTGCACACAAACTTCCCTGACACTCTTGAATGTCCGGTATACAGCAGACGTCTTCCACTGTGAAGACTGATGCATTCAGTTCCTCTGCCATCACTGTGTCTCTCATTACAATAACTCCAGCGTCATTTTCTATTGGTCCTATGTCTACCCTCGACTCTCTTTTACCCTTTATATACTTAAAAAAGCTTTTAGTACCATCTTTGATATTAGTCACCATCTTCCTTTCATAATTCATCTTTTACTTCCTAATGGCCTTCATAGTTTCCTTCTGCAAGTTGTTATAAGCTTCCCAATCCTCTATCTTCCCACTAGTTTAGGCTTCCTTGTATGCCCTCTCTTTTGCTTTTACTTTGGCCTTGACTGCACTTGTCAGCAATGGTAGTGTCTTTCTTCTATCTGAAAATTTATTCTTATTTGGAATATATCTGTCTTGCGCTTACCTCATTTTTCGCATAACTCCAGACATTGCTGCTCTGCTGTCCTTCCTGCTAGTGTCTCTTTCCAGTCAACCTTGTCTAGTTCCCCTCTCATGCCATTGTAATTTCTTTTATTCCACTGAATTACTGACAACATTGGAATTTAGATTCTCCTTCTCACATTTCAAAGTGAACTCGATCATATTGTGATCACTGTTCCCTAAGGGTTCCTTAACCTTAAGTTCTCTTATCACCTCTGGATCATAGCACAACACCCAATCCACCACATC
Organism: Hypanus sabinus; assembly: GCF_030144855.1. Lineage (NCBI taxonomy): Eukaryota > Metazoa > Chordata > Chondrichthyes > Myliobatiformes > Dasyatidae > Hypanus > Hypanus sabinus. The sequence continues at coordinate 81,111,432 of NC_082719.1, forward strand.
CGATCCCCTTGTGGGCTCAACAACAAGCCATTCTAAAAAGCCATCCCATAGACATTCTACAAATCTCTCTCTCGGTCCAGTACTGGCCTGGTTTTCCCATTTCACTTTCATGTTAAAATCCCCAGCGATTGCCCTTCTGAGATGTCTTTTCTATCTCCTGCTGTAATTTGTAATCCACATCCTGGCTGCTGTTTGGAGGCATGTGTACAACTGCCATTAGGGTCCTTTTACCCTTGCCATTTCTCAACTCAACCCATAGAAAATCTACACCTTCCAATCCCATGTCATCGCTTTCTAATGATTTAATATTATTTCTTATACACAGGACCACACTACCTCCCTCTGCCGACCAACTTATCTTTCCAATACACCATATACCCTTGGGCAATCATCTCTCAAGGGCAGCCATCCTTTAGCCAAGTTTCAGAGATGGCCACAATGTCATACTTGGCAATCTGTAGCTGAATTTCAAGATTTACCATTTCTTATGCTGCATACATTCAAATATAACATTTTCAGTCCAGTATTTGTTGCTTTCTGTTTTAACTGCACCACGCCTCTATTGCCCTGTAACTCATCCCACTGGCTGTGATTAATCCTCATCTCCTGCGTGTCCTTTCTATCATCTCTGATGCACGATATTTTGATTTATTTCTGTTTCCCCTTCATCAGCCCTATCACTCCGGTTCCCAACACCTTACCAAATTAGTTTAAACCCTCTCTAACAACTCTATTAAACAGGATATTGGACCTCTTTGGGTTCAGGTGTAACCCGGCCTTTTTGTACAAGTCGTACCTCCCCCAGAAGAGACCCAAATGATCCAGGAACCCAAAGCCCTGCCCCCTGCACCACTCTCTCTGCCATGCATTAATATGGCTGATTATGCTATTCTTGCACTCGCTAGCATGTGGCACAGGCAGCAATCCTGAGATTACTACCCTAGAGGTCCTACCCAACTCCCTGAATTCACCCTTCAGGACCTCCTCTCTTTTTCTACCTATGTTGTTGGTACCAACGTGTACCAAGACTTCTGCCTGTTCACCCTCTCCCTTCAGAATACTCTGCACCTGATCTGAGACATCCCTTGTGGGTATCTCTATCAGGCTGACAGAACCTCCTGTCTGTTCCCCTCACTATGGAATCCCCTATGACTACCACATTCTTCACCCTTCTGCACCATGGAACCAGGCTCAGTGCCAGAGACCCGATCACTATGGGTCTCTGTTAGATCATCCCTCTCAACAACGTCAAAAACAAGATAACGATTACTGAGGGGTGTACTCTATTATCTGACCTCTTCCCATTCCTTCTCTGACAGTCACTCATTTGTCTATTTTGTGCAAACTCGGAGTGACTAACTCCCTGTAGCTCCTATCTATCTCCTGCTCACTTTCCCTAATAAGCTGTAGGTCATCGAGCTGCAGTTCCAGCTCCCTAACACAGTCTCTCAGGAGCCGCATCTTGGTGTACCTGGCTCAGATGTGGCCTTCTGGGATACTGGAAGATTCACACGATCCCCACATCTGACACCCAGAACAAAGTACAAACCCGACAGACATGCTTTCTATTCCTCCAAAAAAAAGTGCAGGGGAAAAAGAAAAAAAAATGCTGTCCACTTACCTCGCCAAAGCCCCCCCCCCCACTCCACCGCAGACCACTCTTGCCCATCCAACCCTTTTACAATATGGAAGTTAAAATCACCTACTATCGCAACTTTCAGTTTCTTGCAACAGTCTGCGATCTCTCTACAAATGTGCTCCACTAAATTACATAGACTGTTGCGTGGTTTCTAATACAATCCATTAACGTGATCATACCTTTCTTATTCCTCCGTTCTACCCATAAAGCCTCACGAGATGAGCTCTCCAGTCTGTCTTGACTGAGCACTGACATGACATTTTCCCAGATTAGTAATACAGTATCTCCCTCTTTAATCTCTCCCACTCTATTACTTCTAAAACAACAGAACCCTGAAACATTGAACTTTCAGTCCTGCCCCTAATGCAGCCAGTCTCACTAAGCTCACGATGCCCTAAGCTCACCCTCCTTCCCTACAAGATTCTTCACCTTTCGCCTTGACTCACATTAAATTTAGAAAAAATCAAGACATCAGCTCTTTCACTTTAGTACAATTATAACATAGCCCTGGTTTGCTAAACCTGAACTTATTTTTTAAGAATCAACTGAAGTTTACTCCTCTTAAATTTTAAGATTTCAATATGTTTGTTCAAAGTTTCAAATACTTCTACTTGCAGTACCACTGACTCCCTGTCTGACAACACTATTCACTGGAATATGAGAGCTCAGTTATTGATCATGATCTCTGATTCCTTACTCAGCCCTGTTGTGCAGCAGACCTTCGTTGACCTTCAGTTTTGAGTTTACCTTCCACCGTTCGAACCTAGCTATCTGGCAGACTTGGATTTAAATTAAAATTATGTACACTGAACTCCAGGCCAAGACAATGGAAGGGCTGATTCAATTTTTAAATGCCTTGAAGGGTATTTGGACTAGACCAGAAGTGCACTCACTGCCTCGTCAATTTTCGGTCCTTTGAAAATATCCTGGGTGCATGCTTGAACTGGTTAGGTCCTTCGTATGTGTGGAACTGTAGAGGACCTGGCACTTATTTAACATTTTTTTTCTAAATTTCATTCCAAATCATTACATCACGTATCATTTATGCTGCAGTAGTTTGGCTAAATGTTTAACAGCCAAACAATTGTCCTTAAAGAGAAGTCAGGAGGCAGCAAATAAGAGGGTAAGTTAAAATCCTAGCTACTAAACTTATACCAGAGTTGGTGGCCTCTTCTGCCTCTGTAAGGGCTCCTCTTATTCCAGATTAGAACTGTATCATAATTTTCTTTCTTGTGGTTGGTAGTAACAGTGCGATCACTCAAGTCAACTATAACCAAAGGATTATTTCCCTAATGGAAAATGTGCATGACTTTATTTAACATAGGGAGGCTGATGCATGGTCAGCCACCAGACATTCCTTGGCAGATTGGGATCAGGGTCCAGTGGCATTGAATGCAGGACAAATGGGAATGTTTCACTGCTGCAGCCTTCCTCCACTTCACCACTGTTGGGATTTGTCATCATCTTCCCTCAGCTCAATCACTAAGGTCTAGGTTGGATCATTCTTCACCTGGAACTTCCGCCCTGACCTTACCGCTACGGGTGGCCCTACCTGCAGACAGCATCAATCTCAGGATATTAGGAACTCACAAGCCTCTCCACCATGACAAAGTAATGATCCTCGGAGAAGACCCTCTTGGCCAGTACCTTAGCTTGCTTCTACTCTAGTTCTATGGCTTTTGAGGCAGATCCACAGACTCTGTCACAAGTGGACCAGGAGATGTATGAAAGGCAGAAACACAAGAAATTCTACAGATGCCGGAAATCCAAAGCAACCCACACAAATGCTGGAGGAACTCAGCAGGTCAGACAGCATCTAAGGAAGAGTGGATACAGTTGACATTTTGAGCCTTCTCTGTATGAAAGAACAAAGCTTTGGTACGAAGAGCGAGCTAGTTATAGAGGGAGTGCACAAGTGGAATTAGATGATTATGTACGGTATCCTTTCAGGCATCAGCTACATGAAACCCATCCCTCAGAACCTGATGGGGAAGCATGCATTAGCCTGATTATTAATGAACGTTGTGATGAAACTGAGGTCCCGATCCCCCAGCATTCCTTCAAATGGTCACTGTAGGCAAAGATGTATTTCATCATCCTAGCCTACCCCTGTTCTGTACCTTGAAACTGCTCTTACACTGTTCACTTTACATTGCCGCTACTTCCTCAGGAGAGTAAAGACATTTGCTTGTCCTGCCAATCCTTACCAACTTCTATTGATGCATCATATCTGGATGCACAATGGCTTGATATGGCAACTTCTCTGAATGTGATCGCAAGGAACTCAGTGCTTTGGACACAACTCAGCACATCATGGAAATCAGCCTCATCTCTGTGGATTCTGTCCATGCTCCTCACTGCCTTTGTAAAGTAATCAGCATAATTAAAGACCCCACCCACCCTGGAAATTCTCCTTTCTCCCTTCATCCACCCCCTTTTCCAGAAGATACCAAAGCCTGAAAGCACATACCACCAGGCTCAGGGACTGCCTCTATCCTACTATTAAACTCTTGAGCAGATCTTTTGGACAATAAGAGAGACTGTGGACCTCACAATCTACCTTGTTATGTTCTTACACTTTATTGGTTACCTGCTCTGCACTTTCTCTGTAGCTTTATTCTACATTGTTATTGTTTTGCCTTATTCTACCTGAATGCAGTGTGTAATGATTTGGTCTGTATGAACTGCATCAAGGCAAGCTTTTTAACTGTCCATGTTACAATAATAAACCTATACCAACTCCAATGATGTGGGCTTCAACATTTCCACTTCGTACTTAGGGCACCTCAGCTACTATCCAGGTAGTGTGAGCTGATCATACTGGCCCTCGAGCAAGCAGCAGCCAGGGATGCAAACCGCACTGACCTCACCCTGATGCCATAACATCCATAGGTGTGATTTGCTGCTGTGGTCCTACCGCTGTCCTTGCTGATAACAGGCAAGACGCTCTACATTGGGTTAAAGCAGCAAACAATCTGGTGGAACTGAATGGGCCGAGTAGCACTGGAGAGGTGGAAAGGAATTGTCTACAATTTGGATGAAAAGCCTGCATTGGGTCTGAGAGTGGGGAGGTGAGACGGTTGGTATAAAAAAGAGGGGAGAGTGGTGAGGAAATAATCTAAGGCAACTGGTGGATGGAGAAGGGCAGACTGATTACACCAGACAGGGAGAGGAGCAGGGGTAAAATTGGAAGAATGCCAGTTGAATGCAGATGGAGGCAGACAAAGGTTATGGAGGAGACAGATGGAGCAAGGTGGGGAACTGTGAAGATTGGAGACAGCTGCTGGAGGAAGATGAGCTCAGACTCCTGCTCACTTCCGCACAGCTTCTGTGGGATTGTCACAATTCAATGGCAAAGAGAAAGATGCAGGTGTTCTGCAGCTGAAAGTCAGGAGGCACTCAGATTTGAGGAGGGAGGGGGAGGTGGTAATGAAAGAAAATGACAATACAAATCACTCCAAGGTGTGATTCTACCTGGAATTACAACAATGCAGGAAGACATTTTGTCAAGGTAGGTGGCCTGAGTCTTCTAATTATGGTTCACAAAATGCAGACTTTCTGCAGGCATAACCCATATCAACAGCGCGCACACACACACACACACACACTTCTCTTTGTATATGGGTGCCTAACATGGCAAGGTAATGAACAGTCATATAATGTGCCTTTTCTTCTCCACAAAATCTCTTGAGGATTTAATTCCACACCCATTACTACAGATGATCTTGCTAATGTCTTAAGTAAGTTTTTCAGACTGAATTACATCATTCTCTGCTAAATTTCTTACTGTCTAGAGAGAGCCTGGTTGAGCGTCTTTTGCTGCTGTAGTCCAAAGGTTCACATGTTGTGCATACAGAGGTGCTCTTCTGTATACCTCTGTTGTAAGGCATGGTTATTTGAATTACTATTACCTTCATGTCAGCTTGAACCAGTCCGGCCATTCTCCTCTGACCTCTCTCATTAACAAGGCATTTTCATTTATAGAAATGCTGCCCACTCAATTTTATTTTGTTTTTGTTTTTTTGCACGATTCTCTGGTGACTCTAGAGAACATTGTGCATGAAAATCCCAGATCAGCATTTTCTGAGATAATCAAACCATCGTCTTTGTACCCACAATCACTCCATTATCAAAGTCACTTAAATCACATTTCTTCCCCATTCTGATCTTTGGCCTGAGCAACAATTGAGCCTTTGACCATATCTACATGCTTTTATGCATTGAGAAGCTATCACATATTTGGCTATTTTGATATTTGCATTAATGAGCAGAAGTACAGGTGTATCTGATATAGTGGCCACAGTGTGTATAGTTTCTAAAGAAGAACCACATTTCCACAATTTGTATATTAAAAATAGCATTATGATTGCATTAAATGAAGTTTAAAATCATATCCACAACGCAACTGAAATTCTAAGTCCCAATCTTTATGCATGATGTCAAGAGCAAGAGTTGCTATCATAACCTTCAAAGCATGAAAACCTAGAAACAATGTCCATGATATACGTTTGTACTTCAGAAGCTGACAGCTGTGTACTAAATGAGAGAATTTTAGTAAGAAATGTATTATATACAACTGGATCCCTGTGATGTCTTCTATGTTATCTATGTTGTAGTACTAAAGTGGTTCATTACAATTATACCAGTGCTGGAATAGATATTCCACTCGCACTTTTAACATTTTCATGTTGGTGATAGCTGTCTGCCACCTGCTGTTGCTTATAGACAAAAAAGGAAAAACTGAAAGAAGGCAGTGGTTTATATTATTTTTAATTGGTATGAATTTCAAGATATTTTTGTCAAGAAAATTGCATGTGAAAAATAGGCTCATAAGCTATGCAAAGAAATGCAACTTGAATTCCAGACATTTAGGATAAGGCCAGAGTAAACACTCTCATTAGGCTATGAAATAAGTTACTGAAGTGACCAGAGAGATGTCATAAACATTTAAGAATGAATGGTGTGAAAGTGGGGTAAAAGAATTGTAATCTCTCACAACTTTTGAATTTTTTTTTATTTTTACTTTTCTGCTGAAGATTTAACATAATTATCCATCTTCTGCTTGTACATCTAGTCCCAATTCCTTTATTATTTTAGCACATTTTTAATTTCAGATTTCCAACATCTGCCATTTTCTTCCACTTCCATTTACGATCCTCTTTCAGTTGGTTCCATCACCCCTTTGGATCTTGCACTTCTTGCCACCCATCAATGTCAAGGGTGAACCTGCAGTTAATTATGATCTGTCCTCTGATGCTGACTATACCGATATGATCTTCCAGGGCATCTGTCATTAGTTGTTCTAGGAAAATGTAGAACAGCGTGGGTGAAAGGAGTCCGCCATGCCAGACTCCAACTGATGTGCGGAACCGCCCTCCAGCTGTGCCTTGCACAAGCCGCACTGCTAGTTTGGTGCAGAGCTGCTTCATGGTTTCGACCAGCTTCTGGCCCATGTTGTATCTCTTCATTGTGTCCCAGAGTGCATCATGCTATACCCTGTAGAATACCTTCTTGAAGTCTAGGAACATGTGGAAGATGTGCTGTTAATGTTGGTGTATTTCTCGCACAGGACTCGGAGGCTGAATATCTGTTTTGTTGTATTTCTTCCACTTCTGAATCAAGCCTGCTCTTCGGCGAAAAATGGATTATTTAATCAATGGATTCTTCTTGAGTTAGAAATTCTATGTGATCCTATACTTAATATTGACTGTACTGGGAATTACATTTTTGTAATATGATCATTTCTATTTAAAACTTCTTGCATAATACATGGATTAAGATTTCCACTATCTTTAAAGGAAAAACAGTATGCATCCCATATGGAACATTAGTTCCAGTTAACAATCTACAGTAAATTTATGCAGTGGTGACTTCTGATCAGCTGGAAGGCAGGCAAAATTATTTTGCAGATGGAAGTTAATCACAAACAATACAAAGTGTTGCATTTGGGAATTCAAATAGCGGTAGGGTGTAGTGGGGTGCTAAAGAATGGTGATAAACAGAGGGACCTTAGGATGCAAGTCCATTGTTCCTTGAAAGTTGTACACAGGTATATAGAGTGGTGGAGAAAACAGTTTATCATGCTTGCCTGCATAGGTCAAAGCTTAGTGTATAAATGTTGTGATGTTCTGTTACAACTTTACAGAATACAGGTTGGACCATACTTGGAATATTGTGTGCAGATCTGATCAATGCACTATAGGAATAATGTGGTTGCGCTGGAGAGAACAAAGAGTAGATACGGCATGATGTTGCCTGATTTAGAGGATTATAGTCATGGGAAGAGATTGGACAGACCAGGTGTATTTTCCCTGGACTGAAGGAAGCTGAGGGGTAACCAGTTGAGTTATATAAAGTCACAAAGGGCATAGGTAGGGTAAATAATCAGCAGCTCACATAAAATGCTGGAGGGACTCAGCAGGTCAGGCAGCAACTATGGAGGGGAATAAACAGTCAGCATATCAGGCTAACCCTTCATTGGGATTTATTTGGTAGATTGTCAGAATTTTTATCCCATGATAAGGTGCCAAATGTTTCAGGCAAGAGGAGACTCTTGTGGAGATCTGAGGAGAAAAGATTATTAAAATATCAGATATCTAGAACTTCCTGTTAGAGGAGGCTCTGGAATTAGATGCTCACTATATTTAACAGAGAGTTAGACAGGAAAAGAGACAGCAATGCCCTGAAGGCTACAATTCCTAATACGGGTGAGTGGGAATAGAGTGAATGAGCAAAAACATGGGCATGGACATGGACATACAGACAGAAGGGCTTGTTTCAGTGATGTATGACCTATCACTGAATGAATCTTCAGATAGTTTACATTGATTCTGTACTTGTAATCCCAAAAAAACCTGCATTCCTTTAAACAGAAGTTGATCCAATCAAGTATTATGTTAACATGTACAGATTACACAGCTGTGAATAAACAAGAAAGAATTCATATGATTTAGCTCATGTGCTGGCAATAACTGCGGAATTAAGTACTTGCATTTGTGTAATCACTCATGACATCAGGATGCCCCAGAATGCTATAGAGTCAGTGAAATGTAATCAGTGTTGGAATGGAAAATAATGCAGCAGCCAATTTGTGCAAAGATGGCAGATGTTGCAAAGGGTTAATAAAATGAAATCGCGTGATGACAGACTGACATGAGGAAACGTTTCTTCTCACATTTCACTGCATGTTTTGATGTACATGTTGTAGCGGTGTGCTACACACAGCGCTGGAATAACGACATGCAGATAGTGAGTTGCAGTTGAGTAAAAGATTTATTCAAACTTCGCGGCCTCACTTTTTACCTTCCCGTTTCCGCCCTCCCCGGGTAGGAATGCTGTAGGGGGCGCATATTCACAGTCCCTTACCGCACACGGGCTTTTCCCCTTGCTGGTGAAGAAGGCCTGGCACCTTTTTTGGGGCTGGCCTCTCTGCCGGCGCATGCCATTTTGTGAGCCGGTTCGAGTGCGCTGGAAAGTGGGTCATCACAATGTGATAAATAAATCTGAACCTGAATTTCAGAGGAAGAGTACTTGTGTACCTTTCTAAAAACAATAGCTTTTTCATGGTCTTTTTACTCAAATGAAAAATAATATTCCTTTTGGTCTCTTTTTGCATAAAACATAGAACAGTACAACATGAAGCAATCCATTTGGCTCATGATATTGTACTCACTTTCTATCTTACTAACCTAGCTCTTCCCTCCCACTTAGCCCTCCATTTTCTTTCATCTAAAAGAATGAAAGAATTCTTTCGTACATGTTCATTCCTTGTCACTCCCATTATGATCATTGTCATTGTTTCTCTACATTACTTAAATGTAAGTTCAAGGACTATCACTTCATTTTCCAGCTGGACATATTTCCATCTTTGCAACTCAACATCGCATTTAACAAATTCAGCTATCAATCCACTTCTAATATTAACAAATTATTCTGTTTTTTGGGAAATTCAGCTTTTATTTATTATCCACTATTTACTCCACACTTTTGATATTCATTACTATCTGTACCATTTTCTTTTCACCAGACTTACACCCACTTTATTCATTCACTCTCTTCTGATATCCACCCACCACACGTTGTCTTCACCCTTCCCAGTTGCTCCGCAACTTAAAAGTTCAAGTTCAAGTTTTATTGACATTTATACAGCTAAATGAAACAGCATTCCTCCAGAACCAAAGTGCAAAACACAGTACATAACACATAGATTTATAATAGCACATACAGCCACAAAGTAATAATATTAGCACATGCCTGAGAAGCATGCCCTGAAGATTGATGGTGCATGAAATGTTGCCCTGGAACCATCCTAGATAAGCACAAGAGAGACTTAAATATCCATTACTCTATATCTATTGTTTTAAATTCTAATGCAAGGTGATTGAGTTGAGACATTAACTCTGCTTCTCCCTCCACACCTACTGACTGACCTTAAAATCCTTAGTATTTTCCATTTTGTGAAGGAAGGGAACAAATCTCATCCTGCCTGTTCTTCTGCAGTTCAATTAATCATAAAAGTGGTTGTGAACGACTGATACTTACTTCACTTCATCAGCTTTTAATCAATTGAAGGATTCATTTGCTAATGAATTTGGACTTTGAACTTACGTTCAGGTTTGCAGAGGCTAACATCCTTCCGTAATTTCCCATTTTTGAAAATAACAAACTCTTGGCACGCAAAAGTTTCAAACATTAGAGACACTGCTGAGTTTGGTAAAAAAGATAAAGACAAAATGAATATTATCAACATAGATTTGAATTTACTGGGATATAAGCAGGATCCTGCATAAGAATTGAAAGAAGGAAAGGAGCATTAATATAAGCACAAACCTGATAAACATTTGTAACTTTCATTAGAACATAGAACATAGAATATTCAACAGGAGAGCACAGGAACAGGCCCTTCAGCTCACTATGTTATGCCAGACCAATTAAATTAGTAATCAAGTGGACAACTAAACTAACCCCTTCTGCCTACACAATGTCTACATCCTTCCATTTCCCTCATATTCATGTGCCTATCTAAACGTCCCTTAAAAATCCCTGATATATCTGCGTCTACCAACTCCCCACCCCCCAACCCCCAGGCAGTGCATTGCAGGCATCCATCTCTCTCTGTCTGTAAAAAACTTGCCACGCACATCTCCTTTGAATTACCACCTCTCACTTATACTGCATGCCTTCTGATATTGGTCATTTTAACCCTGGGAAGTAGTTGCAATTTATAATGAATTCTATTTTAATGTTATTTAAGTGCATGAAAATAAAATACTTCACTGAACTTATTTTAACAACAGAAGAAATTCACAAGAATACCTATAATAATATGTTCAACATTTTTTTCATTTATTGGCTCCTAGTGTATTTATATTCTTCCTCTTCCTGCAACTGCTTTCTTTAAATCCGTTCCACATAATTCACGAGGAAGCCTAAATTACATGGTTGAAATGCTGAATATTTCACCAAATTTCAATTCCCTCTGGGATAATAGTGAATGATAGTCCACTCGTTAAAAGCATGTATCAGCTTTGCATCCATGCTATTAAAACCAGAGATCCTTGTGGCAATTGCTAATGTCCTGCAGCTTTTTCCATAATGGAAGCTATAATCACAGATAAGCAGTATTCAAATCTGATCCCAGAAGCTGTTATTATTTGAAATCTGGTTGCATTTTGTGTCAGGTCAAGCTGAACCAATAGGGTGAAGCTCATCTCCATAGTTACATGATCTGATTTCATTTGATCTGCTCCATTAATTTTTCCACAGTTATTTAGTTTCAGAATAACTAACTTGAATATATTATCAAAGCATGTATTTTCTTATGATATGTAATGTAGCTTTTCTCATAAAACACTAGATGACACAAAATTATTATCAATAAAACATTTTAGTCCATTCAAAATCAGAATCAGGTTTAATATTACTGACATATGTCATGAAATTTGTTATTTTGCAGCATAATTACTTATTTAAAAATTCCATAATTCACATATATATATTCAGTGAATTCTGGTTAGTTGGGATACATCAGGACCAGTACATTTTGACCCAATTAAGCAGATGTCCCAATTTGCCGAAGTTTAAAGGAAAGAGTTAAAAAGTTATAAAATAGACAAGCTACTATTTAACTGAGCATCAAATTGTATACTTAGGTGAAATTCAGAACAAATTATAACACTACCAATACCACTACAGTACTATAAACTGTGCATTCATTTCTAATAGTTATTGACGGATGAATTCATCCAGTGTACAGTGGCGTGTTCTGTTAATTGACTGCAAATGAACAAAATCAGCGCACCTAGTGCAGATAATGGACTGCCTTCAAAAAATGCTTTTAACGACTTGAATTTCAAGATGTGCTGTCGAAGCTCTTCTGAAGTAGGACATCGAAATGGGCAAGAGGATCAGAAATGCAGTGGTCAGTCATGGAAACCAAGTGCAGAAGATGAGAGATACATCAAACTGACATCTCTCCTAAATCGGAAGTCTACAACTGCTATCAGTCTGAACTCACAAAAACAACTGGAATCCAGGAACACCTCTCTACAGTCTGGAGAAGTCATGTCAGAAATGGTCTTCATGGAAGAGTTGCTGCCAAAAAGCCATTCCTCCAACTTAGAAACAAAGCCAAAATACTCATTAACACACAGAAACCCAAGGGCGAGGGTGCTGAACAACAGCCACAAGTGTTCTGTACTGACAAGTCAAAATTTTAAATGTTTTACTCAAACAGGAGGCAGTCTGTCCACAGAAAAGCTGGAGGGCAGCTGCATGGGTGACTGTCCGCAGCCAATTGTGAAGCATAGCGGAGATTCTCTGCGGGTTTGGGGCTGCATTTCTGCAAATGGAGTTGGTGGTCTGGTCAGAATTAATGGAATCCTCAATGCTCAGAAGTACAAATAGATTTTCACCCATCATGCAATACCATCAAGGAGGTGTCTGATCAGTCCTAGCTTTATTTTGAAACAGTACACTAACCCCAAACACATGGCCAAGGTCATAAAGCATTATCTTCAGCAAAAAGAAGAACAGGGAGTTCTGCAACAGATGGTGTGACCTCCACAGAGACCTCATCTCAGCATTATTGAGGCTGTCTGGGATTATCTGGAAAGACAGAAGCAAATGAGGCAGCCGAAGTTTGCAGGAGAACTGTGACAAGGCCTCCAAGATGCTTGGAACAACCTACCAGTTGATCTTCTTATAAAACTGCACAACAGTGTACTTAAGAGAATTGATGTAGCTTTAAAGGCAAAGGGGTGGTCACCCCAAAAACTGATTTGATTTTTTTTTCTATTTACTAATCTTTATTGTAATTTTTTTATATTTAGAAACTTAATTTCATTATTTTAAAGCATTTTCGCTTTACCTAATTTTTTACGAGCCTAAGACTTTTGCTGAGTACTGTATATCATTAAGGAGAAATAAGTCTGTCATCGTGGAACAATATGTCCCACATTTCAGATACCTCCAGTAAATGGCATAACCTATTCATATTCCCCTATCTTCTCGCCTCAGCCTGTACTGAGGATTCCTTTAAAATCTATCTTGAAAAATATACTGTATTTTATTGTTATATATATGGAAAATAATGATCGCAGCTAATTCAAAGGAATAATATTGGGCATATGTTAAGTGTTTAAGGAGTAAATGAATCCATGAGGGTCATGACCCGACCTTACACTCCCAACAAGTTGCTTGGCTCAACTCCATTTCAAGTGGGAGCGTCGAAGTGTCAATCCAGCTTGTTGTCACAAAGTTGAATTTATAATTAACTTAGAGTAAAATTCCATTTTCCCTTCTGCTTTATTACCAGTGCTGATTTGAGAAATAGACCGTGTTTCACTTAAAATATTTCAGTTGTTAAAAGCTGAGGGAGTTACGGGTGGTACAGCCCAAAAGTCGTCCTGTCAGAGGACAAGACCTCCTACCAAGAGCAAAATTGTAAAATTGCTATTTTAGATTTTACTAAAGCAGCCATTTGAAGTTTTCCACTCTACTTTCTGCTTTAAGGCACATACAAAATCCCACAAAAGAAGGAATCTGTGAAGATTCTATTTTATACTATTTATCACAGGTGTGAAAATGACATGGCACCCACTTCTAATTAGATTGAAAATGTCAAACTTCTAGTTTTCTGGTTGGAGGTCAACAGGTTGAGTTCACAGTTTACTGTAAAATTGTACTATAATGTCAGCCCTAATCTCTCTGATGATTTTCTTCTGCTTCATTGCAATACCAAAGATATTTCCATTATGTGAACCTGCTGTTGAAGATTCTTTGAACAAGATTTTGATCTTCCTGTGTCAAGATAATTAAGGGTAATAATTAGAAAGCCTTTTTGTAATTATTTTTCCACTTCAATCAGTGAAGACACAGGTTTTGTGCACAAAAAATAACTACTGATGTATTGAACAACAGCTCTGTATTAAAAATATTTTGTACCATCCGAAGTAAGAACTGCTCAGAAGAAAAAGTCAAAAAAAAAGGCAGGGCGTCTTAATGTGAGTTTTCTGCTTCATCAACTTGCAAACATCTGCCAGAATAAAGTATATATTTAAGTAATGTGGGGCAGGCAAAACAGCAGTGTATTTCCTTGGATATAACTTAACTTACCCATGCAAATGAGAAGCAGCAATCACAAAAGCAAGCATATGATATCTGTAAGAATCAGCATCAGCTAAGCTAGGAACCAACTTCAGAATTCAAAGTTCAAAGTAAATTTATTATCCAGTACATATACATCACCAAATATACCCTGAAATGAACTTTCTTGCAAGCACTCACAGTAAATACAAAGAAACACAAAAGAATCAATGAAAAACCACACACAACAAAGACAGATAAACAACCAAAGTATAAAAGAAAAACAACAAACTGTGCAAATACAAAAAAAAAGAATAATAATAATCATAAACAAACAATAAATCCCAAGAACATGAGTGCAGGGTATTTAAAAATGAATCCATAGGTTGTGGAATCAGATGTATACTTCTCCGTTCAGGGGCATTGGTGCTCCCATGCCAGGCCATGATGCAACTAGTCAGTTCACACTCCATTGCTCTTCTGTAGAAGTTTGTCAAAGTTTTAGATGACATGCCAAACCTGTGCAAACTTCTAAGAAAGTAGAGGCACTACGGTGCTTTTTTCTTGTAATGACACTTACGTGCTGGACCCGGGACAGATCCTCTGAAATTATAACGCCAAGGAATTTACAGTTGTCGACTCCCTCCACCTCTGATCCCCTAATAAGTACTGGCTCATGGTCCTCCACTTTCTTCCTCCCGTAGTCAATATTCAGCTCTTTGGTTTTGTTGACACTGAGTGGGTGGTTGTTATTGTGGAATCATTCAACCAGATTTTGAATCTGTCTCCAATATGCTGATTCATCACCACCTTTGATTCAACCAACAACAGTGGTGTTGTTAGCAAACTTAAATATGTCATTGGAAGTGTATTTAACCTCACAGTCATAAGTGTAAAGTGAACAGAACAGGGGCCTAAGCAAGCACACAGCCTTGTCACACACCTGTGCTGATGGTGATTGTGGAGGAGATGTTGTTGCCAATCCAAACTGACAGGTGAAGAGACTGAAGATCCAGCTGCACAAGGAGGTAATGAGGCCTACCACTTGGAACCTATTGAATTGATTTGGGGATGATAGTGCTGGAAAGAGCACTATGTCAATGAATAGCATCCTGAAGTTAGTTGAAGAAACCTAACCCGTTTACTCAGTGCTTACCTGTTCCAATATCAATTAGATCTGTGACGTATTTCAGCTGTGTTTACGAGTTCTATTCACCTGAATATATTTGTATGCCAAAAATCTAAGGATATGAATTTACAGTGGTAAATCAATTTCTCTAACTTCAATTAATTTCTCACCCTCCCCCCTCTCAATTTTTCCATTGAACAAAACATTAAATTACACATGATGATCATTGTGATGTACTGTGCATCTTGTTTTATTTTGATTTATTAGTAAAGATTAAAACTTCAGCCTTTTGTTTCTATTTCTGCTGTTAAATAATGATGCTAATGATACGAGTACCTAGGGAAATACAAATATTATAATAGATTCTGCTTTATAAATCACAATGGCACAGGAACAGCCTCTTTAGCACACAATGTCTTTACCGGACACAATGCCAAATTAAACTAAATCCCTTCTGATTGTATGTAATCCATATCCCTCCAATCTTTGCATTTTCATAGCATCTAGCTAAAGGGCTCTTAAATGAGATGATCATATCTGCTTCCATTGGCACGCCTGGCAGCCACTTCCAAACACCAATCACTCCGAGTGTAAAAAAACTTGCCTCACACATCTCTTTTAAATGTTCCCCCTCCCGCCTTAAATGCACTGTCCTGTAGTGTTTGACAGTTCCACTTTTGGAAAGATTCTGACTGCCTATTCTAAAAATTTATGATGCTTAATCATATATTCTGACAGGTAATTAGGCAAAAATCTCAAAACAGTGAGAAAGTACTCTTACATAGGACATGCATAAAAGCAAATGTAACTGTGTCCAATTTTTCGGCACTAGTGTCAATATAAAATATATTCACTATTACCTCACCACTTTACATCATCAGTATCCATATTTATCTCCGGGCTTATCAGTTTACTGTCCACGGTTGGCAATACTGGATCCATTTAATATTACAGATTGAGTAGATTAAAATTGGATTGAGACCACCTAAAGTACACTTTAACATGAGAAAATCTGCTGATGCTGGAAATCCAAGCAACGCACACAAAATGCTGGAGGAACTCAGCAAGCCAGGCAGCATCAGTGGAATAGAGTAAACAGTTGCTGTTTCGGGCAAAGATCTTTCATCAGGACATTGCATGCCAGATAACAAACTTGAAGAAGGGCATCAGATCTTATTAATCTAAAGTGGAGTTCAAACTGGGTCAGAGAGTTCAAAGTGAAAACAAAAATTTAAAAGATTATTAATAAAAGCAGCAGGCGATGGAAATAATTATCAAAGAGGCAGTACTGTGGGAAGGGTAATGACTCAAAACATTAATTTTCTTTGTCTCTTTGCAAATGCTTCCACATTCACTGAGTATTTCTAGAACTTTGTGTATTATTTCAGATACCCAATATTTTTAGTTTCTGTTTTATTTGAAAGTTAATTCTGTGTTTGGCTACACTACAATTCTCTTGAGCAAAACACTCTGCAATATTTCAGGAAACTGAGATTCTCCAAATAGCAAAGACAAAACACCTCCTGGGACTTATCTCTATGTTTGCCAATATGAGCTTAGAAGCAAATGGTGTTCATGTTTTATCCACATTTCCTGTTGTTCAAAAGTAAAGCCTTAATTTGATAAATTCAGTGAACACAGTTGGGGATTTACCAGCAGGTGGTACGCCAGTCCTGCATTGTTTCTTTATCACTTAATAGTTTTTTATCTTGAATTGACCGATCATCTTTATTGATTGCTCAATCTTACAAAATATACTAGTTCAGGGGATTTAGTGGTATTATTGAATTTGGAATATTTGTCACAAGATGTAGCTTTTGACTCTCACCCAAGAAGTTGTTTAAAGAATTTAAGAACCAGGATACTATATAAATATGGATAGTGGATTTGCTGACTAATGGAAAACAGGGAGTAGTTCAGGTTCAAACTTAATTGTCATTCAACCCATACACATGTATACAGCTAAATGAAACAATGTAACTCCATGGCCAAGGTGTAAAACACAGTACATACAGCACACAGGATATATAGTTACAATAGCACGTACTGTCACAAAAATAATATTAGCCAAGTCTTTGAGTGGCGTACCCTGAAGCTTGATTGTGTATCGTCCTAGAGCGATGTTTCTGCAAGAACAAGTATGCAGCATTTCCTCACTTTGCCCTGGTTCAGCAGACAAATCAGTTTGACTCACGTTGGGTGAACCCAGCTTGTTCCACGCAGTGAGCACTGGAGAACAGCACTGACGGGAGACCCGGCACAGATTTCAGCACACATGTCATACCCGTTCTCCCCCACACCGTCTCCAGCTCCTCCTCCTCTCGGTGGCTGTGACAGGCAGCACTGCGGTATGAGGGCTTGGTCCATGAACAAACTGAGGCCACACATCTCCCCAGACGTAGGTCTTCCCAATGAGCCAATGAACTAGACTTTCAGTATTTTATATTACCAATGTCCAACGAGGTCTTGCAATCATAAGAAAAATATTAAGGACACACTGTTACACTGTGGGTTTTGGAGATGGCCTTGCTCTGTCACATAGACATTTCTAACATTTTGTTGGACTCAGAGAGGACAAGGTGACTAAGCATTCTGCCATCTTACCAGAAGTAGGGACGACTAGATCATTACCGAGTTGGCAAACCGTAATTAGAGGGTTGCCACACTAATTGTTGGGACCTGAATTTATAACCTATGGTTAATGTCTTAGATATAATGCATACATTATAAGTCAGTTTGTTGATTATATAAATGTACAAGAAGACAAGCTTTGTGAGAAGACACAAAAAGTCAGCAGTCTGATATGATTATTTTATGTAAATGGCCAAAAATGCAGCAGACGGAGTTTAATGTAGGAAAATGTGAGTTTATCCAGCTCCCTAGGGGCACCAGAAAACTAGAATATTGTCCGCAATGCTTCCTGACAGTTATTTATCCTGGTTCTATTCATGCCAAGACATTTCCTGGTGTGATGATCCAATATGCTCATAAAGCTTCTAATATTTTGTTTGTTTCATTGTTAAAATTTTTTCGTCCATTGAGATTACCTCGGACCAGAGGGCAAATTAGGGGCCACCCGTTTCTGAAGAGGAATTTCTCCTCCTAGAGAGCTGTAAGTCTTAGGAATGTTCTTGCCAAATGAGCTATCGAGCTGTTATTAGATATATTAAAGGTGGGGATTAGGTAGCAAGGACCATCGGTCTGGATCAGTCATGATATTCTTGAATGGCCAAGCAAAGTCATGGATGATTGATCTAATCTATTCCTGCTTTTACAGAAAAGTTAATAGCAAACTCACTTTAGAAAAAAAATCACTATGTATGTCTCTAAACTGTAACGTACACATTAAGTGCCTGTGCCAGGCCCCATGTAACAACCACAAGAATGGAATTTAATGTCAATGTTACTTCTTTGTGGTGGCAGTTCAGCTGTGGGAAGGCTGCTCCCTTTCTCTTTCGGCCTTTGATAGATTTCACCCTAGATTGGCAAGCTTCAGGCTATGCCACAAGGTCAATTGTTGGAGCACATTGGGATGCCTGGCTATAGGATATGGCTGAGCTTGTTGCCTGAGAGACAGTGTGGTAGGAAAATTGGTGCCCTAATAAGGAGTGTGTTCATCTTGAACATTAGGCAAAGGGGTATCCAAAAGGGGGGGAGAGGTGTGTGTGTGTGTGTGTGTGTGTGTGTGTGTGTGTGTGTGTGTGTGTGTGTGTGTGTGTGTGTGTGTGTGTGTGTGTGTGTGTGTGTGTGTGTGTGTGTGTGTGTTTGAACCACTCCAATGCAGATTATGAGGCCCACTATTCTTTGAAGGAAACCCAATTAGGTCCCAGCACTAAACATAAATATGTTTCTAGCACACATACAACAGGCGGAATCCACTTTCTGGGCTTCAATGAGTTGATGTAAAACATTTTATTAATGGTGAGCACTGCAGATATTGTATGTCTGAGGAGGCAGGTGCAGTTTAAGCAGGATATTTTGACTTAAATGGTTTCAACTTCATTATGTTTTTAAGGCTTCTTTCCTCTTAAGGGAATTCATCACACTGATGACTTGCACAAAAAATAGTACAAAAGACTTTGAGGAGCTAGTATGTGAATCAATATCTACTGAGTACTCTGCCTATTTTTGTAACAATGCTACTGAAGTACCTTATCAATGTAATGTCCAATGGATAACAAGAACAAGTCTCCCTCTTGTTGGAGATGGCTATTTCCCAGCACGAATGTTGCTTCCTGCATTCCAGCGCAAGCGGAAATGTTGCATTGGTCTTACCTGATGCTGCATCTGCATGCTGTGAACAGCTGCAAGTAAAAAAGAGATCTGGTCTGGATGCTCGTTAAAATTAGTCAAGTATTTGCATACACAGGCTTCTCACTAGAAAAAGCCAACATCAAATTTGATCCAACTGTTAACATCCTTCAGGAGGATTATAGGAAGTATATTGGGTGGAGTGTTCCTGTTCCTTATGGTTCATTCTTCAGGTCAAAGCTTTTAAGAAGCTTATCTCAGTGGATGCAGCCTGCAGCTGTGGTTAGGCTCGGACAGCCCAGTTATCTGTAGTAGTGCAGACTAATTTAAGCAGCCAGCGCCATCCTCAGAATTATCTCTAAAACTGATATCAAGCCCTTCATTAACACAACCTTTTATGACTGTCCCAACCATCTAAACCACAACCCCCAAAGTTTATCTTTGTGAAAACACCATATGTTAATGTTCCAACCAACTTATTAATAAATTGTTGTTTTTATGAGACCAAAAAAATTGCTGACCAATTTAGTTATTTTTGCCAATTTTAACATTTACATCCAGAAAAAAATAAATTGGCTAAAGTTAAATAAAGCTACAGGAAATAGACTGAAAGTATCACAGCAATAGTGAAGGGAACCAGCAACATGTTTGATATTCTGCCTGGCTTTACTTTCCATTGTCAAAGAAGAAAGTCAATGGGGCACCACATGAATGAAGGATTTACCTCCACCCTCTTAATCTTTACTCCAGAAGTCAAATATCAGACCAGCGACTTCAAAGTATAATGGTTAATACATAATTTATTCTGTTCATTTGAACGGAAAGTACTTTTAATCAACCATCCATCTTCCTGTTCATAAAATTTTCATGAAGTCTGCACAGTACTAAAAAAAGCACCAAACAATTTTAATTTTAGCAGCTGGACTTCATGACAAGTTGTGTTTTTTTTACCATGGTTGCAAACAATTGCAATGTTTAAAAAAAAAACATTAAGCCTCACCCTTTACGGAAGACTGCTAAAAGTTGCAATGGAAGTTGTCCTGTCTTATCCTCTGAGGTTTGTGGCATGTTGTAAAGGGCAAATGGTATTATTTAAGTTAAGGGGTAACTTATCTGCTACCATTAGGATTATCAATGAGTGGTAAAGGAAGTGTAAGGTCAAAAGTCCTATTCATTGTAGCATTTTAAAAACCTATCTAACTGCACTTTATTATCTTCACTCTTGACAGATGACTCAGAATTACTTCCTTTGTAAGTGCTCCTGTATTTTTCCCATAATTGGCATCAAGTTAATGGATCTGCAATCTCCATGACTGCTATTCTGCCTCTTGCAGTTAACGATCTTACTCAATTCATTTCATTTAGTATGGTCACTTTCAAAGAAATGGGTATAATTCAAATAAGGATCCCAATTTCTATTCTCTTGCTAATACTTGGCCCTAATATTGTAGGCAAATCTCCATCATATTCCCTTTTTGAGGTTGATTCTATTGAGTTCCCTGATGCAAAATATTATGTTTCCTTTATATTTTGAGTGTCAATAAAATGTATATAAAATTTAACTGTATGCTGCTTTTTAATCGTTGTACAAATGATCCCCATTTCTTATAAATAAACTCTTCACTTTACACAATGCCCACTAAATTTTCATGTTCATTTTTCTTTCCTTTTCCTGCATTTCTGTTTAACAGAGTAAACAGTTAATCAAATATCTCTGCCAGTTCTCAAAGTACTATTGTGTCCCTGTATCTGTACTTGGTTCCCTGTGAAAACAATGTGAGAATATAGAAGTTGAACAGTCCTAAGCAGAAACCTGATCTCACAGCACTATTTCAGCAATACAATGATTTAATGGACATTTCCTGTCGTGAATTATAATGGCAAGTCTTTCCACGTTGTTATGTTCCATTTCCTCATTTCTGTCATGGTTGATCATCAGACGACAACATTTCCCATGGAAGTGCAAGCTCTTGAAACACAGAGGGGTAAAACCTTAGCCAAACCTTAGTGATACTGTACAAGCTTGGGAATCTACAATATTTATCTTCCATTTTCAAGCCACTACCTCACCGTACCAATTTTCTTTCTACCGTTAATCCTTTGACCTCCCATACACGATCACCCCAGGTCCAACCCTTCAGATGCTGTATACTGGTCCCAAACTTCCCTCAGTGCAGTTTTCCATTCACCCAGAGCCCCAATTCTCTGAACACCTGAAGTTCCTGCTTTTTGATCTCTCAGCTTCTTTGATATCCCCAAGCTCCAATTCCCAAGTTACCAGATCCCCAGATCACCCCAGCCTTCAACAATCACCTGTATGCCCATTCATCCTTTGACTGGTTAATGGGGTTAAGAGGGAAAATATATCAGCCATGATAGAATGGTGGATCAGACTCAATGGGCCAAATGGCCTAATTCTGCTCCTATATCTTTTGGTCTCATGGAGAGACATTCTAATGGGCTCTGTCCCAAGCCTCTGATCACTATATTCCCTGGTCACCCCTGACTCTCCATGATGCTCTTTTTCTTCAGACCCCAGTTCCAATCATCTTTCTCCCTACTCACCTCTGGCTTCCCCTGGCCAATGAGAACACCCACAAGATAACGGCTAGTTCAGGTTTGGCCTCTCCTATAGTTTCCAATGGCCAAAGTCAATCTTTCCCAACCATAGGCCTCAGTCTTCCAACAGCTAAACACCCTCCCAACGCCTCCAACTGCCATCCCTCTCCATCAGTGGAAATCTGATGTTATACATCATATTTTTCTCTATGGTCAGTGCCTGCACATGAAATGACATGAAATGTGTTATTTTGTGGCAGCAGTACAGAGCAAAGACATGAAAATCATACACACAATGCTGGAGGAGCTCAGTAGGTCAGGCAGCATCTATAGAAACCAATAAACAGTCAATGTTTCGGGCAAACCTCTTCTTTGGGACCAGAAAGGAAAGGGGAATATGTCAGAATACAAAGGTGGGAGGAGGGGAAGGAGGACCAGCTAGAAGGTGATAGGTGAAGCCAGGTGATTAGGAAAGATCGAAAGAAAGGAATCTCTTAGAAGAGGAGAGAGGGCCACTGGGGGAGAGGGAAGAAGGAGGGGCACCAGTGGGGGTTGAGAAGAAGAGGTAGGAAGCTAGGGTGGGGAATAGAAGAAGAGAGAAGAGGGAGAGGGTATTTTTCTAACCAGAAGGAGAAATCAATGTTTATACCATCATAGTATCAAAGGCATGAAAATACAAAAATAAGTAAATAGCACCAAAGGAAAAGGAATCATGAGGTAATGTTCACGGCATCATGGATCTGTCAGGAATCTGATAGTGGAGAAGCAGAAGCTGTTCCTAAATTTGGTGAATGTGGGTCTTCAGACTCCAAACCAAATCTCCTAACTCAAACTCCTAGCGAAGTAGTCCCAATGGTGTGCCTTCTTCATGACTGCATTTATGTGTTGGTCTCAGGATTGGTCCTCTAAGATGTTGACACCAGGAACTTGACATGGCTCACCCTTTCTAACAATGACCCCTCAATGAGGACGTGTGCGTGTTCTTCCAAATTGCCCTTTCTGAAATCCATAATCAGTTCTTTGGTCTTGCGGACACTGAGAATAAGGTTGCTGTTGCAGCACCACTCATCCAGCCAATCTCTCTTAATCCAATAAGCCTCTTCGTCATCAATGGTATTATGTTAAGGAACTTAAGAAATGGTAACAAATACTGGCCAAATACTTCTTTTTGATTTTAAAAAAAGAAAAATTACCAACCAACCGTAAGTGAAAGAGCAGAGAATGGTGCGTGGTCCAAGCACTTTGAACAGACTGCATGGTACTCAAGACTACTCAGAGAATTTCAAACAAGGATCAGAGTTTTAAAATGGTTTGTTGCTGTAGTGAGATCCAGTGTGGATCAGCAAACACATGGCTCTGTTGAAGGTTAGAAGCTGGAGCAGGAGAGTTTTATTGAATTTTAGGAGGATGAAAGAGGTAACAAGATTACTTTTTTAGCATCATACACTGAAGGACACAAAAGTCAAAGATAGAAATAAAAAGATTGGCAATTGTGTAAATATGTGGTAACCACTTCATAGAAGATAAATATACCAACAACAATTTACCTCCGATAGATGCCAGGGCGAAGGATGAAGTTGGCAGTTAGGGAATACATATTTTGGCAGGAACACATTATTATTTTTGAACTATCCATCCAAAATGTTTGCATATATGATGCTAATCAGATTTTTGTCAATAATATTAACAGCTTGATCTAAAATCAGAAAACACTGGAAATACTCAGTAGATCAGGTTGAATCGGTGGGAAAAGAAGCAGAACTCTTATCCCACCTGCAATAATCTCTAAATAATTTTCAGAGGATATAAAATACTGGCACATTATAAATATTTGAATGTGATATTCTCAGTCACATTCCTGACAACATTTTAGATGAAAAATATTTTCATAGATACATCATAGAGAGTTTCCTATCCGGATGCATCACAAATCTGCAAAAAACATAGAAAACTGTGGACACAGCTCAGTCCATAACTTACGGCCTTTCATCCTTGGACTCTCACTAACTTTTTGCTTCCTCTAAAAGCAGTCCTCTACTGTCAAGATGAAGCCACACTCAGGTTGGAGGAACAGCTCCTTATGTACTGTCTGGGTGGCCTCCAAACGGATGGCATGAACATTGATTTCAATAACTTCCGTTAATGCCCCTCCTCCCCTTCTTATCCCATCCCTATTTATTTATTTATTTACTTACTTACTTACTTACTTACGTACTTACTTACGTACTTACTTATTTACTTACTTACTTTTATTTTATATATATTTTTCCCCTTTCTCTCTCTCTTTCCCTCTCACAATAACTCCTTACCTGTTCTTCATCTTCCTCTGGTGCTCCCCTGCCCCTTTCTTTCTTCCAAGGCCTTCCGTCCTATGATACTCCCCCTTTCCAGCCTTCTATCCCTTTTGCCAATCAACTTCCCAGCTCTTAGCTTCATCCTTCCCCTTCTTGTCTTCTCCTATCATTTCAGGTCTCCCCTCCCACTCCCACTTTCAAATCTCTTACTATATCTTTTTTCCATTAGTCCTGACGAAGGGTCTCGGCCCAAAATGTTGACCGTACTCCTTCCTATAGATTCTGCCTGGCCTGCTGCGTTCCACCAGCATTTTGTGTGTGTAGCATAAGTAAAGATCTCACCCAACCCTAATATTCTCTTTTCCCTCCCTCCCTTCCATCAGGCACAAGCTTCTGACAAATTTCCACATGACCCAATTACAAAAATTAAAGTGCATGGGATTAGAGGCAAATTGTTGACCTGAGCAGGAAATTAGCCAGCAGGTAGGAAACAGAAAGTAGGGATAATGAGCATGTACTTAAATTATCAGGATGTGACTCAGGATCTGCATTCATGTGTCATGTTTCGCAATATTTCTAAATGAGCTATTTGAGTGTGCAGCTAGTAGAGCTGCAAATGTGGGAAACTACCCTGTAAGTTTGCAAGTGCTTCATTTATCAAGAAATCATCAAATGGCATTCACTGCCTTAAGTTCAACACAATGACGCACTACACTCTTGTAGAGGTGGACTACCCAAACATTTGTAGTAGATGTTCTACACCCACATGGTGGTCTTCATCTTGTAGATTAAGGACTAAAGCCATAAGAACCTATGAAATGATACTAATTTTAAAAAATAACCTTGTTAAAAAGGAAAGCATTGATAATAAAACTTGTATGAAAATACTCCAGCATGTTCCAAAATTTGAATTATTTTTTTAAGCTGCACAGTATATTCTAAAGGTATCTCAGGATCAGTTAGATCCTTGATACCATGGTGCGCAGAATCCAAGTAAAGAATTCGCAAAATTTGGTGGATACGCATTCTGTATATCCAAATTATCTGAACATCTACTTGTCTGCCTCTCTGTAACTTAATTGTAATAGGAATCAACGTCATTCTCTCTAAAGTGTGCACATGGCACACATCTTTTGCTACTAGGTATTTAAACTGTACACAAGAGGTTCTGTCCCTCTAGCTCATTGGCATGTTAAGTATATTTCATGATTGTATGCAATCACATTTCC
The DNA here is from genome assembly GCF_030144855.1 of Hypanus sabinus. Lineage (NCBI taxonomy): Eukaryota > Metazoa > Chordata > Chondrichthyes > Myliobatiformes > Dasyatidae > Hypanus > Hypanus sabinus. Next base: position 81,137,118 of record NC_082719.1, read on the forward strand.
CTTTCTGGTTTCTGATGCGGACAGTGTTGACAACATGGAGTTTGCGATGATTTGTCTGCGGATTTTAGAACTGGCTTATTTATGCTTTTTAATGAAGAAATTATTGATTCACTATGACAAATTCCAAAGAAGCAAAGGGCATGAAGCGCAAAGGAACTAGCATTACCCACTACGGGTCTGCTACATATGTTTTGTGAGGGTGAAGATGAGCTAGAGTGAAAATGATCAAACCCAGACGAGATCAAAGTTCTTATTGACAGTGTTTTGCTGGCTGTTGAAATGAATATAGTACAAAGTTCAAGGTAAAATTAATTATCAGAATACATACATGTCACCACATACAACCCTGAGGTTCTTTGTCTGTGGGCATAGTTAGTAAAACTATAGAACAGTAACTGTAAACATCAGGAGCTGTAAGCAAACTGTGAAAATGCAAATATAAATAAATAGCAATAAATAATGAGCATGAAGTACCAATATAACAGAGTTCTTAAATGAGTGTAGCTATCCCATTTTGTTCAAGAGCCTGATGGTTGAGGCGGAGTAACTGTTCTTGAACCTAGTGGTGTACCTTGTACCTTCTACCTATGGCAGCAGCGAGGAAAATGCATGGCCTGGGTGCTGAGGATCTTTGATGATAGATGCTGCTTTTCTACAGCAATGTTTCATGTAGATGTACTCAATGGCTGGGAGGGCTTTACCTGTGATATATTGGGCTGAATCCACTACCTTTTGCAGGATTTTCCGCTGAAAGGAATTGGTCTTCCCATACCAGGCCGTAATGCAGCCAGTCGACACATTTTCCACCGCACATCTATAGATGTTTGCCAAGGATTTCTATGACAAGCTGAACCTCCACAGACTCCTGAGGAAGCAGAAGTATTGTCTTCGCAATAATACATCTGATTAAATAATATTTAATAATGCTACATATAAGATTCAGTGTGCACATGTTGTTGTCACTGGGCAAAAAATTGCATAGAACAAGATTTTTGCTCACACTGGTCATCGAGAATGGATCTTTTTAATGAATCAACAGAAAGCTGCAGATGCTGGAAACCTGAAACTAAAAAACAGAATATGGTGGAGACACTCAACAGGTCAAGTAGCATTTGTGGTGCTGCTATCAAAAGGAACAGCTTTGAGAAGGTGTGACTTTGACTCCAATCTCCTTTCACTATAATTGTCCATAAGATATAGAAGCAGAATTAGGCCATTGGGCCCATCAAGTCTGCTCCATCATTTCATCGTAGCTGATCCATTTTTCCTCTCAGTCTCAATCCCACACGTTCTCCCTGTATCCCTTCATGCCATAAGACCATAATGCATTAAGATATAGGAGCAGAATTAGGTCATTGAACCCATTGAGTCTGCTCTGCCATTTCATCGTGGCTGATCCCAGATCTCACACAATTCCACACACCTGCCTTCTCACCATTTCCATTGATGCCCTGACCAATCAGGAAATGATCAATTTCCACCTTAAATATACGTACAGACTTGGCCTCCACCGCAGTCTGCGGCAGAGCATTCCACAGAATTACCACTCTCTCGCTAAAAGAACTTCTCCGTACCTCTGTTCTAAAGGGTTGCCACTCGATTTTAAGGCTGTACTCTCTAGTTCTGCATACCCCACCATGGGAAACAACCTCTTCACATCCACCCTATCTAGGCCTTTCAACATTTGGAAGTATTCCTGACGAAAGGTCTCGGCCTGAAACATCGACAGTGTTTCTCCCTATAGATGCTGCCGGCCTGTTGTGTTCCACCAGCATTTTGTGTGTGTTACTTGAAAGTATTCAATGAGATTTCCCCCACATTCTTCAAAATTCCAGTGAGTACGGGCCCAAAGTTGCCAAATGCTCCTCATAAGTTAATCCCTTCACTCCTGGAAACATCCCTGTAACCCTTTTCTGGACTCTCTCCAATGACAACACATCCTTTCTGAGATACAGGGCCCAAAATCATTGACAATACTTGTGGTGAACTACATATATGTGTCTGGACATGCCCCCTGCTGACTGCTTCTGTGGCTCCTCCCACAGACCCTGGTATAAAGGCGATTGAGGTCTGAGCCCGGCCTCTCAGTCTCCAGGATGCAGTATGGTGGTCGACCACTGCTTGTTCCTTCTTCCAGTCAATAAAAGTCAATATCTCGACTTTACGTCTCAGAGACAGTTATTGATGGTGCATCAATTTTATTAACTGGAAGTTTTAAAACATGGAAAGCGTTTTACATCCGGAAAGATTGGATTTGGACCCCCAAGACCCGGAAGCAGCTCTTGCCTTTGAACTCTGGCTTGCATGCTTCCACTCATACTTGGAGGAGGTTCGTGCAACTGACCCCGCTGTTATGCACCGAATTCTCCTCTCAAGGGTCACCCCGAAAGTTTACTCACTTATCAGGGGCCTGCCAACCTATGAAGGGGCACTGGACGCCCTCAAAAGACAGTACCTGCGGCCGGTGAACACCGTCTACGCAAGACGTCGCTTAGCTACATGACGACAGCGGCCTGCAGAGTCGAGCGCCCAGTTTCTTCGAGCCCTACAGACACTTGTCAGGACTTCTGACTGCAAAACGCTCATGGCGGAACAGCATGCGGAGCTCTTGGTACGAGATGCCTTTGTTACAGCAATCAGGTCAGTGTATGTGCGCCAGCGGCTGCTGGAAAATGCCGATCTTACCTTACACTTGGCGATCGAGACGGCCGACACGCTGGAGGCTGTGCAGCACAACGCTAATGCTGTCCAGCCGCGCGATCCCCCACCGGTCCCGTGGACGCCTCAGACCCCACTGCCGCCGGTTCCCGCGAGCAAATTCGCCAACGCCGCTGCCAGTCGCGATTCCACGAGCTCCCCGAACCCGACCACAGCTGCGGCCAGTTTAAAGCCCATGCAGTATTACTTCTGCAGACTCAAAAAGCACCCCCGAAAATGCTGCCCGGCCCGAGAAGCTACCTGCTCCAGCTGCGGAAAGCGGGGCCATTTCGCCAAGGTCTGTAAGTCTAAACCACGAGCGGGGTTGGGCAATGCTGCGTGTGAGGCATGGGGGCCGCCATCTTGCATGCCCGGATGTGGGTGGCCATCTTTGTCGGCGCCACCTCTCCCCGCCCCCGACCCGCTGGTGTTTACCGGGCACCAAGATGGCAGTTCAACTCTGGCCACCGTAACCCTCGACCAAAGCGCCCCACACCAGCTTGCAAGGTCAATGATGGACATCCTGGTGGAGGGGCACAGGACTAGCTGCCTGTTTGACATGGGCAGCACTGAGAGTTTTATTGACCCAGACACAGTGCAGCGCTGCAGACTCGTGACACGGCCGGTAAGTCAGAGGATCACCTTGGCTTCTGGGTTGCATTCCACAGACATCCGGGTGGGTTGTGTAGCAACATTGGTGGTGCAGGGCACAGAATATCGGAACTTTGCGCTACTGGTCATGCCTCAACTGTGCGCACCTGTGCTATTGGGGCTGGACTTCCAGAGCCACCTCGAAAGTGTGACTATGGCATATGACGGGCCCCTCCCACCAGTCACATTCAGGAATCCACAGTTTGGTGGGACCACCATATACCCCGCTACTGACCACACACACACACCGAACCACATGTCCCACCCAGCACCATGCTGACAGCTGCGCCACCGACACCACTTGCAGCCTCTCCACCCTCAAGATCCCTCCCCCACCGCTGTTCGCCAACCTGACCCCCGACTGTAAACCTGTGGCAACTAAAAGCAGGAGGTACAGCGCGGGGGACAGGGCCTTCATTCAGTCAGAGGTAGAGCGGCTGCTCAGGGAGGGGATCATTGAGCCAAGCACAAGTCCTTGGAGGGCCCAGGTGGTTGTTGTTTGGACCAGGCAGAAAAATAGGATGGTTGTGGACTATAGTCAAACCATCAATAGGTTCACGCAGCTTGACGCGTACCCCCTACCCCGCATCGCAGATATGGTCAACCAGATTGCTCCATACAAGGTGTACTCGACAATAGATCTGAAATCCGTTTACCATCAGCTCCCCATCCGCCCAAAGGACCGCCCCTACACCACCTTCGAGGCAGGTGGCAGGCTCTATTACTTCCTGCGCGTCTCAGTCTTCCAGAGGGAAATGGCCACATTTCCCTATCTGGATAATATCACCATCTGTGGTCACGACTGGCTGGATAACAACGCCAAACTCCAATGATTTTTCCAAGTGGCTGAAGCCCTGAACCTTACTTATAATAGGGACAAGTGTGTTCGGAACCACCCGACTCGCTATCCTTGAGTATGTCGTGGAAAACAGGGTCATTGGCCCTGATCCCGACTGTATGTGCCCCCTGTTAGAACTCCCTCTTCCTACCACTCTCAAAGCCTGGGCTTCTTTTCCTATTATGCCCAATGGGTCCCCCATTACGCAGACAAGGCCCACCCCCTGGTCAAGTCTACAACTATGATATCCTGTACCAGCCTGGCAGACTCAATGAGCCCCCTGAAGTCCTATCCCGGGGAGCGTGTGCTAGCGCACAGCTCAACCAGCTATACGCCCTCCAAGCACAACTTTGCTACCCGGTGGTCACCCGATTTTACCATTTCGTGAAAGCCTGGAACCTGCTGTACTCCCTGGAGGACATCAGGACGATGACCAGGGACTGCCAAGTCTGCACTGAGTGCAAACCGCACTTCTACCGTCCTGAAACGGCGCAACTTGTCAAGGCCACCCGCCCCTTTGAGCGACTGAGTGTTGACTTTAAGGGCTTTCTTCCCTCCACTGACCACAATGTCTATTTTCTCAATATTATCGACGAGTACTTGCGGTTCCCCTTTGCCATCCCCTGCCCCGACACCACTACCACGTCCATCATAAAAGCCCTGCGCCAGCTCTTCACTCTGTTCAGATATCCCTGCTATATCCACAGTGATAGAGGGTCCTCCTTTATGAGTGACGAGCTGTGCCGGTACCTGCTAGCTAGGGGCATTGCTACTAGTCGGACCATGAGTTATAATCCCCGGGGAAATGGACAGGTGGAGAGGAAGAATGCCACAGTGTGGAAGGCCACACTCTTAGCCCTTAGGTCAAAGGGATTGCTGGTCTCTCGATGGCAGGAGGTCCTCCCTGAAGCACTCCACTCTATCTGCTCCCTGTTATGTACGTCCACCAATGCCACCCCTCACGAGCACCTATTCTCTTTTCCCATGAAGTCTGCCACTGGGACCACCCTACCAACTTGGCTGACATCCCCAGGGCCAGTGCTGCTCCGGAAACATATGAGGAGTGATAAATACTCCCGTCTGGTCGAGAGGGTTCACCTTCTACATGTGAACCCCCAGTATGCCTATGTGGTCTTACCTGATGGGCGGGAGGACACGGTCTCCGTCCGCGACCTGGCGCCCGCAGGAGCAGCAGACCACTACCCTGAACACTCTCCGGTAACTATGAACCCTGTACCCGAGGTGACACCGCGCACACCAGGCCCTACACAGACTCCTCACGACACTCCTATACCGGGCGTCTCGTACGCGTATATACCAGGCATATACTAGCACATGCATGAGGGATCACTGACACCTAGTGGGCTTACACCTCCAGTTAGGCCGGAACCAGCATAACCTCCGTCTCCGGTTCAATCACCACCACCGGCTCCTGTGCAATCACAGCCGGTGCTACGTAGATCACAGCGGCAGATTCGACCACCTGATAGACTTAACCTGTAAATATACTTGTAAGAAACTTCACCACATGGGGACTCTCTTTTAAAACAAAGGGGGGGGTGAATGTGGTGAACTACATATACCTGTCTGGACATGCCCCCTGCTGACTACTCCTGTGGCTCCTCCCACAGACCCCGGTATAAAGGCGATTGAGGTCTGAGCCCGGCCTCTCAGTCTCCAGGATGTAGTATGATGGTCAACCACTGCTTGTTCCTTCTTCCAGTCAATAAAAGCTGATATCTCGCCTTTACGTCTCAGAGGGGGTTATTGATGGTGCATCAATACTCTGTGCAGCCTTACTAGTGTCTTATAAGGGCTTAGCATATCTCCTTGCTTTTATATTCTATTCCCCTTGAACTAAATGCCCACATTGTATTTGCCTTCTTTGCCACAGACTCAACCTGTAAATTAACCTTCTAGGAATCTTGCATGAGGTCTTCTAAGTCCTTTTGCACCTCTGATACATGAACCTGTTCCCCATTTAGAAAATAGTCTGCACTATCGTTCCTTTTATCAAAATATATTATCATACATTTCCCAACACTATTCAATCTGCCACTTTTTTTGCCCTTTCTTCTAATTTGTTCAAGTCCTGCTGCAATCACATTGCTTCCTAAGCACTACCTACCCCTCCACATATCTTTGTATCGTCTGCAAACTTTGCCACAAATCTATCAATTCCATTATCTAAATCACTGACAAACAATGTGAAAAGTAGCAGTATCAATACTGACCCCTGAAGAACACCACTAGTCACCAGCATCAAACCAGAAAAGGCCCCTTTTATTCCCACTTGCTGCCTCCTGTCTGTCAGTCATTCTGCTATCCATGCCAATATCTTTCCTGGAACACCATAGGAATTTATCTTGTTAAGCAGCCTGATCTGTGGTATCTTACCGAACGCCTTCTGAAAATCCAAGTTAATGACAACCACTGCTTCTCCTTTGTCCACCCTGCTTGTTAATTCCTCAAAGAACTCTAGCAAATATGTCAGGCAAGATTTCCATTTACAGAAACCATGCTGACTTTGACTTATTTTATCATTAGTCTCCAAGTACCCTGAAACCTCATCCTTAATAATAGACTCCAACACTTTCCCAACTATCGAGGTTAGGCTAACTGGCCTATAATTTCCTTTCTTTTGCCTTCCTCCCTTAAAGAATGGAGTGGCATTTGCAATCTTCCATTCCTCCAGAGCCAAGTGATTCTTGAAAGATCATGACCAATGCATCCATTATCTCTTCAGCAAACTCTCTCAGGACTCTGAGATGTAGTCCATCTGGCCCAGGTGACTTATCCACCTTAAGACCTTTGAGTTTGCCCAGCACTTTTTCCTTTGTAGTAGCAATGATACTCACTCCTGCTCCATGACACTCCTGGACCTCTGGCACACTGCTAGTGTCTTCCACAGTGAAGACAGATGTAAAGTACCTATTGTTCATCTGCCATTTCTTTGACCCCTCCCCATTACTACCTCAACAGCAGCATTTTCCAGTGGTGCAATATCAACTCTCACCTCCCTTTTACTCTTTATATAACTGAAAAATCTTCTTGCTGTATTACTGTATATTATTGGCTAGTTTCACTTATATTTCATCTTTTCCCTTCCTATAGCTTTTTTAGTTGTCTTTTGTTGGATTTTAAAAGCTTCCCAATCATCCAAATTCCCACTCACTTTCACAGCCTTGTATGCCCTTTCCTTGGCTTTTATGCAGTTCTTAACTTCCGTTGTTAGTCACACTTGCCTACTCCTACCATTTGAGAACTTCTTCCTCTGTGGGACATATCTATCCAGCGCCTTGTGAACCGTTCCCAGAAACTCCATCCATCTCTGCTCTGCTGTCATCCCTGCCAGTATCCTCCTCCAATCCACCTGGGCAAGCTCCTCTCTTGTGCCCCTGTAACTTCTTTTATTCCATTGTGATACTGATACATGTGGCTATGCTTCTCCCTCTCAAATTGCAATATATATGCAATCATATTATAATCACTGCCTCCGAAGGGTTCCTTTACATTAGGCTCCCTGATAAGATCTGGGCTATTACACAACACCCAATCTAAGATAGCCTTTCCCCGAGTGGGCTCAGGTACAATCTGCTCTAAAAAGCCATCTCGTGGGCATTCAAATAATTCCTTCTCTTGCAATCTGACACCAACCTGATTTTCCCAGTCACCTTGCATTTTGAAGTCTCCCATTACAATTGTGTTATTACTCTTATTACTTGCCTTTTCCAGCTCCCTTTGCAATCTCAACCCCACCTAATGGCTACTATTTGGAGGCCTATATATGATTCCCATAATGTTTTTTTTTACCCTTGCAATTTCTTAACTTCACCCACAAAGAGTCAACATTCTCTGATCCTATGTCACCTCTTTCTAAAGATGTAATTCCATTTCTTACCAACAGAGCCACACCACCATCTATGCCTTCCTGCCTGTCCTTTCAAAACAAAGTATATAAACTACAGTTAAACTCCCAACTATGGCCTTATTTCAGCCACAACTCAATGATTCCCACTGTTATGCCAACCAATCTGAAATTGCACCATGAGTTTGTTCACCTTATTCCGAATGCTACATGCATTTAAGTACAGCACCTTCAGTCCTGCATTATTTGTCCCTTTGAATTTTGCCTCTGTGGTACAATTTAACTCTTTGCTCTGGATGCATTCATACCCAATCATTTGCTTGTCCTTCCTTACACTCATGTTACACCCGTTATCTACTTGTAAACCTGCTGGCTCATCTTCAGCTCTATCATACTAGCTCCTACCTTATTAGCTTAAACCACTCATAATAGCTCTAGTAAATCTGCCCGCAAAAATATTGATCCCCCTCGGATTCTAGTCAACAGGTCCCTTTTGTACAAGAAGTCTTACCTGCCCCAGAAGAGGTCCCAATTTTCCAGAAAGCAGGATCCCTGACTAATCAAGAATCTATCGACCTTTGCATTAAATATACCCAATCACCTGGTCTCTTCTGCTGCCTGTGGCAACAAATTCCATGGGTTCGCCACTCTGTGGCTAAAGAAATTCTTCCCCATCTCTGTTCTAAATGGATGCTGTTTCTAGCATTTTCGGTTTCTGTTTCTCAATGTAAGAGCACCTGTTCTTAAAACCAGCCTTCTGCTAATACTTTTCAACAGCTGTCACCTTGAAGAAAAAAACCAACATCTGTCTTTAGCCAGTAAAGCTTAATTACATTGAGTATTAAAGCATCAATTATGACTTTTTTCCTGACAATTATTCTAGTCCTAAAACTTATTTTACAGGCCATTATTTTCAAAAACATTTCAAACCAAAGGTAGTGCAAATAATTGCTGTTAATGCACAACTATTTCAGAACATACTCTTTGAATTTTTACTGATACATCATTATGAGGAATATAATAGGGTGAATACATGCAGGCTTTTCTCCCTCCGTTTGGGTGAGAATAGAAATTGAGTTCAGAAGCTTAAGTAGCGAGGTGAAATATTTAAGGAGAATTGGAGGGGGAGCTTCTTCATTCAGAGTGGTGGCAGAACTGCCCGAGGAAGTGGTAGATGAGGGTTCAATTACAATGTTTAAGAGGAGTTTAGATAGGCATATGGATGAGAAGAAAATGGAGGGCCATGTTCCAGATGCTGGTAGATTGAACTAGGCAGAATATCAAGCTGGCATAAAACAGGTGAGCCAAGGGGCCAATTTCTGTGCTGTAAATATCTATGACTGCCATATTTCCATCAAATTGCTATAACATGTCAATCACTGAATTAGCCTTAAAATGAAATCTCCCTTTCATAAAACAAGACCTTTTGATTCCTGCTTGAACTTCATTGGAGTGAGTAATTGGCCTTCATAACAAGGGGAGTTGGGTATAGGAGCAAAGAGGTCCTTCTGCAGTTGTACAGGGCCCTGGTGAGACCACACCTGGAGTATTGTGTTCAGTTTTGGTCTCCAAATTTGAGGAAGGACATCCTTGCTATTGAGGGAGTGCAGCATAGGTTCACGAGGTTAATTCCCAGGATGGCAGGACTATCATATGTTGAAAGATTGGAGCGACTGGGCTTGTATACACTGGAATTTAGAAGGATGAGAGGGGATCTGATTGGAACATATAAGATTATTAAAGGATTAGACACGCTAGAGGCAGGAAACATGTTCCCAATATTGGGGGGAGTCCAGAACCAGAGGCCACAGTTTAAGAATAAGGGGTAGGCCATTTTGAATGGAGTTCAGGAAAATCTTTTTCACCCAGAGAGTTGTGGATCTATGGAATGCTCTGTCTCAGAAGGCAGTGGAGGCCAATTCTCTAGATGCTTTCAAGAAAGAGTTAGATAGAGCTCTTAAAGTTAGCGGAGTTAAGGGATATGGGGAGAAGGCAGGGACAGGGTACTGATTGTGGATGATCAGCCATGATCACATTGAATGGTGGTGCTGGCTTGAAGGGCCAAATGGCCTACTCCTGCACCTATTGTCTATTGTCTAATTTAGAAGCAGATATCATTCTTTAGCCAGAGGGTGGTGAATCTGTGGAATTCATTGCCACAGGCAGCTGTGCAGGCCAAGTCATTGGGTATATTTAAAGTGGAGGTTGATAGTTCTTGATGAGTAAGGGTATCAGAGGTTACAGGGAGAAGGCAAGAGAATTAGGTACAGAGTAATAATAAATCAGCTATGATCGAATGCTGAGCAGACATGATGGGCTGAATGACCCAATACTGCTCCTTTGCCATACTTTTATAAAGTTATGAATTATAGGCCGTCATAGTGTCAATGAGGCAGAGACATGGATATCAACCCATTTTGTCTGTCAGCTATCAAGTACATGTCAATACTAATGCCTTTGCAGTGTTTAGCCAATGGCCATTTATGCCATTGCTTTTCATCTAAATACTTCTTAAATTGTCATCCACAAATTAATTGGTTCTGAAACTCAATCTGCACATAGGATAGATTATTTTTTACCTTAGACAGTCAGTGCGGTGGCTGCAGAACCTGCATGTTTAGATGACTGATCTGGTTCCCTTCTCCACCCTTTGGAACCAGGCTGACATCCACCCAGTGGTAGAATTTGGTGGAGGTCAGCCTGGTTTCCACAAAGTAGGCTTGATGAGTATCAGTTTTCATCCTTTTGACTTATGAAGTATTTCTGAAAAAAAAATGTTAATTGCCTTTCTTCTTCAGGGCCAAACGAGATAAGAGTGACAATTCTGACATTTGAAGAGGTGGAGAAAACGAAGGGAAAAGCATATTTAAGATACACCCCCCTCATCCAATATTTTCCTGTTATTAAAGAGCTTGATGTTGGTACTATCTGCATCTGTGACACCTGCTCATAACTACCACTACTTCTCCTTACCTATGCAATCAACTTATTACATAGAACAGAGAACATCGAACAATACAGCACAGTACTGTCCCTTCAGTCAATGATGCTGTGCTTCCCTTTTAATCTACTCTAAGTTCAGTCTAATCCTTCTCCCCACATAGCCCTCCATTTTGCTTTTAAGCATGTGCTTACCTAAGAATTTCTTAAATATCTCTAATATATCCACCGCTACCACCATTCTGACAGCACATTCCAAGCAACCACAACTCTCTGTGTTCATAAACTCCCTCCAACATCACCACCCTCCCCCATACTTTCCTTCAATCACTTTAAAATGATGCCCCCTCATATTAGCCATTTCTGCCTGGGAAAAATGTCTCTGGCTGTCCACTCTATTCATGCCTCAGCGTATTGGCTAGACACTCCAAATGTGGTTCTCTCCTAAGGGAATGCCATCCTTTCTGTTTATCAACATCACAGACAGCACATTTCAAATTGAGAACCTTCTGCCATTATTTACTCCTTATCACTCTCCTCTGTTTTTCATAAATTTATTTAAAAAAAGGATGGTGACAAAATACGTGACAGAATGACAGCTGATAAAATGACCTTTGACTTAAAGTTCAACACATCTGGTTTAATCAATACCCCGAAGCTATAAAATTTAATAAATAAATAAATAAATAAATATGTCACAGACCAAAGTGGTGATCTAACTATGACTGTATGAAGCTTTTGATGTGTTCAAATGCTAGACCTCAGGTGCCACCTCTGTGTCTTTTACCAGTCCCTTGAGTAAGGCCTTGGCTGAATTCTACTCTCTGGATTTATAAACATTAATGGAGGTCAGCTGTGAAAAAGAAAGCTCTAAATTATTCAGAACCTTTGCCAGTACTTCCAAATCCCTGAAGTAACTGGAGTGGCTCTCTGAAAGCACCAAATATAGCTTTTCTTTAGAATGATCAATATAATCTGTTCCTTTTCAATGAAGATTCAATGTGTCATTTTTATTCATTTCACTTCTTATATTGTTTTTCTCTGGAACATTTTGCAGTGATAAAACATGGTTTACTTTTCCTTTCTTTTCTTTCTTCCAGTTGTAATGTTCCTTTTTCTGCTGTCCTGAATTGTGTTTATTCTGGGCTTAATGACTAGATGCTTGGTTATGAAAAATCCCGTGGATATGTTTAAATGATCAATATCAGCAGTCTTCTTGATTGTGAAACATAGGTACTGCGATTAGGCTTAAGCCTTGCCCAGAGTCCATTTACACAAACTTCCATTTGTAGCAATTACAAGTGTTTATTTTCCCATACCAGGATCACAGACACCAGTTGTAGTACTCCCAGCTGTCATTCAAACTGAGATGTATTACATTAGTATTCAGAAAATCGAACCCAGGCCAGGTATAATTAATTTGTCATCTATTCATTGCCTTAATCAGCATTACCATTGGAGAAACTCGTACCAAATATTGAATAAAAAGAAATGTGTTCAATTATAGAGTGTTTTCATGTCTCTTTTTAAGCCATAAAGCATTCTAGGTTTGATGAAATACTAGTAACAATGAGGAACTCCTTATTTACACACTTGGCTGAAAATTTTAATTAAGACCATAAGACTTATAAACAGAATTACGTCATTCGGCTCAGTGAGTCTACTTCACCATTCCATCATGACTGATTTATTATCCTCCTCAATCCCATTCTCCTGCCTTCTTCCTATAACCTTTGATACCCTAACTAATCAAGAACTGATCAACCACCACTTTAAATATACCCATGACTTGTCCTCTACAGCCAACTGTGGTAATGATTCAATACCCTCTGGCTAAAGAGATTCCTCCCCATCATTTTTCTAAATCCAATTTAAACTTCAGGGAATTGTGTAAGAGGTCTTTTAAGTTTCTTTGCATCTCAGATTTTTGAATATTTTCCCCATTTAGGAAATAGCTTATGCCTCCATTCCTTCTACAAAAGTGCATGACTTCCCCACACTATATTCTAAATGTCTCTTCTGTGCCCATTGCCCAATCAGTCTAAGTCCTTCAGCAGACTCCCTGCTTCCTCAAAACTACCTGCCCCTCCACCTATCTTTGTATCATCTGCAAACTTGGCAACAAATTCTTCAATTCTGTCATCTAAATCATTGACATATAACATGAAAAGAGACAATCTTATCACTGACCCCTGTGGAACATCACTAGTCACCAGCAGCCAACCTAAAAAAGCCTCTCTCTTTGCCTTCCCACTCTTTGCTTTTTGCCTGTTAGCCAATCTTCTATCCATGCTAGTTTCTTTCCTGTAATATCATGTTGGTGCGTGGCCAAGTGGATAAGGCGTCAATCTAATGTCCGACTAGTGACCGACTAGTTCGAGCTTTGGCTGAGGCTGCGTGTGTGTCCTTGAGCAAGGCACTTAACCACACATTGCTCTGAGATGACACTGGTGTCAAGTTGTATGGGTCCTAATGCCCTTCCCTTGGACAACATCGGTGGCGTGGAGAGGGGAGACTTGCAAGTTTGGGCGACTGCCAGTCTTTCATAAAAAAAAATCTTGCCCAGGCTTGTGCTCTGGAAACTTTCCAAGGCGCAAATCCATGGTCTATCGAGATTAACAAAGGCCTACCTAATATCCTGTGCTCTTATGTTGTTAAGCAACCTCAATTGAGGCACTTTATCAAAGGCTTTCTATAATCAACATCCACTGACTCTCCTTTGTTTATCCTACCTGTTATTTCCTCAAAGAATTCCAACAGATTTGTCAGGCAAGATTTTCCCTTCAGGAAACCATGCTGATATTGGCCTGCCTATCTTATCATGTGTCTCCAATTTCTCTGAAAACTCATCCTTTATAATGGACTCCAGCATCCTTCCAACCACTGAAGTCTTGCTAATTGGACTATGATTTCCTTTCTTCTACTTCCCTTCCTTCTTAAAGAGTGGACTGACATTTACAATTTTCCTATCCTCCAGAACTATTTCAGGATCTAGTGCTTCTTGAAAGATCACTACGAATGCCTCCACAATCTCTTCAGCTACCTCTTTCAGAACATTGGGGTGTGGTCCATCTGGTCCTACTGACTAATCTACCTTCCGACCTTTCAGCTTCCCAAGTACCTTCTCCTTGGTAATAGCAACTACACTCATTTCTTTCCCTGACACTTGACTTTCTCACTTACAGCTAGTGTCTTCCACTGTGAAGAATGACACAAAATACTTATTAAGTTTGTCTGCCATTTCTTTATCCCCAATTATTAACTCTCTGGACTCATTTTCCATTGGTCCGATATCAACTCTCACCTCTCTGTCCCTTTTCATATAAGTGAAAATACTTTTTGTTTCCTCTTTTTGCATATGTTAGCTATCTTTTCTAAATTTCATCTTTTCTCTCCTAATATAGCTTTTTAGTTGTCTTCTGCTGGTTTTTAGAAGCTTCCCAATCCTTAACTTTCCACTATTTTTTACTCTAATTTCTGTGCTGTCCTTAACTTCCCTCATCAGCTACTGTTGCTTCATCCTCCATTTAGAATACTTCTTCTTTTGGAATTATCTATTTTGGATCTTCTCATTTGCCCCTAGAAATTCCAGCCATTGCTGTTTAGCTGTCATCCCTGCTAGCGTCACCTTCTGTCAACTTTGGCCAGCTCCTCACTCTGTAGTTCTCTTTATTCCACTGCAATTTTGATACATCTGACTTTAGCTTCTCCCTATCAAACTGCAGGATGAATTCTATCATGTTATGGTCACTCTCACCTAAGGGTTTCTTTAGCTTAAGCTCCCTCATCAAATCTGGTTCATTACACAACACCCAACCCAGAATTGCCATTTCTCTTGTTAGCTCAACCATAGGCTGCTCTGAAAAGCTGTCTCATAAGCATTTTGCAAATTCTCTTTCTTGGGATCCAGCACCAACCTGATTTTCCCAATTTAACTGCATATTGAAATCCCATATGATTATCATAACATTTTCCTTTTTACATGCCTTTTCTATCCCCCATTGTAATTTGTACATCACATCCTGGTTATTTTTCAGAGGCCTGTATAATACTCTTTATACCCCTGCAGATTCTCAACTCTACCCACAAGGATTCTACATTTTTTGATCCTATGTCACCTTTTTCTAAGGATTTGATTTCATTTTTTACCAACAGACCCACCATACCCTCTGTGCCTACCTGCCTGTCCTTCCAATACAATGTGTATCCTTGGATATTCAAGTCAAGTCAATTCACTTTTATTGTCATTTCGACCATAACTGCTGGTACAGTGCATAGTAAAAATTAGACAACGTTTTTCAGGACCATGGTGTTACATAACACAGTACAAAAACTAGACTGAACTACATAAAAAAACAACACAGAGAAAGCTACACTAGACTACAGACCTACCCAGGACTGCGTAAAGTGCACAAAAACAGTGCCGGCATTACAATAAATAATAAACAGGACAGTAGGGTAAGGTGTCAGTCCAGGCTTCGGGTATTGAGGAGGCTGATAGTTTGAGGGAATAAACTGTTACATAGTCTGGCAGTGAGAGCCTGAATGTTTCAGAGCCTTTTCCCAGACGGCAGGAGGGAGAAGAGATTGTATGACGGGTGCATGGGGTCCTTCATAATGCTGTTTCCTTTGTGGATGCAGAGTGTAGTGTAAATGTCCATGATGGCAGGAAGAGAGACCCCGATGATCTTCTCAGCTGACTCACTATCCGCTGCAGAGTCTTGCAATCTGAGATGGTGCAATTTCCGAACCAGTCAGTGATGCAGCAGCTCAGGATGCTCTCAATACAACCCCTGTTAAATGTGATGAGGATGGGGGGTGGGAGATGGACTTTTCTCAGCCTTCACAGAAAGTAGAGATGCTGCTGGGCTTTCTTTGCTATGGAGTTGGTGTTGAGGGACCAGGTGAGATTCTTCGTCAGGTGAACACCAAGAAATTTGGTGCTCTTTACAATCTTTATTGAGGAGCCATCAATGTTCATCTCCCAATTGTGATCTTCTTTCCACTGTGACTGAGTGATGCCCACAACTTCATGCCTGCCAGTCTCTACCTGTGGTACAAGATCATCTACCTTATTCCAAGACCTTTAATGAGTGGATGGGGAGAGAATGTTTCCTATGGTAGGAACGTCTGAAACCAGAGGATACAGCCTCCGAATAGAGGAGCATCCTTTTAAAACAGAGATGAGGAGGAATTTCTGTAGCCAGAGAGTGGTGAATCTATGAATTCTTTGCCACAGGCAGCTATGGAGGCCAAGCCTTTATTTATGGCTCTTGGTAGATTTTTGATTGGTCAGGGTATGAAGGGATACAGAGAGAAGGCAGGAGATTGGAGCTGAGAGGAAAATTGGATCAGCCATGATGAAGTTGGGGAGCAGACTCAAAGGGGCCAGAAGGCCTTATTCTGCTCCTGTTTTTAATGCTTGTATGGTCTGATGTGCTGTGTGCATTCAAATACAGTGTAATGCTTTCAGTCTTGTATTCATCACCCTTTTCAATTGTGCCCTCTCTGTTACACTTCAACTCATCTGACCCACTGCAATTTTGCCCTATCATCTGCCTGTTCTTCCTCACAGTCTCACTACACAATGCACCTGCTTGGACAACAACTGCCCTATCTGCAGGCATATCACTCTGGTTCCAATTCTCTCAACCAAGTTACCCCAACAGCTCTAGTTAATCTGCCCATAAGGACATTTGTGCCTCTTGAGTTTAGGTATAACCCATCCTTTCTGTCCAGGTCATACATTCTCCAGAATGATCCAGAAATCTGAAACCTTGCCCTTGCATCAATTCCTCAATCATGCATTCATTCACCAAATCATCCTATTCTTATCCTCACTTGCACATGGCACAGGCAGCAATCCTGAGGTTATCACCCTTGAAATCCAGCTTTTCAGCTTTCTTGCTAGCTCCCTATATTTTCTCTTCAGGACCTCATCTCTTTTCGTACCTAAATCATTGGGACCACATTCAGTGAACATCACCCATCTTTATTTCTATTATTAATAATTATATTAACACTATTTATAATTTTATCATTATAACATGAATTATATTTTAATAGGAATAAAAATGGGTGATATTTATTACATCTTAGAATCTCTTCATGTAATTAATAGCCATGTAACATAGATTATTGATAATATTTGATAATACTACTGTAATTTCTGAAGCAGATATATGGAGGCTACAGTCGTGTACAGCAGAACCATTAGTGTTTGACTCTACTTTGCCTTGGTATTATACAGATTTTTGTCCCCCTGCAATTCTGACAATACCATCTCCAGCACATAATCTAATCTAAACTTTTTTAAAAGCAGCAGGTGAGAATTCCCAATGGAATGCCACTACTCATAATGGGAATATTGAAAAAGGTAGGGAATGAAAGGTAGGAAGTTTTCAAAGAACAATAAGTCCAATAGCAAAATAGACCCTCCTGGGCTGATACTCCAGCAGCACACTTCTTCCAACATATCTTTATGGTTAGCTGGCAGTTTCTTACAGCTAACCTCCAAAATCCTCACCGATTTCATCTAAAATGATAAGCTTCAGAAAGAAAGATGAAAATAAAACAAAGACTGTGCCTACAGTTTTAAGAAGTAACAACATAATGTATGGAAGAATCACCTGATAGTTTTCAAACATGCTCCAGTATCCCTCAGATAAAACAACTTTATAAAACATGTTGCATTTAAGGGGCAGAGTTAAAAATAGAAATTCCCCAGACTGGACTTAATGCATCACTGCACTTTGTTACCCAACTCTCTGAAATATACAAGCCTCCAATAAGCTGGAAATGGGGATCACATCATACAAATACCCTGAATAGCATTTTTTTAATATTCTGATTATTAAAAATCAATGTCCATTATTAAGGACGACCAACACCCAAGGCAAGCACTTTTCTCATTATTGCCATCAGGTAGGAGGTACAGAAGCCTGATGACACACATTCAGCAATTCAGGAACAGCTTCTTCCCCTCTGCTATCCGATTCCTAAATGGACATTGAACCTGTGAACACTACCTTACTTTATTTAATATATATTATTTCTGTTCTGCATGATTTTTAATCTATTCAATGTACATATACTGTAATTGAGTTATTTTTTTCTTCTCTATTATGTATTGCATTGAACTGCTGCTGCTAAGTTAACAAATTTCATGACACATTCCGGTGATAATAAACCTGATTCTGATTCTGAATTTGCCCCTTGTAAAGGAAGACATATCTGACCAGGAGGACAGGTCAGCACAGAAAACAAATTTGCTTCTTGCTTACTTAATATAAGTGCTTCTCACTGACCTCACAAGTTCTGGTGGACACACTACTGAAAGGCACGATCAGTCCCTACACTGTGACATCTCCAGTATTCCTTGTGCCTGCACAAAAGTGCAATTCTCAGTGCTTGTACTCAATAGACACATTGGGCTGATATGACTGCATGTAGTTGGCTGAGTAAGTGAGTTAGATCAGACAAAATGAGAAAATAGTTAATAAACTAAATATTGTCCAGAGGAAAATCTGCCACACTTTCTTTGGTGTGCTACGCTTTATTGCATATACCTTGAAGAATTAGTTATCTCCTCAGGCCAATTCAGAACATAGTGCAAGTTTCCCTCCTTTGCAAGAAACAGAACCCAACCCACACCCAATTGAAAAGAGCATGTAAGTTCCTGTGGGTGACATTATGACCTGATAATGCAAGATACCGCACTTAAGAATAATATTGGATGGCATTTTTACAACAAAGTTTAAGCTTTGAAGTGCAGATATGACTGATTATAAATGCATATTCCCAGCTATCATTGAAGCTGCACTGTTAAAGTTATTTTGAAAAAGACATGGATAATCCTACTTACTACTCTGGCTAACAGACTTGTGTGTTCTTTATACTGTGATTTGCTCTTTGCAAATTGCATGGGACATTTCTTACAGCAGATGAAAAGATAACATGGTACTGTAGTGGTTAGCATAACATTATTACAGTGCCAGCAACCTGGGTTCAGTTCCTGGTGCTGTCTGAAAGGAGTTTGTACGTTCTCCCTATGGGTTTCCTCTGACTCTCAGGTTTCCACCCACATTCCAAAGATGTACCAATCCGTTGGTTGGTTAATTGGTCATTGGTTATAATCAGGCAGCTTGGGCTCAATGGCTGCAAGGACATGTTAGCATACTGTAACTCTAAATAAAAACAATAAAAGTAGCTTCTTGGCAATAAAGCCCTTTAGGACTCCAGTAAGACATGAAAAACACAATGGACGTCAAATCCTTTCTAGCTCCCATGTCCCAAAGAGGTAGATTCACTGGCTGTTGCATATTACTCCTTAGCATGCATGAATACAAAAAAAGTAGAAAGGGAGTTGATGTATATGTGAGAGAGAATAGGGTGCTTGGCCACAAAGGGAATAGGAAGAGTGGACATGCGAATGAAGGGATTTGCTCTGTTGAGAGGTAGCAAGGATCTGAAATGGTTTCCACCATTTTCATAATATGCAAGCAGTTTCTTTATTTTTTACTGTTGTGTATTTGTAGCTTGCATAATTGTTTTTGGTATTGGTTTATTATTGTCACGTCATAAAATAGTGAAAAGCTTATCTTGCATATCGACTATAGAGATAAAATTATCACGGTTCTTTGAGCAGAATAAATTGCAAAAGCTACTGAGAAAGTGCAGTGCAGGTAAACAAAGTGCAAGATGATAATGAGGAAGATTATGAGGTAAAAAGTCCACCATATCATACAAGAGGTTTGTTCAAGAATTTGAAAGCAATGGGATAGAAGCTGTCCTTGAGCTTGATGTTACATACTTTCAGTGTTGAATGCAAAAGGGGAGAATTGAGAATGTCTGGGATGGGTATGGCTTTTAAATATGTTGGCTGTATGTGAATTATAGACAGAGTTCATAGAGGTTCCTGTGATGCGCTGCTCTGTGTACACAACTCATTGTAGTTTCTTGTGCTCATGTGCAGAGCAGTTACCATACCAAGTGTTACGCATTCAGATAGAACGTTGTCTATGGTGCATCAAAAAAATTGGTAGGTGTTGATGGGAACATGCCAAATTTCTTAAGCATCCTGAGGAAGTAAAGGATTTACTGAGCTTTCTTAGCCATTACAACAATGTGGTTGGACCAGACCAAGCTATTGGCAGTGTTCACTCCTTGAAACTTTAAATTCTCAACCTCAAACACATTGCCACTGACAGGAGCTTGTGAAACACACCTTTTTTGAAGTCAACGATCAGTAATGTCCCCCTCCCCTTCTTACCCCATCCCTTATTTATTTGTTTGTTTGTTTGTTTATTTATTTATTTATTATTTTTCCCCTTTTTTCCTTTTCTCTCTCTCCTGTTTTTCTCTCTCTGTCCCTCTCACAATCACTCCTTGCCTGCTGTCCATCCCCCTCTGGTGCTCCCCTCCCCCTTTCTTTCTCCCTAGACTTCCAGTCCCATGATCTTCTCCCTTCTCCAGCTCTGTATCCCTTTTGCCAATCAACTTTACAGTTCTTAGCTTCATCTCTCCCCCTCCTGTCTTCTCCTATCATTTTGGATCTCCCCCTCACCCTCCCACTTTCAAATCTCTTACTATCTCTTCTTTCAGTTAGTCCTGACGAAGGGTCTCGGCCTGAAACGTCGACTGTACTTCTTCCTATAGATGCTGCCTGGCCTGCTGCGTTCCACCAGCATTTTGTGTGCGTTGCTTGAATTTCCAGCATCTGCAGATTTCCTCGAGTGTGACCAGTTATTTTGTTTAGTTTTTTGTTTTATTTGCATAATTTGGAATTGATGTAATTCAAGGTGCTGGATCTAGCCTGAGATTTCATTCTCATTGGCTTACATGAATAATAGGCTTGAGTACACTTATGATGACCTGTGTCTCATCATGGAAAGTACACACTATAGCTCAGAATGGACTAACCCAATGCCACACTCTTCTGTCATTCCCTTTTCAACAAGGTAGTCAAGATTTCTTCAATAAAACAGTTCTGGTCTCCTAACATTTAACTGCAGGCTCAACTTTGGTAAGAAGTCATAAACGCACAAATGTAATATACCTACTCTATGTCATTCTCCTGAAAGCATTCAACCGGTTAACAATCTAGAAAAATACAAATATGTTTATCTGATGCAGATCACTGAGCAGTATTTGCTTCTGACATTTATTTCCATCATACTCTCCTGCTGGTACAATACTTGGAGCACTAATGCTTCATACTCTGGTTTTGCATTTCAGCTTTCCTGATGGGATTTTCCATTGTCCATTTTTTTAAATGTCTGTCCAAGTTATAGACCATGCTGTGCATTTTCTCATATTAAGACTAACCCTACTCAGAATATCAAAACATTCACTGGAAATCCAATAGATAATTTTCAGTAAATATTAACATTATGAATGACAATTGTCGTGCATTTAATATTTAAGTAATATTTGAGCAATCTTGTATATATGGTACCAATAAAAAGTATTCACCCCCACACCCACCCCTGGAAGTTTTCATGTTTTATAAGTTTCAACATTAAATCACGGTGGATTTAATTTGGCTTTTTTGACACCGATTGACAGAAAAAAAGTCTTTCGTGACAAAGTAAAAACAAATCTCTACCAAGTGATCAAAATTAATTAGAAACA
Source organism: Hypanus sabinus (assembly GCF_030144855.1). NCBI lineage: Eukaryota > Metazoa > Chordata > Chondrichthyes > Myliobatiformes > Dasyatidae > Hypanus > Hypanus sabinus. The sequence continues at coordinate 81,158,744 of NC_082719.1, forward strand.
TAAAACACAAAATGACTGATTGCAGAAGTACCTTCAAGTCAGTATTTAGTAGGTGGACCTTTGGCAGCAATTACAGCTTTGAGTCGGTGTTAAATCTCTATCAGCTTTGCACATCTGGTCACTACAATTTTTTCCCCATTCTTCCTTACAAAACTGCTCAAGCTCTATCAGATTGCATGGGGATCGACAGAGAACAGCCCTTTTCAAGTCCAGCCACAGATTTTCATTTCAATTGCAGTTTACACCCTGACTAGGTCCAGACCAGGACATTAACTTTTTTTTAAGTCATTCCTGTGTATCTTTGACTTTATGTTTGTGGTCATTTTCTTGCTGGAAAACAAATCTTCCCAATTTGCTGTTCTCTTGTAGACTGCATCAGGTTTTCTTCCAGGATTTCCCTGTATTTTGCTGCATTCATTTTACCCTTTACCTTCACAAGCCTTCCAGAACCTGTTGCAGTGAAGCATCCCCACAGCATGATGCAGCCACCACCATGCTTCATAATACAGATGGTGTGTTTTTGATAGTGTGTGGCTGATGTACCATCAATAACTCTCGGAGACGGGAGGTGAACGATAGGCTTTTATTACCAGCAAAAGAGACCACAACATCCTGGAAACTGAGGGAGGAGCAGTGCCTCCAATTGCCTTTCTACAGGGGTCTGTGAGAGAAGCCACAGGAGCAGTCAGCAGAGGGGCGTGTCCAGACAGGTATACATAGTTTTAGTGTTATACATTGTATACATTGATTTTAGTCCGAAGGCCAAAAAAGTTTCATCAGACCGTAGAACCTTCTTCCAGTTGACTTCAAAGTCTCCCGCTAGCCTTCTGGCAAACTCTAGCCCAGATTTCATGTGAATCTGTCAACAGTGGCTTTCCCTTTATTACTCTCCCATCTAGCTGCGACAGTTGTATGCGCAGTCTCTCCCATCTCAACCACTGAAACTTGTAACTCCTCCAGAGCTGTCATAGGTCTCTTGCTGGCTTCCCTCACTAGTCACCTTCTTGCACAGTCACTCAAGTTTTGAGGACGGCCTGCTCTAGGCAGATTTACAGCTGTGCCATATTCTTCCCATTTCTTGATGATTGACTTAACTGCACTCAAGGAATATTCAGTGACTTGGAAATTTTCTTGACTTGTGCTTTTCAATAACCTTTTCACAGAATTCCTTGTAGTGTTCTTTTGTCTTCATGGTGTAGTTTTTGCCAGGATACTTACTCACCAGCAGTTGGATCTTCCAGATACAGGTGTATTTTTACTATAATCAATTGAAACAGCTTGACTGCACACAGGTCTCCAAACACAGGCCTCCAAAATCAGATCTCCATTTAACTAATTATGTAACTTCTAAAGCCAATCGGCTGCACCAGTGATGATTTGGTGTGTCATATTAAAAGGGGTGAACACTTAAGTAATTAATTATTTTGTTTTATATCTGTAATTAATTTAGATCACTTTGTAGAGATGTTTTCACTTTGACATGAAAAAGTCAATGAAAAGTCAATGAAAATTATGTTGATTAGTGTCAAAAAAGCAGAATTAGATTCATTGTGATTCAATATTGTAAAACAATAAAACATGAAAACTTTCGGGGGTTGAATGCTTTTATAGGCACTGTATATTGGTAGATTAAGCATTCATGTTCATTTAAGGAACTAATTACAGGATGAGTTATATGTTTAATTATGTGAATTGCATACGTCATCACAGTGCCACGTGATATGTGCATGCCCCGCTTAAAATAAACCCAGTTAGACTCACATTTCTGACTCCCATGTCTTCATTTAAATTAGTTTAATGTTTTGAAGTTACAAAACATAACAATAATGGTCATGATTCACAAGGCATAGATCGAGTGGACAGCCAGCTTCTTTTTCCCATGGCTGAAATAGCTAATACAAGGTGGCATTATTTTTAGGTGTTTGGAGGATAGTATAGGGTGGATGTCAGAAGCAGATTTTTTGCACAGAGTGGTAAGTGTGTGGAACTTCCCCCAGGGTTGGTGGTAGAAGTAAATACATTGGGAATATTGAAAAGACTCTTAGATAGGCACATGGATGAATGAAAAGTGGAAGGCTATGTGAGACAAAGATGAGAAAATCTGCAGATGCTGGAAATCCAAGCAACGCACATAAAATTCTGGAGGAACTCAGCAGGCCAAGTAGCATCTATAGAAAAGGGTAAACAGTGACGCTTTGGGTCGGGACCCTTCAATAGGGCTATGTGGGAGCAGATTAAAAGGTTAGTAGAATATTGTGGGCTGAAGGTCCTGTACTGTGTTGTACTGTTCCATGATCTAAAGCTGGGAGAGATTTACTCATGTGAACTCCTCAAAATCTGTTTAAACCCAACTCAACATCCTGAGCTAAGATTAAAAATGTGGTCTCGCACTTCCTGTGAATAAACAATGTCGGAATGCAGTGATGCATCAGTTAGCTGTTCTTGCCCAAAGGTTCCAGGTTCAATCCTGACCTTAGGTGTTGTCTGTGTGGAGTTCACATGTTCTCTCTGTGCCAGTATGGGTTTCTTCTCCAGAGATATGCTCCTGTAAGTTATCATTAGAGTAGGCAAGTTTTAAAAAAGATCAGAGTATGTTGATGGGCAGTGAAAAAATGTGTCACCAGATTGCAGATTGGTAAGAGAAGTATTGAGATTGCTCTACTGAAAGTTGGCATTGACCCTATAGAATCAGAGAGTCATAGAGAAGTACAGCACAGAAACAGGCCCTTCAGCCCATCTAGTCCATGCCAAAACCATTTAAACTGCCTACTCCTATTTACATAGTCCTCCATACCCCTATTATCCATGTACCTATCCAAACTTCACTTAAACAGTGAAATTGAGCTCACATGCACCACTTATGCAGCTCCACACACTCACAATCCTCTGGGTGCAGAGGTTTTCTCCCATGTTTCCCTTAAACTTTTCTTCACCTTTCACCATTAATCCATGACCTTTGGTTGTAGTCCAACCCAACCTCAGTGGAAAATGCCTGCTTGCATTTACCCTATCTCTGTCCCTCAGAATTTTGTACGCTCTAAATCTCCTCTCAATCTTCTACGTTCTAAGGAATAAAGCCTTAACCTACTCAATACGTATTTATAATTCAGGTCCTCCAGACATGGCAACATACTTGTAAATTTTCTCTGTACTTGTTAAACCTTAGTTACAACTTTCCTGGAGGTATGGTGACCAAAACTACACACAATAGTTCAAGCTAGGCCTCACGAACTTCTTTTACAACTTCAACAAAACGTCCCATCTCCTGTACTCAATACATTGATTCATGAAAGCCAATGTGCCAAGAGCTTTCTTTACAAATTTAATTACCTGTAACACCACTTTCAATGAATTATAGGCCCATATTCCCAGATCCCTATGTTCTACCACACTCCCCAGTGCCCTACCAATCACTGTGAAAGACCCACCCTGGTTGTAAATTGCAACACCTCACACCTGTCTGCATTAAATTCCATCTGCCATTTCTCGGCCCATTTTTTTCCACCTGATTGTGTGACAATAATACACAGATTTACCAATTTATCTTTGCTTTTTTTGTTCCTAGAGTAGTCCTAGAAAATGGCTGCACAACTAAAACATCGCTTATCAATATTCACTGCTCAAGGAGAGGAAGCAATGCCGTGTCAGAAGATATTACAAAAATATGTCAATACAAAAGTTTAATATTTCCTCACAGAAATGAAGCTAATAAGAAGTTAGCAATTTATGATGAACTATCAGCTGGATAGATTGATTCTCTTTTCGTTGATGTAAAATTTAATGACTTTGCCATTGCCTGTCTGGAGGTTGGTTGAACTTAGTCCAGAGTGAAAATGTGGAAGCATTAACAAATAGAGCAGTACAAATGGAAGGATGGAATGGCATTTTACTTGATAAAACTACTTTGAAGTCTTCTTTTCTGCACACTGGAATAGTAATATCCTAACATATCAGAATTATTGCAATATCTGGAAAAAACATCCTGATGTTGATGAATTTATTTTGGCATGGCTGATAGGAATATATAGGACTCTCAGATTGCGCAACATCTCTTAGTGATTTCACCCACTGAGCCTCTGGAGGGGGCAAAGAATTTTTCCATGGTCATTTTACATCTATGTGCAGCTGTAAACTTGTGGTTTATTCGTTTAGGAATATGGGAGATGAAGGGAGTAGTAAATGGTAACTTGAGGAATGAGTTGGATTGGAAGCATATCTGATCTCACTATAGTAATAATATGTATTATAACTAAAAATCATAAATTATTTAACATTCTACATTGAATGAGGAAAAGGATCTTCCATTCATAAAATCTTTTGAAAACATTAGCTTAAGTAAATACACTTGGTGGCCACTTTATTAGCTACAGGAATGGAACCATTACAGAGACTTGGATGGCTCAGGGACAAGAATGGTGACTTCAAGTGCCAGGTTTTAGATGTTTCAGAACAGACAGGGAGGGAGGTAAAAGAGGTGGGGGCATGGCACTGTTGATCAGAGATAGTGTCACGGCTGCAGAAAAGGTGAACTCCACCCCATCTAAACCCTTTACTTCAGGGAGATGCCAATTGATATTGGGGAAGTTAAAATCTCCCATCATGACAACTCTGTTGATATGTTGATAAGCCTACAAGAGGAGAGACTGTACTTGATTTCGTACTGGGAAATGAACCTGGTCAGGTGTCAGATCTGTCAGTGGGAGAGCATTTTGGAGATGGTGATCATAATTCTATCTCCTTTACAATAACATTGGAGAGAGATAGGAACAGACAAGTTAGAAAAGTGTTTAATTGGAGTAAGGGGAATTATGAGGCTATCCGGCAGGAAATTGGAGGCTTAAATTGGAAACAGATGTTTTCAGGGAAAAGTACGGAACAAATGTGGCAAAATGTTCAGGGGATGACTGTGTGAAGTTCTGTATAGGTACATTCCAATGAGACAGGGAATTTATGGTAGGGTACAGGAACAGTGGTGTACAAAGGCTATAATAAATCTAGTCAAGAAGAAAAGCTTACAAAAGGTTCAGAGAGCTAGGTAATGTTAGAGATCTAGAAGATTATAAGGCTAATAGGAAGGAGTTTAAGAAGGAAATTGCGGCCATGAGAAGGCCTTGGTGGGCAGGATTGAGGAAAACCCCAAGGCATTCCACAAGTATGTGAAGAGCAAGAGGATAAGATGTGAAAGAATAGGACCTATCAAGTGTGACAGTGGGACAGTGTGTATGGAACCAGAGGAAATAGCAGAGGCATTTAATAAATACTTTACTTCAGTATTCAATATGGAAAAGGATCTTGGTGATTGTAGTGATGACTTGCAGCAGAATGAAAAGCTTGAGCATGTAGATATAAGGAAGAGGATGTACCAGAGCTTTTGGAAAGCATCAAGTTGGATAAGTCACCAGGACAAGACAAAATGTATCCCAGGTTACTGTGGGAGGTGAGGGAAGAGATTGCTGAGCCTCTAGCAATGATCTTTGCATCATCAATGGGGATAGGAAGGTTCTGGAGGACTGGAGGATTGTGAGTGTTGTTTCTTTATTCAAGAAAGGGAGTAGAGATAGCCTAGAAAATTATAGACCAGTGAGTCTTACCTCAGTGGTTGGTAAGTTGATGGAGAAGATCCTGAGAGGCAGGATTTATGAACATTTGGAGAGGTTTAATATGATCAGGAATAGTCAGCATGGCTTTGTCAAGGGCAGGTCGTGCCTTACGAGCCTGATTGAATTTTTTGAGGTTGTGACTAAATATATTAATAAACAAAGAGCAGTAGATGTAATGTATATGGATTTCAGCAAAGCATTTGATAAGGTACCCAATGCAAGGCTTATTGAGAAAGTAAGGAGGCATGGGATCCAAGGGGGCATTGCTTTGTGGATCCAGAACTGGCTTGCCTACAGTAAGCAAAGAGTGGTATTAGACAGGTCATATTCTGCATGGAGGTTGGTCACCAGTGGAGTGCCTCAGGGATCTGTTCTAGGACCTTTACTCTTCGTGATTTTTATAAGTGACCTGGATGAGGAAGTGGAGGATGGGTTAGTAAGTTTGCTGGTGACACAAAGGATGGGGGTATTGTGGATAGTGTGGAAGGCTATCAGAGGTTACAGCTGGACATTGGTAGGATGCAAAACTGGGCTGAGTAGTGGCAGATGGAGTTCAACCCAAATAAGTGTGAGGTGGTTCATTTTGGTAGGTCAAGTATGATGGCAGAATATAGTATTAATGGTAAGAGTCTTGGCAGTGTGGAAAATCAGAGGGATCTTGGAGTCCGAGTCCATAGAATGTTCAAAGCAGCTGCGCAGGTTGACTCTGTGGTTAAGAAGGCAGACGGTGTATTGACCTTCATCAATCATGGAATTGAATTTAGGAGCCAAGAGGTAATGTCTCAGCTATGCAGGACCCCGGTCAGACCCCACTTGGAGTACTGTGCTCAGTTCTGGTTGCCTCACTACAGGAAGGATGTGGAAGCCATAGAAACGGTGCAGAGGAGACTTACAAGGATGTTGCCTGGATTGGGGAGCATGCCTTATGAGAATAGGTTAAGAGAAGTTGGCCTTTTCTCCTTGGAGTGAAGGAGGATGAGAGGTGACGATAGAGGTGTACAAGATAATGAGACGCATTAATCTTATGGATAGTCAGAGGCTTTTTCCCAGGGCTGAAATGGCTAACATGGAACACAAGTTGCTTGGAAGTAGGCACAGAGGAGATATCAGGGTAAGTTTTTTACTCAGAGAGTGATATGTGCGTGGAATGGGCTGCCAGCAATGGTGGTGGAGGCAGATACGATAGGGTCCTTTAAGAGACTTTTGGATAGTTACGTGGAGCTTAGAAAATTAGAGGGCTATAGGTAAGTCTAGTAATTTCTAAGGTAGGGACGTGTTCGACAAAACTTTGTGGGCCAAAAGGCCTGTATTGTGCTGTAGGTTTTCTATGTTTCTATGTTAACCTGGTGTAGTCTTCTGCTGCTGTAGCTCATCCACTTCGAGTTTCAAAGTGCTGTGTGTGTTCAAAGGTGCTCTTTTGCATGCCACTGTCATTGAACATGTTTTTTTGTGTTGCCTTCCTGTCAGCTTGAGCCAGTCTGGTGATTCCCCTCTGCCCTCCTTCATTAACAAGACATTTTCACCCACAAACTGTTGTGCACTGGATGTTTTTTCTGTTTTTCACCCTATTCTTTGTAAGCTCTGGAGTCTACTTGTGTTTGAAAATGGAGAACTTGCTTTGGAGAGTCCAGCTGATTGCAAGCACTGTTCTCCTGGGGCTGACAACAAAATGGAAATCATTGATCCATAGCAAAGACTGACAAGCCACTGAAACTGCAGCAACACTGAAAGTATCCACCTTATACATGAGTTGCTGCCTGACAGAGTTAAAAGCTATGAATTAGTCCGAGCATGGGATGAAGTGTTTCAAAGTTCAAAGTAAATTTATTATTTGCAAGCATACTCAATAAAACCATAAGGTACAGGAGCAGAATTAGACCATTCGGCCCATTGAGTCTGCTCTGCCATTCAATCATGGGCTGATCCAATTCTTCCAGTCATCCCCACTCCCCTGCCTCACCTCATACCCTTTGATGCCCTGGCTAATAAAGAACCTATCTATCTCTGCCTTAAATGCATCCATTGACTTGGCCTCTACAGCTGCTCGTGGCAACAAATTCCACAGATTTACCACCCTCTGACTAAAGTAATTTCTCCGCATCTCTGTTCTAAATGGACGTCCTTCAAACCTGAAGTCGGTATTTTAGAATAATAACTATAATAGAATCACTAACTATAATAGAAAGACCAAATCAATTTGGCTGTTCAACCAGTGTGCAATAGACAACAAACTGAAAATATAATAAGGAGGAAGTGATAATAATAAGTAAGTAAACAAAGAAAGAGAAATGAAAATGAAATAATAATAATAGTAAATAAGTAAGCAATAAACATTGAGAACATGTGATGAAGAGTCTTTGAAAGTGAGTCCTTAATTTGGGGGAAGATTCCAGTGATGGGGCAAGTAAGGATGAGTTAAGTTTTACCCCCTTTGATTCAAGAGTCTGATGGTTGAGGGATAATAGCTCTTCCTGAATCTGCTGTTGCATGTCCTGAGGCTCCTGTACTTTCTCCTGATGTCAGCAGTGAGAAGAGAACATGACCTGGGTGGTGGGGTCCCCAGTGATGAAATGCTGCTTTCCTGCAACAGTTGCTGCTTTTAACATTCCATGTAGATGTGCTCAATGGCAGGGATGGCTTTACCTGTGTTGTACTGGCGTTTATCCACTATATTTTGTAGGATTTTCCATTTGAGGACATTGGTGATACCATACCAGGCTGTAATGCAGCCAGTTAATATTCTTTCCATCACGGATCTATAGAACTTTGTCAAGGCTTTAGATGTTATGCCAAATCTTCGCAAACTCCTAACGAACTAGAGGCGCTGCCATGCTTTTTTATAGTTGCACTTACATGCTGATACCAGGACAGGTCCTCCAAAAGGATAACACTGAGAAATTTAAGGTGACTGAGCCTCTCCACCTCTAATCCTCCAAAGAAGATGAGCTCATGGACCTCTGGTTTCCTCCTCCTGAAGTCAATCATTAGTTCCCTGGTTTTGCTGACTTTGAGTTGGTGTTGTGGTACCATTCATCCAGGTTTTCAATCTCCTTCTTATATGCTGATTCATCACCACCTTTGATTCGGCCTGCGACAGTGGTATTATCAGCAAACTAGAAAATGGCATTGGAAGTATGCTTAGGAACACTGTCATATATGTAAAGTGAGTAGAGAAGGAAGCTAAGCATGTTACCAATCCAAACTGATTGGCGTCTTCACATAAGGAAATCAAGGATCCAATTGCACACAGAGATAGTGAGGTCAATACCTTGAAGCTTATTGATTAGGTTCAGACAAATTGATCCATTTAGTCCGGAATTGCCACTTTAATTGGGTTTAGATTCCTTGTTTTGTGGCTGCCTGTATGCTGACGAATCTCAAGGTTGTATAATTTATACATACTTTAATAATAAAATGTACATTGAAATTTGAACTTTGAAAATAGACAATGCTAGCTAAGTTATTTCACTCAAGGAGGCTTATAGACCAGATTGGCATTATCATTTAGAACGTCAACAACTTATCTATTAATAAGATGGAAGATTGGTGTTCTCAAGAAGTCACCTTCACCACATTAATTATGGCTGCTGGAAACTCCACATAAGCTTTTCAACCATTTGTGTGAAAAGATATTTAAAAAAATCATATGTGTATGAAGTCACCCAAGTAGCAGAGAAATAGTAAAAATTTGTAGAGCAGTCAAGACTTATTAGGAATGGTCCAGGCACATCAAGAAAAATGACAGAAACACAGGGTGAATAAGAATGCATTCCTCTGCCTTCAGTTTCTGAAATGGATGACTCATTTGTCTGCAACTCTGAGGTATGTCTTTTTAGCTTATTGGAATTATTCCTGTCTTTTCAAAATCCTTTGTGTTTTACGAATGGATTGCAATTTGGAAATACAAAGTTCAAAAGAAAAGATTAAAACATTTATCATCAAAGTATATATTTTATATAAAATCTTGAGATTTGTCTCCATGCAGGTAGCCACAAAACAAAACCCAATCAAACCCATTTAAAAAAGACCGTCAAACATTCAACATGAAAAAAGAACATATCATCCAACAATAAAAAGTAAGCAAATAACATTCAGGACTAAAGTTCACAGCCACAAAGCCAGTTGATCACTGAAGCCGGTCCAGGAGCCTATTAGTTGCAGGCCACATCCTCAGTTCAGTGCGGAGACAAGTTAACCTCGCAGAGCAGCAAGCTGAACACAGGTCAGTCCCTTTTCTCCAGCCACGACAACCTGACCTTTCAAATCGGTTAATCCCTGATTTGCTCCTCACTCTCAAGCTCAGGCCCCACTGCCTTGATTTGGCTCATACCCAAACGTTGCAATCTGGAAGTCTTTTATAAGATAAAAATCTTCTGTGAGTTTTAAATATGTTTTAAGAATGATGTCTATGTTTCTAGTTTCTATATCTTGATTTAAACACATATCACTGAAGATAAATGAACTGTGTTTAAACTACTTTGTTAAATGGAAGTATCTCTTTGTTGAGAGGGAGAGGGGACCCACTGCTCAAATAGTGGGTATTTGCAGCTAAGCTTGCCATGGAGAGTAAACAGGGAAATGAACTTGTCTTTGAAGTTACTGTACAGCCTCTCTACAGTGAGGATTCCTGTCTATATCGCATCGGACTATGGTCTTCACGACTTTAGAACTTTGCAGCCAACAAACCCAATACCATCACAACACACAGCATCTTTGAACTTGTTTAACTGAAACATTAGTTAAGGTAAGGCCAGTAAATAACTTCCTGCACTCCTCCCAGGAGCATGCTGTTCCTTCTAATCTCCTCAGTAGCCACTAATATTAATATCATCTAAGCAGAAGGCTTTATCCAGAACCTTTCGGAAAATATAATCCTCTTTGAATGATTTCTGTTCCTTATTAGCTTTACAATATAATTCCCTTTCATAACTTATCTGACTTTTGTTCAGCGCTGGGTGATGTTGATTTTTAACTTGTTTTATAATGAAGGGAAGATGTGAGCTAATGGCAACCAGTGGTTTGAACAAGGGGTGACCAGTGAGTTGCAAGGCTGAATTGTTCCATTGAGAATGGGCAATCAGCAAGGGAAATGTGACTGATTTAATCCCTTCTCTAAGTCAAAATAATGAAAGAAATTAAATGCAAACAGGACAGGCAACAAAAATTTGTGCAAGGGAACACTGTGCATCTAGTAATCATAATACCATTCGTTTGAAGGGAATTGTGGAAAAGGATAGGTCTGGTCCTCAGGTTGAGATTCCAAATTCAAGAAAAGCCAATTTTGATCTTATCAGAAAGGATCTGGCAAGTGTGGATTGGGACAGATTGTTTTGTGGCAAAGGTGTACCCAGTAATTGAGAGTACAGAGTTTGTATGTTCCTTTCAGAATAAAAAGCAAGTTCCCTAAAAACAGGTTTAGGGAAGACTGGTTTTCAAGAGATAATTGAAGCCATGGTTAAGAAAAAGAAGATGTATAGCAGGTGGTATGCAGGAACAAATGAGGTACTTTAGGAGTATAAGAAATTCAAGAGAACACTTAATGAGGAAATCAGGAAGGCTAAAAGAAGGCAAGAGGTTGATCTAGCAGGCAAGGTGAAGGAGAATCCTAAGGGCTTCTATAGAAATGTTAAAAACAAAAGGATAACAAGGGACAAAATTAGTCCTCTGGAAGATCAGGGTGGTAATCTATTCATGGACCCAAAAGAGATGGAGGAGATGTTAAATTGATTTTTTACATCTGTATTTATTTGAGTGATGGACACAGGGTCTATAGAAATGAGGCTATAGAGCAGTAAGATCATGCACCATATACTGATTACAGAAGAGGAGGTGTTTGCTGCCCTGGGGCAAATAAGAGTGGATAAATTCCCAGGGCCTAACAAAGTGTTCACTCAAACCTTATGGGAGGCTAGTGCAAAAATTGTAGAAGCCTTAGCAGAGATATTTAAAACATCCTTGGAATGGGTGAGGTGCCAGAGGATTGAAAGATAGCTAACGTTGTTCCATTGTATACAAAAGGATAAAGAATAAATCAAAAAATTAAAGGCCAGTGATCCTGCTATCAGTAATGAGAAAGTTATTGGAAGGTATTCTAAGGGACTGGATTTATATGTCTTTGGTTAGATAAATGTCTAGTGATAGTCAATATGGCTTTGTGCATGGGAAGTTATGTTCAACCAATCTTATAGAGTTTTTCAAGGAAGTTACCAAGAAAGTGGATGATGGCAAGGCAGTGGATGCTGTCTACATGGACTTTAGCAAGGCCTTTGACAAGGTCCTGCATGGGAGGTTGTTCAATAGGGTTTAGTCGCTTGACATTAAAGATGAGGTAGTAAACTGGATTAGACATTGGTTTTGTGAAAGAAGGTAGAGAGTAGTAGCAGAGGGTTGCCTCTCTGACTGGAGGCCAGTAACCAGTGGAGGCACCATAGGGATCATTGATGGATCTGTTATTGTTTGTTATCTATGTCAACAATCTGGATGAGAATGTGGTAAACTGGATCAGCAAATTTGCAGGTGACACCAAAATTGGGAGTGTAACCCATTTAATACAGTTGGGAAAAACTCTTTCTCTCAGAGGACAATGCTTCTGAAGAACAAATTGGCTGCTCCTTATACAAATACTTATCTGTTCATATTAGAAAAGTTGAAGTGAAACCTTCCTAATCACTGCATAGCACATAAAATATTTTGTTCTGATTTAGAAATTTTTGCTCAGTATGTTTCAAGTTGGCCACTTTATTTGGTACACCTGTATGTCTGTTTGTTAATGCAAATATCTAATCAGATAATCATGTGGCTGCAATTCAGTGCATAAAAGCATGCAGACATGGTTCAGTTGTTCCTTGGACTAAACATCAGAATGGGGAAGAAGTGTGATCTAAGTAGCATTGACTGTGGAATGATTGTTGGTGCTTGATGGGTGGTTTGGGTATCTCAGAATCTGCTGATCTCCTGAGATTTTCACAGACAACAATCTCTAGAGTTTACAGAGAATGATGCGAAAATCAAAAACACCCAGTGCACACTTGTTCAGTGGGGAAAATATGCCTTATTAATGAGAGAAGTCAGAGCAGAATGGGCAGACTGGTTCAAGCTGACAAGAAGACAACAGTAACTCAAATAACCAGAAGTTACAACAATGGTGTGAAAAAGCATCTCTGAATGCACAACATGTTGAACTTTGAAGTGGACGGGTTACAGCAGCAGAAGACCTCATCAAGTATTATTTCTGTACCTAATAATGTGACCAGTGAGTGCATGCTCCAATTTTGGAAAATTAATTCTTGTTTCAAGTTTTTTTTAATTTCATATTTTAAAATGAACTATACCAGAAAGAAACCTGGACAGATTTGAATGCTTGGTAACTCAGTCATAGCCTAAGGATACTGACAATTAGAGATCTCAGGTAATCTGAGGAGGATCACAAATGTCAAATATTATCCATCAACTTTTAAAAGTTGTATTCCAAACACATCACCTCCTTTTTTTCAAGAAGGGACAGTACTGGAGGTTACAATGTACAAACTGTATTTTGAAAGCAATTTTGTTGAATTTATGAAGGTGGTAATATTGAGCCAGATATAAAAAGTGACATTTGGACTGCTGCTTTTATGTCTCTATGAAACAAAGTGACTAGAGAAACTCCAAATTATGTAAACTGGTCCTTTGGTGTATAATGTGAATGGAAAGAACTGCTGCAATTAGTGAATTGCTCAATTGAGTCAGAGCATCAGTAGAATTTTTGTTTCCAGGAAGAAAAACTTAGGATGTTGTTTTGATTTCTGCATCATATTTATTCTTATCACGTCATTCATTCTATTCTTTACAGCCTCATCCTCTTTCATAATTTGTAATAGAAGTCCTTACAACCATACTGATATTTCTTACAGGAAACACAATATCGTCTGTTAGACAAATGCATAATATACAGATAGGATTTAAGAAAATTGGGGTTAACATATTTTCATTGAGTAAATTTTAACTGAAGCTGCAATCTGAGATGTTTTATGGAGGAAATAAAACACCCTTTTGAATATATCACAGTCCAACATCTGTAGTAAATTTCTATTTTTGTGCAGGACGCAGTCCTAGAGAGATTAAATCTCTGAAGTCATTGCACAAAGAAAGTACTGGCGTATGATTTCTCTTTTGCATTTTCACATGAAAGATAATTGGTCTTGCAGGCTTAAGAAATGCTCATCTGTTAAAGAATATTTTTTGGAAATATGCTGAGTTTTCATCGAAGGGCAAATGAACTGCAGATGATCAGAATCCTTATGATGAAGCCTGGAGGAAATCTGATCTCTAAAGCTAAACCAAGGAGGCTGCTCTCTACAAGTGACATTATTTATAAAGAATTAAAAGCAACATTCAATAGAGCCTGGGTGAATAATGGAGGCAGTTATTGCCAAAACATTTATCGAAACAAGTACTTGACCAATCAGGGCAGAGAAAGCTACAGACCAAGTACAGGCAAACAGGACTAGGATAGCTGGGAATCTGATGGTCTGCACAAATGTAGAGTGCCAAAGGCACTGTTTCTGTACTTGTTTGACTCTATGACACAATGGCAGCTCTCCCTCACTGGGAGATTCCACCACCTGAATGGAATCAAAATTGCTAAAAGTGTGCTCAAAGGTGGAGTGGACCTTGTGGACTGTTTCAGTTGAGTTTACAATGCAATGCAAAAAATAGTCTGCAAATAGCAAAATACTCAGTAGAGTGTGAGTGGCAACTTCATTTTTGTTTCTAGAAAGAATAGAAAACTTATAATGCTGTTGCTTTTTCCATATAAAATTTATTCTTATCTCTTCAACCATACTATTCTTTATGACCTCATCCTTGTTCACAACTTATAATAAAAACCCACTATCTCAGGGACTGATTCTTTGAACCTTCTGATTCCCTATATAGATCTTTCTTTGAAAGTGACCAAAGTATAAGAACTAATGCACGACTTAGGAATGTCTATTGATTGCAGAAGCAAATTGATTATAATTGTATTCACTTTGCAGCCAAAACAGTTAGCCTGTATACTTTTAAGTGAAATTGTTTTAAATTAACATTATAGTTCCTGACATGTCTGGGGGTGGGGGTGGAGGGTGGAAGAGGGAAGGATTGCAATTTCTCTGAAGTAGTCATGCCTATGTTCTGCCAACTTCATTCAAGGAGGTCTTGGTCCCAAGATACCACAAAGCAAGGCTCATAGTCCTCAGCCTTGCCCCCTTACCCTCTCAACATCACATGTTGCTGTTTCTTTTTCCAAAGGCTTCATGCAACTCATACAATTAAACCTACATCACACCACTTGATACAGATGCTCAGTCACAAAGCTGACTTTCCTGTTCATGGCCCAATGTTCAAACATTCTGACAGACTGATGATCGGTTTTCTTGGGAACTTCACTGAAATACAAATTTTTGAGGCCAGTGATTTCTTGCAATTCTTACATCGGGTCACATCAGGCGTAAGGCACAGAAACAGTCTAATTGATTCCTACTCCTTATGAGATCCTCCCACCCTACAATATTAAACATTGTCATCAATTTTCCTTTCTCCCCAAATTTATGGCACTTCATTAGAAACGTATCATTTGCCTCAGCATCTCTTTTCTATAGAACTTCCCACAATTTTACCACACTGGGAAAAAATGATGTTTTTGTTATATTTTGTAACTTCAAAACATAAAAACGAATTGAAAGGAAAACAGGGGAGTCAGGAATCCGAATCTAATGTCATTTTATTTGTACACACATGACGCAGGGCAATGATGACATTTGCCATTCACGTACTTTGTACATATAACCATAATGGATACTTACTTAAACAATATATTTACAATATTACTAGAATATTAAATATTAAATACACAAGTTTTACTAATTCCAATATATCCAATTTTTATTGGATTTACTAGTGACTCTCTTTTCTTTACATTCTACTTTTGTTCTTCTAAGTGAAAGCCACTTTCTTGAGCCTTTGTCTGTTCAGCCTTTCCAAAAAAGTATGAGAATTGAGTATCAGCATCAAACTCTAAGGTTGAACATTATTATTCCAGGATTAAGGGATTTGTCCATTGAGCAGAGATTATGTATGATTGGCTTGTGTTCACTGGAGTTTCAAAGAATTCAATGTGATTTCACTGAGGCATATAGGATTACATATGGGCATGAAAATAGAAAGAGGATTAGTCTTTTCTACTTTCTCCCTATTCAATTATTTCACAGCTGAAGTTTCAGTAGGCATTTAAGAGTTGATTGTATAAAAGAGTCTGGAGTCACCTATAGACAAGACAAGTTAAAGATACCAGATGTCCTCCCCTAAGAGCCATTAGTAAATCACTTATGTTTTCTCAACAATCCAGTGGTTTTGTGGTCATCATTAAAAATGAGTATCTTCTTTTTTTAATTCTGCTATATAATGAACTTAAATTCTGCAGGGGGTATGCAACGGTTTAATCTCGATCTCAGCATTGTTAGATCAGGCTCTCTCTTTGTAGATCAACTGAATGGAACATTCTCTGTTATGAGCCATGTTGTTTGATGTAGGTGATCTTTCCATGACCATGATTGCTCTTGGCAATTCTTTCTGCAGAAGTGGTTTGCCATTGCCTTCCACTGGGCAGTATCTTTATAAGATAGGTGACCTCAGAGATTGTCTGCCTGGTGTCAATGTTCGCACAACCAGGACTTGTAATGTGCACCAGTTGCTCATATAACTACCTACCACCTGCTCCCATAGCTTCACGTGACCCTGATTAGGTGGGGGGGGGGCTAAAAAGAGCTACATCTTGCTAAAGGGTGACTTGCAGGCTAGCAGAGGGAAGGAGTACCTACACCTCCTTTGCTGGAGACTTTTCTCCACCTTGCCACTCATAACTTTTGAAACATAACTTTTAGAAATCTGTAAAAGTCTAGATATGTGCCTCGATTTACGATAGGGGGGATGTGAGATCTTTGTATTGCTCATCGTAAGACCTACACCAGCTTGAGCAGGCACACTGAACAGATTTTCCATGATAGTTTGGGAAAACCTGGCCACAACCGAAAGTGATATTTTGAGTGCAAAGCACACACACATCTCTCAAGCTGAATTTCTATTCTAAAGAGAAACAAACTCAAGTGAAGCCAAAAGGCAACAGCTCAGTGTTTCACCCCAAATGCCAGATCACCTGTCAAACTACGCCTGTCATTCCTGACTTTTTAATAACAAGTGAAGGAATTTTACATTTTTTTTACTGCCTCTCACCAGCCTCTTTTACAAGCACTTGGATTGTTGCCCACAGTATATTGTCTTGGTCATTCAAGGGCTGTATATCTCCCACGAATGAAAATTGTGAAACAGAAAATAGACAAATTAAGAGGAAACTATGATGGAAAAATGATTGCAGGAGGAAATGATATCTAAGTTATCAGGGTTCAGGAAAGAAAACAAGAGGAGATAACATGACTCATTTTGTTTTCTATATGTATCCAAGTTGATACAGTAGTGCTAGAAAGTTTGTGAACCCTGTAGAATTTTCTCTATTTCTGTGTAAATATGACATAAGGTGTGATCAGATCTTCATGTAAGTCCTAAAGCTAGATAGAGAGAACCAAATTAAATAAATAACATAAAAATTATACTTATTTATTGAGAAAAAATGGTGCAATATTATATGCATTTGTTGGATAAAGTACTTCACTCTGGGATGTCGGTGGGCATCCTTCCATGAACTACTTGCCTTATGTCTTTCCACAGCATTTCTATAGGGTTATGGTCAGGACTTAGACTCAGCCATTCTAAAACACATTCTGTTGTTGATTTTCTTCTTTTTAAACCATTCTGTTGTTGATCTACTCTTGTCTTTCATTTCATTGTCTTGTTGCCTTATCTAACTTCTATTAAGCTTCAGGTGATGGACTGCTACACTGATATTCTCCTGCAAAATGTCTTGATACAATTTTGAATTCATTGTTCCCTCAACAACTTTAAGCTGTCCAAGCCCTGAGGCAGCAAAGCAGCCCCAAAATATGATGCTCCCTCCACCATGTTTCACAGTTGGGATAAGGTTTTGATGTTGGTGTGCAGTGCTCTTTTCCCTCCAAACGTTGCAATGTGCATTTCTGACAAAAAAGTTCAATTGTTTGTCACATCTAATCATAAAGCATTGCCCCAGAAGTGTTGCAGAACATCCAAGTGGTCTTTTGCAAATTTAAGATGTCCAGCAATGTTTTTTTGGCGAGCAGTGTTTTCCTCCATGGTGTCCTTCCATGAACACCATTCTTTTTAGAGTGGACACATGAACAGAGATTTTAGCAAGTCTTAGAGATTTCTGCAGGTCTTTTGCTGTTACCTGTGGGTTCTCTTACACCTCCTTCAGCATTGCATATTGTGTTCTTGGTGTGACCTTTGCAGATGCCCACTCCTATGGAGAGTAGCAAGTGCTGAGTTTCCTCCATTTGTAGACAATTTCTCTTACTGTGAACTGATGAACACTCAAGTCTTTGTCTATCCTTTTCCAGCATGATACTTTTCTACAATTGTTCTTCTAAAGTCATCTGAAAGTTCTTTTGATCGAGGAATGGTGCACATAATCAAATCCTTCCTGAGAAGAACAGGCTCTGACAGTACCCTGACTTTGCGTGTCTTTTTTATAGAGCAGGGCACCACTACAACCACCCTTCCAGTCTTATCTCATTGATTGGAACACCTGACTCCAAATTGCTTTTGCAGAAGGCATTACCCCCGAGGTTCACAGACTTTTTCCAACAAATAGTTTAGAATGTGTTGTGCATTCAGAGGTGCTCTTTTACGCACTATTGTTGAAGTACATGGTTATTTGAGTTAGTCGCCTCCCTGTCAGCTTGAACCAGTCTACCTATTCTCCTCTGACACTTTCCATAAACAAACCACTTTTGCCCACAGAACAGCCACTCAATGGATGTTTTTCTTTGCTTTTTGTCATTTGGTTGCATCATTCTCTGTAAACCCTGAAAATCCCAGGAGTTCAGCAGTTCCAGAGATACCCAAACCATCCGATCTGGCACCAACAATCATTCCACAGTCAAAGTCACATAGACCAAATTTCCTCCCCATTCTACTGTTTGGTATGAACAACAACTGGATCTCTTAACCATGTCTGCATTCGTTGATGCATTGAGTTGCTGCCGTGTGATTGCCTGATTAGATATTTGTATTACGAGCAGAAATACAGCTGTACCTAATAAAATGTCCACTGTGTATGCTTGCGTTGAAATTACGCAACACACAATTTCTATTCTGAAACGAACAGAAAGTTACATCAGTTTCATTAAATTCGTATTGCTTCAGTGTACTTTTCATCACTGAAGGAGATGTGGCTCATTGTACATATGGATTATTAGTTGGTTCTATTTAGAAAAGTAAATTGAAGCTGCTGACATACTTTCCACAAGCACAGGGAATAAAGTACTTTGGAACTCTACCCACTTTGTGTAATGCCTAAGGATATCCCAAATCACTTTGCATCCAATAAATTATGTTTTGAAATATCATCACATTTGTAAAATATGGAGTTGCATAGTAAATTTATGCACAACATAACCATTAGTACAATAATTATACTTCTTCTTTGGCACTCCCTTGAGATTGAGAATGACTTGCTTTTACCCTGATTGTGTGACTGCTAAGGTGATTGATGTAGGTAAGGCAGATTTTTCTACAGATAGTGAGTGCAGGAAATCCCTGATGGGGGACAGCAAGGGCAGTTTGTGAGGAGGTGTATTCCTTCTGATGTTGGGGATTTATGTTGGGCCTCCTGCTTCTGAATATTGCCCCCCCAATGCGCCTTCCCCAGCTTCAGCAGTCATGGTACAGGGATTCCTGAAAGTTAGTGGGGATGTATTTATTCATGGAAACTTTGAGCAGATCTTCAAACTGTTTCTTCAGTAACCCTGGTAATCCCTTCCCTTGACAGATTTTTGGGAGTAGGCTGTTAAGCATTCGAATAAACATAGCCAACTGTCATTATCCTCTCTTGGGCCAGCATCCTCAGCCGGAATGCAATAATAAAATGAGTAAAAATACTTCTTTTTACTTTCAGTGTTAATTAAAGGATAAACACCCATCAAGAATTTAGAATACTTTGCATATATTTACATCAACATGATGATACAATAGAGGACTGGTCAATAAAGCTCCTTTGAGAATCTGGAATACTTCTTCAATATCAAATCACTTGAGTGATCTTCAGACAGCCTCAGAGCCAGTGAGTTAGTATTAGCTGCTGCTGCTTTATACGTGGTGTCCAGATCATCTCTTCCTATTTTTAGTTCAATGTGATTATCATTTGCTTTTAGAAAAAAACGATTTCCTGTTGGGATAGTAAGTCTGGATTTTGTCATGTGCTATTGGTAAAATATTCTGCCTGGCTGAAACGCAATTCCCAAGATGAGCTTCAGAACGCATCTGGTGGATTTTATTCTTGCATTGAATATTCTCATATTGTTTGCGGTTGCAGCTTATTTCACACAGTAATTCTTACCATAAGTTAAAGACCTTGTTGTTTCTACAGCATCAATGTCCACAATTTGGGACAGAATTTCAGCTCCACACTGTTGCAAATGATTATAGTCTATACTTCCTTCTTTCGGTGAATACAAACCTAGCCTGCCTATCCTTTCCTCATTAGGAATTCATCCATTCAATATTTTAGCCAAACGGACATTTTGTGAAATGCATCCAATACACATGTATTTATCCTTCCAAAATAAACAATATTCTACATAGTACACACTATAGACATAGTACAACACAGTATATAGTAAATACAATATATTTATATATGTAGTACAGTATATAGTCACAATTGTTCTAAACACTGATGCTCCACAGAGCTGCATCCTACGCCCCTATTCTTCTGCCTCTACACTCATGACTGCATGGTCAGATGCTGTTCCAACTCCATCCTCAGGTTTGTGGATGACACCAACACTGTGGGCCCTATCTCAAGTAACAATGAGTCGGAGTACAGGAAGGAGGAAGAAAAATTAGTAACAAAGTGTCAAGACAACAACCTTTCCCTCAATGTCAGCAAAATTAAAGAGCTCATCATTGATTCAGGAAGGGGGGTAGTGCGCATGCTCCTGTCAAGAGCACTGAGATTGAGAAAGCATCAAGTCTTAGAAGTGAACATCACTAATAGCCTTTCCTGGTCCAGCCATGTAAATGCCACAGCCAAGAAAGCTCACCATCTCCTTGACTGCTTTAGAAGGCTAAAGAAACATGGCTTGTCCTCAACAATGCTTATCAATGTTTATTGATGCAAAGTGGAAACCATCCTATCTGGATGCCTAGTGGCTTGGTATGGAAACTGCTCTGCACGTGACCGCAATAAACTGCAGAGCGTTGTGGACGCAGCTCAGCACATCGCGGAAGTCAACCTTCTCTCCATGGAGGCTGTCTACATTTCTCATGTCCTCAGTAAAGCAGCAAGCTTTACTTGACTCCACTCAACCCAGACATGTTCTGTTCTCCATTCTTCCATCGAGCAGAAGATACTAAAGTCTGAGAGCACATACCATCAGGCTCAAGGACAGCTCCCACTCCACTGTTGGTTGTCTGGACTACTGAATGGTTCTCTACTACAATAAAATGAACTCTTGACTTCACAAGCTAACTCATTTTGATATTGCACTTTATTGTTTATTTGCACCACACTTTCTCTGTG
Source organism: Hypanus sabinus (assembly GCF_030144855.1). Taxonomy (NCBI): domain Eukaryota; kingdom Metazoa; phylum Chordata; class Chondrichthyes; order Myliobatiformes; family Dasyatidae; genus Hypanus; species Hypanus sabinus. The sequence goes on from NC_082719.1 coordinate 81,180,035, forward strand.
GCTGTTATACTTTCTTCTGAATTTTGTTATTGTTTTACCTTGTTCTGTGTCAATGCACTGTGTAATGATTTGATCTGTATGAAGAGACAAGATTTTCACGACTAATTTCAGTTCCAACATCTGATGCATAGAAATGCTCTGTGTAATGGTAGTGTAACATCCTTGCCCCTGCGTTTAGGATTAAATGGCAATATTCTATTAACTTTCCTATTATTTGGATTATTTGCATTTGGCCCTTTTCTGAACCAAGCACGAGGGCACCCAAATCCCTCTTCACCAAACAGCTCTGTAATCCTTTACTATCTAAAAATAGCTGATCCAGAAAAAGTAAATTCAGATGAGAAGAGATTCCAGACAATGAGCATGGATAACAATCTGACCTGGGAAATTTGGACCAGAATGATTTTCCACAAATGCATTATTAACACACACTCTACACCATCACAGCCATTGCTTCTGGTCTGGTGGTCTGTTTGCTGTACATAATAACTAAATAATGAAAAACCCAATCTCTTGTCAAAAACTCTTCTAGAATCACCATCTCCTTTTCTTTTCTTTGCAGTAAACTATTCACATCTTGAATTAATGTTTGATCCTAAATTAAACTTACAATCACATATCCACACCATTCCCAAGATTAGCTATTTCCATTTACCATTTGCTAATGTCCTGGGCAGATACCATTTGCCTATTATAGGCTTGAACAAATCAAAAGGCAGTGATGAGTGGGAACAGGAAATGGTTTTTTTTTATTTTATTCAGAAATATAGCATGGTCGCAAGCTCTTTGGGCCCAACAAGCCAGCTTTGCCGAATTACTCTCATGTGACCAATTAACCTACTAACCTGTACTTTTTTAAAATGTGGGAGAAACTGTTTTAGATGGAGTATCAATAAATAAAGCATTTATCCACCCTACAATCTACACACCCATCCCTCAAGCCATGGCCCGTTCCTGAAGCCCCACTATCTCACCTGTCCTTTCACGTCACTCCAGTTACTCTCCTTCACCATAAAGTCACAGCATCATAGAGCATGAAAACTGTCCTTCCCTAAAGCGTGGTGTCTAGAACTGCATCTATGCTAGCCAAATATCCAACCAAGCTAGTCCTATTTACTGTGTTTGGCCCTTAACCTCCTAAACCTGCCTCAATCACTTCTTCTGGCAGCTCTTCCATATAAAATGTTTAAAAAGATTGCCCCTCAAGTTCATATATTACATCGTTCTCCTCTCATCTCAAACCTAGACCCTCTAGTTCTTGGTTCCCCAACTCTGGGGAAAAGATTTTTCCCTATCTATGTCCTTCATGATTTTATACGCATCTAAAAGCAACTCTCAGGCTCCTAGGCTCCATGTAAAAAAAAACTTAGCCTTTCAAATATTTCCTTTTATGTGGAAAAATCCCTGTAATCTTTTCTGCACTATTTCCTGTAGCAGTATGACCAAAACAAAACATAATGCTCCAAGTGTGGCCTCACCAGCTTCTTGCACAACTTTAACGTAACTTCCCAGTTTCTATTCTCAATTCCCTGAATGATGAAGGTAAGCATACCAAAAGAATTCTTCACTATCTTTATTTTGAACTTTGAATGAGCTAACTCTCCCTGTATCCCAGGCTGAAGCCAGTTCAGTTCTAAATTTTGCAAGGACTATTGGTGAACTTGGTCAGAGGTACAGAAGAGGTCTAAACTTCCTGTTTCCTACCTTTCACATTAAATCTATGGCCTCCTGTCCTTGACATTCCCACAATGGGAAAAGATTTTTATTGCTAAAGTTACATATCTCCCTCAAAATTTCATACAGTACACATCCATCAGGTCATTTTCAGTCTCCTCAACTCAAGAGAAATCAAGTACAGTCTACCCTGTCTCTTTTATAACCATAATGCTCCAATGCAGACAACATCTCGGTGAATCTCCTTTTTACATTCTCCATCACAATAAAGTATGTTGACCAGAAATACATATAATATTCCATAAAGATGCAACTGTTATATTTGATGCCACAGATTTTTTTTTAGCGTGTTGCACCAGATAGTTGGCCATCCTCGTCTGGCGCATGGTTTCAGGATTGGTCTCCTTTCGGATTAACCGGGTCACGATATGAACATTCCTGACTCGACCCTTGTATTTTTTACAAGGCCGAGTGGCTAGCTTGACGCTCAACCCGGCACAGACGGAAAGCGTGCTCAGGGGTGGATGGACTTGGATTTGAACTCAGGAGCCTTCACTCCAGAGGCCAGCACTGATGCCACTGCGCCACCAGCCGGCCATGCCCTGGATAATAAAGGCTAACATTTATTGACCACCCATAATTATCCTTGAGAAAGTGATGGTGAGCGGCACTCTTCAGCTGTTGCAGCCATTCTTGTTAACCTACTTCTACAATGATGTTGTGGAGGGAGTTCAGGGTTTAGACCCAGTAATGATGAAGGGCCACTTACAGGTCAGGATAATATGTGACTTGGAATCTTGCTGCATTAAGATGTAGAATTGTTATTAACTTTACTCTGCTTGAATATAATGTTTATATGATTACCTATGCATGTATAATTATTTAGTAATTTTGTTTGTAATTGTAGTATAACAAATTCTCAAATTAGCAAAGAACATATCTGTCATTACATTACATCCTTAGATTCATTTCCTTGCAGGCATTCACTGTAGAACAAAGAAATACAACAGAATCAATGGAAAGCTACACACAAAAACAGACAAACAGCCAATGTGCAAAAAATGACAAACTGTGCAAATACAGAATATATATTATTCACTTTAATCTTTACTTTTGTAGTGTCTAGAACCTCAGTTTATCTACAGCAGGTATCACACCACTTGAATCTGGCTCTTTCTGAGGTTACAGCTCATCAATAAAATGTACTTTATTTCTAATCTCAGAATGAGATGCCACGACTTTTTTCTCTTTCTTTATTCATCCTTTGCCCTTGTAACACATAATAAAAGTGCCATGGCCACCAAGTCTTACCGCCTCATACTTGATTTCAAAAGACCCTCTGGGTAATTATCCCCAGATCCAACACAATCCACCTATTATCTTTTGGCCTGATCAGAGTCTGGACTATTCTATGCAAATACTGATCAAAATTCACATAGCTGGTGTCAGACTTTACATTCCAATCTTCTTATTTTATCAGCATTTACTCAGTATGGCATTGGATAATAATTTGTCATTAATGATAAAGAGTTTACTTAGAGCTGTAAGTTTACTTACATAAGATATCAAGCATGTACTCATTATTGGAGTCTGTCATGTATCACTGAATATCAATGCATGGCTATGACATATACAGTTAGTAACATTATCTTGCTGCAATCTGAATATTCTTAAATCTGTAAATGTATATTACAAAGCTCTGTCGTCACTTCATCAATAGCAATCATGTAACCTTTACATACTGTCTGAATGCTTTGATTAACCTTGATCCAAATGCCCCCAGCTGCATCTGTGGTTTTATGTCATCTGAAATGCACTTATTCATTTCCGCATGTACTTAGACAAGCCTTTATCTTATTTATTCCCAACTCCCACTGTGTGAGCATAAGAGAATTGTTTCCTCAGAGTGCTCAGCTGAATTATAGATGAAAGTGACGTAGTGATCTAGACCCAACAAGTATCCCTGTGGGACTCCATGAATGACTAGAACCCATGCTGAGCTCCTTCTATTAATTATTACCTTCTGTGTGTAAGCATACAATCAACCCTCCAACTTTACATGATTAAAGCTTACACAATATCCTTCTCTATGGCCACTGATTAAAATCTTCTGGAAAGACAAATGCAAAAATTCTGGGCAATTCTTTGATTCTTTCACCTCTTCGAAAAATGTTGAGCTTAATTGAGACAAGAACTCTTTTCCTAAAGATAATTGAATTATACTACTGTTATTCCATCCCAATGATCATAAACTATATCCCTGATAATAACAGCTTCCAAGGTCAATACTGGCTAATTTAAAATTCCCGGGACCTAATTTCTACCAAAGTGCATTGCCATTCATTTTCCAATGTCGTAGTTCATTTGCCACTTTCTTACCCATTTCCCTAATCTGTCAAGTCCTTTAGCCTTACTGTTTTCTACACTCTATGTCTCATCTTTCTAATGATTTGATGCCATTCTTTACCAGCAGAGCCACATCACACCCTCTGCCTACCTTCATATCCCTCCGATACAATGTGTAATCTTAGACATTCAGCTCCCAACTACAAACATCCTTCAGCCATGATTCAGTGATGGCCACAACATCACACCCAACGATCTGTATAAGTGAAACATGATCATCCATCTTATTTCTTATACTCTATGCATTGAGATATAACACTTTGAGTGCTGTATTTGCTACCCTTTTTGATTCTGCATCCCTAATGCACTGATACTCACCATGTTGGTTGCAATTTTATTCTATCATCTGCCTGCCCTTTCTGACAGTCTGACTGCATGTTATCTTTGCTTTTTTTATCGTCCATCCTACCCCGACTACCTTTATTCCGGTTCCTATCCCCCTGCCAAATTAGTTTAAACCCTCCTCCTCAGCTCTTTCAAACCCGCCTACGAGAATACAGGCCCCCTTAGGTTCAGGTGCAACCTGTCCCTTTTGAACAGGTCATACCCCCAGAGAAGATCCCAATGATCCAAGAACCTGAAGCCCTGCCCCCTGCACCAGCTTCTCAGCCACACATTAATTTGCCAAATAATTCTATTTCTACCCTCACTGGTGCATGGCACAGGTAGCAATCCAGAAGTTACTACCCCGAAGGTCCTGTTTTTCAGCCTTTCTCAATTTGTGAGCAACCTCCTTGCTGTGCGTTGCTCCGGCGGCTGATTGTGCTGCTGGAATTTCGTTATGTTTAACACGGCTGATGAGTAATTGTTGAAGAAAATCAGTTCTCCTCAGCAGTGGATGGGGGTTGCATTAACTGTCAGGCTGGGTAATAGCTTCTTCCCCCAGGTGGTTAGACTTCTTATCACCCTGCAGCCACCCAGTGCACAGGTATACCCGGTCTAAATGCCCTGCCATATCTCCACTGCCCCACTACCTAACCCACAGAGGCACTCTCATGCTGCACTGGTCACATTTCATCTTTTATTGCTGCAGTTTCACACGTTTATACTACTGCTTGTTTAAATATAATAGTGCCAGTAATGTTATATTGCCTTACATAAACATGCATCTGGCAACTTGTCAATATTCAGGCCATGCCACTCAGGGACTTGTGCTAATACTATATTGAGACAGTATGTGCTGGATGGTAACCATTGTATATATGCTGTGTGTGATTATATACCTGTGTTTTGCACCTTGGCCCCTGAGGAACAATATTTCACTTTGCTGTTTAGTTGAATGACAATAAACTTGAACTTGAATAGGAATAGTTATGATGGGAGTATTTCCTAATGACACAGAGGGAAGCCCTTCAGCGTGTCCAGAGTCACTTTGTTACTTTATCATTTTCTATAACAGACACATTATATTCAGATACTCCTGCAGCTTGCATTACCTCATGTGTCGATAACTCAGTGAAAAGCGATTCAGAATCAAGTTTATTATCACCAGCATGTGACGTGAAATTTGTTAACTTAGCAGCAGCAGTTCAATGCAATACATAATCAAAAGAAAAAAATAGTAATAATAATAAATAAAATAAAACCTAATAATAAACGAATGAGAAAATCAATTACGTGTTTTGAATAGATTTAAAAAAGTACAAAAACATAAACATATTAAAAAAAAGTGAGGTTGTGTCCAAAGAGTCAATGTCTATTTAGGAATCGGATGGCGGAGGGAGTCCTTGTGCAGAACACCCTAAAGGTTAACTTGCAGGTTGAGTCAGTGGTGAGGAAGGCAAATGCAACATTAGCATTCATTTCAAGAGGTCTAGAATACAAGAGCAGGGATGCAATGCTGAGTTTTTATAAGGCATTGATGAGGGCTCACCTTGAGTATCGTGTACAGTTTTGCGCTCCTTATGGCGGAGGGAAGAAGCTGTTCCTGAATTGCTTAGTGTGCGCCTTCAGGCTTCTGTACCTCCTACCTGATGGTAACAGTGAGAAAAGGGCATGCCCTGGGTGTTGGAGGTCCTTAATAATGGACGCTGCCTTGCCGCTCCCTGAAGATGTCCTGGGTACTTAGTAGGCTAGTACCCAAGATGGAGCTGACTAGATTTACAACACCCTGTAGCTTCTTTCTGTCCTGTGCAGTAGCCCCCATCCCCATACCAGACAGTGATGAAGCCTGTCAGAATGCTCTCCGCCGTAAAACTATAGAGGTTTTTGAGTGTATTTGTTGACATGCCAAATCTCCTCAAACTCCTAATAAAGTATAGCTGCTGTCTTGCCTTCTTTATAACTACATCGATATACTGGGACCAGGTTAGATCTTCAGAGATCTTGACACCCAGGAACTTGAAGCTGATTACTCTCTCCACTTCTGATCACTCTGTGAGGATTGGTATGTGCTCCTTTGTCTTTCCTGAAGTCCACAATCAGCTCTTTCATCGTACTGACACTGAGTGCCAGATTGTTGCTTGGGCACCACTCCGCTAGTTGGCATATCTCACTCCTGTACGCCTTCTTGTCACCACCTGAGATTCTACCAACAATGTCAGCAATGTCAACAATGTCAGCAAATTTATAGATGGTATTTGAGCTACACCTAGCCACACGGTCATTTGTATATAGAGAGTAAAGCAGTGGGCTAAGCACACATCCCTGAGATGCACCAGTGTTGATGATCAGGGAGGAGGATATGTTATCACCAACCTGCACAGCTTGTGGTCTTCGGGTTAGAAGTCAAGAATCCAATTGCAGAAGGAGGTACAGAGGCCCAGATTCTGCAACTTCTCAATCAGGACTCTATTGCACAGCACATTTTATGCAGGTAGAAGTACTTCGAACATGGACATCTCAGCACTAAAAGCAATCATTAATATAGCTGAAAGTTATACTGGGGCATATTCCTTTGAATCATATGGAGGCCAATGGCCACACAGCTGTGACATCAATAAGTGAGAAACCATATGGTTTTAAATGCAGGAACAGGCCAGAGAATTCCAGCATACACAGCTGTCTCAGCCACAGATATAGAATTGGCCAGTGAGTAAGACAAGATGGATCCATAATCCCTAGTGTCATTAACCTTTCTTTGTGGAGAAAGAGGATGATGATATTAGTCATTTCCTAGGTTCAGTGGTGGAAGGTGCTCACATTGTCCCATGCAATACTTGCAGGTAAGGCGGCTCCAAATGAACTCAAGCGATTGCTTTCAATAGTTATTCCCTTTCAGAACTGTCACATTATAAACTCAAAGCTCAAAGTAAATTTATTATCAAAGTGCGTATTGTCCCCATATACAACCTTGAGATTTATTTTCTTGCAAGCAGTCACAGTAAATATAAGAACTGTAATAGAATTAATGAAAGATCACACAAACAGGACAGACAACAATCAATATGCAATAAAAACAAATGCAAAAAGAAAACAAAGTAATATTAATAGAAATAAATAAGCAATAAACATTGTGATCATGAGATGAAAAGCCTTTGAACAGTTTAGTGGTGGGGCAAGTGAAGTTGCATGAAGTTATATCTTCTGGTTCAAGAGGTGATGGCTGAGAGGAAATAACAGTCTCTGACCTGATGGTGTGTGTTCTAAGACTCCTGTACCTTCTTCCAGATGGCAGCAGCAAAAAGGAAGCATGGCCAGAATTGTGAGGTCTTTGATAATGGAAGCTGCTTTCTTGCGGATGTGCTCTGCATTGATGTGCCCAGTGGTGGGGAGTGTTTTATCCATGATGGACTGGGTCATACCCACTGCTTTTTGTAGGTTTTTCTGTGAAGGGCAGCACTGTTTCCATACCAGGCCGTAATGGCAATATACTCTGCAGCACACATCTATACAAGATTGTCAAAGTTTTAGATGACATGCCCAATCTTCCCAAACTTTGAAGAAGGTAAAGGCACTGCTGTGCTTCCTTTGTAATAGCATTACATGCTGGACCCAGGACAGATCCCTTGAAATGGTAACATTGAGGAATTGAAAATTGCTGACTATCTTTTGCTTCAGATCATGCCAGAAAACCTTGCTCTAAAACGTCTGCTTTTCAGGTATTTATAGTCACAACCCTAACGTTTCTGAATTCAACCCCACTGAAGACTAAGGATTCCTAATGGTTTGACCCAATGTCCTTTGGAAAGCTGACTTCTTTTGGTACAACACAAAACTAGCACCTTGTGTGCACAGTGAAATGTTGACGTGCTTCTACAGAAATACAATAGTTCCTAGCCCAAGATATGCATATGGACAAATTCCCCAGCAAAGTTACAGCAGATAATCAGAAGAACCCCTATGGAAATTGTCTACATTAAGTATTAAAGATTAAATACTGCATTAAAGATTACCTTTTACTTGTCACATATACATCGAACTATTGAAACATAAAGTAGAATGCATCATTTGTATCAACAACCAACACAGTCCAAGGATTGTGCTTGGGACACCTTACAGGTGTCACCACATTTCCAGCACCAACTTAGCATGCCCACAACTCATTAACCCCAACCTGGTCACCTTTGGAACATGGGAGAAAACTGGAGTATCGAAAGGAAACCCATCTAGTCATGGGGAGAATATACAAACTCTTTACTGCAGTGGTGGGCATCAAACCCCGATCAGTGATCACGGCCCATGTAAGGCGAATGCACTAACCACTACACTCCAGTGCCGCCTTCTGCTGGTATTAATATCATTTATTTTCAAACTCAGGTGTCACTGGCATTGCAATGTAAGTTTCTAAATCTGCTTTTAGATATCAAAGTACAAGGATCACTGGTCTAAGATCACAAATCAGACATTCACTCCTGTTTCTTACAATTCTACTCCTTCAATAAAATTAATTATTTTTTCCACACATATTTTGTAAGACTCACCATTAGAACAAAGTATTTAACCTGCTCCTAGTGGGAATCCTTCATTTGGGAATAGTCCATTCACCTGACCTGAGAGCCCTTAAATTTCCATCAATAAACATCTCAGGCTTCCAGCTTGATCTGAGAAAATGGGGCAAATGTTCATAGAATGCAGAGATGGAGGTCCGGGAGGGTGTGGGGCAAAGAAGGCAGTGAGTGGGAGCATTTTGTGACAAGAAATTCTGCCTCCTTCCTGAGGCGCCTGCCTTGGATCAGCCATGGCTCAGAAATTAAATCACCCAAACTCAGTCAGGGTCCTATTTAGAATCACTTTCACACAAGTGTGCAGTATTAAATGCACCTGTCCTTTGTCTATCGTTGGTGATTTACTGAGGGTCAGAGATATTAGAACTCCCAGCTCTAAGAGATCCTGTTCCTATTATATACAGTGTTACTCAGGAACTAAATTACCCATTGGATCTCCTAGGGTAGAATGGTAGTGTAGCGGTTAACACAACTGTTTTCCAGTGCCATCAATCACCTATTGGGGTTCAGTTCCCACTGCTGTTTGCTGACTGCCTCCCACATTCTACAGATATACTGTTAGAGTCAGTGAAATATAGACATGCTTTGTTGGCATTACATTACTTGTGGGCTCGCCCCAGCACAATCCTCATCGATTCTATTTGACAAAGATGACCTATTTCACTGTATGTTTCAGCCCTTCAAAACACATATGACAAATAAAGATAATCTCCCTTTTTTCTTCACATTCCAGTTCTCTTCTACTGCACCTCAGCTTTGAGGCAAGTGCCCAGCAACAGTGACCACCACTGTCGGAGGAGAAATAAAATGCTGTTGGGTCCAATTGCTGCTATCATTTCCTTAGTGCATACAAGGGTTGGGGCTCTGCTAGGTTCCAAGCACCTGCCTTTCTTACATGTTTAATCCTGGGGTGCTGGAACAGCCGGAGCTTTTTAAAATCTGTTTTTTGGTTTCCACTAAGCACAGAATTCTTAACACTCCTAACCTTGAACTCTCATAACACATGCTAGTTCTGCAAAAAATGTATCTCATTCAGAAAATCAGATTTAAGTTTAAAATCAGCATGAACATAGTTCACTTAAAAAATTCTCCCCTTAAAGCTAATTATTCTCCTTACAATTCATAAATATCTTTACACATTTAATACTGAATATTATTTTCCTGTTGAATTTTAGTTGCCAGACACATTAAAATAAAACTCTGCACCTTGGTTACATTTCACTTAATGTTTCGCAAAGACACGTATTTACTATCAATCATTAACTTCTGTAAAATACCTTAAGAATTATTCTTTGTCTCACTGGGTGTGCACACATCATACTTAACTCTGCACTATAAAGATGCAGTGGTTAAAACATACTGGTAAAAAAAATGTCAATGTCAACGAACAAACTTATGCCTTCACCATAGCAATGTAGCAGCTGCTCACAACAACGTGCTGGAGACCAGATTCCTGTGATCGGATGTATTAATCGGCTGCAGTTTTTAATAGCTCGGGGCAGAGCCACGACAGTGGCACTTCTAGGGTTGTCCACATGGCAGGCTATCTATACTCAGATGCCGAAACACCAAATAGCAGAATCAGTCTGGTCACCGGTGCAGTAGATGCAATAAGCATGTTCCTTTTATTCCCCAGCAAGTTTCTAATTGTCACTACACCATCCCCCCTTGGGATCCACCAACATCCTCCAGTGACAGTGAAGGGTAATCAAAACTTTCCAGATGAAGTAGCCACATACAACAAATAGCTGGGTTCAGGCAGCGGTGCTAGAGATTCTCTGGTAGTTATTCATTCCCACCACAGAATAAGGAAAAACTGATATTAAAAAAGACCACAAGGAAAGAGCAATAGTTTTGAAATAGTCAAACCCAGGAATGCATTATTGAATTAACTATGAGAACTGTTACTGTATATCATATTAAACTGAAAGTCTTCTTGTTCAAACAGAGGAGATTAAGGCAAGATTTAATACTGTAGACATAATTTAAAATTATAAGTAGAGGTTAGGCAGGACCTATTTCCTTTTATAAAGGGTACATGACCAGGGGCTGGGATTTGAAGTAGTTGGCTCAGAGAGTGAAGTGGAAAGCTTTTCACTGAAAGTGAGGTGAGAGTTAGAAACTAATTCAAGTCGACAACTTCCTTCCTCCCACAGTTGTTGTGTCACTCCCTGAGTTTCTCCTGCGCATTGCTTATTGCTCCAGATTCTGGCTACAGAGTCTTCTGTATCCCTTGGGTTAGAATCTAGATGCTTGAAAGGGAGGTGGAGGGACATATCATCTAACTTAAGAACAATCTGGATACCGAAAAGGTATAGTCTGTATGGGTAGCCTCCAGCCTTTTCCTCACAGTCAAAAACATTTCTCTCCCCCTCCCCTCTTCTATTCCCCACTCCCCCACTTACCTCTTTTCTCACCTTCCCTTGGGTCTCCTCCTCCTTCCCTTTCTCCTATGGTCCATTCTCCTTACCTATCAGATTTCTTCACCTCCAGTCCTACCCTCGGACTTCACCTATCACCTTCTAGCTATCCTCCTTCCCACCTCCCCACCTTCTAACTCTGGCACCTTCCCCGTTCCTTTTCAGTCCTGAGGAAAGATCCTGGCCTGAAATGCTGATTGTTTATCATTTCCATAGATGCTGCCTGACCTGCTGAGTTTCTCCAGCATTTTGTGTGTGTTGCTTCAGAAAGATATATCTTTTGAAAGCGTTGACACAATGGAGAAAATGAACTTAATTTCTGTCATAAATTTTCTATTATAGATTCATACCTGAATTAAGTAACCTAAAAGACTCCTGGCCAGGAAGTACAATTAGATTTGATTGCTCTCTCACAACCAGCGGAGATACAATAAGGTAAGTGTTTAAACCTCCAGGATTCAATGATTCTAGTCAATATCTTGTAAAATGTTTCTAGTTATTTTTAAACCACTCTATTTTATCTCCTACATTGCTGTTTTTACCATTATCATCACCAGAAGGTTATAAACACAGGAAAACAACCACAAATATGCATTCCACCATTTTTAATAGTTCTAAAGATATGGCCTAAACGTACAAGCACATATGGGAAAGAAACAGGCTGTATTTTCACTAATTAGGTTGTTCAAAGATATAATGTTAAGCTGCTATGGAGTGGACACACGTGGATTTACCACTCCTACCAGTTAATATGCATTTCATCAGAACAATAATTAACATTCTATCATTTTGTCTACTTAAGTATGAAGATGGAAAGCATATTTAAATAAAATTGTTCTGGGGAAACATTATTTTATGATTTTTTTTCTTTTTTGAAGACTTGCAGAGTAATGCACTGATATTTTTGTTGCTTGTTACATTGTGGTAATTCATACAAAATTAGCTGCCAGAAAAAACGATCGTAACAATGTGACTTGCTATCGTTGTCACATCTACTTCCTTGCACTTTATGGCAACCTTTCTTCTGCATTCTGCATGAAGTCACATTGCTATTCATTAAATTTCAGCAAATATGGGCAGTGCAAGCCATTAAATGTTTACGAGTGAAGACAATTACTGACTTTGAAATGCCCATTCAGTTACTTCGAGCCTGACACTTGCAACAGCACTTAACAATCTCTTTTCTCACAGAATAGTTTTGCGTTATTTAATCCAGCGTGGGAGTGAGCTGGCTGACAAATTAAATAAAATCTTGAAAGAAAGAATAAATTTTGATTGTTATTTCTTTGATAGTGAATAGCAGCTAAGTATTCATCTGAAGGAATTGCCCAATTCTCATTCCAAATGGAGTAAGTAAACTTGAAAGAGCACAAACTGCCTCACCAGGCAGTAATGGACAAATTTGGCCTTATGTCTGCAAATGTATTTTAATTGTGATGCGGACAACTAGATACCTGATCTCACCTTCTGCTTGAGTCATTACCTAACATCAGAAGGCTATGACTAATTTACAAACATGCTCTTGTAACCAGCTTACATTTAAAAACCATATTCAGTTCACAGATTGATCAAGGAAACTTTTTAAACAGAAGCCTGACAAATATATGTAAATGTCTTTCATAGTCCCTGGTAAAAATGAGGAGACTTAGCTATTTGCAGTGGAGAGGGAAACAGCAGAGAGCTCAAAGTTAGATATGCCAAGGAAATCTAAAATCTGTTTTTTCTGTTGTTTTCCCTTTTGATAGAATTAAATACAGATTCCAGTTAATTAAATGCAGATTAAATACAGCAAGCCAATGAACTGTGAGGCAGAGTTTCCAATTTTCCATGTAGTTTTTGCTGCAGGTACTTTGGAAAAATAAATTAAGGTGTTTTTCTCTGGATTCCTACCACTCGAATGGTTTTCAGTAGCAGAATAAAAGCATAGACCTACATTTGGATTAAACTCCTCTCTTCTCCATGGGCTATGGGGGGGTCTCACCTGGAGTAAAAGTTCACCCCCACTATCCTCTTCAATATTCATGTGTCACACTGGCTGAAAGCCAGGTCTCCATCTCAAGTGGAGCCAACTGTAAATTGGTAAATGACAGAGGTGTTTTACCAGGCTGCTGTCTAGACTAGAGAGCATGTCTTATGAGGATAGGGTGAGCAACCTAAGCTTTTCTATTTGGAGTGAAGGAGGGAGAGGCATAGACTGAGTGGATAGCCAAATACATTTTTTCCTAGGCCTAATAAGAGGGGCATAATTAAGTGATAGGAGGAAAGTATAGGGGATGTCAGAGATAGTTTTTTTACACAGGGCGTGGTGGGTGCATGAAACACCTTGCCTGGGTGACGGTGGGGGTGTAGTAGCAGTAGATACATTAGAAACAATTAAGAAGCTCTTAGTTAGGCACATGGATGTTAGAAAAATGGAGGGTTATGTTAGATTGATCTTAGAATAGGCACAACATCGTGGACTGAAGGGTCTGTACTGTGCTGTACTGTTCTATGTTCCATGTCAAATGCTCAGCCCTGGACTGCACTGCTCTGGATATGGTTGAGAAATTTACTTAATCATATAATGGGAAGTGTACATCACTGGCTAAGCCAACAGTTATAGCCCATCCCAATTGCCAGTGAGTAGGTGGCAGTGAGCTGCCTTTGTGAACTACTATACTTTTTCTGGTGGAAGTACTACCACAGTGTTGTTGAGTAGAGACATCCAGAGCTTAAACTCAGTATCACTGAAGGACTGACAACGTACATCAAAGACAAAATGTTGTTTAAGTGTCATGCACCTACTATCCTCGCCATTAGTGGCCGGATCATGGGTTTGGGAGGTACTGTTGAAGTAGCCTGGACAAATAATTGTAGCCAAAATGCACTATTATTTTAGAGAATGGATGCCTATAATGGCACAGTAGCATAGCAGTTAGCATAGTGCTTTTGCAGTCCCAGTGACCAAGTCTGTCACTGTCTGTGAGGAGCTCTACATCCTTCCTGAGGCCTGAAACCAGGTGCTCCAGCTTCCTCCCACATCTCAAGGACATACAGGTTAGGATAAGTACGCTGTGGGCATGCTACATTTGTGCTGGGAGCCTGGCAACACTTACTGAACCCAGAACATCCTTGGACTGTGAAGGCCATTGACTCAAACAACACATTTTACTGCATGTTTTGATGTACATGTGACCAATAAAGCTAATTTAATCTTAAATCTTAGTGGTGTTTGAGGTGTCAGTTAAAGAGAGTTCTCTATCTTGGATGGTTTCAGCTTCATTCGGCTGCCTTGTAGATGATAAAAAAGACTTTGGGGATAAGGAGTTGTGTGATATTATTGGAATACCCAACCACTGAGCTGCTCTTGTCACCAGTGTATATATGTTACTCATTGGTCAGTGACAACTGGAAGATGTTGATGATGGGGTCCTGATGATAGAAATATTATCAAAGGTCAGAGATAGTCATTGCCTGTCACTATTGCAGAGCAATTACCTTATTGGCCAATGCTGGAATGCTGTCTAGGATTTGTTACAGGTTGGCTGGGCTGCTTCACTTGCAGATGTGTGGCTCCAGCAAATACAGATCAGCACCCCGGCTGACTGTTTACTCCTTTCCATAGACACACCCTGACCTGCTGAGTTCCTCCAGCATTTTGTGTGTGTTGCCTTGGATTTCCAGTGCCTGTAGGCTTGTGAACAAATGTGGCACTGTTGAAGGGTTCATTTCAGATGATGTTTCTACACAGGCCCCATTTTTTTTTCCTCAGGGTATTAGTCAATAGCACTATTTTTGAAGAATAGCATGGTGATTCTGCAGTGAAGTAGCTAATATTTAATCTACAAGCAACATCATTAAGGCATATTGGCTTATCTTTTCACATTACTGTTTGTAGGATCTAATTGTGCCCAAATTAGCTACAATATTCCTTCATCTGCTTTGCTGGATGCTTCATTGCTGGAAATTGGGGCATTCTGAAGTGGTAGTAGATGCAATGCAGATGAAGGAATACTGCAGCCAAATTGGGTACAGTTAGAACCTTCAAGAGTCTGGGCCCGAAATGTTGACTGTTTACTCTTTTCCATAAATGCTGCTTGTGTGTGTTTCTTGGATTTACAGCATTTGCAGATTTGTGAAATTAAATTGAAGTTTGCTTCTATCTTTAGCACCCCCGCCCCCCCCCCCCCACATCTCCAAGATGTACTGGGGAAGCCGTACTATTTCCCATTATGATTATTTATGTAAACTAGAACATTCATTCTTAAAGCATTAATTTAATTGTCTTGACTTTCATTTTATTTACTTACCTGATCGGGTATAAGTGCTTCTTAATTTAGTTTCAAATTAATGTCCTTGGTCATTGATCAAAGACTCTCATTGGACTGCCACTCACTTAACCAGCCATCAACAAGATGCTTTGATCTGAATGTTGAGGTTCAAAGTAGAGGTGGAGGAGTATGCCTCATGATCAACTCTTCTTGGTGCTCAGGTATATCAGTGCTGTCCCAATTCTGCTCACCAGACCTAGAACATCTAGCACTAAAGTGAGGTCATTTTTACCTACCACAGGATTTCTCTGGGATCATTTTAGTAGCAGTTTACATACCACCTCAGGCCAATGTCACATAGGCTTTAGATGATTTGAGTAATGGGATCAACTTGCATGAAACAGTGCACCCTAATGCCTTCACCAACGTTTTGGGAGATTTTAACCAGGCCAGTCTGAAAAAAAATCACTAAGCAACTAACATCAACAGATCACTTCTAATACCAGAGGAACGAAAACACTGGACCATTGCTACACCACCATCAAGAATGCCTACGATGCTATTCCACGCCCTCACTTTGGGGAGTCTGATCATCTGGCTGTACTTCTACTCCCTGAGTATAGGCAGAGACTGAAGACTGCAGCACCAGCAGTGAGGACCAAGTAGGTATGGACAAGGGAAACACAGGAGCAACTACAGGATTGCTTTGAATCGGTGGACTGGACTGTATTCAGGGATTCATCTTTGAACCTGGATGAGTATGCTGCAGTTGTTCCCAACTTCATTAAAACCTGTGTGAATGAGTGTGTGCCTACAAAGACTTACTGTACATTCCCAAACCAAAAACCGTGGATGAACTGCTGAAGGCTAGATCTGTGGCATTCAAGTCTGGCAACCCAGGCCTATACCAGAAAATGAGGGTTGATGTGCGAAGGACTATTTCAAGGGTGAAAAGACAACTTCAAACGAGTTTGGAGGTGACCTCTGATGCACGGCAACTCTGGCAGGGTTTGCAAGACATTACTTCCTACAAAGCAAAACCCAACAGTATGAATGGCAGCGATGCTTCACTATCAGATGAACTCAATACCTTTTTTGAAAGGGAGAATACAACTACAGCTGTGAAGATCCCTGCTGCACCTGATGACCCTGTGATCTCTGTCTCAGAGGCTGATGTTAGGCTGCCTTTAAAGCGAGTGTACTTTCGCAAGGCGGAAGGTCTGGATGGAGTACCTAGTAAGGCTCTGAAAACCTGTGCCAACCAACTGGCGGGAGTATTCAAGGACGTTTTCAACCTCTCACTGCTACAGGCAGAAGTTCCCACTTGCTTCAAAAAGGCAACTATTACACCAGTGCCTAAGAAGAATAATGTGAGGTGCCTTAATGACTATCACCCGGTAGCACTCACATCAACAATGATGAAATGCTTTGAGAGGTTGGTCATGACTAGACTGAACTCCTGCCTCAACAACCCATTGTAATTTGCCTATTGCCACAATAGATCAACGGCAGACACAATCTCAATGGCTCTCCACACAGCTTTAGACCACCTGGACAACACAAACTCCTATGTCAGGATGCTGTTCATCGACTATAGCTCAGCATTTAACACCATCATTCCCACAGTCCTGATTTAGAAGTTGCAGAACCTGGGCCTCTGTACCTCCCACTGCAATTGGATCCTTGACTTCCTAACTGGAAGACTACAATCTGTGCTGACAATCAACACTGGTGCACCTCATGGGTGTGTGCTTAGCCCACTGCTCTACTCTCTATATACCCATGACTGTGTGGCTTAGCATAGCTCAAGTACCATCTATAAATTTGATGATGATACAACCATTGTTGGTAGAATCTCAGGTGGTAATGAGAGGGCATACAGGAGAGAGATGTGCCAACTAGTGGAGTGGTGCCGCAGCAACAACCTGGCACTCAACGTCAGTAAGACAAAAGAGCTGATTGTGGACCTCAAGAAAAATAAGATGAGAGAAAACATACCAATCCTCATAGAGGAATCAGAAGTGGAGAGAGTGAGCAGCTTCAACTTCCTGGGTGTCAGGATCCCTGAGAAGCTAACCTGGTCTTAACATACCTAGGTAGTTATAAAGAAGGCAAGACAGCAGCTATACTTTATTAGAAGTTTGAAGAGATTTTGCATGTCAACAGATACACTCAAAAACTTCTATATTTGTACCGTGGAGAGCATTTTGACAGGCTGCATCACTGTCTGGTATGGAGGGGCTTCTGCACTGGACCGTAAGAAGCTGCAGAAGGTTGTAAATCTAGTCAGCTACATCTTGGTCACTAGCCTACAAAGTAACTAGGACACCTTTAGGGAGCAGTGTCTCAGACAGGCAGTGTCCATTATTAAGGACCTCCAGCACCCAGGGCATGCCCTTTTCTCACTGTTACCATCAGGTAGGAGGTACAGAAGCCTGAAGGCACACACTCAGCAATTCAGGAACAGTTTCTTCCCCTCCACCATCCAATTCCTAAATGGACATTGAATCTTTGGACACTACCTCACTTTTTTAAAAATATACAGTATTTCTGTGTTTGCACATTTTTTAAAATCTATTCAATATATCCTATTGATTTACTTATTCATTTATTATTTTCTCTCTGCTAGATTATGTATTGCATTGTTAAGTTAACAATGCTGCTAAGTGAACAAATTTCACGTCACATGCCGGCGATAATAAACCTGATTCTGATTCTGATTTTTTTCTGGCAAATAAGGGGAAAAGTGGACATTCATGTGGTTTAAACACGATGGATTGGGAAATTGGTTTGAACTATTAAATTGGAGACATAAATTTAAATCATCAGCAAATTTACAAGGAATTCATTGATACAGTTGATTACCAAGATATGGAAAACCTTTCAGAAAATGTTGTGGAATCAAAATCTCTGATGAATTTGTTTTAAATGAAGTGGATGATATTTTAAATTAAAACACTTAAGAAAAAATTGTTGCCCTCAGTTCCAGGAAGGGGATGGAGGTGTCGGAAATAGAGCAGGTAAATTTGAGGGCAGGAAAATTTGCAATGGTTCTATTGAATAGGAAGCATACCCTCCTTCCAGAGTCATTTCCTCATAACAACCTCCTGCTGAATTGTTGAATCTAGATTTTAATCTAACACATCTGCCAAAATTGTTAGGTTTGAGTCTAATTTCATCCTAACTAGTTATAAACCTCTTTGATGGATTAATAAGAAAAACTTAATATCAGAGTCATTTTTGATTTGAAAAACCCAAATGTTGGTAAAGACATAAATGTAAGCACAGAAAGATAATAGAAAATTCTGAGGTTCAACTAACATCTCTTATTCACTGTTGTATTATTGTTTCTGGTGGTAATGCCTTCTCTGGGGTATTATAGGTTACCAGTTTTGTTCCTTTGGGTTAGCTAATGGTTGGGAAGCAATTAACTAGATTGGCGTCAAAAGAATCATAATTGATTAATAAAATATAAGAATTACTGTTCCCAGTGTACGGACTGCAGTCTTATTTTTACGCTCTTTTAAACCAATGGTTTAGTTAAAGGAATAGAGATACACAGAAAGTTAATTTCTGAGTTGAGATAAAATGAGTCATGACCTTGGATAATGTTTCTTAGTATGTAAAAGATTCAAGAATGATCTAAATGTGTTAACAGATTATAATGAATTACAAAGAGATCTTGATCAGCTAGGGAGATAGGCTGAGAAATAGCAAATGGATTTCAACTTCGATAAATATGAGATAATGCATGTTGGACATTCAAACCTGGTTAGGACCTCTGAAGTGAATGGCAGTGCATTGTCCAGTGTCGTGGAACAGTGACTACAAGAGCACAGTTGACTGAAACTGGCCATGCAAGTAGACAGGGTGGTGAAAAAGGTGCTTAGCATGCTGGCTTTCATCAGTCAGGTCATCAGGTATAGGGGTAAGAACATCATGTTGTAGTTACATAGGGCATCAGTGAGATTGTCTCTGAGTACAATTTTTGTCATCCTGTTATAGGTGAGATAATAGATGGTACAGAAGAGATTTACAAAGACACCACCTGGACTAGAGTGTCTTAGTTATAGGTTCAAAGGTTAAAAAGGATTAAAGGTTCATTTCTTACCAAAGTACATATACAGTATGCAACTCTGAGATCTGTCTTCTCCAGACAGCCATAAAACAAAGAAAACCATGGAAGTCATTCAAAGAAAAACATCAACTCCCCACCCCATACAAAAAAATGAATCACGCAAGCAGCAAGAAGAAAGAACAGCAACACGATCATCGACCTCCCACGTAAAAAAAACTGCGCAAACTGCAATAAGAACATCAAACCCTAAACCCCCCCCCCCACAAAAGAAAATAATAAGTCACGACAAACAGTAACAAGAAAGAATGGGCAAAAACACAGAATATAAAAAACATAAAATTGAAAGTATCCAAAGTGCAATCCATAAATCACAGAACTCCAGTAACATCCTCTGATAGCATGAGAGAGAAAGAGTTACAACTCAGGTAGAGAGACAGGTAGTCAGCATTGAACACCCACCTGCCTTGCTCATTCGCTTCAATGTTTCAATCTCTCTCGATGCTTCAATCAGCAAGAAATCATGAGCTCACACCCTGTCACTAAGCCGCTTCACCTTGAGGCTGCTCACTGGAATTTTCTCGCAGAGAGAAAAGGACTATATCACTCAATCGATCTCCAAGCTGTAAGTCGCAGCATCTTATAGTTCCAAAATCTTAAGGTAAAATGAAGATGCAGAGGAAGTGAAATGAACAGTTTTGTGGACTATATGGAAGGTGTTGCCTGAGGAAGCACTGTTCGCTGGCACCATCTTGATCAGAAGATTGGCCACACTAGATCAAGAGTGTCAGGTGTCAGTAGTTGTAGTTGCTATTACTAAGGAGAAAATACTTGGAAAATTGTAAGGTCTGAGGTTAGATAAGTCGCCTGGAGCAGACTGACTACACCTCAGGGCTCTGAAAATGGTAGCTGAAGAGATTATGGAGGCATTAGTAATGATCATTCAAGAATCACTAGATTCTGAAATGGCTTTGGAGAACTAAAAAATATAAATGTCACTCCACTCTTTAAGAAGCAAGGGAGTCAAATGAAAGAAAATTATGGACCTGTTAGCTTGACTTCACTAACTGGGAAGATCCTGGAGTTCATTATTAAAGCTGAGGTTTCAGGATACTGAGAGGCACATGATAAAATAGGCCAATGTCATTTTGGTTTCCTTAAGGGGAAATCTTATAACCATATAACCATATAACAATCACAGCACGGAAACAGGCCATCTTGGCCCTCCTAGTCCGTGCCGAACCCTTAATCTCACCTTGTCCCACCTACCCGCACTCAGCCCATAACCCTCCACTCCTTTCCTGTCCATATACCTATCCAATTTTACCTTAAATGACACAACTGAACTGGCCTCTACTACTTCTACAGGAAGCTCATTCCACACAGCTATCACTCGCTGAGTAAAGAAATACCCCCTCGTGTTTCCCTTAAACTTCTGCCCCCTAACTCTCAAATCATGTCCTCTAGTTTGAATCTCCCCTACTCTCAATGGAAACAGCCTGTTCACGTCAACTCTATCTATCCCTCTCAAAATCTTAAATACCTCGATCAAATCCCCCCTCAACCTTCTACGCTCCAATGAATAGAGACCTAACTTGTTCAACCTTTCTCTGTAACTTAATTGCTGAAACCCAGGTAACATCCTAGTAAATCGTCTCTGCACTCTCTCTAATTTATTGATATCTTTCCTATAATTCGGTGACCAGAACTGCACACAATATTCCAAATTTGGCCTTACCAATGCCTTGTACAACTTTAGCATTACATCCCAACTGTACTCAATGCTTTGATTTATAAAGGCCAGCGTTCCAAAAGCCCTCTTCACCACCCTATCTACATGAGACTCCACTTTCAGGGAACTATGCACAGTTATTCCTAGATCTCTCTGTTCCTCTGCATTCCTCAATGCCCTACCATTTACTCTGTATGTTCTATTTGGATTATTCCTGCCAAAATGTAGAACCTCACATTTCTCAGCATTAAACTCCATCTGCCAATGTTCAGCCCATTCTTCTAACTGGCATAAATCTCCCTGCAAGCTTTGGAAATCCACCTCATTATCCACAACACCTCCTACCTTAGTATCATTGGCATACTTACTAATCCAATTTACCACCCCATCATCCAGATCATTTATGTATATTACAAACAACATTGGGCCCAAAACACATCCCTGAGGCACCCCGCTAGTCACCGGCCTCCATCCCGATAAACAATTATCCACCACTACTCTCTGGCATCTCCCATCTAGCCACTGTTGAATCCATTTTATTACTCCAGCATTAATACCTAACGACTGAACCTTCTTAACCAACCTTCCATGTGGAGCTTTGTCAACGGCTTTGCTGAAGTCCATATAGACTACATCCACTGCCTTACCCTCGTCAACATTCCTCGTAACTTCTTCAAAAAATTCAATAGGGTTTGTCAAACATGACCTTCCACACACAAATCCATGCTGGCTACTTCTAATCAGATCCCGTCTATCCAGATAATTATAAATACTATCTCTAAGAATACTTTCCATTAATTTACCCACCACTGATGTCAAACTGACAGGTCTATAATTGCTAGGCTTCCTTCTAGAACCCTTTTTAAACAATGGAACCACATGAGCAATATGCCAATCCTCCGGCACAATCCCCGTTTCTAATGACATATTAAAGATCTCCGTCAGAGCTCCTGCTATTTCTACACAAACTTCCCTCAAGGTCCTGGGGAATATCCTGTCAGGACCCGGAGATTTATCCACTTTTAAATTTCTTAAAAGCACCAGTACCTCCACCTCTTTAATTGTCATAGGTTCCATAACTTCCTTACTTGTTTCCCACACCTTAGACAATTCAATATCCTTCTCCTTAGTGAATACCGAAGAGAAGAAATCATTCAAAATCTCTCCCATCTCCTTCGGTTCCACACATAGCTGACCACTCTGATTCTCTAAGGGGCCAATTTTATCCCTCACTATCCTCTTGCTTTTAATATAACTGTAGAAACCTTTCGGATTTACTTTCACCTTATTTGCCAAACCAACCTCGTATCTTCTTTTAGCTTTTCTAATCTCTTTCTTAAGATTCCTTTTACATTCTTTATATTCCTCGAGCAATTCCTTTACTCCATGCTGCCTATATCTATTGTAGACATCCCTCTTTTTCTGAACCAAATTTCTAATATCCCTTGAAAACCATGGTGCTCTCAAACCTTTAACCTTTCCTTTCACCCTAACAGGAACATAAAGATTCTGTACCCTCATAATTTCACCCTTAAATGACCTCCATTTCTCTATTACATCCTTCTCATAAAACAACTTGACCCAATCCACTCTCTCTAAATCCCTTCGCATCCCCTCAAAGTTAGCCTTTCTCCAATCAAAAATCTCAACTCTAGGTCCAGTCCTCTCCTTCTCCATAATTATATTGAAGCTAATGCTATTGTGATCACTGGACCCGAAGTGCACCCCAACACATACATCTGTCAGCTGACCTATCGCATTCCCTAACAGGAGATCCAACACTGCCCCATCTCTAGTCGGTACTTCTATGTATTGTTGCAAAAAACTATCCTGCACACATTTCACAAACCCTAAACCATCCAGCCCTTTTACAGAATGAGCTTCCCAGTCTACGTGTGGAAAATTAAAATCTCCCACAATCACCACCTTGTGTTTACAACAAATATCTGCTATCTCCTTACACATTTGCTCTTCCAACTCACGCGCCCCATTAGGTGGCCTATAAAACACTCCTATCAGTGTCACTACACCTTTCCCATTCCTCAATTCCACCCAAATAGCCTCCCTAGAGGAGCTCTCTAATCGATCCTTCCAAAGCACCGCCATAAGATTTTCTCGGACAAGCAATGCAACACCTCCTCCTCTGGCCCCTCCTACTCTATCACACCTGAAGCAACTAAATCCAAGAATATTTAGTTGCCAAACACACCCTTCCTGCAACCATGTTTCACTAATAGCTACAACATCATAATTCCAGGTATCAATCCACGCTTTAAGCTCATCCACCTTTTCTTACAATGCTCCAAGCATTAAAATAGATACATTTAAGATACTCTCCATCTCCTCCTCTCTTTCCATCCCTAACAATGCATTCAAATTTATTATCCTTTTCTTTCTTCTCCCCTACATCTTCGGGCTGAGCGCATCCCTTCTCCATCACCTGCCTTTCCTCCCTCACACACTGTCTATTTACTTGCTCCACTGGTGAACTAACCTCCTCTCCCATAGTCTCCTCAAATAGTCTCCCGCCCCCCATCTTACTAGTTTAAAGTCCGCCCTGTAGCCCTAGCAAACCTCCCCGCTAGGATATTGGTCCCCCCATGATTCAAGGGTAACCCGTCCTTCTTGAACAGGTCACTCCTGCCCCAGAAGAGGTCCCAATGATCCAGAAACTTGAATCCCTGCCCCCTGCTCCAATCCCTCAGCCACGCATTCATCCTCCACCTAATTCTATTCCTACTCTCACTGTCGCGTGGCACAGGCAGTAATCCCGAGATTACTACCTTTGAGGTCCTGCTTTTCAACTTCCTTCCTAACTCCCTGGAGTCTTTCTTAAGGACCTCTTCCCCTTTCCTTCCTATGTCATTGGTACCTACATGTACCACGACCTCTGGCTCTTCACCCTCCCACTTCAGGATATCTTGGACGCGATCAGAAACGACCCAAACCCTGGCACCAGGGAGGCAAATTACCATCCGGGACTCCCGGTCACCTCCACAGAAACGCCTGTCTGAGCCCCTGACTATTGAGTCCCCTATTACTTTGGACCTCTTTCTTCTAACCCTACCCTTCTGAGCTACAGGGCCGTTCCCTGTGCCGGAGGCTCGGCCACTGTCACTCCCACCAGGTAGGCTGTCCCCCCCAACAGTACTCAAACATGAGTACTTATTGTCAAGGGGTACAGCCACTGGGGTACTCTCTAGTACCTGCCTCTTCCCCTTCCTGACTGTAACCCACCTATCTGCCTCCCGTGGTCCCAGAGTGACCACCTGCCTGTAACTCCTCTCTATCACCTCCTCACTCTCCCTGACCAGGCGAAGGTCATCGAGCTGCAGCTCCAGTTCCCTAACTCGGTCCCTCAGGAGCTGCAGTTCGGCACACCCGGCGCAGATGTGGATGTCCGGGAGGCTCGGAGACTCCCGGATCTCCCACATCCGACACCGAGAACAACAAGCTGCCCTCACACTCATACCTCCCAAATAACTGAAAATACAAGAACTAAAAGATAAGCCTACTGTGCCCTCTTCCACCTAAGTCCTCTGAGCCCAAGCCCTACACTCTGCGCCCGGCTCACTCCGCTTTATATATCTTCCCTCCTTCCCGGGCCTCCTTCACGCGCCTGCACAGTCCCGCCTCTCAGAACTCCGATCTGAGAAGCAATTGGACAATTTGAAAATGGCCACCGCCGCACTTCCTCTCAAGCCTCGCTGTCCTCTTGCCTGACAAATCTGCTGAATTTCTTTGTGGTAATAACAGGCAGGATAGACAAGGGAGAAGTCTACTTGTCTACTCCCATCGAACTGCACCAGGACCGTAGGCCTGCATAATCTTACCTATCTGAGTTTCTCCTAAATGTAGAAATTGAGCTTACACGCACCACTTGCGCAGACAGCTCATTCCTCACTCTCACGACCTTCTGAATGAAAAGGTTTCCCTTCATGCCCCCCTTAAACTTTTCACCTTTCACACTTTACCCATACTTGCTTAATACTAAATGATAAGGAAATATGGAATTCTTCCTTCACCCCAAAAGACGGTTGCTTCAGTTGTGATTTTCATTTTTAAGAACAAGTAGATTTTCATCTATAGAGGCAGAGTCACACTGACAGAAATGAGCCTTCCAAACATTTTACCCATCTATTTTTCCACTTTGGGACGGAATTTTTCTATGCCTTGCCTATTTGTGTCTGTTTAAATGCCTGATCAAATTTTTAATTGTGTTTAATTCCACAGCCTCACCAGGTAGCGCATTCCAGATATCAGCTCTCTCTTTAGTAAGAACACAAAGAAATATAGATTGAAGTTGGATGTGAGATTGGTACTGATCATTTAAGATAAATGCAAAGGGCCTGAATAGGAGTTTTCACCTTAGAAATAGTAAGCTGATGTAAGCAATCATACCAGCAATGAAGGAATGGCGCTCCCTACTGACCTTGAAGAAAGCTATCCACCAAAAATATATCAAGTTCTGTGCTGTTCATTTTCCCTAGTCTGATTTGACTACCATATGGTGTCGTATGTTCAGGTCAGTGGTTTTCCAAACAAAATGAAGTCAACAATCTGACTTAGCAGCTGATCAGATTGAAAACTCCCCCTAGATAGCAAACTAGCAAGTAAAAAGCACAGCAATAAAAATAACCACTACTTATTTATATAGTGCCTTCAGCTCTGCAAAAATCACCAAAAACAGCTCTTTATAGGAACATTATCAAACCTAATTTGACATCTAGTCATTCAAGAAGAGATGAGTAATAGGCTTGATCATGCTGATTAATTTAAGAAACATCTCTATCAAGGAAAACAGATTTTTTTCAATTATTTTAAAGCAAGGGAAATTAAGGCTGCATTAAAGTTTAAGGTAGGATCTGAAATAGTATGTGTAATAAAATGCCTTATTTATTATTTTACAAATTTTGTCTTTCCAGAATATTATCTTAGAGAGATATCATTTGCACGTACAAAATAAGCAATTGAAGTCTTTATTTTATGAGAGGTTTATAGACGTAAGTATATCTTTTCATCCTTTGATAAACTTAATTATACCTCACTCAATGTACCTTGACAATTTGCTTTCAACAGGGAATGATGTGCAAGAATTTGAACCAAATCATGTCATTTATTTTGTTAATTGCTCTGTGAAATCTATAAGACCTCATCCTGTGAGGGATAAAATATCATTGGCTTCTGGAATTCCACATCTAAATGGGTATTATTCAGTTCCAGGAACTGCTGCTAGTTTTACAATATAGTATTAATGTTTTTGAAATCAACATATCCATTAAATCTGTATCGTTAAGCACATTGCACAATAAGACAAATTGCCCTCACCATGTCCTACATCTTACTCTTGGGCTGAATTGGGGCTGTGGCTGCTGCAACTGTTGGGCTCCTGGTTCAGCTGTGACTGGCTCTGAGGCAGTTAACTCACTTTCATGAACTTCAGTTCTGAATGTTATTGGCTTACTTTTTATTGTTTGCATGATTTGTTCCCTTTTTTTTTGAACATTGGGTGCTTGACCGTCTCCTTTTTTAAGGGCTCTATGTTTTGCGGCAGCCTGTAAGGAGACAAATCTCAAGGTTGTATAAAGTATACGTAAATACTTTGATAATAAATGTACTTTGAACTTTGACAATGAATTTCCCTGTGGCTATAGCAGGGAAACTCATCTATAGATATCACAGTTGGACTTAACACCTGACTTGTAGATTACCACACTTCTGAGGTCTTCTTTCAAATGCCCCTCTTCCTAATTTTGATGCTTGGTACAGCATACATAGTAGATCAGGAAGACAGATAGACCGGTACTTTGTCTCCAGTGTATGCAAAATAGGGAGCTACCATCTGCAGATCTGCATTCCTGGCATCCTCTTTCATTGGAATCTGAGAGGGAATTGGTCAATCTGAGAGGAAACATCTTCACACAGAGAGTGGACGGAGTCAGGAATGCAGTGACTGAAGAAGTGGTGGAGCCAGGTAGCCCCACAATGTTAAGGCAAGCAAGACAAATAGCTGAATCACAGAATTTCAGAATGGTACAGACCTAATTCAGGTGAATAGGATCAGTGGCCAAAAGGCTTGTTTCTGTGCGATTGGACTCTATGATTCTATTGATATATGGGAGGATTTCACTGGTTATAGTAGTATACATATCAACTAATGAAGTGGAGTGGAGATGATGCAGTTTGAACCATTTCCCATCATTCCTGCATATTAGCTCCAATGCGGCAGGAAATTTATTGGAAATATTACTGAACCTAGCAGCCAGTGTCCTAGAGCATCAATCTAAAGAAATTAATTCGAACCCCACAGTTACAGCTGGGGAATTTGAACTTCAGTAACTAAATAAATCTGGAATTTTAAAATAAAACCAGTTTTGGTACTGGTAACCATGAATATACTGGCCTGTTGTTAAAAATCCATCTGGCTCACTAATGCCAACCAGGCAGGGGATAGAAAGAGCACAGAAGATTCAGAAAGTTACAGGGAGCCACAGATTTTCTAAGACCTCAACCTCAACTCTGTCCTTTCTATGAGCACCTTTGACTCCATGCATAGCAACCTATTCTGTCACTATTGTTGATCAGCAAGAAGTCTAAAAGGCTTCTTCATTGTCCACATTGGGAAGAGGAGTACTTCACAGAAAGTCTTCAGAACTGTGGCATTTATTACAATTGACCAGGAGGTAAGTCCAACTGTGGCAACTGTAGAGGGGTTTCCCTGCTGTAGCCACAGAGAAATTCGTTGTCAAAGTTCAAAGTAAATTTAT
The DNA here is from genome assembly GCF_030144855.1 of Hypanus sabinus. NCBI lineage: Eukaryota > Metazoa > Chordata > Chondrichthyes > Myliobatiformes > Dasyatidae > Hypanus > Hypanus sabinus. The sequence goes on from NC_082719.1 coordinate 81,208,245, forward strand.
TCATGAAGTGTGTGCATACACTACCTTAAGATTTATTTTATTGCATTTATAGGAAAAGAAGAAATACAATAGAATTTACAAAATAAATGTTTAAAAAAAACAGGCAAAAACTGCCTAACAGCCAATATGGAAATTTTCACTCCTCATGTACATGAAGGATGTAAGTAATAAAGTCAATTCAATTCATAAGAAGACAAAATGTGCAAATAAAAAAACTGAGAGAATATATTGTACAGAGTCCTTGAAAGTGAGTCTGTAGGTCGTAGAATCAGTTCAGTGCATTGGTGATTGAAGTTATCTATGGCTGTTCAGGAGCCTTGTCAACCAACTCCTCCCAGTTTCTGAAGAGCTGTTATCTAAATTGCAGTGTGGGTTTTATTCACTTAGGAGCACAAGAGACAGAATCTTTAACACACAACAACTCCAGGAGAAATGAGTAGAGCTCTTTGCAAGCTGGGGGAGGAAATGTGGAAGGCAGCTCCTCAAATTCAGCTGCCCACAGAAACGAATCTTCATCATAAATGTGCTTCATTCAGGTATGCAAACTATAATCCTAACCAACAGAACCATAGCGGAAGGAATCTCATGGCATACATCATCAATCAAGACTGCACTATCACCCTGACACTTCTCCCAATCCAGTGTACCAAAACACGCCATGGCTCCAAAGAGGAACTGGACAAATCCCATGGCCTCTGTTCCAGAGACAAAGTTATCCTCAGCAATCAAGCAACAGTGTTGATGCAAAGTTGGCATTTGCAAATGACTGTAGAAAGATTTCCAAGTCATTATCATCTCATTCACTGAAGCATATGCACTCAGCATTCAGCAGTCATACAACAAAGGACTGTCTCCCAACATCTACTACAATAAAATTTCATGACCAGACACTGGAAAACATGGACCACTTCCCTGATCTCAGAAGCTACCCCAGAGTGAAGTCCAATACTGATGTTGAACTTCACTATCATCTTCACTGTGCCAGAGTGCTTAAATAAGACTCAAACCCAGTACAAAGTTCACTATATACTGAGTAGTAGCAACTGTTACTCTCCTAAGCAGTTCTAAGACTAGGATTGCCAATAACAAGATCTTAAGGCACTGGAGAGATTTCACCAGTGGTGTGTCCCCAAATTATCCAAATCCATTGGTAGGATAAACAGACCAATAGATAAGCAACATTGATCACTGACCCAATTACACACTTTCCGCAGACCATATCATTTGGATACCTAACATCAGATTCCTATTAAAGATATTCTATTCCAAGCTCTGCAATTGAAAGAGATTAACTTGTGGGCAAAGGAAAAGCTTTTCACGGTCATGATTAATCAAAGGAGAAAAAGAGCATTTGGGATGACACTGAGAATCTTGAGTCCATGCACAGGGAGCACACAGAAGCATGGTATAAAAGGAGCAGGAGCACACCAAATCACAAACTACCTATCTGCCCATCCTATAAATTACACCTGCCCCATCTGGGGTAGAATCTGCAGGTTCACACTGGTGTTATCTTTCTTGTCAGAATTAGAGTGGATGCAAGTCATCCTTGATGTGAAAAAGAAAAGGAAAAAGAAAAAAGCTTTGATAATATCCTTCAAGGAGGAAGATCTATCGTTCTCGTTCACTATGACTGTGGACCCACCAATTTTTAAAATATTCTTAACTCCTCTTCCATTTTGGGGAAATTAAGATGGGACAATAAATTCAAGTACATTTGGCTACATTGATTTCTCTTGAAATAATAAACATCTTAAAATTGTTGTTTAGCTAACAATTCTCTCTAAAAATTAATCCACTGTTGAGGAACAAGATCTAGGCCAATGTTCTACATGGTAAATTCTCAGCGATTAGATTAATTGGTTGGATGAACCGCACTGCTCTTGTGACTGCAAGAGATTTGTGACTGCAGATTTGTGCAGTCAGATTTGTGACTGCAAGAAGATACACAATAAGTCTAATAACGTTTATTTGTAAAGATGCCTTACCTTCGGCAAGTTGGAGAACTCTCAGCTAGTGAGATCATTTTCTAAGGGCCAACTGCTTTTAAAAGTACATTAGCAAATCTCTGAATAATAGAAAAGAGCTTGAAGTAATTTGCAAGTCAATTAAATTCAGACAGGCTCACTGTCCTTTGCCTTGTTTTCCTGATAAGCATCCTAGTCCTATGCTTCTGCTTGTTATAACAGAGTCTGGCCGTTACATGAGCATGCTGTTGTTCTTGATTACTTGCTGAGGATGGATACAAAGGCCCCAGAAATCAAAAACCCTGCAAAATTATATTATGGCTGCTAAAAAGATACAGTTGGAATGGCATGGTAATGTACTGGCTAAAGTAACACTTTATAGCACCAGTGACCAGAGTTCTATTCTCACCACCGTCTGCAAGGAGATTGTACATTTCCCTGGTGACCATGAAGGTTTCCTTTGGGTTCTTGTGCTTCCTCCCACATTCCAAAGACATACAGATTAGTAAGGGTTAATAAGTTGTGCGCTTGCTTTCTTGGCCCAGAAGCATGATGACATTTGTGGGCTGCCCCCAGCACATCCTCGGACTGTGTTGGTCGTTGACCAAACAAAACATTTCACTGTATATTTTGAAGTACAGGTGACAAAAAAGCTCATTTTTCGGAGTTTTACAGAGAGATACTCATGAAATAAACTTCCTTTAAAAAAATTAACTTTTTAGGATTACCTCCCATTCCTTCTCATATCATCTTACTTGGTCATTTTCATCAGTTTTTGTTCCTATCTGGCAATTGAAGTATGTAGTTATATTGGACTAGACAGCTCTTATTACAAGTGTGGATATAATTTATAACAGCAATAATTGACAAGAAAGATGCGCAGACAAGACTTTCATAATTTCCTTCAGAACAGAATTAGGGGAGCTGTGATGATGTGTAATCTTCAGGTGAAGGTGGATCACTAAGAGGGAGAAAATTGAGCTGGAAAGTACAAAAAGCATGGAGTCATGCACTCTAAAATGCAGATCGTGATACATATCAATTCCAGCCCTCCAGACAACCTGGACACATTTCAATTTGCCTGCTACTGAAACAGGTCTATGGTGAATACAATCTCCTAGGCCCTACACTCATCTCTGAACCATCTGGACTATTGTCTATTGACCACAGTTATGCCTTTCATACCATAATTCCAGTCAAACTCATCACCAAACTGTGGACCTGGGAGTCAATGTGACTTCCTGATGAGCAGACCACCATCAGTAAAAATAGGCAGAACATCTAACAGTGATTATGGTCAACACTGGTATTCTACAAGGTTGAGTCATCTGCCCCCTGCATACTCATGACTGTGAGTCCAGATTCTCCTCTAAATCCAAGTTTGCAGATGATAACACTGTAGTAGACTGTAGGTCTATTCTCGAACAATGATGAGTTGGAGTAGAGCAAGGAGATAAAGAAATTAGTGACATAATATCATGAGGGCAAACTTTCCATCAGTATCAATAAAACAAAAGAGCTTGTCATTAACTTCAGGAACAGTGCATCTACTGCTGTCTATATCAATGGTGTTGATGTTGAGTGAGTTGAGAACTTCAACTTCCTAAGAGTAAACATCACTAATAACCTGGTCCTTGTCCAACTATATTGATGCTTTAGCCAAGAAAGCTGAATAGCACTACTTCCTCAGGAGGCTAAATAAACCTGGTCTGGCATGTTAGTGTCAACCCTCTACGATCTTTATTGATGCACATAGAAAGGACTCTGATTGGATGCATAATGGCTTGTCTGGCAACTGCTCTGCGTGTGACCACAAGAAACTGTAAAGAGCTGTGGACACAGCTCAGCACATCATGGAAACCAGCATTCCATCTATGGACTCTGTCTAGACTTCTCCCTGCCAGCATAATCAAAGACCCCACCCACCCAGACATTCTCTCTTCTCTCCCCCCACACATCGGACAGAAGACACAAAAGCTTGAAAGCACATATCACCAGGCTCAAGAACAGTTTCTTTCCCACTGTTAGTAGACCCTTCACCGAACCTTTTGCATGATAAGATGTACTCTTGACCTCACAAACCACCTCATTATGATTTTGTACTTCATCGTTTACCTGAACTGCATTTTCTCTGTAGCTGTTACATTTTATTCTGCATTGTTATTGTGTTAACTTGTTCTCTATCAATGCTCTGTGTAATGATTTGACCTGTATGAATACCATGCAAGACAAGCTTTTCACTGTATCATGGTACATATGATAATATTATACCAATTCCAATACCAATATCCCTTAAAGTTTTTAACAGTTGAAATCAAATTATTGCTGAACTTGCTTAATTTACACACGTGCAATCGGTTTTGTGTAAACCTGCTCTTGATTTAATCCTTGTCTCCATGTGAAAAAGCATGCTGACCTAGTGAACCAATTAAAGGAGAGACAGTATGCGAAGTGCGGAGTGCCACTGCAACTGGCCAACCTCCTTTATCCAACATTACACCACCGGTTTTGGAGTGTAATGGAATATTCTTCACTTACTTGGCTAAATGCTAAAGTGATCAAATAGATCAGAGAACAGCAAAAAAGTGTGTCCAAATCAGCACCTGATTGGAACTTCACTCTCCTCTAGCCACGCACCGTGTTTGCAGTATTGACCCTCTACAAAAAGCAGTGCAGGAACTTGCCTTAGCTAATCTAACAGCAAATTTACCTGTTACAACCCCCCATTACTTAAAAAAGAGAGCCTAGGAATGGCAAAAAAATTCAAGTTGTCCCCTCAACTTACACACCATCCTGCCCAGGGCTTGATAAAACATTCGGAATTCCCTACTTAAAAGCCTGCAGAAGTTCCGTCACCACAAGAACTGCAGCAGTTCAATCAAGGTTGCACTCCACCTCTTGTCAATAACAGTTTGAGATTGTCATTAAATGCCAGACTGAACAGCAGTGTCTGTATCGCTGTGATATCAAGCCTCTTCTTCAAGACTCTACAAACAGTATGCCCAATTGCAAGATGCATTCTATTGTAAGATTCCATCTCACAGAAATGGAGGAACAGAGTTGTCATAGCACAAATGAGGTATTTGGTCCAATGAGTCTGTGCCATTTCCTTGTTGTGTTCCAGGTCACAATCACTTACTGCAAATAAAAGAAGGTTTTCTTCACACCACCTTCTTCTATCTTTTGCTCATGACGTTAAATCTGTGCCCTCTGGTCATTGAACTATTGGCCATTGGATGTGTTTCCATTCACCCATCTAAACCCATTATGATGTTGTAAATACCTAACATTATTTTTTAATATCTCAACCTTGTTTGCTCCAAGAAGAGCTTAGCTTCTCCAGGTAGAAGTCCTTCACCCCAGGAATCAGTCTAGTAGATCACTTCAGCACCATATTTTGGACCCATACATTCTTCCTGAAGGTCAGTAACCAGAATAATATGTAATGCCCCTCTTGTGCCATGACCAGCTTTTCATGAAGGATGAGAATACCATTCTTGCTTTTGTACTCACACTTAATTATGAATTTAAATTCCCAGCTGTCTATAAGATTTAAACCTTTGTTTCACAATTTCTAGATTATTAAATAAACAACATAACAATATCACTATCCTAAATACACTAAAATAATAAAATTATTGTACTAGCCTTTACTTTAAGAGTTCAGTAATTAGATGACATGTGATGCATTGTCAATGGGTGAAATGGTTTCTGCTGTTTTACCAGCTCTGACATCAGAGAGCTGTCATTTTTATCGCTGATCTAATAGCGCAAAATGTACAAAGTCACTAGGCAATAATTTCTAGTTTGGACAAATCTAGATGACATCCTGTAAGTCTGTTAATTCTTTGCATAGAGTAGTCTGCAAGCCAATCTCACTTTCAGCCAAACAATACTCACAACTGAACCCAGCCCCATGCCAACGAAATGAAGACACATTGCTGGTTACATTTTAATAACCGTTCTGCTAAAACCAGAAATAAAGGTCGATTACATACCAGATCCTCTCAGTTGTTTCAGTAGATACAGCTGGCTGCCATGCTGTTTGGAAAAATAATTTCCATTGTCTCAATTTCTGCCAATGACAAGAATTGAGCTTTAGAATCAGAATCAGGTTTAATATCAACAGCATATGTCGTGAAATTTGTTAACTTTACTAACTTTACTGTATTACCCTTTGGCTTGGTGTGCATCGCAAAGCATAATCCTGCTTTGGTTTTCTAGAATTAAATGCCTCTGTTGGAACTGTGTTGGCACCTTCAAATCTTCATACATTTGTGACCTCCACTTCTCAATTTTTCAAGTAAGAGTTACTTAATTTCAGACAAAACCTATCCATGTGTCATTGATGATTTCCCTTGAACCCTCCTGTCTTTGATTTTCATATTACCAAAATATTAATTATCATTGTCAAACCACAAATTCCATTCACCAATGCTACCTGTCTCTCTGAAAATCATCCAAGTCAGTTACCATACCGGTAGGTCGTCAGAATATCCAGAGGAAGTCCATGCAGAACAAAAAACGTGCTAACTTCACACTGCCTATATCCACATTCAAGTTTAGGTAGGAGTTCCTGGAGCTGGAGGCAGCCAGCAAACTGCTGCACAACCATGTTTTTTTTTAACTTTAGATGCGCTGCAGGCAACATATTTCCTCCCGCAAGAACACCTACTTCTGTCTTGATGACAACCAATTTCATCCAACTCCATGCAGCCCATGTCTCTTCAATCTATCTGAACCAGCATTTAAATTGACCCAACAACGTAACAGCGAACATCTTCAGTGCCCTGGAAAGAGGAGTGAGTATCATGGAGAGTGAGCGAAATTGGCTCCCACCTCTGATCTGGGCTGGCATTTAAATTGTTGTAACAACACATTTTACCTTGCACTAGAACCCAGGGGCTACTGCTATGATAGGCCCCGGGCCTAGACCATGCTGCCCAGCGACTTGCTCTGGGCACAGATTTCACCACCCAGCCAAAGCACTTTCAAGCTCTTCAAATCAGCTCATTGCTCAGAATGATACAACCTCTCGCCTGGGCCAGTTGTACAGATTGCAGCCAGGCCAGTTGTAACACTATTTGCAGTGATAATTTAACACAATTTACCTGAGAAAACGTATTTTTAGTCAGATTTCTTAGCTTCTTGACTACCAGGAAACTGTCACACACGTTCGGAAGCATCGTTCTTGCACCATAATGAATGAACATTGGAGATATTTATAAGTTTCCTCCACACTGCCTTGACAATAATTTCCAAATCCTCATTCTGGAAATATATAGGACATGAATGCTGAACTTATGCACACTCATACACACAAATCACACAAGTGTGTATTTGGAAGACTGGTGTGACAATTTTAACAACTACTGAAGGGTGCATGCATCTTATGCCAAGTGGGAATAGGACATTTCCATGTGCTTTCTTTCCCCTCAAACTACTCCCGCATTTTTCACGCCTTCCTGCCTCAGCAAATAAGCAGCTACAATACAATTGGCAGCTGAGCTGAGCCAAGAAGAGCTAGGAATGATGAATAAGTTCACTGTGGCACTCAACATCAGTTTAATCAGAGGGAGGGAGTTTAAAAGAAGCAAGTGGGGACAGTTGGTTCATTTTGTGCACCATAGTGCCAGAGGAGTCATTAGATGGCACAGAAGTAGGTAGTTGGCGAGGACCGATAAAAAGAAGTTAGGTTTAAGCAGAGCAGATAATGTGTTGGAGTATGGAGTTGAGGTTTTGGCTCATGAGGGGAAGGAAGACTGCAGGTAAATTTTTATTGCTTTTTTCTCTTTCTTTCTTACTTATTGTATTGATGAGGAGAGGCAGAGGCTGTAGGTAGCTATTTTTGTTTAATTTTTCTTTCCTCTTTCTTATTGTACATTTAAAGCAGTGGAGATACCAGGCAGATTAGTGGAATGCTCCTCTTGCAGGATGTGGGAAGGCAGGTGCCCCTGACAACTATACCTTCAAGAAGTGTATCTAGCTATGACTTTTTTCAGACTGTGTTATGAATTGGAGCTGGAAATGGATGAACTCCAGATTATTCAGGAGGCTGAGGGGTTGATAGACAGGACTTACAAGGAGGTAGTTACACCCAAGTGCAGCTCACAGGTTGCTGGGTGACTGTCAAAAGGAGGAAAGGGGATAGGCAGCCAGCCCACACAGAGTACACTTGTGGCCATCCCCTTCAACAATACGAATACTGCTTTGGATGCTGTTGGAGTTGGGGGGGGGGGGGATGTTTAAGCCAGCAGAGAAAGCCACGGCAGATGGGTGTTTGGAACCAAGTCTGGCTTTGTGGCACAGAAGGGAAGAGGGCAGAAGAGGCGAACTGTGGTGACAGCGGATTTGTTAGCTAGGGGAAACAGAAAGTTGATCTCGTTGACAAGAGTGAGATCCCTGGATGGTTTGTAGCCTCTCGGGTTCCAAGGTGACAGACACCTCAGATCAAGTACATAGCTTTCTTAAGTGGGAGGGTGAGCAACCAGAGGTCAAGGTTAGTACCAATGACATGGGTAGGATGGGTGACGAGGTCCTACAAATTGAGTTCAGGGAGTTAGATGCGAAGTTAAAGGATAGAAACTCTATATTCCCGCTATTTTATCCTTGTTGGTTCAATTTGGTACTTTTTCTGGTTATAAACTAAATTTAGATAAGAGTGAATTATTTCCTTTAAATGCACAAACTTTATTGAGTGATAGGATACCATTTAAAGTTGTTACTGATAACTTTACCTATTTAGGTATAAAAATTACCAAGAAATATAAAGATTTATTTAGACTGAATTTTTTACCTATGCTTCATCAAATTCATCAACTTACTACAAGATGGTCTCCTTTGTTTTTATCATTAATTGGTCGGATTAATGCTATTAAAATGATGATTTTACCGAAATTTTTATACTTATTTCAAGCCCTACCAGTTTTTATTTCTAAATCTTTTTTTGATAACATTGATTCAAAAATTTCCTCATTTGTGTGGCAAAATAAAAACCCTAGGTTAAGTAAAAAGCAATTACAAAAATCAAAAAAAGATGGTGGTTTAGCTTTACCCAATTTTAGATTTTATTATTGGGCAAATAATATTCGTAATTTAATGTATTGGAAACTAGATTTGGATTCACCACTGTGCCCACAGTGGGTAAATTTGGAATGTAATGAGGTAAAGGGATATTCTCTATTCTCTGTTCTTGGTTCTTGTCTTCCTGCGGATTTAGTTAAATTTAATAAACAAATATCTAATCCTGTTATTAAACATACATTACGAATTTGGTTTCAATTTCGTAAGTTTTTTACTTTGAAAAACTTTGTTCTTGATAGCCCTATCTTACTTAATTTCTTTTTCAAACCCTCTTGGACAGATCAAGCTTTTAACATATGGAAAAGGAAAGGTATAAAATGTTTTCGTGATCTCTTTTTTGAAGATACTTTGATGTCATTTGATCAACTTTCCAACAAATTTGAATTACCTAAATCTAATTTTTTCAGATATTTACAAATTAGAAATTTCTTACATAAAGTTTTACCATCTTTTCCTAATTCAACTTTGGTGGACTTTACAGATTTGATTTTTACCTTAAATCCTTGTCAGAAGGGATTAGTAGGTTTTATTTATAATATGATTATGAAGATACAACCAGAAATATCAGTTAGAATTAAACAAGAATGGGAAAAAGAACTTCGATATAATATATCAACAGATAAATGGGAAAAAATTTTGCAAATGGTTAATTCTTCTATATGTGCTAAACATGCTTTAATACAATTTAAAATTGTACATAGAGCTCATATGTCTAAAGATAAACTTGCTCGATTCTATTCTCATATTAACCCTCAATGTGACAGATGTCATTCAGAAGTGGCCTCATTGACCCATATGTTCTGGTCATGTCCCACTTTACATAATTACTGGAAGGACATATTTACTACTATTTCCTCAATTTGGAATATAGATTTACAACCTCATTTTATTACTGCAATTTTTGGCATACCAAATGAGGATGGTAATCAGTTTTCCCCTTCAATCAGACGAATGATTGCTTTTGTAACATTAATGGCCAGAAGGTCTATATTACAAAATTGGAAAGAAGTAAATCCTCCTACCACGTTTCAATGGCTTTCTCAAACTATTTCTTATCTGAGCCTGGAAAAAATTAGAAGCACTATTTTTGACTCATCAATTAAATTTGAAGAAACTTGGAGACCGTTTATTCGACATTTTCATATGAATTAATTTGGCCTTTTCCAGACCTTCTTTCTGCTTATTCTTGTTCAGGTATGGAGTTCCGGAGTTTGTTGACACTATCATATACTTGTAAACTATTATTATTGCCCATGTTAGTTTAGTTTAGTGTTTTTTTCTTAATATATACTTTTTTTCACATATTTTCAAATTTTTTTTTCTCTTTTTTAATGGTTATTTTTGTTTTTTTTTCATATATAATCATATGGACTTGATTGATTAAGGTATTTTCTTCTGTTGATGTTTAATAGGATATTGTTATCTTATTATCAATGTGATTTCAAGTCTATTGTATTCATAATTTACTCATTATTATGTTATGTTTTTTTGTGTGTATATATGAAAATCAATAAAAAGATTGAAAAAGAAAAGAAAAAGAAACTCTAAGGTTGTGATCTCAGAATTGTTACCCGTGCCACAGGCTAGTGAGGCAGAAATAGGAAGATCATGTGATTAAGGAGTTCATTCAGGAGTGAAGGCCTCATATTTTTGAATCATTGGGCTCTCTACCAGGGAAGGTTAGAGCTGTACAGAAAGGATGGTTTGCACCTGGACAGAAGGGGGACTAGTATCCAGCAGGAAGATTTGTAAGTGCTGTACAGTCGGGGGGGGGGTGCAAAATTGGGGGTTAAACGAAGAGTTGCAGAGGGATGGATGGGAAACAGAGTGCCAGAACAGATAATGGAGTAGCTGCAGAGAAGGATGCTGTTAAGCCTACATACAAGGTCAGGAATCAAAAGATTGAATATGGTGGGGCTAATGGTCTGAGCTGGGTATATTACAATGCAAGGAGTATTGTAGAAAAGGTGAATGAGCTTAGGATATGGATCAGCATGTGGAATTGTGACATTGTAGCCATTAGTGACAGTTGGTTGCAGAAGGGGCAGGACTGGCAGCTCAGTGTTCTGGTGTCTTGGCTGTGATAGAGCGGTAAGGATTAAAGGGTGGCATCACTAGTCAGAGAAAATGTTGTGGCAATGTTCAGTTAGGACAGATTGGAGAGGCCAATTTTGATGGTATCAGAGGGATCTGGCAAGTGTAGAATATGATAGGTTGTGTTCTGGCAAAGGCATACTTGGTAAGTGGGAGGCCTACAAAACTGAAGTTTTGAGAGTGCCGAATTCTATGACCAGAATAAAAAGCAACAATAGCAGGTTTATAAAACCTTGCTCTTTGAGAGATAGTGAGACATTGGTTAAAACCAAGAGGAGGTCCATAGTAGGTAAAGGCAGGCAGGAACAAATGAAGTACTTGAGGAGTATAAGAAATGCAAGAGAACACTTAAAAAGGAAATCAGGAGGGCTAAATGAAGACCTGAGGCTGCGCCAGCAGACAAGGTGAAGGAGAATCCTAAGGGCTTCTACAGATATATTAAGAGCAAAAGGATAGCCAGGAACAAAACTGGTCCTCTGAAAGATCTGAGTGATAATCTATGCATGGAGCTGAAAGAGATGAGGGAGATCTTAAATGGATTTTTTGCATCTGTATTTGCTGGGAGATGGACACAGACTCTATAGATGTGAAGCAACACAGCAGCAAACTCATGGACCATATAGAGGTTACAGAAGAGAAGGTGTCTGCTGTCTTGAGACAAATTAGGGTGGATAACTCCCCAGAACCTGACAAGGTGTTCCTTCAGACCCTGCGGGAGGCTAGTGCAGAAATTGCAGGGGCCCTGGCAGAGATATTTACAACATCCTTAGCGACAGGTGATGTGCCAGATGATTGGAGGACAACTAACATTCTCCATTGTTTAAGAAAGGCTTCAAGAATCAACCAGGAAATTACAGGCTGGTGAGTCTGACATCAGTAGTGGAAAAGTGAATGGAAGATATCCAAGAGGCCTGATATATAAGTATTTGGATAGACAGGGACAGATTAGTGGATAGTCAGCATTGCTTTGTGAGTGGTAAGTTGTGTCTAACTAATTTATTGAGTTTTTTTGAGGAAGTTACAAGGAAAGTTGATGAAGGCAAGGCAGTGAATGTTGTCTGCATGGACTTTAGCAAGGCCTTTGAAAAGATCCTGCAGAGGTCGGTCCAGAAGGTTCAGTCACTTGTCATTCAAGGGGAAGTAGAAAATTGGATTAGACATTAGCTTTGTGGGAGAATCCAGAGAGTTCTAGTAGGAGTTTGCCTCTCTGACTGGAGGCCTGTGACTAGGCATGTGCCACAGGGTCCATTGTTGCTTGTCATCAATACCAATGATTTTCCATCTGCTGATGTCAATGATGATGTGGTTAACTTGATCAGTAGATTTGGTGATGATTTTAAGAATGGTGGTGTAGTGGATAGTGAGGAAGACTATCAAATCTTGCAATGGGATCTAGACCAACTGAAAAAAGGCAGAAGGAATTTAATGCAGACAACTGTGTGGTGTTGCACTTTGGGAGGACCAGCCAGGGCGAGTCTCACATGGTGAACAGTAGGGCATTGAGGAGGAGAGGGATCTAGGAATACAGGTCCATAATCCATTGAAAGTGGTGTCATAGGCCGATACATTCGTAAAGAATGTTTTTAGCACATTGGCCCTCATAAATCAATTTATTGGGTACGGGAGTTGGGATGTCATGTTGAAATCATATAAGACATTAGTGAGGCATAATTCGGAGCATTGTGTGCAGCTTTTGTCACCTACCTACAGGAAAAATGCAAATAAGGTTGAAAGAGTACAGGTAAAATTTTCAAGGGTATTGTCTGGTCTTGAGGATCTGAGTTATAGGGAAAGGTTGAATAGATTGGGACTTTATTCCCTAGAATGTAGAAGATTCAGGGAGATTTAATAGAGATTTATAAAATTATGAGGCATATAGATAGGGTAAATGCAAGTAGGCTGTTTCCACTAAGATGAGATGAGACTAGAACTAGAGGTCGTGGGCTAAAAATGAAAGGTGAAATGTTTAAGGGAACATGAGGGGAAACTTCTTCACTCAGAGGGTGGTGAGAGTGTGGAACAAACTGCCAGCTTAAATAGTGGATGTAGGGTTGATTTCAATATTTAAGAGAAATTTGGATAGGTACATGGATGGGAGGGGTATGGATGGTCCAGGTGAAGGGTATTGAGATGAGGCAGTTTAATGGTTCAGCACAGATTAGATAGACCGAAGGGCCTGTTTCTATGCTGTAGCAGCGTAATGTCCTATGACTCTCACCTTGCACTCAACATCAACAAGACCAAGGAAGTGATTGTGGACTTCAGAAAGGGGAAGTTGAGGGAACACACACCAGTCCTCAAAGGATCAGCAGTGGAAAGGGTGAGCAGGTTCAATGTCTTTGTTGTCAACATCTCTGAAGGGCTATAAAAAAGGCAAGTCAGTGGCTACATTTCATTAGAAGTTCGAGTAGATTTGGCATGTTGCATTAGGCTCCTGAAAATGTCTGCAGATATACAATAGAGAACGTTCTCACTGGTTGCATCACATTCTGGTATAGAGAGGCTGCGGCACAGGATCAGAGAAAACTACGGAGGGTTGCAAACATTTAGCTCCACCATGGCCACCAGCCTTCCCAGCATCAGGGACACCTTCAAACCACGATGCCTCAAAAAGGAGACATCCATCATCATGGACTCCCACTGCCTCAGTCATGCTCTACTCTTTGTTATCATCAGGGAGGATGTACAGCAGCCTGAAGACACACACACAGAATGTCTTAGGAACAGCTTTTTCCCTTCTGTCATCAGATTTCTGAACAGACAATGAACCAATCCATAAACACTACCTCACTACTTTGGCACTCTTTTTGCACTACTTAAATAATTTTTTAAGTATAATTCATATTGTAGTTTATAGATTTTATGTATTACACTATACTGCTCCCAGAAAACCACAAATTTCATAGCATACATCAATGATATTAAACCCGATTCTGAGTCAATGAGACCGGTTGCTAGCCATTCGTCCGCATTTGCTCTGTATCCTTTCATAGCTGTTTCTGTGAACCTCTCCCACAGATTCAGCATGCTCATTTCCAACTCACAAAAAGTTTGGGTTACACATAACTCGGGAAGGGAACCCTGCCCTAACCTGAGGAATGCCTGCACTGGTCTGTGGCTGATGCATATTAGTTATTCAGTGCAATTTCAACTTTCATATTCATGGGGACACTTTGGTATTGGTATTGCTATTACTATAGGTAATATTTTATTATTGTCAAATGCACCAAGATTCAGTGAAAAGTTTGTCATGCGTACTGTTTGGGTAATAATACACTTTAAGAAATAATATGAATTTATTAATCGCTGCAACATTGGTTGTAGTATACTTAAGGTTCATTGTTGTAAGTGTTGACTATCACTATAAACAAGTGTGTTTAACTGTTATATCTTCACCTATGAGAGTTAAGTAATCATTGTATGGTACAAAAGGAATCCAAATTCTCACATTCAAATCCTTCCACAGTTTCTCCCTTCTTTTTCTGTAGCCCTAAGGCCTCAAGATATTTCTGTGATCCTCCCAGTTCTGGCCTCTTGCTGAATCTTTGATTTTAATTATTCTCACATTTGCAGTCATGATTTCAATTGTATAGACCTAAACATCTGGATTTCACTTTCTAAGTCTCCCCTTTTTTCATGTTTAAGGGACTGAATAAACTCTCATCTGTCCTTATATCATTTAATATGGCTTGGTGCCAGACCTTGATATCATGCCTTTGAGGTGCTGCACAGATATCTCTATGCCAAGGTTACTGTGATTAAGCTGATTGATTTTTCAGTTTTGATTCCAGTAGAAATTCTCTTTTTCTAATTATGGTGCCAGTGATGAGTCTGATAATTGTGTTCAGCTCTTACTTATGTTTATGATAATTGCAATAAATGTAATCAAACTCCTTATCTATGTGTCCCGCTTGGTGGCGCAATATCAGTGCCAGACTCCGGAGCGAAGGTTCCCGAGTTCGAATCCAAGTCGGGATGAGCGTGGAGCGAGCAACTCGGCCTCATAAAAACAAGAATAGCTTACTACGGAAACACCATCATGGCGGTGCCCCGATAACTCCACTGCCGAGTTAAGGGCTATTCTTCTTCTTCCTTAACTATGAGGTAAAATATACCCCATTGATATTATATTTGCATACACATGAAAAGTGGACTTTGTCAGGTTATTGAAATCTGTAAGAGTGAAGGGCTAGAAATTATTGTGTACCAAGGAAAGGCTTATTTGTTTTCTAGGTAGCCCCAATGCAAAATTTAATTGACAATGGAATTGGTTTAATGTTGTATGGACTGAGGTACAGTGTCTTGCATATTTTTCATACAGATCAATTCATTACACAGTGCATTGAGGTCATATGAGGTAAAACAATAAAGAGTGGTTATGATGATACAAGAATAAAAGAGCAACAGCTACAGAGGAAATGCAGTGCAGGTAAAAAATATATACTAAATCATAATGAGGTGGACTATGAGGTCAAGAGTCTATCTTATTGTATTAGGGAACCATTCAGTAGTCTTATAGCAGTGGAGGAGATATTGCTCTTCAGCTAGTAGTACGTGAGTTCAGGTTTTTGTATCTTTTGCAAAATGAGAGGGGTGATTGAGGTCTTTGATTATGCTTGCTGCCTTAGTGAGGCAGCAAGAAATCCCCATAGCCTATGGAGGGGAGGCTGGTTTTCGTGATTTACCTTGCTGTGTTCACAACTCTCTGCAGTTTTTCAAGGTCACAGACCGAGTGGTTATGATGATACATCTGGCTAAGATGCTTTCTGTGGAGCAGCAATAAAAATCAGTAAGGGGTGATGCAAAACGGCAAATTGCATAGCATATGTCAGTGATATTAAACCCAATTCTGAGTGGATGAGGCCAGTCACTAACCATTGGTCCACATCTGCTCTGTATCCTTTCACAGCTGTTTCTGCGAACCTCTCCCACGGATTCATTTTGCTCATTTCCAACTCACAAACAGTTTGGGTTACACACAGTTCTCGGGAAGGGAATCCTGCCCTAACCTGAGGAATGCCTGCACTGGTCTGTGGCTCATGCATATTAGTTATTCAGTGCAATTTCAACTTTCATATTCATGGGGACACTTTGGTATTGGTATTGCTATTACTATATGTAATATTTTATTATTGTCAAGTGCACCAAGATTCAGTGAAAAGTTTGTCATGCATACTGTTTGGGTAATAATACACTTTAAAAATAATATAAATCCATTAATTACAGCAACATTTTATGTATTATACTTGAGGTTCAATGTTGAGAGTGTCAACTACCAATATAAATTCCAAATTTCTTTAGCCTCCTGAGGAAGTAGGGGTGTTGATGAGCTTTCATTGTCATGGCATCTACATGCACAAGGTATCATGCAAAATTGTACATACCTTGAGTACTTCATATTCACAAGGGTCTTTCTTCAATAAGAAAACTGGACAACAAAGGTTTTTTGCTTCATGCTCCATTTTCTTAAGTCACCTATATTTTTTATTTCAATTCATAATAAAGTCAATTAATATGTTTCCAGCAATGTAAGCTGAACAGTTTTCTATCTTGTCCAGGCTGCCTGGGTGTGCTTAGGCAGGGTGGATGTTGCATGGCAGAACAGGCTTTCTGCTATATTTGTGGTGAGTACATGGTTGAATCTCAAAGAGAGAGCATGACTCCTCTCATTAAGACAGCCCTGAGCTCTACTTTGGATGTAAACTTGGCCACCAAGACAAAGCCTGGGCTCCTCACATTTTTTGCGCAAAATGCTGCTGATCTTAGAGCTTGGCTCAGAGATACTGGGAAGTCAATGTCATTCACTGTCCCAATGATATGGTGAGAGCAGAAGGATCAGGTGACAGACTGCTACTTCTGTCTGACCAGTGTGTCTGGTTTCTCTGATATAAACAAGAAATCAATTCCATACCCCAATCTCCCTTTAGCCATGAGACCTGCGCTGTTTGACGATAGTCTTCCAGTGCAGAAGCCATCAGAGACATGGAGTCCAGAAGAGGCAGACGAAGATGTCATGATGCACGAGCCAGGAACGGAAAATGACACTGATTCTGATATAAATTTGAACCCTTTAAGGCAAGTGAGCCTCATCTGATAACTCAATCTGAGTTTGTCAAAGTCAAGAGGAGTATTACTGAGTTCAGGACTGCAAGGTGGAACCTGCTGTCACCAGGCACAAAAAATTCCATGAAGGATTTTGATATTTGAGGCAGATATTTCCCAGAATAACTGATGCCAAGATTAAAGAAGGCATTTTTGTTGGTCCACAAATCAAACAGATCAACAACAACAGGCATTTCAAAAAATGTCAAGTGGGACTGGAGAAAATCGCATGGAAGGCATTCAAAGGTGTTGTTGAAAATTTTCTTGGCAACTAGAGAGCACCAAACTACATGCAGCAGGTTGCCAACATGCTTCAAAAACACAAAACTATGAAGCGCAAAATGTCACTAAAGATTCATTATCTGCATTCCCATTTAGACTTCTTCCTTACAAATCTTGGCACTGTCAGTGACAAGCATGGTGAACGGTTTCACCAGGACTTTGAGAAACAGTATCAGCAGCTGGAGTCCATCAATGCTGGTTAACTATTGTTGGACACTTTGCAAGAAGCCTCAGACATTGAGTACAAACGAAAATCATCAACAAAATATTTTTTAACTTAGTTGAACTGTTGCAAAGAATCAGCACTGCTATGCAATTAAATGCATTATATTCAATAAAAGTTAATTTCTTGTTTATGCAAATTCCTAAATGATACAAGTAGCGTGAAATTATATTCATGTTCAGTTTCAAGCATTCTATCATAACCAAAAAAAAAAATTCTGAGGAAGCAACACTTTCAAAATAACTTGCCGCCCAGTGGAATTGGAACTTGGGTATATCATTGGTCATAGGTCACGGGGTTTCAAGTTGCAGGACGATCATGAGGTAGAATTGGAGAGAATACTTTGATGATGGGAGACTGATAGAAATTTAATTTAAATTAAATTAAATAGCAATCATAAAGGTATCCAGTAAGGTGTGTTCTTTTAGGTGGCTCCGAGCATTAAATAAGAAGATAAAGATAAAGACAATGATTAATTTCTCACATGTACATCAAAACATATTGATCTTTTCCAGCCATTCTGTTCTATCAGCATGCTGGTGGAAAGCATAAGGAAAGTGATGGCAGTCAAAGTTCCCACTGTTTCTTTTGTTACATGGACATGACTATACTGCAACTAAAGTTGGAGGCATTGTCTTGTAACATAAAGTGAACAGAAGAGTGAAAGTCCTTCAAATTTATAAGTATAATGTGGTAATAATATCTAGTTGTCTGACTTTTTCACTGCTGCAAGATAAAAAGGGCCTTATGTCGTGATTGACTGCAGGTTTCCCCATGATACATCTCAGGGTACAATGCAGACTCAGTGAAGCATACCAAAGATTAAAGTTAAAAATAGTGGTATGTAAACGTGTCTACTGCTGGCCAAGATAAACTCAGAACAGAACTCAATTTGTTGTGTATTGCCTACAGCAGCTCAGTACAGAAAATTTACGAATTATTTACAGGGACTACATTGTGTGCATTTCTTAGAGACACCACTACATACTCCAGAGGAAATGGTCTTGTGCCATGTAGTATTATAAATTGGTCTGTGGTCAAAACTGAATTTAAATTGGACTAAATTTAGTAACAAGCTAAGCAGGGTCATTTGAAACCAAATATCTCTACTATAAAACATTTCTGGAATTTGAAAGTATGGAGAAAACAGATTAAATAAAAGGAATGATGTGGCACAATTTGAAAATCACAAGGTTCAGATTTTATATTCTTCAGAATTAAACCAAAATTATAATTAAAAAAACACAAAAAAGTGCAATTTTAAGTTTTAGGTTTAGGTTTCCGTAACTTTACCTCATGCATAAAATTCATTGATGATAATATTCTTAATTGGATCTTCGACTGGTGCTCAGAGAAAGTCAAAGAATACAGCCTGTCTTTCACAATTTGTGCTGGTGGTTCTTTTTCTCTCGTCCTTTGCTTCACTGACTTTGCTTCCTCTCCTGCCTCTCTCCGTCTTCTTTTGCTCCTTCAAGCCTTCCCATCTGTCGACTTCCAGCTCTCTCTCCGTTAGTGGGAGTTGTTTCCAGTGCAAATCTCCTGCATTTCTTACTGTTCATTTTCCTTTCCCATTCTTCATCCCTCTGTCGTTCATGAGTCTTTTTAAAAATGTTCTTTCCTTTCCTGTTTTCTTTCTTTGCTTGTTGCCATTTTATTTTTCAGCTGTGGGGGGCACATTTTTGTGCTGCTGGCTGATGGTTGAGAGAAGAATTTGGCTGGGAGACAGAACCTTTCTGCCACAGCTGGAAGGGAAGAGTTTGCATTCATGTAACATCTTTCTCAGCCTCCATATTGCCCAGAATTCTGTGCAGTTGATGTATTTCTTTTTGGAATTACTGTAACTACTGATTTGCTTGTAACAAGGCTCAATAAACAGCCATGCAGTAGTAGAATCATACAATAGATACAGTACGGAAGGAGTTCATTCAGCCAACCATGTCTGCACTGACTTTCTGCAGGAGGAAGTTCTGAGTGCTACTCACCAGCCCTTTTACCATAGCTCTGTGAATTTTTCTCCATCATATATTAATTCAATTCCCTTTTGAAGGACACAATAGAACCCACCTCCACCACACCTACAGTTAGTGCATTCCAGATTCCAACCAAACATTGCATAATTTTTTTCCTGATGACACTCTTAATTATATTTTTGTTCTACACTTGCTGTTGGCGTTACTTGGGAATTACATGGATAACAGGCATTAATTGGAGGACCTGAGCTATAAGGATCGATTAGAACTTTATTCCTTGAAATGTAGACGACTGAGAGATTTGACAGAGGTGTACAAAATTATGAGGGGTATAGATAGGATAAATGCAAGTAGGCTTTTTCTACTGAGATTGGATGGGACTACAACAAGAGTTCAGTAGTTAAGGACGAAAGGTGAAAAATTTATGGCGAACACGAGGGGAAAATTTTTCACTCAGAGGATTGTGAGGGTGTGCAACAAGCTGCCAGCGCAAGTGGTGTATGTAAGTTCTACTTCAAGAGAAGTTTGAATAGATACATGGATGGTTTAGGTATGGAGGGCTATGGTGCCAGTGCAGGTCGATGGGAGTAGGCAGTTTAAATGGTGCAGCACGGACTAGATGGGCAGAAGGTCCTGTTTCTGTGCTGTACTTTTCAATGACTCTAATTAAAATGTAAAATAAGAACCAGTCTTCAAATATAAAACATCTTAGCCAGTACTGATGGCTTACTAACTTTAAGGTCAGACAAATGCGGTAATGCTTTAATCATCTTATCAATGTTTAATGTATGCAACATCGCACCCAACTGCTTCTGCACTATTACTTTGGATCCATCCTCTCCTCTGGAGAGTACAGATGTAAAGTGCTCATTTAATATCTAAATGCTGCTCTCGATATGCATATTTAAGTTCCTACTTTAGTCCTTAACAGGCTCCATTTCTCCGTTACCCATGTCCATACAACACTTTTGCAACACCCTTTATACAAACAGCTCTTTTTTTTCAGAATCAGAATCAGGTTCCTTGTCACTGGCATATGTTATGAAATGTGTTGTTTTGTGGCAGCAAAATATGAATGTAAGGCATAAAAAATACCATGAGCTACACTAAAAAATAAAATAAATAAACAGTGCAAAAGAACTAGTAAGGTGGTGTTCACGGGTTCCTGAACTGTCCCCTTTGGCTCCCTGATTATAATCTGGATTTCCACTCTGATTTGTCCGTAAAAGCTCTGAAGGTCTTTAGAATTTTATTATTGTGATGGGCATCGCTCAGCACCTATATTGCTCTCTAGTCTAATTCAAGTCTTTGAGCTCAATCTGATTATAAATTCACTGCCTACTCAAACTGTTATTCACCCTTCATATCTCCTACTTCCATACTGATTCCTTTCAACATAAAACAGCACAAAGTGCAGGAACAAGCCCTTTGTGCCAACCCTGATGCCAGTTTAAATTACACATTTACCTGCACATGGTCTATAAGCTTTAACTCTCTGCTTGTTCATGTGACTCTCTAAATGCCTATTCTTATCGTATTTGTTGCACCATTTCCCCTGGAGGTGTGTTCCAGGCACCTACCACTCTCTGTGTTTAAAAAAAAACTTGCCTTGGTACTCCCTGCTGTTTTCTGAACTTCCGCCATAACCCATTCTTCATCCTTGAAACACAAAGTGTATCCACCCCCCTCCCCCAGCTCCCACATCCACAGACAAACACTTATAAACAAGAACTCACTCTCCAACTTTGCCTTCCCTTCCTACGTCTTTCAACCTGATGTAAAACATGGAAAGATTGGAAATGTCAAGTCAGGTAGCATCCATAAAGAGTGTTGATCACTTTTCCCCTGCTCTGGTGAAAGATTATCTATCTGAAATAATAACTCTGTTCCTGCCTCTCCAAGTATTACCACGTATTTCCTTCGTTACTGTCCATGATGACATATCCCAGATTCAAAATGTTAATGGTTCTTCCTCCTAGATACTGACTAGCCTGCTGATCATTTCCAGCATGTTTCCAACATCAGTAGTTTTTAATTTTCCATGGATTCCTCTTTCTTCGTAGGTCCTCAGGTTAATAATCTCTTCCTGAAAACCTACTGTCACAACCATGGATTTATCTTGCCTGATTCCAGTCTAATGCCTGAGATTCTGCAACAATGCCTCTGCTTTACACCACTCATAACAGCCCCTGGAATCCCCTTCACCAGCAGCATGCAGGATACGTGCTTCACATTCCATATATGTACCGCAGAAAGTAGCCAAGTCCTGTACAACTGCCTTCAGCAAGTGAGCATGGCCAATGTCTCCAAATTGTTGAAAGCTCTTGCAAATATTTGAGTATATTCCACTCTAAGTATCTTAAATGTGGCAAGTATTGGAAATTCACTCTGAAAGGGTGCAGATTCTATCACTTATTTTATGGCCATACAGTGCTAAAAATAGTCTCCAAGAAAGGAAATTCTTTCATTTTAAAATCGTGATTTAAAAGCAATAAAAGCTACTCATCATATGGAATCAATTAAAGTAATGTAAGTTGGCTTTAGTTTTTACAGGCTAATGCACTATGTTGAAAATCAGGCAGTTAGAAATAACTGAAAAGGTGTTATATCCTACTCACCTCACCCACTTTTATTTGCATTCACAGTCTGCAGATGGAGAGGAGTTAGAGCAACAGGTACTGGGCTACATGGCTTGTTTCATAGATATAAAACTGGTGTAAGGAAGGCCAACAATATTCACTCTAGAGTCATGAAATGGAGACCCCAAAGTCTGCAGGTTCTGGAACCTGGAGCAAAATTCAATGCTGGATGAACTCAACTGATTCAGCAGCATCTGCGGAGAGAAATGGACAGGAGATGCCTTTGGACGAGATTCTTCATCTGGATTCTGGACAAAAGCAGCAGAAACAATGTGTCTACCAAGGTAGCTTTGTTTGTGAAAATAGTGCATCAGTCCAAGTGATGAGTCTTGACCCGAAGTGTCATCTGTCCATTTCCTTCCACAGATGCTGCCTGACCCATTAAGTTTTTCCAGCATCTTATTGTTTTACCCTAGCGTCTCTACTTTCTGCGAAGGCTGAGAAAGGTCCATCTCCCACCCCCTCATCCTCATCACATTCTACAGAGGATGTATCGAGAGCATCTTGAGCAGCTGCATCACTACCTAGTTCAGAAATTGCACCGTCTCAGATCGCAAGACCTTGCAGCGGATACTGAGGTCAGCTGAAAGGATCATCAGGGTCTCTCTTCCCACCATTACAGACATTTACACCACACGCTGCATCCGCAAAGCAAACAGCATTTGAAGGGCCCCACACATCCTTCATACAAACTCTTCTCCCTCCTGCCATCTGGCAAAAGGTACTGAAGCATATGGGCTCTCACGACCAGACTGTGTAACAGTTTCTTCCCCCAAGCCATTAGACTCCACACACACACACACACACACACACACACACACACACACACACACACACACACACAAACACACACACACACACACACACACACACACACACACACACACACACACACACACACACACACACACACACACACACACACACACACACACACACCCCTGAACACCGCTCCACTTCCTTTGCAATTTTTGCTTATTTCTTTCTCAGTTCCTGCTAAAACATTGTTTACATTGTTTATATTTACATTTACATCATTTATTATTGTATTGTAATTTGCCCTTTACTGTGCCTGTTGTCTTATTTATTAATTATTGTACTATCTTGCACTGTTTTGTGCATTTTATGTGTCCCGTGTAGGTCTGTAGTCTAATGTGGTTTTGTGTTGTCTCACGTAGTCTAGTGTAGTTTTGTGTTGTTTCACATAGCACCAGGGTCCTGGAGGAACGTTGTTTCATTTTTACTGTGTACTGTACCAGCAGTTTACAGTCGAAATGACAATAAAAGTGACTTGACTTGACTTGAAAAAGCTTAAACACATTTTCCAGAAGTAGGATAACGTTTATTATGATTGTCTTAAAATGACATGAAATTTGTTGTTCTGCAGCAACAGTACAGTACAGTGCAATAAAGTTCCAGACATTTCTAGAACCTTCTAAAATGTGTAATAGACCATGTACTTTTATGAAAAGAGAGCTTATTTCAGGCCTCTCTGCAAACTGAGTTCTGCACGGTTACTATGCTTTTGCAATTACTTGCTGAGGCCAAGAACAGACCACTAGCAAATGTTAAAACTATGTATATCCAAGTAAATAAATTAGTTATGTATCGATCATTAAGGCATATAGTATCATTAACATATTACTATCTTGAAATTGTATGTTTTTAGTTTTGAAGGTTAACAAAGAGACTCACAGCCAAATATATGCTCCCAATTTAGAGATTAAAGACTAAAGGATAAATATTTGTCACATGTACGTCGAAACACAGAAACGTACAGTGAAGTACATCATTTGCATCAATGACCAGCGCAGCCTGAGGATGTGCTGGTGATGGTCCTCAAATATCAACATGCTTCCAGCTCCAACATACTAACCTTAACCTGTACATCGTTGAAATGAGGGAGGAAAGTGGAGCAGCTGGAGGAGACCCATGCAGTCATGGGAGAAACATACACACTCCTTACAGGCACTTACAGGAATCGAACCCTGATCACTGGTGCTGTAAGTCATTATACTTATCACTACGTTATTGTGCCACCCGTTTTGTACTGAGGGTGATCTAATCAGCTGGTGGTGATTTCAATGCTTTATTGAAGGCTGTAATGGGAGTAAGGGAAGCAGGGCTATGATCTCTTTTTGCTTTTGTATTCAGCTTAAGATCTGCATGGAGATGGAGTTGGAGCAGAGAGTGACCTCACAGTCGTGAGTGTACAGAGGTAGAAATGAGGATGTAACTTTGTTCAACATCTGTTCGGAATAATTGTGACGGAAATGTTGCTGCTTAATCTTACTGTTAGTGGTCTGTCGATCAGCACGTTAAGGAACCAGTTGCAGGGGGAGCCATTGACTCCCAGAGCCCAGAGTTGATGATAATATAGCATTGAAGCTGAAGATACAGTTAACAAACAATAGTCTAACATAGGTTTAATGTATAAAGCAAAACTATAGCAAATATTACCTATCTTCTGTCACGTAAGTAAAGCTTCAGCACATCTTAATGAAGTACAGATTGGAAATATCACTTTTGACTTTGCTACCAGAAACCCAATTGCTCAAAAGGAAAATGACAGTAGGCAAGTTCCAATAACCAGGATCAATCATTATTTAATGATGACAGAGCAGTGTACGAGTTTGTTTACCTTCTGCTTAAAGGATATTCCAGTCAGAGACTGACAAACGCAAAAGACAAGTGAATGAGAAGTTATTTGCCAAGAACAGCAAATTTGTAAGTGTTTTCCGATGGCAGTCAGAACAAATGAACATTTACTTTGCAGTTGCGCTTTGTTTCCACACAATTCCATACAATGACAAGGTTCCACACGGTAGGCTTATTCAGAAAGTCAGAAGGCATGGGATCCAGGGAAGCTTGGCCAGGTGGATTCAGAATTGGCTTGCCTGCAGAAGGCAGAGGGTCATGGTGGAGGGAGTACATTCGGATTGGAGGGTTGTGACTAGTGGTGTCCCACAAGGATCTGTTCTGGGACCTCTACTTTTCGTGATTTTTATTAATGACCTGGATGTGGGGGTAGTAGGGTAGATTGGCAAGTTTGCAGACAACACAAAGGTTGGTGGTGTTGTAGATAGTGTAGAAGATTGTCGAAGATTGCAGAGAGACATTGATAGGATGCAGAAGTGGGCTGAGAAGTGGTAGATGGAGTTCAACCTGGAGAAGTGTGAGGTGGTACACTTTGGAAGGACAAACTCCAAGGCAGAGTACAAAGTAAATGGCAGGATACTTGGTAGTGTGGAGGAGCAGAGGGATCTGGGGGTACATGTCCACAGATCCCTGAAAGCTGCCTCACAGGTAGATAGAGTAGTTAAGAAAGCTTATGGGGAATTTGCTTTCATAAATCGAGGGATAGAGTTTAAGAGTCGCGAGGTAATGATGCAGCTCTATAAAACTCTGGTTGGCTACTCTTGGAGTACTGTGTCCAGTTCTGGTCGCCTCACTATAGGAAGGATGTGGAAGCATTGGAAAGGGTACAGAGGAGATTTACCAGGATGCTGCCTGGTTTAGAGAGTATGGATTATGATTAAGGGAGATTAAGGGAGCTAGAGCTTTACTCTTTGGAGAGAAGGAGGATGAGAGGAGACATGATAGAGGTGTACAAGATATCAAGAGGAATAGACAGAGTGGACAGCCAGCACCTCTTCCCCAGGGCACCACTGTTCAATACAAGAGGACATGGCTTTTAGGTAGGTGGAGGGAAGTTCAAGGGGGATATTAGAGGAAGGTTTTTTATTCAGGGAGTGGTTGGCATGTGGAATGCACTGCCCGAGTCAGTGGTGGAGGCAGATACGCTAGTGAAGTTTAAGAGACTACTAGACGGGGTATATGGAGGAACTTAAGGTGGGGGGTTATATGGGAGGCAGGGTTTGAGGGTCGGCACAACATTGTGGGCCGAAGGGCCTGTAATGTGCTGTACTATTCTATGTTCTATGTTCTAATTCCATACAATTGATTCATGCAATCATATAGCACAGAAATTGATCTTTTTGCTCATTATGTCCATGTGCAACATTTTGCTGAGCTACACTGATCCCATTGTCTGCATTAGGGCCATATCCTTCTGTGTATTGCCATTAAAGTATCTGTTAAAACCTCTTAAATGTAGTAATTTTGCCTGATCCTACCATCTCCTCAGACAATACATTTCAGATATCAGACACTCTCTGTGGAAAAGACTTACCCTTCAAAATCCACGTTTTAGATATCCTGCCTCTCGCCCATTTGTTTATGATAGCCAACCACAGAAGATATTTTCACTATTGAATCATGTCCCTCATAGTCTATATATTTCAATCAGGTCTCCCCTCAGCCTTCCTTGTTCAGGAAAAACAAGCCCAGCCTATCCGATCTGCCCCCATATGTTATGTCCTCCAAACCATATGATATGATTCCCTTCATAATTTGGGACATAGACTCTGGACCCTGGGAGTTTAATCATTATGTTACATCCTGAAGAATCTCATCTCTCCAGTACAACCATCTTTTCCTGTAGTATGATTTAGAGTTGCACCGATTACTCCATATGGTTTGTAAAGTTGCAACATAATGCCCCAAACTATGAAGGCAAGCATTTAAGATGCCAGTTTTGGTACCATATTCACGTGTTGCCACTTACTATGAACAATGGCCCCAGATCCCAAGGTCCCTCCATACATCAGCATATCTCAGCACCTTACCATTTACAGTAAATGTTCTACTCCTATATGACTTCCCAAAATGCATCATCTTCTACTTGTCAGGATTCAATTCTATCTGTCAAGCTCCATCTACCAATTAATCTACAGCCTTAAACAGCCTTCCTCACTATCCACTACCCCACCAATTTTTGTGTCATTCATCAAAAGTAACTATCAAGTCAGTTCCAAATAAACCAGAGACCTAATCTCTGCAAAAGATGCAACAGATGCTCACCTAGTGATTGGTGCCTCTCAGAAACCTAAATAATGATGATGCCCAAAACACCAGAATAAATCTCATATCGCTACCAAATGTGCTAACAGATAGATCATGTGGCTATGTTAGAGTTGGGCAATACAGTGGTATAGCTTTTACAGCAATGATCAAAGGTCGATTCCTGCAGCTGTCAGTAAGGAGTTTGTACATTCTCCCCACGACTGCCTGGGTTTCCTCTGGGTGCTCCGGTTTCCTCTCACAGTCCAAAAGGCACACAGGTTAGGAAGTTCTAGGCATGCTATGTTGGCGAACTGCCTGGCACATCCTCATTGACACAAATATCGTATTCCATTGTATGTTTCGATGTACATGTGCTAAGTGCAGCTAATCTTTTAAAAATCTTTATTTCTGTTTATTTCAGTTGCTTTGACAACTCGTGGGTTGACCTGCCCAAAGTACCAGTCAGAAAACCCTACAAGATTTTGTTTAGTAGCAATGTTTTGACTAGCCAGATATCCAAGGTGCAGGAGATGCTGCCACTAACACAGAGCTGCCATGCAAAGAAAAATGAACCAACAGCATTCAGTGTGTAGTTAGTTAACACAGAGAGGAGCAAACTGCTTTCAAAATATGACCCCTCTGATTTTAATGGGTATTTCATCAGCTTTCCTCTCAAGGCCCACTTCATCTCACTGCTTAATTGGCTTGAGAGCAGCATGCTACAACTCAGAGGACTTCTATAAGGCCAAGGCTAAATACGGGTACAAATTCTGAAGTTTGCATCCAAAGTCTGCTGGACCAATGCTCATGACCTTTCAATTGCTGCTTTTTAGTGTTCAGTGAATTTAGTCAGTCTATCTTCGGTAGCAGTCACCATCTTGGTGCTGTGCAACACCAGTTTACTTGTGCTCAGGATAGGCTACTTAACCTTCATATGTGGTCTCATGTTCTCTAGGAGCTCTGACACTGATGATCAATCCCCGCTGTAGACACAAACACTCGAGATTCTGCACAAACTGAAGATCCAGTGTAATACACACAAAATCAGAATCAGAATCAAGTTTATTATCACCGGCATGTGTCGTGAAATTTGTTAACTTAGCAGCAGCAGTTCAATGCAATGCATAATATAGAAGAAAAAAATTTTTAAAGTAAGTAAATCAACTATAGTATATGCATATTGAATAGATCCAAAATCATACAAAAAAAGCACAGAAATAATACATATTTAAAAAGTGATTTAGTACTCAAGGGCTCAACATCCATCCAGGATGGCAGAGGGGAAGATGCTGTTCCTGAATTGCAGAGTGTGGGGAATTCAGAATGTCAGGCAGCATCTATGGAGGGAAAGAAACAGTGAATGTTTCAAGCCAGTTGGGGTCTCAGCCCAAAACATCGACTGTTTGTTCTCCTCCATAAATGCAGCCTGACCTACCGAATTCCTCCAGCATTTGCCAGTTGTAGACATGACTTTAGCTCATTTATTGTCAAGGGCATTCATACCCAAGGTATAATGCCATGTAAATGAACTTAATGCAGCAACAGCACAGTACTGTACATTACAAACATAACAACATAAATTACATAGACCTGCATTGACGTAAATTATACATGGCCCAGATGGTGTTGGTTCTTAATGATGAATATTGCCTTCCTGAGACATCATCACTTGTAGGTGTCCTCAATGAGAAATATGAAAAATGAATAAGTATTGACATTCTGCAGAATCCCAACTTCTTTAATCCCTTCAAGGCCGGAATGTTGCAGCAGCTCACCATAAACATGAGCATTCACTTTTCATTAATGAATAGAGAGATGGCTGGATTGTCACCCCTGGCTCTCAGCCTCCTCCCTCCCCTGTTTATCTGTGCATGGCTGAAAGAGGAAGTCAAAATCAGAATCAGGTTTATTATAACGTGAAATATGTTAACTTAGCAGCAACAGTTCAATGCAATACATAACATAGAAGAGAACAAAATAATAATGAATACATTTATTAAAAATAATAAAAAATAAACAAGTAAATCAATTACAGTATACGTATATTAAATAGATTAAGAAACATGCAAAAAACAGAAATACTGTATATTGAGAAAAGTCAGGTAGTGTCCAAAAATTCAATATCCATTTAAGAATTGGATGGCAGAGGGGAAGAAGCTGTTCCTGACTCGCTGAGTGTGTGCCTTCAGGCTCCTGTACCTCCTACCTGATGGTAACAGTGAGAAAAGTGCATGCCCTGGGTGCTGGAGGTCCTTAATAATGGACGCTGCCTTTCTGAGACAACACTCCCTGAAGGTGTCCTGGGTACTTTGTCAGCTGGTATCCATGATGGAGCTGACTAGATTTACAACCTTCTGCAGCTTCTTTCAGTCCTGTGCAGTAGCCCCTCCATACCAGACAGTGATGCAGCCTGTCAGAATGCTCTCCACGGTACAGCTATAGAAGTTTTTGAGTGTATTTGTTGACACACTAAATCTCTTCAAACTCCTAATGAAATGTAGCCACTGCCTTGCCTTCTTTATAACTACATCAATATGTTGGGACCAGGTTTGATCCACAGAGATCTTGACACCCAGGAACTTGAAACTGCCCAATCTCTCCACTTCTGATCCCTCTATGAGGATTGATATGTGTTCCTTCATCTTACCCTTCCTGAAGTCCGTAATCAGCTCTTTCACCTTACTGACGTTGAGTGCCAGGTTTTTGCTGTGGCACCACTCGTCGGCATATCTCACCCCTGTACACCCTCTCGTCACCTTCTGAGATTCTACCAACAATGGTTGTAATGTCAGCAAATTTATAGATGGTATTTGAGCTATGCCTAGCCACACAGTCATGTGTATATAGAGAGTAGAGCAGGGGGCTAAGCACACACCCCTGAGGTACACCAGTGTTGATCGTCAGCGAGGAGGAGATGTTACCACCAATCCGCACAGATTGTGGTCTTCTGGTTAGGAAGGTGAGGATCCAATTGCAGAGGGAGGTGCAGAGGCTCAGGTTCTGCAACTTCTCAATCAGGATTGTGGGAATGATGATATTAAATGCTGAGCTATAGTCGATGAACAGCATCCTGACACAAGTGTTTGTGTTGTCCAGGTGGTCTAAAGCCATACAGAGAGCCATTGAGATTGTGTCTGCCATTGACTTATTGTGGTGATAGGCAAATTGCAATGGGTCCACATCCTTGCAGGCAGGAGTTCAGTCTAGTCATGACCAACCTCTCAATGCATTTCATTACTTTAAATGTGAGTGCTACCGGGCAATAGCCATTAAGGCAGCTTAAGTAGATTAATATGAATGAATGAATGAATGAATGAATGAATGAATGAAATTTTATTTCGGTCAGTACAAAGATAACAAAAAGCATCATTTTCAACGATGATTTCATAATGATGACTTCATAAGACAAAATTACAACAAAAAACATAGATATTCTTTAAAACACACCAAAAGGGTGTAGGCTGAAGCTACAGCTTATTACACCTACCCCTCTTACTTATACAACAATATATTTGGCGTCAATCATCAAACCAAAAACAAAAAATTTCATAATCTTTTAACACAAAATTGAATTCCAAGTATCATTTATTTACATTACTGCCATTCATTTTAAATAATGTATTTTATACTTGTTCATTAAATTGTTTTTAAATAAATGTTTAAACTTGTTAAGTGTGGTGCGTGTTTTTAAATTCTCACTACAGCTTTTCCATAGATTCACCCCTCTGACTGAAATACAATGATTTTTTACATTTGTTCTTATCCTTTGTTTTTGAAATATACATGTTCCTCTCAAATCATGTTGACTTTCTCTCATTGTAAAAAACAACCTTTGGATACTTAGTGGAAACTGTCCATATTTTACTTTATACCTAATATGTGTTATTTAAAAATCTATGAAATCTCTGAATTTTGAAGTGTTTAGTTGAGTAAACAGTGGATTGGTTGGCTTGTATGACTTTCTTTTAGAGTAGAAAAATTGAGTTTGCATTTGTATTGAATGTATTTCAAAGGTACTGCAAATAACTTTTTACACCAGAAGAAGACGTTAAATTCCAACCTGCACTGTATCCAGGAACGCAATTACTGCTAGTATTTTTAACCATCTCCAACCAAGCCTCCATAGACTCTCAAATTGTTTTTTTCTCCCTCCCAATTAACACCAGTGAAATAAAGGTTTCATTGCTGCAGGACGCAGTTTTTCCCAATCTTGCTTCCATTCTTCAATTGTTTACTTTTTCCGCCTGAGTCTACAATATCTCCAGACCACCTTCATGGCGTCCCTTTAAATTCTACTCTCTGTCATCACCTCCAACACAAATAAACAGACAGACACACTTAAGTATGAAAGAAATTGGTGAAAAATATCCATCACTCTGCTCCCATCATATCTGGCTTAGTTCATGACCCACACCTCCTGATCTCTACATGTAGGAATCTCACACCATTATCCTTCATTTTTCAAGCCTAAACCTCTTACATTTTCAGTTTTTGTTCAGCAAGTTCTCTACAAACGTTTGTAGTTTGCATAAATCCAAAAACAAATACTTCTGATACTGAAAATCTAAAACCTAAAACAGACAGTATAAATGCTATCACTATACTTCATTAATCAGTGTAACTTTTGGGTTAAAATGTATCTGATTTTGCAAAATGTCTTCATAAAAATTAAAAAGTCAATGAGCACCGACATGTATCTGAAAGAAGTGTATCAGCAGGGATATGCCATTTGGTTTTAACCTTAATCTATGAAACAAAGAACTGTCTGCTGGAGAGGTCAGATGGGCAGATTACAGAAACGTAATCAGGAAATCTTTGCTCCACCAGCACACAATACATATTTACTGATGGCTTAATGCCTTGACAGACTTATTCTGGAGTAACACATACAAAATGCTGGAGGAACTCAGCAGGTCAGGCAACATGCACGGAGGGGAATAAACAGTTGAGGTCCCAACGAAGGATCTTGGCCCAAAACATCAACTCTTTATCCCTTTCCATAAACAATATATATTTAGATATGTTCCAAAAGTTTGGAAATATTCTGTGCTTGCAAAATTACCAGCAAGGAATGTTATTTTTGCAATTGCCAGGTTGTTTGCAAATTTATTTGAAACTGTAACATAAATAACTCGCAATTTTAAGGCCCTTTGGCTGTGAATCCATCCAGATTTTAATGAAATGCAAAGCTAATTTAAGAAAATAAACAGAGCACTTTTATTGTAAAGATTGCCAGATGTCAACAGTTAGAAGTAATACTGTCCAGCCAGTTTTTTATTCTGAATCACATCCACTGGGAACTGGTCAACCTCAAGTAAGAACAGAAGAATTTCATCAGCTACAGAGAAATGACAAGCAGCTTTTGCCTGCCTTGTCCAAAGAGAGAACCAAAGTGACAAGAGTTCATCCACAGAGAGAGCAAATTAAGCCCAGTGGTAATATAAATATATCATGGGTGGATAGACCCATGGTTGTTAATTTGAGGACTTGATTAGAAATATAAAGGCTGGACTCAGTCATTTTCAGAACTAACATTGATTTATCATCCATTTTTCCTAGAATCCTGCCCCATAGTGATATGTACATATGTTATAAACTTCACCCCATCCTCCTTTCACAACCTAATCTCATTTTCATGTAATCTGCTTGGAAAGCCAAAGAAAAAAATACGGGGTAAGTTAAAAAGTAAATGTTAAGAAAATCCCCCTGACTCCCATTGGTGGTTTGCTATGATGACCAATTTGAATTGTCCTAGATTTATAATCACTTAATTCTATGAACCTAACCTGTTTTGTTACATGCTGTACACATCCTGTAACATCCTGATGGCCTTTGACACAGTTCATTGAGAATCAAAGGCTTTTTAACTGCTTTAAGCTGTCTCCTATTCTCAGAGGCATTTTGAAAATCTACTTTTATATAACTAAAATACAAGAAAATACAATTACAAGATCATAGCCACTAATAAATTAAAGCATTAAAATAAAATGAAGTAAGAGATGATAAGTCAAGTCTTTGTATGGACTTAGCTTTTTGCTGAATATTGCTGACAGTGGTCTACGAGGCAAACTCTACCCAAGGTTGAAAGCTGGAAGCATCTACAGAAAGGAATTAGGTAAGAAAATAGAATCATTGTTTTTGCTGGGAGAATTGAATTCAACTGTTGAGATGTTATGCTTCAGTTACAGAGAACATTACTGAGACCACACCTGGGGGTCTGTACTGAACTGAACTCCTTATTTAACTTAGGATATTATTAGAAACTGTTTGGAGAAGGTGTAGATGAACTGTCCAATGAGGAAATGGTGAAAGACTTGGTTTAAATCTACTGCCTTAAAAAGGTGTAAATCAGCTGGTTCAAAATGCAGCAGCAAGAATCTTAATAATAAAAAAAGCAAGTATGAAAATATGAACAAATTTTGGCATCATGACACTGGCTACCTGTGTCTTTTAGGATCAATTAAAAAATACTCTTAACTGTACATAAGGCTCTGAATAATCTAGCTCCTTCATATATTTTGGAGTGTCTATCCCCTTACATCCCTAATCATAATCTTAGATCAGCAAATACTGGTTTGCTTAATGTTCTAGAGTCAAGCATATAAGAACTGGTGAAGCAGACTTAAGCTCTCATGCACCAAAAATTTGGAATACTCTACTAACTGAGATACAATAGGCTTGTACTACGGAACATTTCTGAAACACTTCTAAAAACCTACTCTTTAAACTTGACCTACTTATAGGATTACTTAATGGCTGTTGATGTTGGTTATATTTATATAATCTGGTATATTTGATTACATCTTATTCTATATAATGTTTGCTTTACTTACGATTTTTAATATTGTCTTGTAGCTTTATCTCTATATTGATTTTTCTTTACAATCTATGTAAAGCTTTTGAGCCTTCGTCTTAATGTATGAAAGGTGCTATATAAATAAAGCTATTATTGTTTTCATGTTTATTATTGAAATTTAGAACTATGATAGCATTGTATGATTGAAACCTGAGGAGCTGAACCGGGTGGACATGGAAAGGATGTTTCCTGCTGTGGAGGGATCTAGATTGAGGGGTTAATTTAGTGTAAGGAGTTAAGTATTTTTGTCAGGTTGTGGTAATTAGTCTTCTCTCAGAGTGCAGTGTACCTTTGCAACCCTCTGCCTTGCAGTATGGGGAAAGGCACTGAATATCTTAAGGGCTGAGATAGATGAATAATTGAGAAGCTTGGGACAAAAAAGCCTCTGCAGGTAGATAGGAATAGGGATTTGCAGTTACAATTGGATTGGGAATGTCTTATTAAATGTTCGAGCAGGCTCGAAGGACCAAGTAGCTTTCTGCTGCACCTTATTTATATGTTTCTTTGTAAGTTCATTAGTGTCTCTCATCAGCAAGCTAAGGTTGTGTTGTTAAGGTTCACTGTTAGCCCAGCAGAGTGAACAGTCAATTGTGTTGGCAACTGCCCCTACAGCCTAGTCTAGACTTCTGCCTGTCACTGCACAAAGGTGGAAGTCTGAGAGATCCAGGCTATGAATGCCTGGATGATGTGACCAGAACCACCAATTTGGTCCAGAAACCCAAAGTATGTGACTTCATCCAGCAATCACATTAGTGCAAATCCAATCACTAGCCTTCACAGGTAGACAATACTATTTATGAGGATTCTGCTCAAATTGGCAGCTGTTAGTAATTACTGCCAAGTTAATGAAAGGCTACCCAACATTAGCTGATGTCCACAGCCAATCACAATCATGAGGGAGATCTAATCTATAATCAGCTGCAATTGCATACTTCAGTAACAAAAGCACTGTAAATGTTTAGAGTACAGCTTATCTGTCATTTTGGTGGCATGTCACATGCCAGTCATTGTTCATTGAACACTCAAACCCTAGATATGGTAGATACCTGCCAGCCTAACAACGTGGGGCTTCAGTCAGAACACTGCATTATCTACTGTGTAAATATTATGAAGGACTTTATGCAGATCAGCATTCAGAAATAGTGGACCTGCTGGAGCTTCTACACTACCAGATTTACTGAGTTCTGTCCCCAACTGCCTGCACTTACTTGATACAACTGAATTGAAATACATTTAAATCAGAATCAGAATCAGAATTAGTTTTATTATCACAGACATTTGCCATGAAATGTATTGTTCTGTGGTAGCATCTCAGCACAATACATAAAATATTACTGTAAAATATAACAGATAGATAGAGTGATTAGGAAGCAAAATAGTGACCTAGGGTTCTTGGCTTCACGAACCATTCAGAAATCTGATGGCAGAGGGGAAGAAGCTGTTCCTAAAACGTTGAGGTGTGTTTCCTCAGGTTCCTGTGCCTCCTCCCTGATGGAAGCAATGACAAGAAGGCATGTCCTATATAGTGATGATGGATGCCACCTTCTCGAGGCATTCCTTTTCGAAGGTGTGCTCGATGTTGGGGAGCCTAGTGCCCATGGTATATTTATATTCAAACTATCTTTTATCCCTATTTAAAATAAGGCAATGAAAACCTCTATTATCAATAAATATTCCACAACGAAGGAAATGTTGGAATCAGAATCAAATTGCTGCACCATTTGAATTCCTCTTGTCACGTCTCTGTCACATTCTTAGGGTAAAAATTTACAGTTGGCTGACGCTTAGGTACATAACCTGCGGTGTGCATGTATCAAGCACCCAGCTGGAAGTCTCAGAGATCACTCATTATTGGACCTTGCGCCTCATTTAGGGATATCTGCCAGCAATTGCAATATTTCCAGAGACAGTCTGCCTTTAGCCAATAATCTAATTTTAGCAGTATGTCTGTAACATTGCCGTTTGGAAGTTGTCAACAGGAGAATCTTTATTTGCCACAGAGAGCAGCTCAAGGCTTGATCAGAAACTGGCCTCCTAAGACATTTACATGCTCTGTAGCTACTCTTGCACAACAGTTGGACTACAAGCTTGACAGCACACTCTATTCCATTTTATGCTGCTTGCATGGAGTTAGTTGCCCTCACTCAAGAGAGCTGGTGCTGTCAGCCATCCAGTGTAGCAAAACACATTCAGGACTCATCCAGCAGGTTATTAAATTGGAAGCAATAGATGGGCAGATGAGTTTACAGCTTGGAGCCATTTGGCAAAGAGTAGTTTCAATGTCTAAGTCAAGTTTGTCGTTGTATGCACAGTAGCATAGTAATTAGCACAATGCTTTACAGTACAGGTGACCCAGGTTCAATTCCTGCCACAGCCTCTTAGGAGTCTGTGCATTTTCCCCATGACCAGGTGGATTTCCTCCAAGGGCTCTGGTTTTCTCCCACAGTCCAAAAGAGTAGTGGTTGGTAGGTTGATTGGTCTTTGTAAATACTCTTGATTAAGCTAGGATGAAATCAGAGGATTACTGGGTAGTAAGGGACCCAGAAGGGTGGTATCTCAATAAATACCTACATATAAATGTGTACGTACGCACATGTGCAATGAAAAACCTAATTGCAGCAGCATCACAGGGACATAACGTTTACAGGAAAATCAAAATTAAATTAGCATTCACAAGAAAAACATAAATTATACACATCTTTTACAAGAAAGAACACAATTGAACAAAGCAAGATGAAGCCCATTTTAGTGCAAAGTGATCAAAGTGGCCACGGTGCTGCCTTTGGCTTATGTTGGCTGGTGAAGGGAAGGAGCCACCCCTGAACCTAGTGGTGTGGGACTTCAAGGCCTTCTCTGCCTCCTGCTGTGAGAAGCTGGCATGGCCCAGATGCTGGGGATCTTGCTAAGTAACCCTCTTATTAAATATCAGGACACAGTCCGTTGGCATGCTACTGACGTGCTGAATGAGTCCAGAGCTGGTTTGTTGAGCACGACAACTGACCGGACCAGATCCAGATGGTTGTGGGCAACTCACTCCATAGGAATCCAGTCCTACTTCTACACTTCCTGGAAAGGACTCTGTTGCAGTAACCTTATGGAAACCTTTCACAGCAATTTATTTATTTACTTATTGAGTTACAGTGCAGAATAGGGCCTTCCGGCTGTTAAAGCTGTGCTGCCCAGCAGCCCCCAGTTTAGCTCTAGCCTAATCACAGAGCAGTTTACAATGACCAATTAACCTACTACTCGGCACATCTTTGAACTGAGGGAGGAAACTTACGCATTCCATGGAGAGCATGTACAAACTCCTTACAGAACTCCGAACTCTAACGCTCCGAGCCATAATGGCATTCCGTTAGCCACTACACTGTCATGGTGCCCCAATTGATAGGGCTGCTCCTGTTCTCAACCTTGTCCTAGCTCACAATTTAGTGGGTAGCTCAACCTATTCACAGAGGTGAAAGAGAGGGATGTCCGTATCTGTGCTCGAGGAGATGTGGCGGAACACGGAAGTCCGGCATCAGCCCGGCCTGAGTGGGCTGTGGTGACCCGAGCTGCCAGTGCACCTGCCTTTTCTTTCCCCTCCCCAATTTCCTCTGCCAGCCTCCAAACCAGTTGGCGAGGGTGATGGAATGTTCAGCTTGGGCAGTGTGGTTCAAGCAGAAACTGGCAACAGGTGTCAGCCACAGTGCTGTGGCCGGAGATATTTGTAGAGGAAATTCTTCACCGGGGAAATAAAAAGTCAAAAGCGACCGTCAGAAAACTTATTGCACACGAGGTAGGGCAGCAAAACTGGGCGGACTGGACCAAGAGAGCAGAAATCACAACCTTCCCCACAAGTATGACTGCTTCAGCTTTAGAAGTGGATATCCCCATATAAACGGTGTGGAATCCATCAAGGACTCATTTCAAACAGTGGTTGGAGAGCTCGGAGGCCAGAAAAGCTGGGCAATTTCTCATGAGACTCATTTAAACTAATTACCCTGAATTTGGAAGCTATAATAACGCCTCAGCACATCGTCATATAAAATAAATAAATATCCTCAGCAAAGTATTCAGGTCTACATAACATCTGCACTGCCACTGAAGGACCAGTCCCTGTGCACAACACTGGGGTGGATACTGATCCTTTCAAATCCAGTTTTGGTGGCCTATTTTGATGTAAATTAATTTAAAATGTTAAAGGGAATCAGCTATATTTTTCTAGGAATTCATCAAATGTAAATCCTTAATATAAGCATCTCACCAAGAACCTTGAGACAGGGTGGAAGTGTTGCAGCCTGAACTGTGTTTTTATCATCTG
This sequence comes from Hypanus sabinus, assembly GCF_030144855.1. Taxonomy (NCBI): domain Eukaryota; kingdom Metazoa; phylum Chordata; class Chondrichthyes; order Myliobatiformes; family Dasyatidae; genus Hypanus; species Hypanus sabinus. The sequence continues at coordinate 81,246,669 of NC_082719.1, forward strand.
TCTGGCTGTAATTGGGAGGTACATCTTGATCCTATCAAGGATAACCATGTTGAAATTGATATGACCATTAAGGAGGAATTGGCAGGTTTGGATTTTCCGGGAGTTCTTTTCTTTATTGCATTGATATTTGCCCAAATAATTTAAACCAAAAGCTTCTCATCTTCCATCATTTGCAACAAAGTCTCATTCGAATATCTGCTATAGATGCAGAATTAGGCCATTCAGCCCACTGAGTCTGCTCTGCCATTCAATCATGGTTAGTTTGATTTTCCAACCCCTTTTCTATGGAACCCATAACCCCCTTACCAATCAAAAATTTATCAATCTTTGCCTTAAATAACTTGGCCGCCACAACTCAATGTGACAACAAATTCCACAGATTCACCACTTTCTGGCTGATAAAAACCCTTTTTATCTCAGTTTTAAAAGGGTGTCACCCTCAAATCATAGACTCTCCTACTAATGGAAACATCCTCTCCACAGCCACTCTATTCAGTATTGGTAGGATTCAATGAGATCCCCCTCATCCTTCTGAATTTTCATTCTTGGGATCATTCTTGAAACCTTTTCAAGGCTGGCATCCTTCTTAGATATGGGAACCAAAATTGCTCATATAGTTCTATCTTGACTTCCATTAAATTGTGTTCACCCAACCTCTGAACTCCATTGACCATTCACTGGCACATTTAAAAAATATCACCTTGTTGTTCTCAGCTTCTTCTACCATATTTCCCTACAATTCTTGACCTTCAGGCCTGTAACCTACCGAAATCTTAAAGCACAAGAGATTCTGCAGATGCTGGAAATCTAGAGCAATCCACACAAAATCCTGGAGGAACTCAACAAGTCAGACAGCATCTGTGACGGAGAATAAACTATCAACATTTCAGGTTGAGACCCTTCATCAGGACTGGAAATACCATAGACATTGGAGCAGAATTAGTTATTTATTTAGTGAAATACAGCATGGAATAGGCCCTACCAACTCTTCAGGCCAATTTTTGATCCTAGCCTAATCATGGGACAATTTACAATGATCAATTACCCTTCTAACCAGTGCGTCTTTGGACTGTGGGAGGAAGTCAGATCACGCTGAGGAAATGCCCCCATTCCACAGGAAAGACGGACAAACTTCTTACAGGCAGCAGCAGGGATTGAACCTTGGTCACCTGCACTGTAAAGCGTGGGGCTAACCACCACACTACCGGTCCATCGAACCTGCTCTGCATCCCATCATCCAAAAAAACTGCTGGAGGAGCTCAGCAGGCCAGGCAGCATCTATGAAAAAGAGTACAGTCGACATTTCGGGCCAAGATTAGGGTCCATGTACTCTTCTCCATAGATGCTGCCTGGCCTGCTGAGTTCCTCCAACAATTTTTATGCATTGCTTGGATTTCCAGCATCTTCAGATTTTCTCTCAGCTGCTTTCCATTGTGCCCTCTGGCTAAAGAAAAGAAATTCCTCCTTATCTCTGTTTTAAAGAAACATCCTTGGATTCAGAGGCAGTGTGACAATGAAAGGAAGAGAACATTCTAGATGCTGCCTGACTTGCTGAGCTTCTCCCACATTTTTGTGTTACCTTCCAATATCTGATCTTCTCTAATTCTGGCCTTTTGAGTATCCATAATTTTACTCACTCTCCTATTATACCTGGCTGTGACTTCCTGATTTATACCAGTTTCACTTATTTGACTTTATGTACTGTAAGGAGTTAGCAATAGCCTTTGTGCAGCACTAAATTAGGTACAACTTCCAGAAACATGTAATTCTAACAATTTGAAGTCACTGAGGGGCCTCATAAATTAAATAGGAATTAGGTTCTTAGATTGCCCTGGTATTTACAGTCGGAATGCAGCACAGATTTAACATGTTATCTGACCTGTTTTTGTAACTAAATGCTGCTCTGTTTTTAATTAAAATTGAGGATCAGGGTTACAGCAGTGCAAACCTTTGGAGTCGAACTGTTAGTTGTAGCTTAATGGCTACAGTATTTCTGTGGTAACCTTAAAGAGGTCTGTCAGAGGGAACATTCGGCAGTCGTGGCACTCTGCTGGGAATGAAAAAAGAAAAAGGATATATGTATTAAGGTGCTTGTTTGCAGTTACTTTTGAAAGTTATTGTATACCTCATGTTTGTTTTGGTTTTTAGGAAAATTTACTTCAAGAAGGCTCGTGGAAATATTAACTGCTTCAATAAACAAAAAACTTTCAAATCTTGTTAATTCCTTTAAAAAAGTTAAAAACATTTATGATACAGTCAAAAATCTGTGATAGACAGGGTAGTTTCAAGGTATAAATGGTAAAATGGGTATGAATCTTCCTGGGTTTACCTTATCTGCTTTGCTGGTTACAACCTAAAAAGCTCTCACAGATTTGTTAAATGTGATTCCTACTTCAGAAATGCATGCTGACACTGCCCAATCCTATTAATAGACTACTATTTTTCCTATAGCTTATATTAGGTTAAGTCATTTATCAAAGTTTAAAATAAGTTTATTATTGAAATAATGGTATATGTATCACCGTATACTACCCTGAGATTCATTTGCTTACAGGCATTCATAAAGGAACAAAGAAATACAATAGATTTAATGGTGGGGGGGGAATGACACAAAGACTAACAAATAGCCAATATGCAAAAGAAGGCAAACTGTGAGCGTAAATAAATAAATAAATAAATAAATAAATAAATCGACAAATGAATAAATAGATAGATAGATAAATAAATAAATAGATAGATAGATAGATAGATAAAAAACAAGAATGTGAGTTGTAAAGTCCTTAACAGTCCTTTTTGCTTTCTCTGTGCTCTTTTATAAACTGTGAGTGTTTGTAATGTACATTTGTGACCTTCCAGTCTTGGGAACTGTTCTAGAATCTACGGAATTTCAGAAGATAGCAACCAATGTGTCCACTATCTCCACAGAGCCCAATTTCTTTCGTTTTTTTTTGAAAACTTTTTTTATTGCGTTTTTAAGTGATTACAGAGTAAAGTATGGAAAAAAAATGTATATAACCCTTCCCCCCCCTCCCCTTAACCTCTCCCCCCTAACTGCCCTATAGGAAAAAAAAAGAGAAAGAAAGAAAGAAAAAAAAAGAAAGAATGCCTGGTTGTTGGAAGATCTCCACATGCTCCATGGAATTCGTAATAACTTTAGTATATATATTTATTTCTTTCCCCAAATAACCAATTGTTTCATCTTCAGAGCACCTATATATTTAGTCCTGTCTTTTGTAAATAAGGGCACCAAATTTTCAGAAATGTTTCATATTTATCTCTTAAATTATAAGTAATTTTTTCTAATGGAATACAGCCATAAATTTCTTTCTTCCAACAATCTATACTTAAATATGTATCTAATTTCCAAGTAACTGCAATAGTCTTTTTGGCTACTGCCAGTGCAATTTTTATGAATTCTTTCTGATATTTATTAGAGCCCAATTTCAAAACTCTATCAATGTAAATCATTTTTCTCTTGGGGATTTAGCACTATTAATTTGTACAAATCAATGTATTACTAATGCTAATTACTTTGAGCTTGTCATTCGCTCTACACCAGTTATTCTCTCAATTTTTTCTGTTTCTTCTTTCTGTAAAAACAAATGCAGATTATTTGTTTAATTTCACTACCAATTCATTATTTCCCAAAATAGTTTATTCTCTCTTCATCTATTAAGGTCCTGCAATAAGTTTACATTATCTTTTCTTATTTAAATATAGGTAGAAATCTTTAGTCTCGCTAGATAACCTGCACATTCAAATTTCTCTTTTTTCTTAATGTGTCTTGGTCTTCCTCTGCTGAATTGTGAAATTCACCCAGACCTCAGCCTCACTGCTTACTTTGACAATGTTGAACACCTTTTCCTTTGATACAGTACAATTTAATACTAAACCATAGCTAAACCATGTATTCTGTTTAATTTGTCTTAAAGGAACTCTAGCTAACTCTTAAATTAGGCTTTCACTTTTCACAACTTGACCATTGCTAGTTTACTGTCATATATTTTTTAATGTAATTTCCCAATTCACTGTATCCTGCCCACTCTTCTCATTTCTGTAGCTTGTTCCAACTAGACTTAAAACCTTGATTTCAAATCACTTTCGGTACTTATATAAACTTCCTTCATATGGTGTATATTAACTGGGAAAATATGAAGTAATTCTTTGTGGGAAATTAAGCAAGGGTAGTACTTGCACAATACGTGGCATGTCTCTGGAGAGTGCTTATGAAAAGAAGAACCTGGGGTATGAGTATATAGCATCCTGAAAATGGTGTAGGTGTAATTAATTCATTATTGTTACATATATCAAGGTACAATGCACTTTGTAATTAATTGATCTGTATGAAGAAAAACTTGTCTTCATGTAGATCAATTCATTACACCGTGCATTAGTAAAACAGCAACAGAATGCAGAGTACAGTAAAGTGTTATATTTACAGAGAATGTGCTATGCAGGTAGATAATAAGGTGCATGGTCAAAATAAGGAAGACTTGTGAAGTCAGGAGTCCATTTCAATGTACTGGGAAACCGTTCAATAGTCTTATATTTGTAACAAACCCCTTGAGTCTGGTGATATGGGCTTTCAGGGTTTTCATAGCTACAGCCTGATAGGAGAGGGGAGCAAAGACAATGTCCGTGGTGAGTGTGGTCTTTTATTATGCTGGCTGCCTTACCAAGGCAGGGGGTAGTGCAGCCAGAGTCATGGAGGCGAGCAACATAAATAACCCAAGAGACTCAGCAGGTCAGGCAGCATCTATGGAGGGGAACAAAGAGTTACCATTTCAGGCTGAGACCCTTCAGCAGGACTGGAAAGGAAAAGCACAGAAACCACACCTTGTTATTCTGGTTTTTTTCCTCCTTCCTTTCCAATCCTGATGAGGAGTCTCAGGCCAAATCATTCACTGTTTATTCCTCTATTGATGCTGTCCAACTTATTGAATTCCTCCAGCATTTTGGTTGTGTTGCTTAAGATTGGCAGAATTTCTTGCGGGCATGAAGAGGAGGCTGGCTTCTGTGATCTGGTGACCTGTGTCCACAACTTTCTACAGTTTTTTGTAGTCACAAGCAGAGTAGTTGGCACACCAAGCTGTGGAGCATCTAGATAGGATGGTTTCTATGGTTCATTGATAAAAATTGGTGATGGCGTACAAAAACATGCCAAATTTCTTTAGCCTCCTGAGGACATAGAGACATTAGTGAACTCTCTTGACAATGGTAGGCAGAGCAGCTGGCACTCTTGACTTCATTGGTCAGGATATTGAGAACATTACTTGGGATGTCATGTTACAACTGTACAAGACATTGTGTGAGACCACATTTGGAGTATTGTATACTGTCCTGTCATTACACTTTAAGAAGGACGTCATTAAACTGGAAAGATGCAGGAAAGATTCTCAAGGATGCAACTAGGTCTGGGGGCTTGAATTGAGTGCAACTGAGTTGACTTCCTCATGAGGAGACCATAATCTGTGTGGGTTGGAAATAACATTTCCTCCACACTGACAATCAAAGTGAGCACACCCCATGGATGTGTGCTTAGCCCACCGCTCTACTCTCTACACCCACAACATACAGCTAGGCACAGCTCATTTGCCATCTGTAAATTTGCCATCAGCACCACCATCGTTGGCAGAATTTCAGTTGGTGATGAGGAGGTGTACACCAGTGACATTGATCAGCTGGCTGCGTGTTGTCACACCAACAACCTTGCACTCAATGTCAGTAAGACCAAGGAATTAATTGCAGACTTCAAGAAGGGGGGAACACACGGCAGGCCTCATCGAGGGATCATCAGTGGAAAGGATGAGCAGTTTCAAGTTCCAGGGTATCAACATCTCTGAGGATCTACCCTGGGTCCAACATTGGTATAATTCCAAAGACAGCATGATAGCAGCTATATTTCATTAGGGATTTGAGGAGAATTAGTACGTCACCAAAGACACTCGCAAATTTCTACGGGTGTACCATGGGGAGCATTCTAACTGGCTGCATCACAGTCTGATACAGAAGGGCCACTGTACAGGGTCAGACAAAATTGCAGAAAGTTGTGAGCTCAGCCAGCTCCTTCATGGGCACTAGCATCCCCAGCATCCAGGACACCTTCAAAAGGTGATGACTCAAAAAGACGATAGCAATCAATAAGGGCCCCCATCACCCACAAGGTGCCCTCTTCTCATTTCTACCATCAAGGAGGAGTTTTAGAAGCCTGAAAACGCACACTCAATGTTTCAGGAACAGCTTCTATCCTTCCACCATCATATTTCTGAATAGACAATGAACCCATAAACACTTCCTCAGTACTTTTTCCTCCCTTTTTTGCACTACATATTTAATTCACTTTTTTTATATATTTATTGTAATTTATAGTTTTGATTACTATGTATTGCAACGTACTGCTGCCGCAAAAGGCAAATTTCACAACATCTGCTAATGATATTAAACCTGATTCTTATTCTGATTATGAACAGAGACTATTTTTTACCCTTGGAGAAAATGAGGCTGAAGGATTTTATAGAGGCCATATAGAACATGAGGGGCATAGACAGGGTGATGTTACAATCTAAATCTAGAGGACATAGGTTTAAAGTGAGAGGGGAATTATTTAAAGGGAATGTGAGGGGGAACTTTTTCATAAGTGGGTATATGGAATAAGCCACCAAAGGAAGCTGCAGAAACAGACGTGATTACAATGCATAAAAGGCATTTAGAAAGGTACATGGATAGAAAAGGTTTAGAGGGATGTGGAGGCACATACAAATAGCTCAGGTAGGCAACTTGATCAGCATTGATAAGTTGTGCTAAGCAGCCTGTTTCCATGCATGATCTTCACAGCACAGCAATTACAGGGAAAATGTTGTGAACAAAGGCAACCCTTGTACTCGGCTTTCATAGATTTGACAAAGGCATTTGATACAGTAGACCACCAAACTCTCCGGCGTATACTATCAAGACATGACGACCCTGAAAAGTACAGACAAATGCTGATGCTACTGTATGACTCAGCACTATACTCAGCAATGGTCAATGAATCAGAACCCTTCACCGTCAGGACAGGGGTCAAACAGGGTTGTATCATTGCAGTCATACTATTTATCATCGTTATTACTGTCATCCCTCACCTCATTGGCCAAGAACTGCCACAGGGAACCCCAATCATGTATAGAATAGACACCAGGCTTTTCAACCTCAGCTGGTTCAAGGCACGAACATGGTCAGCGCCACCACGGTTGTGGAGCTTCAGGGTGCAGATGACAACGGCATCACAGCACACTCTGAAGAAGTTCTCCAATGTATCCTGAATGCCTTTACCAAGGTCTAGTTTTGAATATAAAAAACACACAGGTCCCAAATTAGCCACTGCCCAACCATTCACTTATCCAGTCCTCCATAAAAGATAACAATATCGCCCTAGAAAAAGCAAACCACTTTCCTTACCTCAAATGCAGACATTGACCCAAGGATCAACCACCACCTGAGGAGAGTTAGTGGAACCTATACAACATTAAGGGAAAGTCTTTGAAGACCATGATCTACAAGTACACACAAAACCTTTGGTCTATAGAGCAGTATTCCTTACAGTATGGAGCTGAGTCATAGACTAGCTATAGTAGACATCTGAAATCCCTGGAACAATACCACCAAAGTGTCTTACGAAAGATTTTGAGGATTAGCTGGAAGGAGAAACGCACTAACACCAGCGTTCTGGAGGAGACCAACATGAAAACCTTTTCCACCATAGAACCATAGAACACTATGGCACAGTACAGGCCCTTCAGACCTCCATGTTGTGCCGACCCACCATGATAAAGTAACATCAATTCCAATGGATAGGTCATGTCATTCATATGCCTAACGCACATCTCTGCAAATAGATCCTTCATTCAAATTTGAAGGAATGTGAATGTGCCCCTGATTGGCAAAGGAAACACTTCAAAGACACAGTGACCAAGAATGCTTACCATAGCCTCTGCCTCCTCAAGAGACTAAAGAGACTCGACAGGTTCCCATTGACCCTTACCAAATTTTATCAATGCGCCATAGAAAGTATCCTTTCTGAACGTATACCAGCTTGGTATGGCAAATGCTCTGCACGTGGCTGTAAGAAACTGCAGAGTCATGGACACAGCTTAGGTATCTCTTTCTTGGATTCTCTCTGTCCTTCTTGTTGCCTCAGTAGGGCAGCCAACAAAATCAAAAATCTTACTCCCACCAGACATTCTCTTTTCTCCCCTCTTCCATTGAACAGAAGATATGAAAGCCTGAAATCACATACCACCAAGCTTTAGAACAGCTGCTATTCCACTGTTATTGCACTCTTGAATGGACCTCTTTTACAATAAGATCAATTCTTGCCCTGACAATCTAACTCATTAAAAGTCTTGCACTTTATTGTTTACCTGCACTGCAGTTCTCAATAGCTGTTACACTTTATTCTGCATTGATATTGTTTTATCTTATTCTTCCTCAATGTATTGTGTAATGATCTGATCTGTAAGAACATAATGCAACACAAGCTTTTTACTCTATCTGAGGACATGCGACAATAATAAACCAAGTCCAATTCTAATAAAAGAACAAAACAAGAAAGGAAAGTCCTTGCAGAAATAGATAGGACGAAGAAGAAACCAGATTCAGTAACTATTTTAATCCAAACATTCATTATCAGGCTCCTGAACAACCAAGAGTAACTTCATTTTGTCTGGTGGATTTGGAGCTCCTTTCCAGGGAACGCACTAAGACAGTAGCGCGATATTAATACGCAGCAGCCTCTCCAGACTCTGGATTGGGGATTGCCAAACATTATGTGGATTTTCTGGTGTAGTCTATTTTGTCATATGCTTTTGTGATATCATTCTGGAGGAACGTTGTCTCATTTTTTAACTGCATTGCATTTGTGGTTTCTAAATGACAAGTAAACTGAATCTGAATATGAATTCACTACTCTGAACTGATTCTACAACCTACAGACTCACTTTCAATGTCTCTTTAGACCATAAGACCATAAGATATAGAAGCAGAATTAAGCCATTTCATCAAGGTTGATCCATTTTCTCTCTCAGCCCAAATCTCTTGCCTTCCCCATGTATCCTTCATGCCCTGAACAATTAAGAATCTATCAATCTCTGCCTTAACTATATCCAATGACTTGGCCACCACAGCTAGATGTGGCAAAAAAAATCCGCTGATTCACCACTCACTGGCTAAAGAAATTCTTCCTTATCTCCATTCTAAAATTCTCCTCTATTCTGATGCTATGACTTCTGGTCCTAGACTCTTCCACCATAGGAAACATTCTCTCCACGTCCACTCTGTTGAGGCCTTTCAACATTCAATAGGTTTCAGTTAGGTCAACCCTCATTCTTCTAAATTCTAGTGAAGATAAGCCCAGCGCCATCAAACACTCTTCATATGACAAGCCATTCAATCCTGGGATAGTTTTTGGGAACATACTTTGAACCTTCTCCTGTTTCAGCACATCCTTTCTAAGGTACGGGACTCAAAACTGCTCACAATACTCCAAATGAGGCCTTGCCAGTGCTATATAAAGCCTCAACATTACATCCCTACTTTACAGCTCCTTTTATCAGTATTTTTTTACTTGTACAAATTTATCTTCTTTTGCAATAGGTCGTTTATCAGTCTTTGTAAATGTATAGATTTTTTTTTTTTGGCAAATTCTATTGTATTTTCTTTATCTTCCTGTAAGTGCCTGCAAGGAGATGAATCTCAAGTTAGTATATGGTAACATATACATATGTCGATAATAAATTTTACTTTGATCTTGCTTTAAGCTGGACTGGCAAAAGGAAGGCATAATCACCCTGAGAGTTAAACTAGTTAAGTTAACAGCTCTGATCAGAACATTATTATTCCGGATAGTGTAGGTGTGTCACAGAAGGGCTAGCGTTGCCATTCACATTTCAGTTACTGCAGGCTAGTCCAAAACAAGTACACGCACAGCTCTAGGGAAGCCAATGTTATGGTAAAGATTAAGAAGGGTCTATACGTGGAAGTCTAGATCTGCGGAATTGTTGAAGCTATAGAGAAAAGGGAATGAATGGTTATGTTGAAAGTGTTAGATGGCAAAGGATGGAAGGATCTTCAATGAAGCACCAACAGTAGCAGAGACCAAATGAAGTATAAAGCTTATTTCTCTGCTGTGCATTTTATGCAAATACCTCTAAGTTTCCCTAGAGAATTTTTGGCAGTCACTCCAAAACAGCTTTGGAAAGCTGTGCTGGTAATAGGGGAAATAACTGTTTAATGGAATATGATGCTAATCAAGTACATTTTATCCAGAATTGTACTGAAATTTGTGAGTGATGTTGATGATGTTGCCATTCAGACAAATAAGACCATTAGACGATAAGGCATAGGTGTAGAATTGGGACATTTACTCCATTGAGTCTACTCAACCATTCCATCATGAATGATATATTTTCTCCCCATACTCCTGCCTTATCCCTGTAACCCTTAATCCTGTTACTATTCAAGGATCTATCAATCTCCACCTTAAATGCATAATTCTCTTAGTTTTCACCTCCATCTATGGCAGGGGATGGCTATCTGGGGTCCATGTACCTCTCAGTTAACATTAGGGGTTAATGGCATAATAAAGGTTGGTATCTCTGATCTATGGTAATGAATTCTACAGATTAGCCATCCTTTGTCTGAAGAAATTCCTCCTCATCTCCGTTCTGAAGGTTAAATTTCTTTATTCAAAGGCTGTGCCCTCAGATCCTAGACTCTCCTACTGATGAAAACATCCTCTCCAGTTCACTCCTTGAAATGCAGTTCCATCGCTTGTTTAAACCATGTCTTGCAGATGACAGAGTGGTGTCAAGCTAAGTCAAAGGGAAAACATATCCGGCCAGCTCTGGGATTTACACAGCCAATCTCATTCAGTTTGGGATCGAATGTGATATGAAGGATGCTTCTCATGGGGAGTTCTACAATAACAATACTTTTGAATGTCAAGTGGATATGATTATCTGGGAAAAAGGGAAGGCACTGAAAATGATGCTGAGCAGAGCCTACTCCCATCTGGGTAAGCAGGGCAGCACAGTGAGGATCATGTTGTTTGATTTCTCAAGTTCAATACCATACAGCGCTTATTGCTGGGGGAGCAGCTCTGTTCAATGCAGACTGGCACTTCCATTGTATCCTGGATAACAGGCTGCCTAACTGGCAGACCACAGTTTGTGTGGCTTCAGAGCTGTGTGTCAGACATGGCTATAAGTAGCTCTGGGACCCCACAGGTGGGCTCCCTTCCTGTTTACCTTGTAGACCTCAGACTTTAGAAACAACACTGAATCATGTCATCTGCAGACATTCTCTGATGACTCAGCAATAGTTGGGTGTATAAAAGGAGGATGGGAGGATGAATAAAGAGCTCTGGTGAAGGAGTTTGGCACTTGGGGCAAGCTGTATCATCTGCAGCTCAACATCAGTCAGACAAAGGAGATAGTGATAGACTTTAGGAAGACTAAGCCTGCACTACTCCATTTTACTATTGGTGGTGAGGACATGAATGTGGTGAGGAACTACAAGTACCTGGGGGTGCACCTGGATGACAGACTTGAGTGGAGTACCAACACAGAGGCTGTGTACAAGAAGGGCAAGAATCACTTCTACTTCCTGAGGAGGCTGAGGTCCTTTGGAGTATGATGGCCTCTCCTTCACTTGTTCTAGCAATCTGTTGTCACCAGTACAATCTTCTATGTGGTGGTGTGCTGGGGCAATGGTGTCAACACAGGTGATGCCAACAGGCTCAATAAACTGATTAGAAAGGCTGGCGGAGTCAAACTGGACACACTGGAGGCTCTGGTGTATCCTACGACAAATCCTGACAATTCTGGACAATGTTTCTTACCTTCTGTATGCCACAAAAACTGAACAGAGGATCACTTTCAGTAATAGATGAAGACAACTGCACTGTTCCAAAGAGCTTTCTTACCCTCAGCCATTAGGCTGTATAATGAGTCAGCCTATAGTCGGGGAAGTGATGGCCCCCTCCTGTTAGACTGTTTGAGGTAACTCTTTTTTTAATTCTTTCGTATTTTTCTTCTAATATTTGTATATTTGGACACTTGTAATGCTGGTGTGACACTGTAATTCCCTTACCTATCTATCTATCTAATGCTCTTGCTACTCTAAAGCTTTCCTCTCAAGATCATATCAAAGCGCTTTGAGTCCAATTACAGTGAAATTATTCTACATAAGGATAAAGTAGCAATTATTAGAGACAGATCTGGTTAATCTGATAAAAGAAATATTTTTCTTTTCAAGTATAAGGTATATATAAGGTACAAAATAAAATATAATATAATAAAAATAAGACAGTAACACAGAGACTAATGCCTTTATAATGTAGAATCGGAGAACTCAAATATAACAGGATGCCCAAGGCCGAGCAAAGGGTTATAACACTGCAGTCTCTAAGCCAACATATCATTAAAAGAACTGATTTTGTTCTGAGATTATTGCACAATATAATTACTCCCACTTAAACTCAGGAGAACAATTCTACCAGACTTGCTTGAACTTAGATTGTGATTTATGAGAGGGTTGACACACTTAGCTTCAACTTTCGTTCTCAAAACGAACTTTGTGCCTTGTGCTTTGGATTCCCGACTGTTTATTGCACAAAGCATTAATTGATTCAGCTTGCTGCTATAAGGTAGTCTTTAAACCGATAATTTATGAAGACGTTCTGGTCTACTTTTTTTGGCTGCTAATGGCTGTGTGGAAATATTTGTAAAATCCCTTGTAAATTCTTCAGTTAACCCTGCATTTATGCATTGCCCGTGACTTTAGATCCAGTTGGCAATTGGATCAACAGAGAAATGTTGGAAGATGAAAAAACAAAAGAAATTTGATCCTCTGTTAATGATTTAATGAAATAACTATCTCCATGTCTGCATTCATTTTTTATGCATTGCAACTGGGGAACCAGAGATTACTTTCTACTGAAAAGCTGTTTCTACTTAATATGTATGCTTACCAATGAAGAAACAAGAATGAATGGCTTAAAATTGCAATCCCTAAAAATACAGGCCTTGACTTTCCATGCATTTGCTATGTATTCTAGTATGTTAACATGGAAGATTGGAAAGACTGCCAAGCTTCAGGATATTTTATTTAGGAGGAATGAAAAGAATAAATAGACATGCCTCAACCAGGAAAATATATAGAAATTTTCCTAACATCCAGTATGCTGCCTTGAACATTTATGCTTAATGTTCAAATATCACAGCAAACGTGCATGAAGTAGGCATTTCCATGCATTAAACAAAAGACTGCACACATCAACACCCCAGCATGTGACAGAATACACTGAGTGAGCCCATGTTGGAGTGGGGAGCTGAAGATTTGTCTCTTCAAGATTCCCTGAGGAGAGGCATGGGCCATAAGTAGATTTTTCCTTGTTACTTATTTTTTTCCTTCTTTATTATTGCACATCTAGAGAAGTTGGGATGCCAGAGCATACTGGGATGCTCCTCACATGGACTGTGGGAAAGCATGGAGACCCCATGTGTCCCTGACAACAATACCTGCAAGAAGTGCATCCAACAGCTTCTAATAGACCGTGTTAAGGGGCTGGAACTGGTTGAACTCCAGATCTTTTGGGAGGATGAGGGGTTGATAGACAGGACATACAGGGAGGTAAGTTACACTTAAGGTGCAGGACATAGGTAACTGGATGAGCGTCATGAGGGGGAAAGGGGATGGGCAGCCAATGGAAAGTATCCATGTGGTCGTCCCCCTCAACAACAGGTATGCCACTCTGGATACTGTTGGGGGAGTGATCTAGCAGAGGAAAGCCAGAGCAGGCAGGTCTCTGGCAGTAACTCTGGCTCTCAGAAGTGAAGGGGGAGAATGAGGCGAGCAATAGACGATTCATTGGCTGGGGGTCCAGAAAGGAGGTTCTGTGGAGGAGAAGGTGTGTTTCCTCCTGGGTGCCGGGGTCAGGAATAGCTCAGAACAAGTCCACAGCATTCTTAACTGGGAGTAAGAGCAGCCAGAGGTCGTTGCCTATGTTGGTATCAATGACATGAGTAGGATGAGGTCCTGCAAGGAGATTTCAGGGAATTAGGTGCTAAGTTAAACAACAGGACCACCAGGGTTGTTGTAATCTCAGGACTGCTGCCTGTGTTGCGTGCTAGGGAGGCCAGAAGTAAGAAGCTCATTCAGTTTAGCACACGGCTAAGGAGTTGGTGCAGGAGGGAGAGCTTCAGACTTTTAGATCATTAGGTTCTCTTCCAGAGAAAGTGGGACCTGCACAAAAGTGAAGGTTTGCACCTGAACTGGAGGAGGACTAATGTCCTAACAGGAATGTTTCCTAGTGCTGCATGGGGGTGGGGGGGCAGTGTTGGGGTTTAAGCTGTGTATACTTTAATGCAAGGAGTACTGTACAAATTCAAGCTTATTGTCAACTGACAGTACATATATACAACCAAGCGCAACAACTTTTTCCAGATCATGATGCACCTATACCTCATATATCACACACAGTACATGAACCAAAATATCATGCTACAATTAAGTTAATAAGGCCATAAGACATAGGAGCAGATTTAAGCCATTTGGCCCATCAGGTCTGCTCCTCCATTCAATCCCCTCTTCAACCTCACTTCCCAGCCATCCCTCCATAACCTTTGATGCCATATCCAATCAAAAACCATTCAATCTCTGCCTTAAATACACCCAATGACCTGGCCTCCACAGCTGCCTGTGGTAATAAATTCCACAAATTTATCACACTTTAGGGAAAGAAATTTCTCCACATCTCTGTTTTAAATGGATGCCCCTCTATCCTGAGGCTGGGCCCACTTGTCCTAGACTCCCCCAAGCATCCTTTCCACATGTATGTTGTATAGACCTTCAACATTCAAAAGGTTTCAATAAGATCCTGCCAGATGAAGTGGTGAATGCGGGCTCACTTTTGACATTTAAGAAAAACTTAGACAGGTACATGGATGAGAGGGGTATGGCCCAGGTGCAAGTCAGTGGGACTAGGCAGAAAAATGGTTTGGCACAGCCAAGAAGGGCCAAAAGGCCTGCTTCTGCGCTGTAATGTTCTATGGTTCTATGGTTCTCATCCTTCTAAATCCCACTGAGTACAGACACAAAGCCATCAAACGTTCTTCATATGATAAGCCTTTCATCCCCAGAATCATCCTTGTGTACCTCCTCTGAACCCTCTCCAATGGCAGTACATCTTTTCTTAGATGAGGAGCCCAAGACTGTTCATAATACTCAAGGTGAGTCCTCACCAGTGCCTTATAAAGCCTCAGCATCACATTCCTGCTCTTGTATTCTAGGCCTCTTGAAATGAATGCTAACATTGCATTTGCCTTCCTCATTACCGACTCTACCGGCAAGTTAACCTTTAGCTTGTTCTGCATATGGACTCCCAAGTCGCTTTGCATCTCAGATTTTTGGATTTTCTCCCGGTTTAGAAATTTATTTCTACTGCCAAAGTGCATGACCAACGTCACAATTTATTTACTGCTCTCTTGCCCATTCTCCTAGTCTGTCTAAGTCCTTCTGCAGCCTACCTGTTTCCTCAACGTTACCTGCTCCTCCACAATCTTCGTATCATCTGCAAACTTGGCAACAAAGCCATCTATTCCATCATCTAAATCATTGACACACAGCATAAAAGGAAGCGGTCCCAAAACCGACCCCTGCAGAACACCACTAGTCACTGGCAGCCAACCAGAAAAGGATCCACTGAATTCAAAACGCATGCAATAAAGCGGGCACAGGCAAACAAGAACAGGACAGTAAACAGGAAACTGAGAAGGGTAGATTCAAGGGAATGTGAGGGGTCAGATTTTTACTCAGAGTGTGGTGGGTGTCTGGAATGCACTGCCTGGTATAGTGGTAGAGGCAAATATGTTAGAAGCTTTTAAGAGACGTTTAGATGTGCACATCAACATGAGGAAGGTGGAGGGATACGGACATTGTGTTGATAGGAGGGATTAGATTTTTGGGGTGTTTTTGATTAATTTTTAGCTGGTTTACCACAACAATGTGGGCCTAAGGGGCTGTCCCTGTGCTGTACTGTTCTATGCTCACCATCTTAGTGACGAAACCACAGTGGTGGCAGGGTATTCATTAGTCTCACAGCCTGAGGGAAGAAGTTGAGGCCTGAGGAAAGGGGGATGAGTTTCGGGCATGGACTGGCACGTGGAATTATGGCATTGTAGCCATTAGTGAGACTTGGTTGCAGGAGCAGCAGAACCAGCAGCTAAGTGTTTCGGGGTTCCGTTGTTTCAGACATGATAGAGCGAGAGGGGTGGCATTACTAGTCAGGGAAAATGTCACAGTGGTGCTCAGTCAGGACAGACCGGAGAGCACATCTAGTGAGGCTTCATGGGTAGAACTGAAGAATAAGGAAGGTATAACCATGTTAATGAGGCTATACCACAGACCCACCCAACAGTCTGAAGGATTTAGAGCAGCAGATTTATAGAGTTTGCAGACTGTTGCAAGAAACATAAGGTTTTGATTGTAGGTGATTTTAGCTTTCCACATATTGACTGGGCCTCCCACACTGTAAAACGGCTGGATGGGAAAGAGTTTGCCAAATGTGTTCAGGGAAGTTTTCCAACTAGGGAGAATGTGATACTAGATCTCCCATGAGGGAATGAGACAGGACAGGTGAGAGAACTTCATGTCGGAAAGCACTTTGCATCTAGTAATCATAATGCCACTAATACCAAGGTAATTATGGAAAAGGAGAGGTCTGGTCCTCGGGTTGAGATTCTAAATTGGAGAAAAGCCAATTTTGATGGTATCAGAAAGGATCTGGCAAGTTTAGATTGTGATTGGCTATTTTCTGACAAAGTTGTGCTTGGTAAATGGGAGGCCTTCAAAACTGAAGTTTTGAGAATACTGAATTTGTCAGAATCAAAATCAAAGATAGCAGGTTTATGAAACTTTGCTTTTGAGAGATAGTGAGACCCTGGTTAAAAACAAGAAAAGGTCCATAGTAGGTATTGGCAGGCAGGAACAAATGAAATACTTGAGGAGTATAAGAAGTGCAAGAGAACACTTAAGGAGGAAATTAGGAGGGCTAAAAGAAGACCTGAGGCTGCTCTAGCAGACAAGGTGAAGGAGAATCCTAAGGGCTTCTACTGATACATTAAGAGCAAAAGGATAGCCAGGAACAAAACTGGTCCTCTGAAAGATCTGAGTGGTAATCTATGCATGGAGCTGAAAGAGATGAGGGAGATCTTAAATGGATTTTTTTGCATCTGTATTTACTTGGGAGATGGACCCAGAGTCTACAGATGTTAGGAAATGCAGCTGCAAGGTCAAGGACCCTATACAGATTACAGAGGGAGAGGTGTTTGGTATCTTGAGGCAAATTAGGAATGATAGATCCCCAGAGCCTGACAATGTATTCCTTCAACACACTCAAAATGCTGGTGGAACACAGCAGGCCAGGCAGCATCTACAGGGAGAAGCACTGTCGACGTTTCGGGCCGAGACCCTTCGTCAGGACTAACTGAAAGGAGAGATACTAAGAGATTTGAAAGTAGTGGGGGGAGGGGGAAATGCGAAATGATAGGAGAAGACCGGAGGGGGTGGGATGAAGCTAAGAGCTGGAAAGGTGATTGGCGAAAGTGATACAGAGCTGGAGAAAGGAAAGGATCTTGGGATATTAGGCCTTGGGAGAAAGAAAGATGGAGTGGGGAGCACCAGTGGGAGATGGAGAACAGGCAAAGTGATGGGCAGAGAGAGAGAAAAAAACAAACAACTATCTTTCTTTCTTTCTAAATCTTTTTATGCAAACAACTAAATATGTCAGGGATGGGGTAAGAAGGGGAGGAGGGGAATTAACAGAAGTTAGAGAAGTCAATGTTCATGCCATCAGGTTGGAGGCTACCCAGCTGGTATATAAGGTGTTGTTCCTCCAACCTGAGTGTGGATTCATCTTGACAGTAGAGGAGGCCATGGATAGACATAACAGAATGGGAATGGGACGTGGAATTAAAATGTGTGGCCACTGGGAGATCCTGCTTTCTCTGGTGGACCGAGCGTAGGTGTTCAGCGAAATGGGCTCCCAGTCTGCGTTGGGTCTCACCAATATATAAAAGGCCGCACCAGGAGCACCGGATGCAGTATACCACACCAGCCGACTCACAGGTGAAGTGTCGCCTCACCTGGAAGGACTGTCTGGGGCCCTGAATGGTGGTGAGGGAGGAAGTGTAAGGGCAGGTGTAGCACTTGTTCTGCTTACAAGGATAAGTGCCAGGAGGGAGATTGGTGGGAAGGGATGGAGGAGACGATTGGACAAGGAAGTCGCGTAGGGAGCGATCCCTGCGGAAAGCAGAAAGGTGGGGGAGGGAAAGATGTGCTTGGTAGATGTGCTTGGTCGGCCAGAGAAAACAGGATCTCCCAGTGGCCATGTCCCATTCCCATTCTGATATGTCTGTCCATGGCCTCCTCTACTGTCAAGATGAAGCTACACTCAGGTTGGAGGAACAACACCTTATATACCAGCTGAGTAGCCTCCAACCTGATGGCATGAACATTGACTTCTCTAACTTCCATTAATGCCCCTCCTCCCCTACTTACCTCATCCCTGACATATTTAGTTGTTTGTTTTTTTCTCTCTCTCTGCCCATCACCCTGCCTGTTCTCCATCTCCCTCTGGTGCTCCCCCCTCCCCCTTTCTTTCTCCCGAGGCCTCCCGTCCCATGATCCTTTCCCTTCTCTGGCTCTGTATCACTTTCTCCAATCACCTTTCCAGCTCTTAGCTTCATCCCACCCCCTCCGGTCTTCTCCTATCATTTTGCATTTCCCCCTCCCCCCACTACTTTCAAATTTCTTACTATCTCTCCTTTCAGTCAGTCCTGACCAAGGGTCTCGGCCCGAAACGTCGACAGTGCTTCTCCTTATAGATGCTGCCTGGCCTGCTGTGTTCCACCAGCATTTTGTGTGTGTTGTTTGAATTTCCAGCATCTGCAGATTTCCTCATGTTTGCAATGTATTCCTTCAGTCCCTTTGGTAGGCTAGTCCAGAAACTGCAGAGGCCTTTGCAGAGAAATTTAAAATATCCTTAGCCACAGGTTAGGTGCCAGAGGATTGGAGGATAGTTAATGTTGTTCCTGTTATGATATGCACCCGAATGCACCAGCTTCTGGGGTTTAGACTCTCTGACTCTCTGGAATATGGATAGCTGGTGCAGCCCCTTTAAAGATTCAGGCCTGCCCTGCCAATTGGCAGCCATGTTTTGGTGCCAGCATGTTAATATTTAAATAGCAGCTGAACTGAGGTTTGGTGCTCAGTCATCAGCTCCACTTCAGATTCTCATCTGATATCCAGTTTTGAACCCTGTTCTCATCTCAGTCTCATATCTTGTCTCAATTCGAATCTCAGATACTCCAGAATTCCTAATCATCCTCGCCTAGTGATGCACCATCAATAACTCACTCTGAGACGTAAGGCGAGATATCGGCTTTTATTGACTGGAAGAAGGAACAAACAGTGAGTGACCACCGTACTACATCCTGGAGACTGAGAGGCCGGGCTCAGGCCTCAATCGCCTTTATACCGGGGTCTGTGGGAGGAGCCACAGGAGCAGTCAGCAGAGGGGGCATGTCCAGACAGGCACACGTAGTTCACCATACCTAGGTCTCCTGTCACTGTACAATTGAGCCTAACATGGACCCAGCAAGGTACTGGAGCCTCTTGTCAGCTGTGGCCAGCCTCAGTGAGAGAATTTCAAGACAGAGCCTGGAGATACACAGCCTTCAGATCGTCATGTGCCAACTGTCGCAAGGAGCAAGCCAAAGTGACTCGGATGAGGCCATCAATTGCCCTGCAGAGTCAGTCGACCTTCCAACTCTGGAGAGATTCGGCATCTGCCATTGCTTCCTCACTGAGTGTTTGTTGGTGTTTGAACTCCAGCCATCCCAGTTTCGAACAGAATGCGGATGGGTGGCCCTCATGATCTCTCTCCTGAATGGGAGAGCTCCAGCCTGGGCCATCGTGCGTTGGGAGCAGAGGTCAGAGAATTGCTCTGATTTGGAGGAATTCATGAACTCCCTGAAAAGGGTGTTCCATCATCCCGCTGGAACTAACCAATCCTTGGACCGTCTGATGAAGGTGTATTAGGGTGGCCAATCAGCAGCTAATGACGCTATTGAGTTTTGGACTTGGGCCAAGGAGTGTGGCTGGGACAGGGAGATCTTGGCCACTCTCTGCCACCATGGAGTCCGAGGTGAATTAAGGGATGACTTTGCCTTGGGAGAGCCGGTGGAGGACTTAGAGGCTCGGTTTGATAAGTCTATCCGCCTCGATAATCACCTGGGTCTATCTCAAGAGGTCAAAGGAAGCTAGCCCAAGCCCGGTGTCAAAGCATCAGAGTTCCGCTTCCCAATCTCAGGCAGTGACCAGCAGGTCCTGTTGAGCCAATGCACATCACTCTCTGCCCATGAGAGGTCCTAGTGTCGAGTCAGGGTTGCTGCTACTACTGCCGGAAGGCAGGTCAGCTGTGGATCGAGTGACCAAAGCTGCAGCCATCAGGAGAGCTGCCAAGACCGTCCAGTATTGGAAGGGCTTTTACAGCAGCAGCCAATACTCCCAACTCTACTGAGACTGGTGTCATGCTGAAGGAGGAGATCTCCTGGGGCGGGGGTCGGCAACCCGCGGCTCCGGAGCCACGTGTGGCTCTTTTACGTCTGTGCTGCGGCTCCCTGTTGCTTTGGGAAATAATTGGTTGTGGTGACTCTTTTCCTGGCACATCCGAACCGACTCACAATAAGATAGCCTACGGGGGTCTGCGAGCACAGAGCTTTGGAGCCTCTGCGCCATGGGGGGGGGGGGGCAGGTTGAGGGAGGCTTAAAAGTGAGGCTGAAGATTTCGAATAAAGTTTTTTTCCTTCGACTGCAGTTACCGACTCCGTGTCGTAATTTTAGCGCTGCGTGTAGCACACCGCTACATGGTCAGTATTTAATTAATATGTATTTTATGTTAGTTTGTTAGTTTTTGAAATGTAAATCTAAATTTGAAGATTATGGTGATCTTGTACAATCTAAATAAGACGTTGTGGCGACCCATTTCCTGACACATCCGAACCGGCTCACAATTAGCCAGCGTTCAGGCTAAGGGAGATAGCCTACGGGGGTTTGTGAGTACGTGTCTTTTGCAGCATCCGCGCCCATGGGGGGCGGGTTGAGGGAGGCTTAAAAGCAAGGCTGTTTAGTTCGAATAAAGCTATCTTTGACTGCAGTTTACTGACTGCGTGTAGCAACCGCTACAACGTGTTTTTATCGCTGGCTGTCCAGAGGGGAGGTGCTGAAACGCTTTGTCGCGCGTCTGGAAGAAGTGAAAACTTTCCTGGGCAGCAAAGGGCTCAACTTTCCTGAGCTGGAACAGCCAGAGTGGCTGGAAAAGCTACACTTCATGGTAGACATGACAGCGCACCTGAACACGCTGAACACAGCTCTTCAACGGGGTAAGGACGTACAGCCCTGCACATGTTGGAGGATGTTTTGCATTCGAGCGCAAGTTGACGTTGCTTGCCAGAGATTTACAGAAAGGCACATTGTCTCACTTCCCCAATTTGAGAGAGTTCAAACAATGTCACGACATGATAAATTCGGAGTATTTACATTCTGCAATCATCGCAATGCAAACATCGTTTGGGAAACGCTTCTGTGAGTTCAGAGAGGAAAAAAACACATTATCCTTCCCGGTCACTCCCCTAAGCATCGATCCATCCCTACTGAATACGACTGCATTGTCAGGTGTGAGTCAACCTGAAGAAGTATGATAAATATTTTAATTGCGTATTATTTTACGTATATTCATATGTTTTCATTGTTCAGTGAAATAGTCCTTTTATTTTTCAGGTTGACAGCTGGCTGACGTTATTTTTGGTTTGCTGCTGGCGGCAAATTTAAGTTTGGCGTTTTTCATAAATACAAGAAGGACTCAAATAGACGTTGAGTATTTTACTTAAAAGTAACCTTCAACCCAACGTCTTTTTTTCGGAGTTCAAAATGTTTTTATTGCATGCAGAAATGTAATTTCGTTTTCTCTGCAGGAGTTCATCAATTTCATAAATGCAACACATTATAGTTTATTTATACATAGCATAAAGGCAAAACAAAACATTGTATGCAGTGTTATTTCATTTTAAATGTCAAACGGGTTTTGCGGCTCCCAGTGTTTTCTTTTCTGTGGGAAACGGGTCCAAGTGGCTCTTTCAGTGGTAAAGGTTGCTGACCCCTGTCCTGGGGAAAGGACAGGCGAGTCGTGGATGTCCTTGTGGACTCTGGGGCAAATGGAATTTCCTGGACTTGGGGATAGCTCATCGGCTCAATGTACTTAAGCCAGCACACAGCTGCAACTGCTCTAGACAGTCGACCTCTTGGGTCCAGGCAGATCATGCAGCAATCAATCATCATTTTGCAAATGAGGAAAGGAGAGCATGGAGAGGTTATTTGATTTCATATCATGATCCTCAGGCACCCTTGGCTATCCAAGCACAACCCTTCCACGAACTGTGAGGAAGGAAGAATCATCACATGGTCAAGTCTTCTTTGCAAGGGGAATGTTTTTGGTTTTTTATTCCGATCTCCAGACTCTCCCGTGACCAGCAACTGATGAGGAGGCAGAATTTTGCTCGGGGTAACCTGAAGTCTTCAGCAGACCCAATCCTGCATCCAATCCTGCAGCCAGCTCCAATCATTAGGACCATGAGAGCCCTAACCTTGTCTAGTCAGGGTTACTCTGGAACTGGAGAGAAGGGGTCTCTAGTTCAGGAGCAAGCCAAAAAGCCTGCCAAGGAGGATCCCAGGAATTCTGGAGCCCTAGCACCCAAGCCTAAAGAAACCAGTCTCCAGGTCCTGTCTAAGAGAAAGGCTCTGGAACGTAGACCCTTGGAGCCTAGTCCCAGGAGGACAAAGACTATTTGTAGTGTCTCATTGCCTTTGTTTGAAGAAATGGATGAAAATTTGGATTCTGATTTGGTCAAGGCTCTGGAGTTGGATAAGAACTTTGATTCGGACTAGCTGGGTAGGCACAGTGGTTTGCATAGACTCATTGGGCCAAAGGGCCTGTATCAATGCTGTATGGCTCCACGACTCTATGATTCTAAATGTCTTGTGTACCTTAAAATTAGATAATCAATTCTCCCCTCATTCTCCTGTGCTCTAACCTGTTCAACCTTTCCCTGTAACTCAGGTCCCGTAGATTTTCTCTATACCCTTTCAACCTTGATAAACTTTCCTATAGGGTGGTGACCAGAACTGCACACAATACTCCAAATTTGGCCTGAGCCATGTCTCACACGATTTCAACAGAACATCCCAACTCCTGTACTCAGTACTTTGATTTATAAGGCCAATATACATGTTGAACTAAAACCCTGAGGGGGTTGTGGTGTAACGATTATACCGGAGTACATAATCTTAATTGACAATGCTGAAAGTAAAAAACTTAATATTACATTGTTCTCAGTATTAGATTGTTGTAAAATCCCAACATGCTTTTCTCTCTGGAAAGAATCCTGGCCTGCAAACCTCATTGCTTCATATTGACTCAGGCTGAGGAATTAGTGTCTGTGATATCCATTTCCTGAGAATGAATTAGTATGTTAGTGTTGATGGTGCTCTGCAGCAATGCTATCTTGGCCAACATTTGATCGTCAACCAAAGCCATTGAATCCATTTACTTCAGTTAGTAATTGTTGGACTTTTCTCAATGCAATATGGTTTGCATTGCACATTGGATGTTTGTCCATCTCTGTCATACTGTATGTAGTTTTTCATTAATTCTATTGTGTTTCTTACTACTTACTGTGAATACCCGCAAAAATCATATCTCAGGGTGATATATCCTGATCTATATGAACTTAGATAATAAGTTTACTTAAATAATATATTTATTTTGAACTTTGAATTTTGAGGATACTGAAATTATCTGCACAATAATGACTGCACCAAATGTCACCTATTGACTATTGAGTGGTTTAGAACACTTGCAGATAAACGTATGAAAACAATTATTTTGTTTTCCTTTGATCAGTTCTTATTATAAAAATGCAGCAAGGAAAAGGCTCTGGGTAGGTTTCAGATTTTGAGGAATTTTTTTAACCCCCAGACAACCAGATATTTGCCATATCCCAAAGCCTCCACCAGTAGATTTCCAGTCTTTCAGGGTCTTGAATTATACTGCTTCTTTCCAAAAAGAGTATGTTCATGTGTGGGGTGTAGTAGCAGAGTGGTTAACCTTTCAGACAAAAATCCAGAGATCAAGACTATAGATCCAGAGTTAAAAGTTTAAATCTCCCATGTCAACCGGGGAATTACATATCATCAGATAAGTCTGTAATAAAAAGCATGTATCATCTATGGAGGCCAAAGATTTTTGAGCCATCATAAAAACTTTTCTGATTCACTAACATCAATCTTCACACAATCTAGCCCATATGTGATTACCACCCACAAATTTCAAATGACTATAACTGTCCTTACAAAATAACACCATTTTGGAGGTACCATAAATATCGTCAGACCTTCCCAATGAAGTTCATGTCACATAAACAAAGAAAACTTAGGGAACAAAGAAAACTTAGACAATAAAAACAAAATGCTATCACTGCTGTAACAATTATTTTTTAAATAATATGACTTAATTTAATGAGGAGGGATTGTAACATATTGTTTCTAAAAAGAGCAGATCAAAATTTAATACATTTTTTGTTCCTCTTGCTGTTTCTTCAAATGTGCTTTTAAAATAATTACCACAGGATTAAATTGTCATTTCCTAAGAAAAGTATTGAACTAAAATTTAAATGCCCCTACTCTTTTTGCCCCCTTTCTCTATACACAGTTCTTTCATTTCAGTAAAGTCACTAAAAATTGATGACATACACCAGAAATTTGTGGTGACCCTGGACGAATAAGATCAACTGGGAAGTTGTTTTGTCCGAGATGGTCTCCTGTGCATTTAGTGAACATTGAATTCAGATATTTTCCCCCTGTTTTCCACTCACTTATCTTCACACCATCAGAAAATATGCAACAAAGTTATGATAACAGCAAATAAAAACTTAAACGCTGTAAAAAAAAAACATTTATTTAAAAACTCTGGCAGTGTGACAAGACTGAGCAGATTTTGGCCTATGGATCCCTGAGCAACTTAAACTCCTTAATAAAAAATGATTTTAAACAAAAACCAGCTGCATTGAGCAGTCACCAAAAATACTGAAATAGTTTCATATGATATGACAATTACTACTTAGGAAACTATGTTAACAAAACAGAAGGCTTGTCCTTGCTTCACCTTTTCAACTGAACATTGAGCCCATAACTTCATCCATTTGAAGGCAATCTATTGTGGGAATGATAAAAGTCTTGTTTTATTACAATTAATACTCTGAGAAGCAATATTAGTTACTCCCATGGCAAATGAAAGAGTAGTGAACATGATTCTTTTCTGAGGAAAGTAGATCGCTATGGATTATCATAAGGGAATTTGTAGGGGGCTAAGCTAGTACAAATTGAGAAAGGTTATAATAGGTCTTCATGGGGAATGGAAAGTGGGTAGTAAATCTTCCACAACAATACAACCAGTGCCAGCTTCATGTTATTCTTGGCCAGTGTCAAATTAGGGAGAGGAGTCTGAATACAGCATTAAATTTAATACAGAATTTGTTGAACCCTAAGATGCAAATTTGCAGATTCCACACAGGTAGATGACCCAAGCAGACTCACAGGTGAAGTGTCACCTCATCTGAAAGGACAGTTTGGGGCCCTGAGTGGTAGTGAAGGAGGAGGTGTAAGGGCAGATGTAGCACTTGCTCCACTTACAAGAATAAGTGCCGGGAGGGAGATCAGTGGGGAGGGATGAATGGACAAGGGAATTGCATAGGGAGTGATCCCTGCAGAAAGCAGAAGGTGGGGGGGGGGTGGCCTTCTGTATATCGGAGAGACCTATCATAGATTGAGAGACTGCTTCACCGACCACCTACACTTCATTCGCTAGAAGAAGTGTGATCTCCCAGTGACCACTCATTTTAATTCCACTTCCCATTCCGACATATCAGTCCATGGTCTCCTCTATTGTCACAATGAGGCCATACTCAGGTTGGAGGACAAATACCTTATATTTCATCTGGGTAGCCTCCAACCTAATAATATGAACAATTTCTCAAACTTTCAATAATGCCCCCACCCGCTTCACCATTTCCCATTGCCTTTTTCCTCTCTCACCTTATCTCCTTACCTGCCCATCACCTCCCTCTGGTGCTCCTCCCTCCTTTTCTTTCTTCCATGGCATTCTGTCCTCTCCTATCAGACTCCCCCTTCTCCAGCCCTTTATCTCTTTCACCAATCAACTTCCCTGCTCATTATTTCACCCCTTCCCCCTCCCAGTTTCACCCATCACCTTGTGTTTCTTCCTCCCTTTCCCGCACCTTTTAACTCTGAATCCTCATCTTTTTTTCTCCAATCCTAATGAAGGGACTTGGCCCAAAATGTCAACTGTACTTTTTTCCATAGATGCTGCCTGGCCTGTTTAGTTCTTCCAGCATTTTGTATGTGTTGCTTGGATTTCCAGCATCTGCAGATTTTATTTTGCTTCTAGAAGGAGACCATTTGGCATATCAAGTTGGCACTAACTCTAAGAGCATTGGATCACTCCTACTCCCTCAGTCATTTCCCTCCAACCTCGTTCCATCAACCTGCGCCTGGACCTTAGCCCTCCATATCCCTCTCATCCATGTACCTATCCATATTTCTCTTAACTCGACCCCGCATCTACTATTTGTGCTAGCAACTCTTTACACACTCTTGCCACCTTCTGAATTTCCCCCTCATGTACCCTTCAAACATTTCACCTTTTGCCCATAACCCATGATCTCTATTTGTAGTCCCACCCAACTTCAAAGGTAAAAAATCTGCTTGCATTTATCCCATCTATATCCCTCATAATTGTCTATACTTTTTTTGACAATGGAGATGGTGTGAAACCAGAGCATCTGGGGAAGATCTTAGTTGTCAGAGCAAAAATATGTGAGTGCTACACAGCCAGCAATGGAGTTATGAGTCAATTTCAGCTCAGTGGGACTATGAGGCAGCAACAACAATTTATGTGTCATCATGCAATCCCAATGTGCTATTCTGAGATACCATCCTATATTCCAATATGAGATCTGTTTACTCAGCTGACTATACAAATAGTTTTGTAATCAAACACCTCATCCTAAAAGCTTAATCCAAGGAATGGACTGTGCAGATTTGCATTTTTTATGCAATGCAGTAGAATTTCACACAACATCAATATTGTTGAAAATCAAGCACATAATGTGAGCTATGATGTATACCAAGATGCCACTTGCATTAGTTTCAAAGGCACGTGCTTAGTCCATGTTGTCTATGAACCACATGCAAAAGTAGTTGTTCACTGTGTTTGTAAAGAATATTCTGGGTTTCTATCCATATAGATTCCGGGCTGGGTTTCAGGTAAGTTCTCTTTCAAATTGTTTCCACTGTCACCATGTAAAATGAAGACCTTGTTAAAGATCAATTCATCTCACTATCCTGTTCTGCCATCATCACACTCTGATTTCATAACTTCTCCCTAAGTTAATCCACATCTTCATTTCCTGACTAGAAAGAAAATCCAGTTCTTAAACACCCATAGACCACTAGTTAGATTTTGCATTGGCGATACCTTCCTATTATCAATCAACCCCTTTCTAATTACATGTTGCATGTTTCTCATTGCTAATTCTCCTCATTCTTGGAACAATCTCACTCTCAGGTTCCAATGAATGATCCTATCCTATCCTTGAATACCATGACTAATCTAGCCACTATCTATGACCACTTCCCAAATATTCACTGACTGTTTACAAATTGATAGAGGCTCATTCTCTTATAAGTGCCAACCACTTTCTAGGCAATGGATGTCTACAGCTTAAAGACAGACATTTATCCCATGCTATATCATCATCTATAGAAATATATGCAAAAGAACAGCCAACCTGCACATAGCAAGCAAAATTCTTCAGCCTTGCTCCTGCTCACTAGCCTTGGAAAGAAAACGTGCCTATCCAGAGGTTTCTGCTGTGGCCAATATACATTTTCCACTCTGATAAATTTTTGGTAACTTAACCTTGAGGTGGTGGGGTGGAGATACAGTGGGTCTCTATCAAAGGAGGTGTGAGGCACTCTTTCCCTCTGCTAGCCTTTCAAGTCACCCTGGTCAATAGGAGGCACCCGTTTACCTGCTTAGCACCACCCCACACCCCCACAATCAGAATGGCATGAAACCATGGGAGCAGGTGGTAGATAGTCATATGAGCAGCTAAGTCCTAGACATACAACCACTGACACTGGCCACACAATCTCTGAAGAGTATTGATAATGGCTGGGTCACGAGTCTTTAAAGACACTGTCCAGAAGAAGCCAATGTTAAACCACTTCTGTAGAAAAAAATTGCCAAGAATAATCATGGTCATGGGACCATGATTGCCTACGTCACATGACACAGCACATTATGATGATAATGAACCCCTGAGTCTTGCAATTTGGCTTATGAAATCCCCTCAGTTATAGTCCTAAAAATGTTTCAGGAAATTAGGTGATCCGGCCTCAGAGGCATGGGACTTTAATTGTTCAACATGATGCCTTGGCGTTGTAACCCAAAATTCAAACAGGGAGGAAAAAGGAAGAGATTAAGTTCTCCTCATCTTCTTCTTTGCTTATGTAAAGATTTTCATAACATTTAATGTATTTCTTATTTTCCTGTTAATCCCTGCAAAAAACGAATTTCAAGGTAGTATGTGGGAACGTTTGATAATAAGTCTATTTTGACTTTGTCTTCTTTGTTCCACAAAATAATATAATAAAATTTCAGTCATTCAAAGCTTCAGATAAAGTATCTTTTTCTTCTGTCGGATGATTTATCTCAGGATCTTCTTCGATATGAGATATGGAACAGAAGAAAATGTATCCCAGTATAATTCTTTGCCTTGTCTATATTATAACTATATGACTGCCATCAGAATTTACCTGAATTACACTGTGAGAGGGCATTTAGTTTATGTGGATCATTTAAAAGATCTTTCAATAATGAAAATATTTTATCAGTGAAAATAATACTTGTTAAATTTGTAAATGGTAGTGACTTATTTCTACAAGCTGTTATGATAAAATAAATCTACCTGATTTTCAGCAATATTCCATAAATTATGCTATATCAGTTATCCAACTATTTGAAGACCTTGTGGAAATTTTGAAGCTTGACCTTACTACTTACATAACTTAGAAGATAAATTCAAATTGATTGCTGGAATATTGGACCTTGGAAGTATTGCTGCTGAAGAAACAGAACTTTAAAGAGCTGAGAGCTATTGGGGACAGCAGACAAAGATAAGCAACACGAGAGCAGAGAAACACGAATAATCATAGTGTACTTAATATATAAAAGCTCTCAAATGAAAATAAGCGTTCAGCGTTCAGATTTTTTTCAAGAGCGAAAAAATAAACCTCAACATGCATGCATTACGTTCAAAACATAGTCAACATGCTGTTAGGTATTCTTGACTGCACATTCCCTTAGAAATGGTAGAGTAATTGGCACCTTGTAAAATAATAAATGGTCTTGTGCACTTGTTTTAGCTGCATTGTTCAGATGATCTTTTTACAGAATGTCTTTAGATTGCATTCAATGCTTTGGAAATACCTATTTATATAGTTTTGTGGATGACAACTTTCCAGAAAGCTTTATTTTAAATATTGTGTGAAAAGAGATCAATTGTTTCTTGCCAAGAATTAACTATAAATAGGATTGTACTGTTGTTGTTTGTGCCAGCATTGCAGTAGTGGGGGGGAAATATAATGGCACAGCTTAGCTTAAAATCTGGGCCATATTTGGATAATGATATTAGAGTCTACCTTCACCCCTGGCTGAAGACATTGGCAATTGTGCAATTTTCCATAGATCCATCGTAGGATCTGGGCAAGTTTCCACCCTAATCCATCAAATTCAAAATTATCAAAGGTAAAATTCAAACCCACATAATGAAAGAACACCCTACATGGCAGCCTCAGAGTTAAGTCTGTTCTGGTGAAGTGTCTCGACCCGAGACGTCGGCTGCACTCTTTTCCTAGGTGCTGCTTGGCCAGCTAAGTTCCTCTATCATTTTGTGTGTGTTAAGTCTATTGAATTGCAATTGGCACAATGCGAGGTGTTGGTGATGACCTTGCCACCATACTGTACCTTTCCTCCATTCTACCATATGGTGAATGCTTTTGTAGCAAAGCCCATGCCCTGAAGTCCAAGCCCAATTGAACAGAAATCAGACACCTCTGTGGTGAACTACATATACCTGTCTGGACACGCCCCCACCGTTGACTGCTCCTATGGCTCCTCCCACTGACTGTGGCTCTGCCCACAGACCCCGGTATAAAGGCGATCGAGGTCTGAGCCCGGCCTCTCAGTCTCCAGGATGTAGTATGGTGGTCAACTACTGCTTGTTCTTTCTTCCAGTCAATAAAAGCCTATATCTCACCTCACGTTTCAGAGTTATTGATGGTGCATCAACCTCCCTCTCCCTTCAAACCCCCACCCCCCAATATCAGAAATTAGCTTCAAACCTCACTGTGATTATTTGTTTCAGCCATTTTGTTAGCCCTTACTTTGGATAAGATAGCTGTTTGAATATTGGGAGTACAGAAGTTGTATTTATGGGGCTATGGTGTTTACACCTTTCTTTCATTTTAATCCTTTAGTGATTAACTAAGGATACCGACATGAACATAAGTGATTATATATGCTCTGTGTGATGGAGAACACTCGGTGAACACATTCTGTACACATGTGCATTTATACACAAGTATTGCCTTGTCACTCTGCTGTCATTGTACTGAGTGTATGCACTTAACTGTCTCCCCTCCCTCACCCCCAGTAGATTTTTATAACGGGTTGGCCTTATGGTGCTTTCCTGCTATACACAGTGGAAAATTCCATTTCTTTATTAATGGGGATGTGTAAATATGTATATATTGTTTGTACATTATATTTAAGATAGACACCAGTTTAATTTGTAATATGATTGTAGCTACATTGTGGGGTGTATCATAATCTAATTCATGTGTAGCCTTAAGTTAACTTTGTGGGCTATTAAAGATGGTATATCCTGGTGCCCTAAAACACTGGGTGGTTTGCTCTCAGTGGGAGAGAGGAGAGGGGAGAAGGGAGAGAGGAGAAGAAGAGAAGAGATGAGACGAGACGGTAGGGGAAGAATGGGAAGGGGAAGAGGGGGGTGGTGAAGAAGGGGGAGGGGAAGAGGGGTGCGGGAGAGGGGAAGGTGGGAGGGGAGGGGGAGGGGGAGGGGAGGAAAGAATCCATGTGATCTGAATTGAATGCAGTTAAGAAATCAAGCAGTCATAAATCTTAATTATTGTTATAACTGTAACAGTGTTTGATTTCAGTACAGAATGCAGCAACGAAACAGGTAAGACATCATTACATGTTATAAACACAAGCCTAGAATAATTTTAGCCTCCAGCATTTCCTTTTGCATCACATTACATGGCTCAGCTGCACACAGATCACACACAGCTTCAAACACCTGGGTTTTCATGGCATTGAATCACAGATCCAAATGTAAAAGTAATACATGAGCAATTGCACACAGGGAATCCTTTTCATTTCCCCTCTGCCACAAGTAATTATATTCAAGAAACCCTTTGTCAACTGCAGAAGAAACCATTGCTTTAATTAACTGAATGTTTTGTAACTGAAGCAAATAAGTCATGCAGTTATTAATATTTCTCCCTAAATGAATCAAACACCTCATAATTCTTGGTTTATTATTTTACATAAAATCTCTGATGGGACCATGCCATAGACGGGCAAAAACAAAAACTATTTGTCAGCAATGGTCATTCATTCAGTGCTTGTTTTTTTTATTGAGATCATACATTTTGATAAGATCTCTTATGATTTTTAAAAAAAGGATATCACATGGTGCTGCAAAAATAATAGATTACTTATTTTGGCTTTTACTTAAAAACAAATCTGTCTTCAGAGAACCCAGATAAATAATTTGCTGATGATACTACATTGATTGGCCTTATCTCAAATAAGAGGCAGCCTACAGAGAAGAAGTCATCACCCTGACACAATGGTGTCAAGAAAACTACCTCTCCCTCATTGTCGCAAAAACAAAGCAGCTGGTTGTGGACTACTGGAAGAATGGAAACAGGGTGACCCCAAATGGATCTGGTGTTGAGAGGGTGAACAGCTTTAAGTTCCTCAGCATACACATCACTGAGAACCTCACTTGGTCTGTACATACCTGTTGTGGGTTGAAAAAACCACAACAGTGCCTCTTTCACCTCAGACTGTTGACAAAGTTTGGTATGAGTCTCCAAATCCTAAGAAGTTTCTACGGGGGCACAATTGAGAGCATCCTGACTGGCTGAGTCACTGCCTGGTATGGGAACTGTACGTCCTTCTATCGCAGGGCTCTTCAGAGAGTGCTGAGCACAGCCCAGCACATCTGTAGATGTGAACTTCCCACTATTCAGGACATTTACAGAGACAGGTGCATAAAAAGGACCCGAAGGATCATTGAGGACCCCAATCATCCCAACCACAAACCGTTCTGGTGCTACCATCCAGGAAACGGTACCACAGCTTAAAAGCCAGAACCAACAGGTTCCAACAGGCTTTTTCCACCAGGCCATCAGGCTGATTAATTTGTGCTGATACAATTGTATTTCTATGTTATATTAACTGTCCTGCTGTACATACTATTATTATAAATTACTATAAATTATACATTGCACATTTAGATGGAGACATAACATGAAGATTCTTGATTCCTCATATATGTGAAGGATGTAAGAAATAAAGTCAATTCAATAATAAAGTTGATCCCATTCATTCTAAAAGAAATAAATCCTGAAATGAAAGTTAACTCTGTTGACTTCTCCATTGGAGCTGCCTGACCTGCTAAGTATTTCTAGCATTTATTTATTTGGTTTTCTCTCTCTCATTCCACTTCAACTCAATAATTATACTTCAGTGAACACATCCTGGCAAATTGTCAAGATACACAATCTAAAAATAAATTTTCTTCTGATATATTTTGTTTTATTAAATTAAATGAGAAAAAAAATTGGACAGGATGCTTTATAGATTTGTGTTCCAATTTTGTCATATTCACCTCACCTAGATACCAAGCCAATAAATCTATTTCAGAGGAAATCTGACACCACTTTGCCTTTGATTATGACTTACTTGCCATAAACTTGAATTTATTGCTGAAATTCTGTTATTTCACAAAGGCTCTTACAGATATTGGACTGTTAATAGAGCTTTGCATTCACTGGGACATGCAAAACTATTCGGATTCGGAACAAGAAGGCAGCAGGAAAGCACCTAAGGATTTCCAGCGGGAAGACATTTTGAGTTCTCGGAGGAAGAGAGAGGCCAGACTGCGCAGGCGCGTGATGTCAGCCTGTTGAGCGTGAACAGTTTAAAAAGAAAGCAGCCATATCCAGCGGTCAGCATTGGGAGCGGGCAGCAGAGTGAAAGGGCTTTGGCTCCACGGGCTTTGGCGGTAACGGGACGAGGTGAGGCAGTTGTTGATTGCAAAAGGAGGTAGTATGTGTGTGAGGCCAGTTTTCTGTGGTTGGTGTCAGATGTGGGAGGTCCCGGCGTCCCGGACGGCCAGATCTGCACCTGGTGCATCGAGGTGCAACTCCTAAGGGACCGTGTTAGGGAACTGGACCTTTGTCTGGTCAGGGAGAGTGAGGAGGTGATAGAGAGGAGTTACAGATAGGTGGTCACTCCGGGGCCACGGGGGACAGAGAAATGGGTCACAGTCAGGAGAGGGAAG
Organism: Hypanus sabinus; assembly: GCF_030144855.1. Lineage (NCBI taxonomy): Eukaryota > Metazoa > Chordata > Chondrichthyes > Myliobatiformes > Dasyatidae > Hypanus > Hypanus sabinus. Next base: position 81,280,559 of record NC_082719.1, read on the forward strand.
GGGAAGAGTCAGGTACTAGAGAATACCCCTTTGGCTGTATCCCTTGACAGTAAGTACTCCTGTTTGAGTACTGTTGGGGGGTGGACAGCCTACCTGGGGGAAGCGACAGTGGCCGTGCCTCTGGCACAGAGTCTGACCCTGTGGCTCAGAAGGGTAGGGAAAGGAAGAGGAAGGCAGTAGTGATAGGGGACTCTATAGTCAGGGGTTCGGACAGGCGATTCGGTGGATGCAGGAAAGAAACTCGGATGGTAGTTTGCCTCCCGGGTGCCAGGGTCCAGGATGTTTCAGATCACGTCCAAGATATCCTGCAGTGGGAGGGAGAACAGCCAGAGGTCGTTCTACGTATTTGTACCAATGACATAAGTAAGAAAAGGGAAGAGGTCCTTAAGGAAGACTACAGGGAGTTAGGAAGGAAGTTGAAAAGCAGGACCTCAAAGGTAGTAATCTCAGGATTACTGCCTGTGTCACGCGACAGTGAGAATAGGAATAGAATGAGGTGGAGGATAAATGTGTGGCTGAGGGATTGGAGCGGGGGCAGGGATTCAGATTTCTGGATCATTGGGATCTCTTTTGGGGTGGTGTGACCTGTACAAAAATGACCGGTTGCACTTGAATCCCAGGGGGACCAATATCCTGGCGGCAGGTTTGATAGAGCTGTTGGGGAGGGTTTAAACTAGTTTGGCAGGGGGGCGGGAATCAGAATGTGAGTGCAGGGATTAAGGTAGAAGGACAAGGGCACGAAGCTAAGAGTTCTGAGTTGATGAGGAAGGACAGGCAGGGGACAGAACATAATTGTAACCAGTTAAAGGGGTTGAAATGTGTCTGCTTCAATGCTAGGAGTATTAGGAACAAGAAGGATGAACTTAGAGCATGGATTAGTACGTGGAACTATGATGTTGTGGCCATTACTGAAACTTGGCTGGAGGAAAGGCAGGATTGGATGTTGCAAGTCCCAGGGTTCAGCTGTTTTAAAAGGAACAGGATGGGAGGTAGAAAAGGGGGGGGGGAGTGGCATTGCTGGTCAGGGATAGAATCACGGCTATAGAAAGGGAGGATGCTGCAGAAGGAGTGTCCACGGAGTCAGTCTGGGTGGAAATCAGAAATAGGACGGGATCAATCACTGTGCTGGGAGTAGTCTATAGGCCCCCAAATAGCCCTCGGTACACCGAGGAGCAGATAAGCAGGCAGATTTTAGAATGGAGCAGGAAATACAGGGTAATAGTTATGGGTGATTTCAACTTCCCTCATATTGACTGGCACCTCCTGAGTGCAAGGGGGATAGATGGGGTTGAATTTGTCAGGTGTGTTCAAGAATGATTCCTGACACAGTATGTGGACCGGCCGACAACAGGAGAGGGCATACTGGATCTAGTTCTGGGTAATGAACCTGGTCAGGTGACAGACCTCTTGGTGGGGGAGCATTTTGGTGAGAGTGACCACAACTCCCTTAGCTTCAGCATAGCTATGGAAAGGGATAAAATCAGATAAAATGGTAAAGTACTTAATTAGGGAAGGGCTAACTTTGAAGGGATGAGGCAGGAACTAGCGAGAGTAAATTGGAAACAGATGTTCAAAGGGGAAAGCACAGAGCTAATGTGGGAGAAATTTAGGGACCACTTGAGCTGAGTTGAGGATAGGTTTGTCCCACTGAGGCAAGGAAAAAATGGTAGGAAAAGGGAACCGTGGCTGATAAAACATGTGAGGCAACTCGTCAAGAGGAAAAAGGAAGCATATGTTAGATATAAGAAGCAGGAGGTAGGAGGGACATGAAAAATATAGGGTAGTCAGGGAGGAGCTAAAGAAAGGACTTAGGAGAGCTAGAAGGGGGCATGAGAAGGCCTTGGCATGTAGGATTAAGGAGAACCCCAAGGCATTCTATGCATATGTGAAGAATAGGAGGATGACGAGAACAAAGGTGGGACCGCTAAAGGATAAAGAGGGCAACATGTGCCTGGAGGCAGAGGAGGTTGGGGAGGTCCTAAATGAATACTTTGCTTCAGTATTCACAAGTGAAAAGGATCTTGATCAGGATGAGGTCGAAGTAGAGCAGGCCTGTGTGCTGGAAAGTGTGGAGATTAAGGAAGAAGAAGTGCTGGATCTTCTTAAAAACATTAAGATTGATAAATTCCCAGGGCCAGATATGATACAACCCAGGTTGTTGTGGGAATTGAGAGAAGAGATTTACAGGAGCATTAGCTATGATCTTTGAATCCTCTTTGGCTGCAGGGGAAGTGCCGGAGGACTGGAGAATGGCAAATGTAGTTCCCTTCTTTAAAAAAGGTAATAGGGAGAAACCTGGGAACTATAGACCGGTGAGCCTTATGTCAGTGGTGTGCAAACTACTGGAAAGGATTCTGAAGGATAGGATCTATGAGCATTTGGAGAAGTACAGTCTACTCATGGATAGTCAACATGGCTTTGTGAAGGGAAAATCGTGCCTCATGAGCCTGATTGAGTTTTTTGAAGAGGTAACAAAAGAAATTGATGAGGGTAGGGCAGTGGATCTGGTCTACATGGACTTTAGCAAAGCATTTGACAAGGTCCCTCATGAGAGATTCATCCAGAGAGTCATGAGGCATGGGATAAGTGAGACCTTGGCTGTTTGGATAAAATATTGGCTTAAAGGAAGAAAGCAGAGGGTAGTTGTGGAAGGAAAGTATTCAGCCTGGAGGTCGGTGACTAGTGGAGTGCGCAGGGGTCCTGGAACCCCGGCTATTGGTAATTTTCATAAATTACCTGAATGTAGAGGCGGAAGGATGGTTGAGTAAGTTTGTGGATGACACGAAGATTGGAGGAGTTGTGGATAGAGCTGTAGGTGGTCGAAGGTTACAAGAGGATATAGACAGGCTGCAGAGTTGGGCAGAAAAATGGCAGATGGAGTTCAATCCGGACAAGTGTGAGGTGATACATTTTGGAAAGACAAACCAGAAGACTGAGTACAGGATTAATGGTCAGTTACTTGAGTGTGGATGAACAAAGGGACCTTGGGGTTCAAATCCATACATCCCTCAAGATCGCTGCGCAGGTTGATAGGGTAGTTAAGAAGGCCTACGGGAGGCTAGACTTCACTAACAGGGGGATTGAGTTCAAGAGTAGAGAGGTCATGTTGCAACTCTAGAAATCTCTGGTGAGACCGCACTTAGTTCAATTCTGGTCACCTCATTATAGGAAGGATGTGGAAGCTATGGAGAGGGTGCAGAGCAGATTTACCAGGATGTTGCCTGGATTGGAAAACAAGTCTTATGAGGCAAGGTTAGCAGAGCTGGGTCTTTTCTCTTTGGAGTGTAGAAGAATGAGAGGGGACTTGATAGAGGTCTACAAGATTATGAGAGCCATAGATAGGGTGGATAGTCAGTACCTGTTTCCCAGGGCACCAACAGCAAACACCAGAGGGCAGATGTACAAAATTAAGGGAGGGAAGTTTAGGGGAGACATCAGGGGTAAGTTTTTTATACGGAGAGTTGTGAGTGCCTGGAATGACTTGCCAGGGATGGTGGTAGAGGCTAAAACATTAGGGGTATTTAAGAGCCTCTTGGACAGGCACATGGATGAAAGAAAAATGGAGGGTTATGGGGTAGTGTGGGTTTAGTACTTTTTTTTAAGGATTATATGGGTCGGCACAACATGGAGGGCTGAAGGGCCTGTACTGTGCTGTAGTGTTCTATGGTTCTATTGCTAATTTGACCCTTCATCAATATGTAGCACATTCTACATTCTTAAAAAAACATTTATTGCAGGATTCAACAATTGTAAGTGCTAAACCCTTGTGTTCTTTGTCAGGTTAATACCAAGGATTTTGTATCACTACTTGAGGAGGTGACGAGAAATTGTCCCATGTCTTGGCAAAGATTTATCCTTCAAAATACTCAATATCTCAATGACTGCATGCAAATTGGCTCCTATAAACTTTCCTACATTACAACAATGACTAAACTGTAGAAACAGCTTTATTAGCTGCAGAACACTTTGGCACATTCTTGGTGCATAAATGAAACCGTGTAATTATTTCAGTAACCCTCAATAATGCAGCATGTGGAAAATCAGGGATACTTCCAGTGTCCCTGACGACTATGCATGCAGGAATTGTGCCCAACTGCAGCTTCTGGCAGACCGCATTGAGCGTCTGGAGCTGCGATTGGATTCATACTGGAGCATCCACGATGCTGAGAAAGTCATGAATAGCACGTTCAATGAGATGGCCACACCGCAGGTAAAGGCTACACAGGCAGAAAGAGAAGGGGTGGCCACTAGACAGCGTAGCAGTAGGCAGGTAATGCAGGAGTCCCCTGAGGTCATCTCCCTCCTAAACAGATATACTGTTTTGGATACTGTTGGGGGAGATGTCTCATCAGGGGAAGGCAGCAGCAGCCGAATTCATTGCACCATGGGTGGCTCTGTGGCACAGGAGGGAAGGAAAAGGAGTGGGAGAGCTATAGTGATAGGGGATTCGATTGTAAGGGAAATAGATAGGTGTTTCTGCGGCCGCAATCGAGACTCCAGGATGGTATGTTGCCTCCCTGGTGCAAGGGTCAAGGATGTCTCTGAGCGGCTGCAGGACATTCTGGAATGGGAGGGTGGACAACCAGTGGTCGTGGTGCACATAGATACCAATGAAATGGGTGAAAAACGGGATGAGGTCCTACAAGGTGAATTTAGGGAGTTAGGAGATAAATTAAAAAGTAGGACCACAAAGGTAATAATCTCTGGATTACTATTAGTGCCACGTGCTAGTCAGAGTAGAAATAGGAGGATATTTCAGATGAATATGTGGCTTGAAAAATAATGCAAGGGGGAGGGATTCAAATTTCTGGGGCATTGGAATCAGATCTGGGGGAGTTGGGACCGGTATAAACAGGACGGTCTACACCTGGGCTGGAGCGTTTGCTACTGCTGTTCAGGAGGGTTTAAACTAATGTGGCTGGGGGATGGGAACAAGTGCAGAGAGACAGAGGAGTGTAAAATGAGGGTAGAAGCAAAAAATAGTAAGGTAAAAAGTAAAAGTGGCAGGCAGGCAAATCCAGGGCAAAAGGCAAAAGGAGCCACTTTTCAACATAATTGTATAAGGGCTAAGAGTGTTGTAAAAACAAGCCTGAAGGCTTTGTGTGTCAAATTGAGGAGCATTCGTAACAAGGTGGATGAATTGAATGTGCAGATAGTTATTAATGGATATGATATAGTTGGGATCACAGAGACATGGCTCCAGGGTGACCAAGGATGGGAGCTCAACATCCAGGGATGTTCAATATTCAGGAGGGATAGACAGGAAAGAAAAGGAGGTGGGGTAGCATTGCTGGTTAGAGAGGAGATTAACGCAATAGAAAGGAAGGACTTTTTTTTATTAAACAAAATATACTTTATTCCAAAATAAAATTATATACAATAACCATTCAAAGACTTTCAATTCTTTATAGTTGGTACCATTACTGTCTTTACATTTTCAAAGTTCTAATGTTTTGCCACCCACGTGGCACTTGGTTCTTTCATATTTACATTCAGGGGGTATACCCTCAACCCCCCACCCCTCAACTCCCACGGGAGAAGGACCCTAGACTGTGGTCCTTCCCCACCGGGCCCTTGCGGTGGTGCACCAAGTTTGAGTGCGTCCCTCAGCACGTACTCCTGCAGCCGAGAACGTGCCAGTCGGCAGCATTCCCTCACGGACATCTCCATGTGCTGATAGACCATCAAGTTTCAGGCGACCAAAGAGCGCCTTTGACCGAGTTGATGATCACCCAGCAGCACCGGATGTTGGTCTCTGTGTGCATCCCTGGGAACAGCCCATAGATCAGAGAGTCCTCTGTTACGCAGCTGCTGGGATGAACCTCGACACTGCCCTTTCTATCCTCCTCCACACCTTCTCCGCGAACCCACAGTGTGTAAAGAGGTGGGTCACCGACTCCTCCTCTCTACAGTCCTCCCGAGGGCAGGGGGTGTGGAGACGACGTTCCAGGCATACAGGAGGGATCGGACTGGGAGGGCCCCTCTCACCGCCAGCCAGGCGAGGTCTTGGTACCTGTTGGTGAGGTCTGGCGATGAGGCATTTTGCCAGATGAACTGGACGGTCTGCTCAGGGAACCACCCCACTGTGTCCATCTCATCCTTCTCCTGCAGTGTCTGCAGGACCTTACGTGCTGACCACTGTCTGATGGCCCTGTGGTCAAAGGAGTTGACCTGAAAAAACTTCTCTACAAAGGACAGGTATGGCGGCAACAACCAGCTAACAGGGGTGTTGCGCAGGAAAGGGGCCAGACCCATCCTTCGTAGCCAGGGCAACAGGTAAAACCTGGGCACTTAGTGGTACTTGGTGCTCACGTACCTGGGATCCACACACAACCTGATGCAGCCACACACGAAGCTGGCCAGGGACATTAGCCTGGAGGATGTGGAATCAATATGGGTAGAGCTGCATAACACTAAGGGGCAGAAAACGCTGGTGGGAATTGTGTACAGGCCACCTAACAGTAGTAGTGAGGTTGGGGATGGCATTAAACAGGAAATTAGAAATGCATGCAATAAAGGAAACGTAGTTATAATGGGTGACTTCAATCTACATATAGATTGGGTGAACCAAATTGGTAAGGGTGCTGAGGAAGAAGATTTCTTGGAATGTATGCGGGATGGTTTTCTGAACCAACATGTCGAGGAACCAACGAGAGAGCAGGCCAGTCTAGACTGGGTATTGAGCAATGAGGAAGAGTTAGTTAGCAATTTTGTCGTGCAAAGCCCCTTGGGTAAGAGTGACCATAATATGGTGGGATTCTTCATTAAGATGGAGAGTGACATAGTTAATTCAGAAACAAAGGTTCTGAACTTAAAGAAGGGTAACTTTGAAGGTATGAGATGTGAATTAGCTAAGATAGACTGGCAAATGATACTTAAAGGGTTGACGGTGGATATGCAATGGCAAGCATTTAAAGATCGCATGGATGAACTACAACAATTGTTCATCCCAGTTTGGCAAAAGAATAAACCAGGGAAGGTAGTGCACCCATGGCTGACGAGGGAAATTAGGGACAGTATCAAGTCCAAAGAAGAAACATATAAATTAGCAAAAAAAAAAGCGGCACACCTGAGGACTGGGAGAAATTCAGAGACCAGCAGAGGAGGACAAAGGGCTTAATTAGGAAAGGGAAAAAAGATTATGAGAGAAAGCTGGCGGGGAACATAAAAACTGACTGTAAAAGCTTTTATAGATATGTAAAAAGAAAAAGATTGGTCAAGACAAATGTAGGTCCTTTACAGTCAGAAACAGGTGAATTGATCATAGGCAACAAGGACATGGCAGACCAATTGAATAACTACTTTGGTTCTGTCTTCACCAAGGAGGACATAAATAGTCTTCTGGAAATAGTAAGGGACTGAGGGTCTAGTGAGATGGAGGAACTGAGGGAAATACATGTTAGTAGGGAAGTGGTGTTAGGTAAATTGAAGGGATTAAAGGCAGATAAATCCCCAGAGCCAGATGGTCTGCATCCCAGAGTGCTTAAGGAAGTAGCCCAAGAAATAGTGGATGCATTAGTGATAATTCTTCAAAACTTAGATTCTGGATTAGTTCCTGAGGATTGAAGGGTGGCTAATGTAACCCCACTTTTTAAAAAAGGAGGGAGAAAGAAACCGGGGAATTATAGACCGGTTAGTCTGACATCGGTGGTGGGGAAAATGCTAGAGTCGGTTATCAAAGATGCGATAACAGCACATTTGGAAAGAGGTGAAATCATCAGACAAAGTCAGCATGGATTTGTGAAGGGAAAATCATGTCTGATGAATCTTATAGAATTTTTTGAAGATGTAACTAGTAGAGTGGATAGGGGAGAGCCAGTGGATGTGGTATATTTAGATTTTCAAAAGGCTTTTGACAAGGTCCCACACAGGAGATTAGTGTGCAAACTTAAAGCACATGGTATTGGGGGTATGGTATTGATGTGGATAAAGAATTGGTTGGCAGACAGGAAGCAAAGAGTGGGAGTAAACGGGACCTTTTCAGAATGGCAGGCAGTGACTAGTGGGGTACCGCAAAGCTCAGTGCTGGGACCCCAGTTGTTTACAATATATATTAATGATTTAGACGAGGGAATTAAATGCAGCATCTCCAAGTTTGCGGATGACACGAAGCTGGGCTGCGGTGTTAGCTGTGAGGAGGATGCTAAGAGGATGCAGGGTGACTTGGATAGGTTAGGTGAGTGGGCAAATTCATGGCAGATGCAAATTAATGTGGATAAATGTGAGGTTATCCACTTTGGTTGCAAGAACAGGAAAACAGATTATTATCTGAACGGTGGCCAATTAGGAAAAGGGGAGGTGCAACGAGACCTGGGCGTCATTGTACACCAGTCATTGAAGATGGGCATGCAGGTACAGCAGGCAGTGAAAAAGGCAAATGGTATGTTGGCATTCATAGCAAAAGGATTTGAGTACAGGAGCAGGGAGGTTCTACTGCAGTTGGACAAGGCCTTGGTGAAACCACTCCTAGAGTATTGTGTGTAGTTTTGGTCCCCTCATCTGAGGAAAGACATTCTTGCCACAGAGGGAGTACAGAGAAGGTTCACCAGATTGATTTCTGGGATGGCAGGACTTTCATATGAAGAAAGACTGGATCGACTAGGCTTATACTCACTGGAATTTAGAAGATTGAGGGGGGATCTTATTGAAACGTATAAAATTCTAAAGGGATTGAACAGGCTAGATGCAGGAAGATTGTTTCCAATGTTGGGGAAGTCCAGAACAAGGGGTCATAGTTTAAGGATAAAGGGGAAGCCTTTTAGGACCGAGATGAGGAAAAAGTTCTTCACACAGAGAGTGGTGAATCTGTGGAATTCTCTGCTGGAGGAAACAGTTGAGGCCAGTTCATTGGCTATATTTAAGAGGAAGTTAGATATGGCGCTTGTGGCTAAAGGGATCAGGGGGTATGGAGAGAAAGCAGGTACAGGGTTCTGAGTTGGATGATCAGCCTACTCCTGCAACTATTTTCTATGTTTCTATGTTTCTATAATCTCCAGAAACAAAATCCCACTGGGGCTCAAAAGGATGCAGAAGATAAAACTGAAGCTCTTGAAGGAGCAAGAGTGATGAGTGTAGATATAGTGCTGGTAGGTAGGGAGTAGATGACTAGCAGATCAACTGTTGTCATAAACCCTTGTCAAATAACTGTAATTACAGTTTAGAAAGTAAAGAGCTGCAAAGCCTCCTTCAAAGGGATCTCCCAAAATCAAAAACATCATGATTAGCCCGGAAGAGATGATATACTTCTTTTATATCCTGTAGCACACCAGCTGACAAAACCTTATCAAAACCAGCTTTTATATAAATCCTTTAATTGAATAAATATCCCAAAGGGATTTAAAAGACATCATACTGAAAGTGTGAAACCAAAAGCCCAAGAAAGTAAAGAGCATAAATCAAACAGATTAAATTCATACATCACATATCGCTCTAATTGTGAATATGGGTTGTCAGCTGTTTACTCCATTATTATGCAAAAATACATGAAAAATTCTTAATTTGTATCTCTTTCCACAAAAGCTGGTTGTTGAACACTTCCAGCTTTTATTGTTTTTATTGTACATTTCCAGCATCCATAGCATTGTGGCGAGCTTTTGGTCCATAATGACAGAGGAGGAAGCTCGTTCACTCAACAACCATTTTATTGTGATAGACAGAGAACAGGCTGGGCACCATGACCAGTCTCCAACAGACAGGGGAGGTGACCAGCACACACCCCAGTTAAAATTAGGATGACCCACAAATACTCAAACAAATTATTGTATAACCCAAGCTAAAATGTAACAATAAATGAACTGGTACTTCCCACCATAATGCCACAAAAGCATTTTAACAGAAAAACAATTAAGTTACTGGTCATTACAGGGCATAGTATAATATTTTTATAACAAAATATAACTTGCATTTGAAGCTTAAAAAGACAACAACAGGCAACGATAACTGGGCAGCATGGTAACAAGGCAATGTAATAGTTGCCAGAGACCCATGCTCAATTTTGCCACTGTATGTAAAGAGTTTGTACGTTCATAACTGTGTAGGTTTCCTCCAGGTGCTCCACTCTCCTTACACATTCCAAAGTAATACGGATTAGTAAGCTAATTGGTCACATGGGGTGTAATTGATCTGAAAGGTCCAGTTACTATACTGAATCTCTAACTAAAAGTAAGTTTAAAAATCATATATGTGATTGGCACTAACAAAACATTGGGAAAGATCTGGAATTGGAAGAATCAGAATCAGGTTTAATATCACTGGCACATGTGAAACTTGTTGTTATGGGGCAGCAGTAAATTGCAATATTGTAGCGGTGTGCTACACGCAGCGCTAAAATTACGACACGGAGTCGGTAACTGCAGTCGAAGGAAAAACTTTATTCGAAATCCTCAGCCTCACTTTTAAGCCTCTCTCGACCTGCCCCCGTGGCGTAGAGGCTCCAAAGCTCTGTGCTCGCAAACCCCCGTAGGCTATCTAATTGTGAGCCGGTTCGGATGTGCCAGGAAATGGGTCGCCACAATATATAATAATAATAAAACTATAAATTACAATAAGTATATATATAGAAGTTTTTTAATTAAATAATTACTATAAAAAGAAAGCAAAAAATAGTGAGGTAGTGCACATGGATTCGGTGTCCATCCAGAAATTTGATGGCAGAGGAGAAGAAGCTATTCCTGAAACATTGAGTGTGTGTCTTTAGGTTCCTGTACCTCTTGCAGCAATGAGAAGAAGACATGTTCTGGGTGCTAACTTGAAGATGCATCACCTTTTGAAGGTGTCCTTGATTCTGGAAAGGCTAGTACCCGTGATGGAACTGACTGAGTTTACAACTTTCTGCAGTTTTTTCTGATCTTGGGCAGTGGTCCCTCCATACTAGAAGGTAATGCAACAAATCAGAATGCTTTCCATAGCACTTCTGTAGAAGTTTGGAAGTGTTTTTTGGTGACATACCAATTCTCCTCAAACTCTTAATGAACTATAGCTACTGCATTGCCTTCTTTGTAATTGCATCAATATGTTGGGTCCAGGATAGATCTTCAGAGATATTGACAAACATGAACTTGAACTTGAATCTGTTCACCTTTTCCACTGCTGATCTGTCAATGAGGACTGT